>NC_133462.1:68424387-69166887 GCF_048565385.1 Saimiri boliviensis
CATTCATTACAGCGCACTCAAAAGCACCCCTCCTATTTAACTTGAAAGAAAAAACGCACAGAGTGTCTAAAACATTTACTTTTGCTAATGTAAAAGTGTTGGCATTTTACTTCATTCCCGATAAGCTGGTGCCAGTAGAAGTGATTATTCTTTTCTTATTCAAAGCCTATCAGCATTTCGAAAAGCTCTCTCAATCTTATCAGGTGTATGAACAGCACAGTTAACTGAAAACAGTTTGTACTGCTCCTCTCTCTTTCTGCCAAGCTATCTGATAAACCCCCAACTAACTAACTGTATTTACACACAATCAAACATAAGTTGTATCTTCTAAGCACTAGCCAGATTCCAGTTTACCATAGGTTTTTCTGCTGTGACATTAACTTAACAAAAATGTCAGCCTCCCGTATCCCAAACTGACAACAATCAAGAAAACACTATAAAAGCACTCAACTAGAATGCACAACAAACAGAAACAAAAAGAAAAACAAATACAGAAAGTTGAAGGCAATCTCTTTGGAATTCAGAGGGAAAAGGAAGTATACTCTGTATGCAAATATGGGTGAATATCAAGCACTTACCTTTTACCAAAGCAAAGGATCCTTTAATAAAACAGATGAATAGAAACAGAAATTGTAAAGGAAAATACTGCTGGGATAGAGGAAGGGAAGGTGTTCAGGGAAGTGTTTTGGAACTGAGCAGGCATTCCCCCCACATTTCAGGTTATCTCAGTGTGGCAGCAGAGAAGTTCTATAATGTAAGCAAAGGAAGACAATAGACAATATCACCGAACTTACCCCAGAAACTGAAGACAAGATAGAAAGCAAGGCTGTCACATATGGTGACCACATTCTCAGGATAGATTTTCCAATCATTAAAACCCTCATAAATGCTCTAGACATTAAAGTTTTGTTCACTATAAGAAAATAAAGAAATAAAAAAATACAATTTGAGTTTTTAACCTCTTACTATTTTTCTCATTCTTCAGACTTAACCAACTGAATAGTTCAATATAAAGGTATGAAAAAAGAATCCTCATCCACATTAACGTAAATAGATGATCTGTTCTCTATCTTTATCTATTAAAAATGCTTAAACTAGTTCATGGCTCATATGAATTGAAAGACACACCTAATCATTTATGGATAGTACTTTGGAGCATGAAAGATAACAATGACATTTCTAGAACATAAGAGAAATCAGAAATCTACTCGAATGACTGAGTAACAACAAATTCTTGACCCTAGAAAAGAATCTCTGCCTGAGCTTCTGTGCATAAATTGTTCATTTGTTCCTCACCTCCCTTTGCTGAATGACTAAGAGAGAACAGAAAAAGGCGGCCACATGCTCCCACCTGAGCCCAACTCCTGATGCTGTCTAGACTCCAAGAACAGAATGAGCCTTCCTTTAGATGTGTAGAGCAATAAGATGAATTAGCCAAGTGTGTAGTTCAGTACAATTCAGCTGATGGTTGCTTTTCCATCTGTGACACTATGATCCCATGACTGATGAGGCAGGTCTCATTCAAGTCTATGGATAAAAGGGATGCTTCCGTCATTTCAAAGGACCCAGCACCAACCGTATACAGTCACTTTCTCATAGGAAAAAGGCATGGTTCTCCCCAACCACATACATCTGTCCCTTTCTTTGGTCATGAACGATTGGTTACGGATATGATATTCCTCCTCAAAATACCTGATCTGTTTTAATGGATTAATGGCTGAAAAGAAATTAAAAATTGTCAGAATATTCTTTTATTTATTAAAAAATGAATACAATTTAACATGGCCATCTTACATTTTTGGAGAATTTAATGTCCTAGGATAATTTGGAATCATGGAGGGCAAAGGGCAATCAATTGTACAACCACACACTTTATTTTTTTTTTTCCTCTTAAATGAGTACCTTAGTCTATACTTTTTTATATGACATACTATTTTGGTTAATTTTGGATGCAGTTCTGGACATATGATTAATATGCATTTACTATTATTTTCAAAGCAATATAAGTTCTTATAAATAGTAACACAACTGCCTTGAAAAGTATCCTTTTAAAACATTTTGACTTACATTGTATGAAAAGAGAATATATTTATTTAACAAGTCCTTTGTTCAAATTATCAAAAGCCATTAAAAATGAGTAAAATCTTTCTATAGCAGATGAAAAAGGAATTATCATTTACAAAGATACTGTTCTGATCATGGAAGAAAAGAATTTAGTGTGCTTCTGCCTATTTTCTGTGCATAAGTTCCTAATTTACTTTTTAAATTTTCTTTTTTTTTTTTTTTTTTTTTGGATATTGAATATGCCAAACAAAAAGAAAGCATAAGATTTTTTTCTTTTTCAGAAAATGTATGCAAAGTGTGACAAAAAGAGATGTCCCCTGATAAAGGGGGATTGTCCATGTTGCTTTGGATTCTCCACTTCTTCAAGTTTTTCTTTACTTCACAAATAAGAGCAACTGAGGTTCACCACTTCAGAGACTTTCTGTCTTCCTAAACCTTTTTTACTTTTAAGGTAGTAGAAAAAATCTCAAGGCGCCTAAGTTATTCTTTTTTTTTTTTTTCTAGGAAACTTACTATTATCTATGCTATCTGTATTCCTACAGTTCATTTTTAAAGATAAGTAAGCAAGCAAACTGTTTTTTCATTACATTTGTACTAGCCATCAATGTGATATAATATGAGAATTTATTGGTAGCTTCCCTTTTATTTAGTACCATCTTAGCCAACTGTTTGCAGAGAAGGTATGTGATAAAGCAAAGTTAAATTGACACATCTGTGATATGCCTGACAGCTCTCAGTTTGCCCAATATTAATTTGTTTTCTTTGGCTAGGTAAGTCCTGCCAAAGCGTATTACACATGTATACTTCCAACCAAAATGATGAAAAGTATATAAAATTTTGTTTCACTCAAAGCAAAATGAGAAGACACAGAGGAATGTATATGACAAAGACTGCTTTTTATAATTAAAATATAAATGTACTTTTCAGCTCTTCCTTTAGAATTTGATCTAATCTGAAGTAGGCATCCCATAAGTTTTAGCAATTTGATAAGTATTTTATAAATTTTAAATGCTAAAACTAAGTGTTTTTCTTTTCCATATTGTTTAAAAGAATTCCATACAACCATATGTTGTATTTCTAATTGTTAGTGTTGTATGTTATAGCAACATTCAAATGCACATAAAGATCTATGCCAGTATACTGAAATGGACTTTAATTGACCAGAAAAAAGCCAATTTCTTTAAAACTGTACCTTTTATTGTTTTGCCTTAGTAAGTTACCTTCCAAGTATATGTGCATTGTCTTAAATTAAAATGACAAATCAGTTGAAGAAATTAAAACATTAAAAGCAAGTTTTCTTCAAACATTTAAAAATATTTTTAATAAGGAGAAATTTGTGTATATATACACATATATACAAGACTCACTAAATCTAAACTCTCTCAATTCAATAGTTAGGATAATTGATTGGAAGATACACTTGGAAAATCCTGGATAATTGATTAAGAGAATACATTTGGAAAATAGTGAGAAATATTGTCCAAATCATAGAACAAGAAATATTCATCACTTCTGGAAAGAAAAAGTAGAGTTGAGTGATGTGTGCTAAAACTCTGAATGGAAATTATTTTATCAGCTAAGATTTCTTAGACCTTACAACGTATAAGTCTAAAAATGAACTTGAAAGAAGAATAAAAGGCCAGGTAAATCCTTCAAAAGGCTGTCACTTCTCACCCTCAGATAATAAGGGAGCTAACTTTGATCTGATAAACTGGCATAAAGAAGCGGTCAGCAGAATTTTTTAAAACACAATAGCAGTAAATTTGTTAAAATGTTATGCAAATAAATAAAGGTAGGCAATGAATCCAGAAATTTTAAAAGGACTATGAATTAGAACAAGAATTAGAATAGAAAGAGCAATTGTATAAGTGCTTTCTCTCAACACTCATTCAGATTTACTAAGTAAAATCACAGACGTCTCAACTTACCTCTTAGAATAAAATTAATAAATTCTGAAATCTACAATGTACTTTATAGAAATATAACACTTATTAATTATATATATATTTGCTTTTGGAAAAAGAACAAATGACATATTTATGTAGTGCAGATAAATGAAACTCATATTTTGCATTTGTTTGAAAGCGATCATGCTTTACATTAAGATGTATTTGTCAGGCCCAATTGTGTAAGAAAAGAATGTAGCCAAGAGCCAATTCAAAATTGTTTCTTGGATATGGGCCCAAACCATTAAATTATACATTTAATATCAGTAGTTTCTTTCCTATTTTACAAACTATTTATGATTTCTAGATACTGAATACATCAATGATAATAATGTGAATATTCTAAAATCAGAAACAAATTGACTTACTAGGTTACCTGTTACCTGTCTAAGACACAGTAGTTAAATAAACTCAGTTTAAAATCAGACCTGTAAATACCTGAAATACTAATTCCAGGTTAAAATCATGCCTGGCAAATTTAACTGGCAACTAACTGATTAGAATAATACTTGAGATCTACTTTATTACATAAATGTACATGAATGCTTTTGCCAGCATATCTATAATCTACATATATTATCTCTTCCCAGATACATGCATATTTCACATGCATACTATTCATGCACACAAATATACTCCTGTGTATCCTATCGGCTGCTTTGAGTTTTAAAGTACCGTGTGTACTTATTTATTAATAGTAGTGTAGATCATGTATATCCACATATACATGACTATCAAAAAAATCAACGGGAAAACATACAAAATGCAACAGAAAGATTGTGAAGCGGCAGAGATGCTTGGTGTCATCCTTGCACTATCAAATATACACATAAGTATGATTGGAGAAAGAGAGGCTAAATATTTCACTGTCAGAGAATGTAGAGAACTGCAATTCATTTCTATCTCTTGTGCTTTAAGACAATGACAATTTAATACAATGCCACTGGATGTAAAAGAGATAAAAACTGAACAAACTGGGCCAGTGTAATCAAAGATTTTCTCCAGAGAGCTGGCTAGGGCCAGAGCTCATATGCACTTATAACAGATCAACATTGTATTGTTTCTCTCTTCCATGAATTTGCTATGAAGGAAAATTCAGAGCAAAGCTTAACTGCTGTAATGACTCTAAAGTTCTATTCAAATCCCTGAGATCCTCTCCTCTTATTTCTAAAAGCTTGATAGGTGAAGCTAAAAAGTTTATTTGGTATTAATTGGTTTAATAGAAATCACTGTTATTAATTGCCATTTGTATGAAAAACTATCTCTCATCAGCATATAATTTATTTTATAAAATAATATAAAGCAAAAACTTCAATGCTAAACATCCCTTTACAAGTAAGACAAAGAAATATTTTGTTTAGTCACTGAGCTACAACAAATGTTGAGGAATTTTTCGTAAGTGATACGGACTTGAGATTGGGCATTATGCCTACCTTCCAAAAGAACGTTTCTTCTTTGTCTGTAATTCTTGCAGGAGTGAGGTATTGTGAAAGTATTGTTAAATAGAATCATAGAGAAGTTAGCTGCCCTCTTTGATGAATAGCACCAGGTATCTAAAATTAATTGCAAAAGTATGGCCCGGCTAATGAGATGGTTCTTATCTTTTCTCAGCACAGGAAGCACAAGTATTTTTCTGCTGGCTCAATATTTTACAAAAATGCCTAAAGTGTTATTAACCAAGTAAGAAAAAAACTGATTAAAATACTTCAAAGAAATAAATTATTGTAAATGGTAAGATCTGAAAAATTTAGAGTTAAAACTGATTTCCTGCATTATTTTTAAACCTTAATTTCTTTTCTTTTCTCACTTTAGAAAGAACAACAACAACAAAAATCTTTCCTTCTGCTTCTATTAGCATTTTTAAAAGCTAAATTAAATACTATTCTTCATAAGATGGCCAATATATATTACAGGTCAGATTAAATCAAAGAAATACATCAAAGGCCGTCAATTTAGGGAGAAAAAAAAACTGAACAATGATACCTTATTGGGGGAAAACACTAGAAAAATGATCGTCCATGCAAGAGAATTAATGGATATCCACAAGGGCTTTGCTAATAACATGGGTTAATTACCGCTGCAACACACTAGGCTCAGTAAATAAAGCAGCAGTGCCATAAACACATTAAGATGAGAAACCATCATTATAAGAAGAAACAGCCAACACCATCACCCTTAGCTCTGCCCAGGAAATGGAAAGCTGTTTTTCAGTCCTTTCTATAAAAAATGGATTTTTAAACTTACCACCAAATGTGTATAGGGTAATACATACCCTGACACAAAGGGCTAGTGGAACATGGAGTGCCCATCATTTATCCACCACTCCCATTCAACATATTTTTCATTAACTCAGGAACACTTTTTTTGTTGTTTACTTCAAGGAGAAAATCATATGTTACATAATACTCATCATCTGGCCATTTCAACTATATATAGTTTGGGACATGTACAGTGATTATTTAATTTTTAGGAAAATAGAATTAATCTGCTCACTTTAGTAATGTAATGGGCAAGGTTACAACACTACAGCTGAAGAATGCTCACAACTAATTGCAGCTGGTTGTCACTTTAAGCAATTTACAGAGAAATCACCTGAAAACCCCACCAACATCACATACCTTTAAGGCTGCAGGTGTTTTCAAGATTTGTAGAGAAAAAATAAAAAACAAAACAGGAAGAAAAGTCATGTGAGCTCCAAGCCTAGAGTTTAAGTATTCTTACTTGAAAAAATAAACTTTAAGTGTCTGTTCAGAGTTCTCAAATAATATCACATCTAAAGTGACTTGGCCAAGCTCTTATCTATCATTCTCCCCCGCAAAAAAAAAAAAAAAAGCATTCCCCCTGATTTTGGCTTTTTTTGTTATTACTGTTACTGTATACATTTTTTCTTTCTGCCTATTTTATCACCTATAATTTGACATTATGGAGTTACTTTGGGATAGTTGCATTTTTAAATTAGTATAGCTTTAAAAAAGAAGAGATGATAAAAAGAAAAACATGAAAACCCTGAAATAGAATGAGTGAAACGTACAAAATAAAACTTGTGTCTCCAAATATGAATCTTAAAATACGAAACTTAAATTTTCAATGTCTGAACTTCAGTCATCAGGCTGAAATTTACTAAACTGTTCCCTCCTCGCCCTGTCTGTTTTGGAGTGTTTCAGTTGCCTTTCCTTCTTCCAACAGCTGTGACAACTGTTAAAACAGTCAGTAAAATTAAGTCCGCTCTATAATCCTGTAGTCAATGTTACATTTTAATCAGAGGTTGAAAGGGATTCATGTGATGAGCACACTCATTTAGAATGATTAGACTGACACATATGTCAAAATGAGCAGATATATTATTTTCATCTATTTATGCTATCAGCTATTACTGCTATTAAATGTGAAACAAGCTTTCAAGTATTATGTTCTTTAATGTGCTGGCACATTTCCTAAAATAAAAAAAATGCATAGTTAGAGGTTAACATTTTAAGCTCTCTTAATGGTGGTCAATAAATTGTAGGAATCTTTTTAACAGCCTCCAAAGCACAAACTGTCCAATATTTGCCTCTAAAATTGTATAACTCTGGTTTCATTTCTGTGCATATACACACACGTGATGGGGTTTAACCCAGTACAATTACTATGAATATTAATAGCATGTATAAATTCTGTGGTTTATTAATTGAGACAGAGAGGCAGATGCGTTGCTTAGCATTAGATCTTTCTGTCTGTCCAGTGAACCACGTAACCATCAGAACTGCATCCAGACAATAAATCTGTATTTTTTTAAAGATGACTTTTAATTGAACCAAAAAGAAAGCTAGTTTGAATCTTGCGCCAAAGCCAAAAGGACATGTGCCTTGATTTCATTTAAATGCATCTGCCTTAAGAGGCTTATCTAAACGAATTATTCAAATTAGCTATAAGAAGTTAAATTCAAGGAAACTACTTCAAAAAGAAGCCTCTGGGGGATTTTAAAAGTTTGTTTTCTTTATTTATTTACTAGAGAAAGTTCAGAATCTGGATGTGCTTCGATAAGCCATTCTTCCTGACACGAAGACATTTTAAACTCTCCAGTTCTAACAGCCCGAGGTACACTAACCTTCAAACTACACTTGAGTGGGCAGTCCTACCTTTGTTTATTTTCATTTTTATTTTCACACATCTTAAGGTTGTTTCTTCTCCTGAGTGTTTCAAACTGATGCAAGCACAGCCTTATAAGCTTTCAGTTCCTCCTGAAGCTATCTCTTGGCTAATATTCCCTGTGTTAGTGTGGATGTAGGTGGGTGTGCGTGTGTGTGTGCACACACTCACACTCACACTCACGCTCAAACATACAGGAGCAGCCACTGAGACTGCGAGTCACTTTTCATCTCTTAATTACAAAGCAATGCAATATGCAGTCACTAAGGACAGCTAGTGGACATCTACCTATAATGCACTACCTCATCTTCCAGAGTTTTATATTTTCTTCACAATCTATAGAGATAAATGTTTGCCAAGGGCACTCTTTTCAGAATTATAACAGTTGGTATTACTGTAATGTGAAAGCAAAGCAATATAACTGACTCAACAGAAAGGGAGATAAACCCGTGACAATTCCGGTGATATACTAATATTTTATCTTAACAGTGGGTTGAAATTAAGTTTATGACCTACTCATTTACACAAAAATGCCTAATTTACTTCTCGTACCCCTTATTCACCCCCCCCTTTAGTAATCTAAATATATATTTCCATGTGCATAAAGATATTCATAAATACTAATTAAACTGCATGTAGGAACGAAAGTACTTTCCTATTTTT
Source organism: Saimiri boliviensis (assembly GCF_048565385.1). Classification (NCBI taxonomy): domain Eukaryota; kingdom Metazoa; phylum Chordata; class Mammalia; order Primates; family Cebidae; genus Saimiri; species Saimiri boliviensis. The sequence continues at coordinate 68,433,189 of NC_133462.1, forward strand.
CTGGGCACAATAAATGAGACAAATTCACACTCTCAGCATTGTTTATTTAAGGGGAAAATTTTAAAGTCACTACTCTTTCTTCTTTAGATTTTTTTTCCCCCTTAAATATTTATAATGTGTGAAAATCTCATGTTACTTAATGGACTGATTTGTCAGTTAAGTGCTGACTTAACGCTAACCATGCAAATAACATTATTCTAGCCCAGAATTGCATAGTGCTAGTTTTTAAATTGTTCTCTGAAGGAGAATTAGTAAATGTGCAATTTTGCCTTTAACTCTGCGCGGTAAGAAATGACAAGGAGCTGAAAATATCTGTCAAACTGCAAATACATAAGAGGCACTCGATAGTATAAATCATTTTGAATATTGTATTTTAAAACATCTTTCCTTGGGAAAATGGGTCCTAGTAAAAGATGCATTTTAACAGTTCACTGAGCATTTGTGCCAAGTGCCTATTCTTAGCACCTGAATAAGAAGTGACTGTCACACAGCTGTTTTACTGACAGTCACTGAGCTTTGCCTCAAAGGTAACATTGTAGTCAGAGAACAATTCTCGACTTACTGAATTAGGAGATCACCCTCAACACAAAAGGCATAAGACAGACACAAACAAGCACTCGTGCACACAAAATACCCAGGGCATTACCTGAATCAGTGTGTAAAGATCCAGTCTGTCCGCCCCCACCCCCGCACCCCCACGACGAGTTTAAAAAGGAAAGAAAAAAAAAAAAAAAAAAAAAAACAAGGTACCTACTCTTCCTCGTAGTGCAGGGAAAAAGATTCAGGAAGGCAAAGTTCTACCGAATCCATGTGCGACCGGCAACCATTATTTGTGCACCCCAGCTATAAATCAAAGTTTCCTTGACAGAGCACAGTGCAATTAACACAAATGTTCTCCTAGTGACAAGCCTATAGGCACAGCCAGTTGGGACCAAAGCTCTCACACTCTCCTAATCAAGGACTTAAAGCCCCGATTGGAGCTTATTAATATGAAGTAGGGCTTTACATATGCAGTCCCACCGGCCCAGCAGCGCAGCCGATTGGGGGGCCTCTGCCCAATCAGGAGGGAGGCGACGGGAGGCTGCACCGAGCGAGAGGAGCCGGGCAGGTAGGCAGGGTGCAGAGGGCCGGAGGGGGCTGGACGCTCAGAGCGGGCAGAGAAAAGGGGAGCCGGGAAGGGAGCGTCTGAAACGCTCCCAGTTCAGACTCTCGGGTTTGATTTTTTTTTTTTTCCCTCCCTTCTCTCTCTCTCTTTTTTTTTTCTTCTGGGAAGCTACAAAAGAAACATAACTAACTTAACTCTCTAAGCACTGGAGGGATTTGCCTTTGATTTCTAACCTAAGATCTCTTTTGCCTTGAAAAGGAGAACTCACGCAGACTCTCAGTTAATTTGGGAAAGGATTCTGCGGAAGGTAGAGAATTAAGTTTGTCCTGCCGTTGTCTTGTGTTTTTATTACACTGGGGGCTGGTGCTTATTTGGTGCTGTACTTTCTCATGTATTCCTAATCGTGGCTTTTGCTGTTTTCCTAATGTATGCTGGGCGTTTTAAAATAAATAAATAAATAAAGGCATTCTTGTAAATTGTTTGAGCATGTGAACTGGGATCGTCATCTCTGAGGTGGAATGCAGTTTTACACAACTACAGAAGAGGAAATAGTGACAATACAATTTGAGAGAATGCCTAAGTAAATTATATGTGTACACATTGCTATACCTGCGACTGTCTCTCTACATCCAGATAAAACGCATAGCTTTTCAAAACAAAGGTAAACAACCTCAGGACAAATTGGCTTCTTCAGTTTTAGGGGCGGGGAGATTGATGGCTGTGGGGGTGAATAGCGAATTAAATCTCTCAATGTATTTTGAAAAAATAAAGACAGCATTTTTTTTTTTGTAGGGAGATTATTACTAAACAGTACACTAAAAGTATTCATATATATATATATAATTTCAGTGTAAGCTTCCAAACTAAGAAGCATATATTTATATGTATGATTTTGCCCAAAACACACAGCTTTCAAATAATACACATGTACATATTTGTTTCTATACGTAAGGCATCCTACATGCTTTAAAAAAAAAAAAAAAAAAATCAACCCGGAAACATTTTGTAAACCATTACAGAGTCTGGTCACTAAAAGAACTAGTTTCAAAAACATATAATTTACAAAACTAAGAATTCTCAATCAAAACTGTTCAAAAAAACCAGGAAGCTATAAGAAGTGTGGTTTTTCCTCCTTCAATTGTGTATACCATGTCTTTAATTTCCATATAACAAAGAGTTTGCTTAGGTCCTATTTTAATCTACAGGATTTTTTTATACTAGCAAATGTACATTGGAATAGATACTAGCTATTTATGGCGAAGAGATAACTGCTACCTTATGGAGAGTGAAAAACCCACAATTTTGATATAATTCAGCTCTACTGCTTACCAACCTTTACGTCTTAAGTCTTACATGATAGAAATAGTAAAATGTTTGAGATCAAAATAAATTAGTTCAGATATTCATCGTGTGTTAAATTCACTAAATTAGGACTCAACTCCCTCAACCCTCTCAAATTTTCTAGGTCTTTAAAAAACAAAACACTAAAATAGAGCAGGCACATTAAAATTCAGAATATAAAAATGACAGACATGATTTGGTCCCCCCACAGAAGAAAGAAATTTCACTGCCTTGTATTTAGCTATATCTAAGATATAGGCCTGATTCCTTTTATTTGTGTTCTAAATGCATACAAGTTTCTAGATCAGAACTCACATAGCAAAAACTGTGTCTCAGAATACTGTATAAAAGCAGGTAGTAAAAGCTTAATTACCAGTAGCATTATGCTGTCTATATTGTTAAATGTGAACTCTGCAATTAAGATGTAAATTTGGTTGTGAGCAGTGAATTAAAAGAGCTTTGAGATGTAGAAGAAAATCCAAGCATTCTGCAGACACTGAGAGGGGAAAAAAAAAAGTCTATTCAGTCTAAAATAAGACATGTAATCATTTTACAATTAAAAAATAAATAAAACAGACATTTTGCAAAAGAAACATGATTTTTCTAAAATACACTCAAAGAAATATGGAAGGTAATACTGCATTACAAAGACAGAAAAACATCCTTTGGTTCACATGATTACTGTCTTGATTTCTGAATAAACTAACATTCTCAGGGTAAATAATAGATTCAATTGTGTACACTTAGAAAAAGATATACAAAAAAAAAAAAACTTTCCTTCTTGGTTTGGCTATGGATATTTCTTTAAAAAACATAAATTATTTAATGTACTCAATGCATCTTAATGTACTCAAAGAATGCATTCCGGTTTTGCACCTGTGTAGAAACCTGTACTGTGTTCAGTTTCTTTGCATTATCATGCTGTGACAGAACCTGTTTCTTACTCCTTTGAAATGGCTTTTTAAAGACAAGATTTGTAGTCTATTTACCGATGGACCTCAAGTCACCAAATTTCTAAGTGATCTTTTATTTCCCAGAATTTTCTTATTTCCCTTTGGGTACTTAATTGCCCTCATTATGATCCATCTGACTTCGCTGGTGTATCATTTTAAACATATTTAGACTCATACTTGTGCGTAAGTCTTTTTTCTGTGCTCACAGAGAGACATGTACAAACATACAGTGTCGTCCCCACTGATCTTTCACTAACCATATTTCATCTACGAAAGGTGCAATGTTCACTGAGCTCGCTGCTTTCTGAGTGACCAGACATGTACTAGGTTTGTAGAGTTGGATGTTTTCCCCTTGGGATCAAAGTGTCACCTGTACAAGTCAAGGACCTAAAGAATATACTTGTCATGAATCCAGTTTAACCAATTTAAAACTTTTTAAAATATCCTCTTCACTAAATTTGTGAGGCAGCTTCCAGAATATTTTATAAATATACAGCTCAGGGACCAGTCATCTCAAGAAACTTCTCTGGTCCCAGAATTTTCTCACCTTGAAGGAGAAAACAATGGGTAATCATAAGAAATAAGTGTACCACAAGTAATACTGAGTTTAAACCTTCACGAATCTCAATTACAAAGAATTTGGAAAAATACAAATAGATAAACAAGCCTAGGATACACATATTGTGCCAGTCTATACACTTCACAATCTTACCACAAGGAGTCTACCCAAATCAAGAAAAACTGAACCAAACAAAAGGATCTCTCTCGATTGTTTCACAAAGAATATTAATAAATTAGTTATTATCAGTCTATTATGCATCAGTCTCTGAGTGTACGCAGAGTTTCAATCTCTTCTTCCTTAAATAATGCAGTCACAAATATCCAAACAACTTCGTTCTCAGTCCACAACTGAGGCACAGTCACCAAGCAGAGAATATACTTCATTTCTATTTGAAAGAACAGAATGGAAACAAGCAAAACTCCAGTGGAAAAACAGGAAGATTCCTATAGTTCTATACACCAGACATTTTACTACCTTTAAGTCAGAATCATTTCCTGCAACACTCTAACAAGGAATTCTTATGCTGCTAGAAGGTGATGAGAAATGCTTAGTCTTATTGTTATTGCATATTAACAGCTATTTTTAGCTCCTACCTTGCTTTTCTGAAAATTAACAGGACTAATCTGCATTAAATATTCAAGTTTATCACTGTCATTCTTGAAGCAGATTTTTATTTTATGTTACACATTTGTCATTTGTTAAATCTGTAAAACTAAACAAGGCATAACAAATCTAGATTTTTCAAATTGCCTTGTAATCTTTCCTCGGGATCATAAAATTTTTGAAAACCTGTTTAACTTTTTGAACTGTTTTCCCTGCTGTTTTAAATGTGTCATGTATAATATACCATCGCACAAAAAGCAAGCCAAGACAATTACAAGCTACTAGCTTTAACTCCGAAAGAAAATCCACAACGAAGAACCTTGGGAAAGGAACCTAAAATGACAAGCAAGGCACCAGGCTCCCTTCTACTCCTCTGAGCTGTGTGGCCATGGGCAGGTGGCCTCACTTAGCTGTCCATTTCCTCATCTGAGAATTGGGATTTCTATTGTGCTGTAAACCTGCTTAAGCACACACCTTTCCCGCTGAGAACACGCAGACTTCTTTGGAAGTCAGGATGACTACTTTACGCTATATTACCACCAGACCTCTATCAATTCATCATTCCTCGTTTTCTGTTGCCTTTCATTTCTAGGGCACAGGCTTTGATATTTAAATGATTGTCTTGATCGGAAAGAAGCAATCATTTCTACTGAAAGTGATCGCTTCCACAGAAGCACTAATAAAAACCTTTCCTTTTGACAAACCTCTTGTCCTATAAATCCATCCCATTCCCAAATTATGGAGTCTATATAAAAAAAAAAGCCCATTCTCTGGGGAGAAACTGTCTCACCTCCATAAGACACCAAACTCTTTTCCTACTGTGTTTGTGAAAGTTGATGGGAAAAAAAAAAGAATCAGAGAAAGACAGAGAAACAAATAGAGGCAATTCAGTTTCTGTTTAATTAATTCAGGATTATTTCACTTTCATTTTGTCAAATTAATAATACACATAGAGAAATGTCAGTAAAAATTAAATTATAAACTACAGTGCTTCCAATGGGAAAACTGACTTTAGTTAGGTTGTATTTCCATCATACCCTGGTAAGATTCCAAATGTGTTTTATAGTATCCTACAAGCTTTCTGTAATCCGTATGGCATGTATTCACAGAGCAATACTTAACATTTTGAGATTATACATTAATAAATGAGTTGCAGTTATATTCTTTCCTGAATGTTAAGCACCATGAGCTAAATGCAGAAAACATTCAAGGTCAATGTCCCATTTTAGACCTTTTCAGGCAGCTATAATATTATGATAATCAAGCTTAAAATATTCCTATAGAAAGAGTAAATTAGCCTTTTCACTTGAAAGATGATTATGATAAACAATAAACCTAAGAGAGGACAAAATCCCTATTTTTAAAAGCCATAAATTGTTGACTCAATCATGTGTGTGATAGCGTTGTCCAAAATAAAAGGTAGCTTAACTCTGAGGGGAAGGTGGGGGCAGTAGTGGAGACAGAGAAGGAGGGGGAAATGGAACAAATATGACAGATTCCAGAATAAGCAACCCATGCTTTGATACCAGTAAAATGATCAAATTACCTACCTTAACCACCCCATTCAACATATAGTATATTGAGTCTAAAAATATATATATCATGAAACATCAAAAAAACACAATGTTATTTTTTTCCTGATGTATATGTATGTTCAATACAATTTCAAAGCTCCCTTTCCCTAGGGCTTCTGTGAATCCTTTTGTCCGAATTTTCAAAGGACTAGTTAAAAAAAAAAAAAAAAAGTAAGATATTAACATCTGGGGTCCATATAAACAGGTTTAAAGAGTTATACTTCTTTTTGATGTTTGAACTCTCTGACACACTTCTAAGATTTCTTTTTATCAATGACTGTGTTTGATAAGAGTTTCCCCCCAACCAAGGCAAATTAATTAGAGGTGTGTGGATTTGTCATAACTCGTAGAAGGTTTTAGAGCAAAAGGTTACAGGCCATTCTGGAACATGCCTTGGGCTCAGATTCCAGTTGTGAGGGGTGAGGCTTTGGACTGGAATCAGCTTCACACATCTTAATCTCAGTTTCTCAGCTACTAAATGGGAGTAACAATAACAATCTTGTAGAATTCTTATAGGGATTAAGCAGGTTAAACCAATGTAGCACAATATCTGGCCCCAGTTTGGAAGACCATATGATCCAGCGGGCTGAGGAAATTTTGGCTTGTGCCAGTTGTCCTAGCATAATTTACTGTAGCACCTTCTTACACCCTCAGTAGTACCCCCGTTTGGGGAATGAATTTTATTGTCATCCTACAATTACTGAGCCTTCCGTAAATGTTAGCTGTATTATTTTTAAATTTTTAAAAATTATTTTACAAATTTTTAAAACTGAATAGAGAGAGGCAAGAGAAAGGCACTGTAATTCATTTGGCCTCCGTCTCTGAATAGGAAGACACTTGCTACAGAAAAGAAAGTGAAGTGCAGTTGTATTACATTATGAATTGCTTGCCATACTGCCACATATATATTGGCCGCATGAAATGAAAGGGAAAACTAAAAGATGTTCCCCTTAAAGTTATCATCATGTTTTCTGCATGGGTATGAGGAAGACAGACTTGGGAAAGTTAACTGATTCTGCTGACACTCCACCAGAGAATTCAACTGTATATTGTTCAGCAGAAAGAAGGGGAGAGAGAAATTGCTCGTACTCCATTTCTCTTCCTTTAAGACACTTCTTCCACATCCCTCCACTCTAGCAGTTCAGTCAATAATGCTGTTGATTTTATTACTATCCCAAGCACAAGCTCATTCACTTAGGAGCTCTTTTGATCAGATATCCCAAGAACTCAATTTCTTCACAAGGCTTTGCTCTTGTTACATTGAATGGCCACTAATCTATGGCAGCACAGAAAGTCTGGGCAACAGGGAATTACAGGCTGGGAAAGACCATAGGGATTATGAGTCCAGCCTGGTTACTTTACAGGTGAAGAAAATCAGCCTCAGGATGGTTAAGAGCCTTAACCCAGGTTACATACCTAGGTAGTAGGAAAGCTCCTATTAGAAAAGATTACATTTCTCCCCTTTCCAGCTCTTGGTTAGCAACAAGCTACCAATGTTAATGTCACAAGTGTTGACAATATACTAGTGCATAGAACTCTGATGGAGATCTGACCCCTCTGAGGACAAAGGTCCCCATAAAAGCCAAGGGACATCTGACCCTAAGAGATTAATATCCAAGTATAAACCAAATGGTCCTCTACTTTCTCTAAAAGCTTAGAGAGATTAAAAAAAAGTCACATATTTAAAAAGAAGTGGGAATGTATTGGTAGAAATAAATTCTGTCTTCTCCCCAGCTAATTATTGTCCTTCTATAAGCACATTTTAACTATCATTTCCTTCAGAGATTGTTTTGTTAAATGACCACACCTTTCCCTACTCTATCTGATTGTAATCCATCAGCTGGGCTGGGTCTGACCCTGTCCGCAGGGCCAGTAATGGAACTCAAGAAATATTCCTGTCAATGTTCTAGGAATACAATGGATATGTCTTGGATGAGTGAATGAATGAATGAACTAATAATCAATGCTACTACTCAGTTTATTATTCAGTTTAAGGGAGACTGCCAAATTTAATGAGATAATTCAGCCGGGTAACTAGACTAATATAGAAAGAATTTAAAAGATATGATGAATGGAAAAAATAGGTAAATGGTGAGGCGGAAGGTTGGTAGAAAAAGGTAAAAAGGAAGAAGGGATTGAGGACGAGGACTACCCCATGCTATACTAAGGCTCTCCGTCATCGTTTATTCTTCTGACAGCTAAGGAGGAGCACGGTGGGGTCATTGCTTTCTTCCACCACTTTCTAATTTTCCATGTTTGGCAAATTTTCATATTGACTAAGTATTGGATAATGAAAACAATTATTATTCAAACAAAACCAGAGCTGCCATAGCAGGACCTAAAAATTGTGACCCTTCCCAGGGTAACATGGAAACATTTTCTCATTTAATCTGACAGCAAGTCCTTTTAAAAATCACGATCCTGCCAGATATGTCCTGAAAACAAGTTTTTTTCAAGTGCTCAAAAATGGTTCTTGTATGCAACATAAAATTTCCATATTAAGGATTCTAAGTGCTTTTCATTTCCTAAAGATTTCTTTGGTTAAGTGTCAACAAAGATCCCATGAAAAACGGTCACAGAGTTCCTATTTCTTTTTTTTTTTTTTTTTTTTTTTTTTTTTTTTTTTTTTTTTTTTCCAGAGTTCTTATTTCTATGAGCTGTTTTACTGGAGCAGCAGTGAACACTGAATACTTTTAGTGGGGAGGTGGATTTTTTCCCCTTATGGAAAGAAGAAGGAAATCAATCAGCAGAAAAGGACAAAGGTCTTGCCTTTAGGCCGCTCTTTACCTACTCCCTGAAATTTTTTAAACAAGACCTGTTGTGTTTTGCTTGAGGATTTCATTGCAAGAGCAGGGCTCCGATGAGAACATATCACATTCTAGAGAGCCAAGCGTTATTTCTAGAAAACCACATTTTGGATGCAAAAAAGAGTGAGATTTCCTGTTCAATTATTAAACACTGTATGCATGTATCAAAATACAATATGAACCCCCAAAATATGTACAACTATTACGTAGCAATTTTTAAAAGAGAGGGACAAAGAATTCCTCTCCTATTTTTGTGGTACATTAAATTACCAGGCATGGCGATGGGGGAAGGGCATGAGGACTACTCGAACACTGAAATCCTGGGGCTCTTCTCTCACCTGCAGTTTGTAACTAAGTGTGCAGCTATTTGGATCACAAACGTTTCCCCAATCAAACTGTGTTACAGAAAAGCCAGTAATTATAAAGACCCCCGTTTTTCTAGAGTTCAGATACCAGTTGATTTAGGAAATTAAATAAATCAAAGACTATTTTCATTAATGAGAAAAGACATGGATTAATTCATCTTCAATAAATAAGAACTTTAAACAAAAAAGTGAAATTTAACAAGGGAAGATTTTTTAAACTTTTATATTTTTAAAATAGAACATTGTAAAATTCTAATTAAGAAGTGAAATATCCAATATTTTTGCTATAATTTAACATGAACAAAGCATTTTCACACGTGCTTCTTTTATTCCTCACGACAACTCGCTGTAGCAGGTAAAAACTTCATTATTATTATATTATCATCCCCGTTTTACAGATGGCAACACTGAGATTCAAAGAGTTTGTTGATTGCCCAATGGCACTCAGTTTTCATACTGCAAAGTTATCATCTGAATTTACTGTTTTTTTTTTTTTTTTTTTTTTTTTCCTTTTTTGAGATGGAGACTTACTCTGTCACCCAGGCTGGAGTGCAGTAGCACAATCTCAGCTCACTTCAACATCTACCTCCCAGGTTCAAGTGATTCTTTTGCCTCAGCCTCCCGAGTAGCTAGGACTATAGGCATGTACCACCATGCCCAGTATTTATAGTAGAGACAGGGTTTCACCACGTTGGCCAGGCTGTTCTCGAACTCCTGATGTCATGTGATCCCCCCCACCGCCACCACACACACACTCCCTTGGCCACCCAAAGTGCTGGGATTACAGGTGTAAGCCACTGTGCCTGGCCTGTTTTTCTTTACCTTTTTTTTTTTTTTTTTTTTTTTTTTAATTCTACCTCTTTTGTACTCCCAATCTCAAGCTATTTCCTATATATCTTTTTGCAACTCTTTAAAAGGACACATAGGTGTATTGAAGATCATTCATCAGCATGTATTTTTGCTCACCAATGAATAGTTTTGTTTCAGCAAAATGTAATAAGGCTGTTCCTAACAATTCTATGTACTATTCTCACTTTCTCACTCAGGGAAAACTCACCTTTAGGTGCCTGCTATGTACCAGGCCATGTATCAGTTTCCTGGAATAAACACATCCGATACTGGTGAAAATTTACAGTATGAAAAGGAAACCACTGGGCATGGCGGTGTGCACCTGTAGCCCCAGCTACTCCAGAGGCTGAGGAAGGAGGATTGCTGGAGTCCAGAAGTTCAAGGCAGCAGTTTGCTATGATCGCACCTGTCTATGAATAGCCACTGAATTCCAGCCTGCAAACCTAATGAGACCCCATTTCTAAAATTTAAAAAAGAAAAAAGGGGAAATCTTGTGATCTCAATATTTTCCCCTCTTCATTGAGAATCTTACTCTGGTTTAGTATAGCTCCAAATTGACTGTTTTCTCTTTCCGGAGTTTCCCAGCCACACAACCACAATAAAATTCTAGGATACATGAGCTAAGAGACCAAGAGACTGAAGGAGGAGCAAATCATTCTACATTAAGACAGCAACAACAACAACAATCCAAAAAATATAATTCAACTTTAAAATTACCATATTTGCTTAGAATTTTTCAAAGATTCCCTTCTTAATAAAATAGAACTGAGATCAACCCAAACAACAGAACAGCTCTTAAACATTTGTGTTTCCTTCAGAGTTGCTCTATTTCATCTCTGCAATCTTTCCAGCATGCAGTATAAGGGGATTTTTTTGTCATAGTACCAGGTGTTTTGGGGCCCAGGTATGTTATTGCTAGGAAGATCTTGGGAAAAAACTTGTCCACATTTTGCCTTCCCTATCAGCAAAGATGATTAAATAGACAATCTTAGCTTTAATGGGTTTTTTCTGTGGTGAGAGCTTTCCAGTACTGCCCACGTTCTGCCCCAATATTGACTTCATTGCTATCAATTGAGCATTTAAATCTATTCAATTATTCAATCCTAATCAATATTTTGAGATGTAAAGAAAGTAAACGTAAATATTTTGCTCATTTTTACCAGACTTAATTCATGTGCTCTTATTGGAGGAGAAAGTTACATAACTATAAATAAATGATTGCCAAAAAAAAAAAAAAACAAATGGTGTTGGGGGGGGTCCTTTCTTTGTAATTCTGGCTTTCATTTAGTCAGCTATAATATTTAGCAACAATGCACAGGGTAGATAAAACACTCTCAGGCCAGGCATGGTGCAGTGGCTCATGCCTATAATCCCAGCACTTTGGGAGGCTGAGGCGGGATCACCTGAAGTCAGGAGTTCGAGACCAGCCTGACCAACATAGTGAAACCCCGTCTCTCCTGAAAATACAAACTCAGCCAGGCGTAGTAGTGGGTGCCCGTAATCTCAGCTGCTCAAGAGGTTGAGGCAGGAGAATCACCTGAACCAGGGAGGTGAAGGTTGCAGTGAGCAGAGATTGTACCACTGCATTCCAGCCCTGGCAGAGAGAGTAGGAGACTGTCTTAAAAAAACAAAACAAAACAAAAACATGCTCAAGTGTTTCCTCCTTTGGGAAGCCTTCCTGAAGGGCCACCAGGCAGAATCAATGGCTTTCTCCTCTGTGTTCCATCATGCTTTGCACTCACTGGTCTAACTGGTTTGTGTCAAGGTATATTGTCCTCATGTGTCTCTGCCTTCCATTGAGTAAACTTCTTGTGACCTTTAATCCTCTGCACTGTGCTGAGCACTGCAATCCAGACATTTTAGACTCTCAACAAATATCTGCCAGATAAATTCCTAATTTTGGCAAAAATGTTCACAATCATTGATGTAGTTTGGGTATTTTTTCTCCTACAAATCTTGTGTTGGAATATGACCTCCAGTGTTGGAGGTGGGCCTAGTGGGAGGAGTTTGGGTCACAAGGGCAGATCTGTCATGAATGGCTTGGTGCTGTCCTTGCAGTGATGAGTGAGTTCTCACTCTAGCAGTTCATCTGAGAGCTGGGTGTTTAAAAGTGTGTGGCCCCTCTCCTCTCTCTTGCTCCCTCTCCCATCATGTGATACGCCACTTCCCTTTCACGTTCCTCCATGATTGTAAGCTTCCTGGAACCTCACCAGTAGGGGATGATGGCACTTACGCTTCTTGAGGAGTCTGTAGAACTGTGAGCCAAAATAAACCTCTTTTCTTTATAAATTACCCAGCCTCAGATCTTTCTTTATAGCAGGGCAGCAGCCAACTAACACGCTCATACAACTTGATTTTCTTTTTAATGAGTTTCAATTTTTCTATGAAAAAACTTTGTTGATATTTTAATGGGGCTAATATATTTACTCTTTCAAAATTAGCTACTCATTAAATGAAACATTTTGACTTATGAAGAAAGGAGTGTTATTTTTTAATTTTCCCCCCTACCCTATACATTAAAAAATGTTGGCTACATATTTCCATATACATTTTTTTTTTTTTTTTTTTTTTTATGAAGTCTCCCTCTGTCACCCAGACTGGCAGACTGGGATGCAGTGGCACAGTCTCAGCTCACTGCAACCTCTGTCTCCTGGGTTCAAGTGATTATTCTCCTGTCTCTACCCTCCAAGTGGCTGGGATTACGGGTGTTTGCCACCACGTCCAGCTAATTTTTATATTTTTAGCATAGATGGGGTTTCACCATGTTGGCCAGGCTGGTCTCGAACTCCTGACCTCAGGTGATCTGCCTGCCTCAGCCTTCCAAAGTGCTGGGATTACAGGCATGAGCCACTGCACCCAGCCTCATCCTTTTTTTTTTTTTTTTTTTTTTTGAGACAGAGTCTGGCTCTGTAACCCATGCTGGAGTACAGTGATGTGATCTTAGCTCACTGTACCCTCAAACTCCTGGGTTCAAAGGATCCTTCTGCCTCAGCCTCCTGTGTAACTGGGACTGTAGGTATGTGCCACCATACTCAGCTAATTTAAAAAAATTTTTTTTGTAGAGACAGGGTCTTGTTTTGTTGCCCAGGCTGGTTTCAAACTTCTGGCCTCAAGTGAATCTCCAGCCTCAGCCTCCCAAATTGCTGAGATTATAGACGTGAGCCACCACACCTGGCTCATCTTTCTTTTAAGACAGGGTTGTGCAGCAATGGCAAATCCCTGCCCTGTCTCCACCCCTGTCACCCATAAGAGAACCTCTGGAACAATCATTCACTAGTTTTCGATCTTTAAAGTTATAAATACATCTCCATACTTACGTAGCCCTGACTGGTCTCAACTAATTAAATAATTTACTTAAAAATTTCAGGCCAGGCGTGGTGGCTAACACCTGTAATCTCGGCATTTTGAGAGACCAAGGCAGGTAGATCACGATGTCAGAAATTCAACACCAACCTGGCCAAGAGGGTGAAGCCCGCCTCTAGTAAAATTACAAAAATTAGCCGGGTGTGTGGGTGGGTGTCTGCAATTCCAGCTACTCAGGAGGCTGAGGCAGAGAACTGCTTCAACCCAGGAGGCAGTGGTTGCAGTGAGTTGAGATGGCGCCACTGCACTCCAGCCTGGGCTGCAGAGCGAGACTCCTCATCTAAAAAAACAAAAAAAACAAAAATTGCTCTCGCGGGTCAGTATACTCACATTCACTTGAGAAAGATGAGAAGAGGAGGGGAATTCTCAAGTGTCTATTACTAGGGTATTAATGAGTAACCTTTCTAGACCCTTTGATCCATTCAAAATATAATGCTGCTAGGGACTATTTTAACTGTGGTATTTATCCCCTCAAGTTGATGTCACACTGAATTTTAGGGTCAGGGTAAAAATGCCATCTCTAAAGTTCCCCCATCTTTCTCAGAGAAGCAAGATGTGGTAGAAAGAACAGCTGAGGAAGAATCTTGGTCATCTGTACCCTTGCGCAAGGTGCTACATTTTGCTGGGCTACAGTGAATGAGAGGGAACCAGTGCAATTGTTTTCAAAGTGTGGATTTCAGACTAGCAGAATCTCCAGCAACTAGAAGCTGGTTGAAAACACAAACGATCAGGCTCCACCCCAGACCTTACTCGGTCAGAAACTCTAGGGGTACAGCCCAACAGTCTGTGTTTTAACAAGCCCTCCAGGTCATTCTGGGGCATGCCAAGATATGGGAACAGGATCTCTGTAGACCTGTTTCACTCTAAAATTCTACAGCTTCATCAGCAGGAACAGAGCTTTTATTAAAAACCAGTGACTCAGAATTTGCTCTGTTATTCGTATATGCTCCACCCCAGACCCTAGGTTTTTTAAACTTCATGTTTCAACACATAGAGTCTTAAAAATCAAATCCTGCAAAAAGAAATACCAAATATAAATCAATAAATAAAGTGATGCTGGCTGTTACAGCTCAGTTTGAAGATAGGAATGTGCTCCTTGAACTTTTAAAAACTCTAAATTCAGTTCTTTCTCTGGGTAGTATAAGCCTCTTGGTTCACTCAGCTGCATCTGCTTTAAAATTTGAAGCAAAAGCCTTAATTGGGGGTGACAGATATGGTGACCAGAAAAGCTGCAGACAGTGGTTTCGAGCCTGGCTTCTGCTGTTCATTAGCTGGTAGACAGGTGAGCTGGTGGGTTAAAGTCTTATATGTCTCAGCTTCCTCATTTTAAACATGGTGATGACTCCAATCTCATATTGTTGCTAAGGGATTAAATGACATGGTCTATATATCATTAGTCTCAACCTTTGAAAAATTCCAATCTTCAGGCCTCACCCCGGCCAATTAATTTAAAATCTTTGGCATCAGGAGTTTTGAAAGCTCCCAGGTGAATTCAATATGCTGCCAAAGTAGAGCCTGAAACCCACTGGTAAATGACTTAGCCCAGGTCCTGGAATCATTATTTTACCATTACTGAACCACATAAAAGAAGTGTATGTAAGAGCATACACGTTGATATGAGATGGCTTGTTTTAATCCTGGCTGTACAGACTATTGGCTGTGTGACCTTGGGCAAGTACCTGAATTCTTGGTTTTATCATCTGTTAAGAACAACAATTAACAAGAAGGGATTAAAATAAAAAACAAACGTATCTGCTTACGCCATAAAATTGTTGTGAAAACAAATAAGATAAACCCAAACTCACTGTGAATGATGCAAGTATAAGATTTGTCCTTACATACAGCCCACAGAAGCTATCAGTGGCTTGTGTTAGATGCCAAGTCACCAAATGCAAGTGACTTCCAGACCTTCACTAGTTGTGCAGATGAAACATCACTTTTTTTTTTTGAGGCCACACTAATTCCCCAAAGCTCAACCATGATCTTAGGATGAGATAATCTGGCTCCACATTGGAATCACCTGGAGACTCTCAAAAACTACAGCTGCCTGGATCTCACCCAAACTCACTCACTCAGTGAAAATCTCTGAGGGTGAGGTCCATACAGAGGTATTTTTGGGATAAGATCTACTAGGGATTCAAACTGTAGCCAATATTAAAAAGAAGGAAAAAGGTGAAGTTAACTGGTGGGGAAGGGACTTAGGGTAAAGTGAAAACCATCTGTGGACTTCAACTTTTGTATTGACACAATGCTGAGAAACCAAATTTCCCGGGATCCGTCAGTTTATGAAACTTTACTAAAGTAAGTCCTATACTGCCGACCATCTAAGGAGAGAAAAGTGAACCATGAAATGCTTATCGATGAAGAGCTAAGTATAATGTAAAAGTCTCTTCTAAACACTATACTTCAGGGTAAAAACAGATGTGAAATGGTTAAACAAAACCTGTGGTATCACAAGGCAGTAACATGTAGCTGCTTTTCATTTTCTTCCTTATATTATTATCTATTGTTTGAATAATTTTATAATGAATGCAGATTATTTATGAATAGAATGTAGTAAGGGAAAAAATAGATTAAGTAGGGGGAAAATATGAAATGGACAGACAGTAAAATAAATGCTAGAGCTGAGAAAGATGAAACAGCGTGCACTTACAGGTAAAAAAAAATTCTAGGATTCTCAAAGTGCTGGCAGATTCCTGAATACACACCAGTGTTTCACTTCTCTCTGCCTAGCAAAATCTCATCCTTTAAAAAAAAAATTATTTATCATTTATCTTTGAGACATGGTCTCATTCTGCCGCTCAGGCCTGTCACACAAACTGGAGTCCAGTTGTGCAGTTACAGTTTTCTGCAGCTTCGAACTCCTGACCTGAAGTGGTCTCCCACCTCAGCCTCTCAAAGCGCTGGGATTACAGGTATGTGCCACTGCAACCAGCCCCTACTTATCCTTAATACTTAGTTTACCTTGGAGTGGAGGTCAGGGGAGGCTCCCTGTAGGATAGAGACTTCAGCATCCCTCTATCATCTTGATTAACCAAATGCTATTGATGTTTTCTTCATATTTATCTGATTCTCCTATGACTGTAAGCCTCTTGAGAGTAGAACTGCATCCTGTTCATCTTTATAAATAATCCTGACACTGATAGACAAGTGCATAAAAGGTATCTCCAAAGATTCATTAAAGTGAAGAAAAAAAGCTGTCTGGCTGTGGGAAACAGGCAGAATAAGATGCGATATAAACATAGCTCGACATAAGCTATTTTTTAAACAAAAACAAAACGAAGACAAGTCCTACCCTTGTAAACTACCTTCTGTGATCTTTCGGACTTTCTATTTGAGGTTAACAGTGAAGAGTTGCCAGTGTTCATTGTTCAGTGGGTTTAACAGACAGGTGCTCTAAAACTGCAAATCATTTGATCCTCTGATGATTGGTATGTAGAGTTTATACCAGTAGTTCTCAAAGGGAAGCATCAATATCACCCAGGAACTATTCATGTAAATTCTCGCCCCGCCCCGGAGAAACCCTGGGGATCAGCAATCTGTGCATTATCAAGTCTCCCAGGTGATTCTGATGCATGTTCAAGTTTGAGACCCACTGGTCTAAACTAAAAGATTTACAAGAAATAAAAAGCCAGCTCACTGCTAACTCCTTTTCAAAGTCAATTTCGCTAATATGGCTCTCCTATTTGTGCCATGGAACCCCAAACTCTGATGAGCAAGTATTTCAGAACAGACCTAGACACATCTCAACTGTCCTCCCGCCCCTCAGGAGAATGAGGTTTGAGATACAGAGAACAAGCTTATCTCTTTCCTACAAAGTGTATCCCGCCAGACTCCATTCCTCACTCTGTTCCCTGCAGATTGTCTTGTAAATGTGGCCACAGACACATCTTCAGTCCTGAGTCCGACTCCTGACCTCGGCTATGTTAGCCCCTTTGCAGCTGAAGAACAACCCCTTGGATCACTGACTTGCTATTATTCTATGCTTAATAGCCCCGACCTGTGCAATATTTTTTATCTGGCTACAGTCCTATCTCTAAATTCTCTATTTTGAATGAATACCGATTTTGTGACATGAAGTCTGCTATATAATGAAATGCAAACAATGAAAAGGCTAAATCAGTTTACAAAAAATCTATTTGTCAAACAGTGTGGAGATGTTCTCAATTTAGTCTGGCCAGTTCATGCAGCTCTTGATAAGGGAGTTAAAAACCTAGCTGTTCACAGAATGAAAATAAAGGCATCTGCACCACAGACATATTTTCCTTTCAAAAGTCTTTGTTGTCACTTGTAGCTAATTAAATGCCCTCACACAAGAGGTGCACACACACAGCAAAATCAGAGCATATTTTTACAAGGGAGCCCCAGAGAAGAGAAGAGCGCAACACGAGCTTCCCACTACCGTCTCTTATATTCCATTTACATTTCTATAAAGCTTCATCAGCCCGACAAAAAAAAGCACAAGGGGAGGCCTTTTTTGTTCCATTTTGGACTAGAGAGATTTCTAAGCCCTGCAAAGGAACGTGCTTAACATTAAAAAAAAAAAAAAAAGAAGAAGAAGAAGAAGAAAGAAAAAAAGAAACTGTAACCCTGCCTTAGATGCTTGTGGAGAAATAATGCTTTCTACACACCTTTCTGTATCACCGACTGAGGAACTAAAAAATTACCAAGAACTTAAAGTGTTCCATTTTTATTTTAATTTGTAGTGTTTTCCTCACTCCTAGAGATTATTTGCAGGCAGAGGTGCCCCTGTATTAAGCTCGACAGTTATTGGAGTGGCTTTGAATTTACCACGTCACATTTATCAAAGTGAGATTTTATATATATATTGACATTCTTTCATTTTTCCACCTTCTGAATTTAACTGTTTCGTTGGGCAGAATTTAAAGTGTTAATTCTCAGATGAATTTTTTTTTAAGTCATGTACGAAATTGGTTCTCAAGTATAACTGGCATTGAGTTATCACAGTCCCCCTTCTCTCTTCTTTCACGCCCCCGTCCCCATATGGGAAGACTGTCCAACATAATGGAATCTCGCATTGAATATAAAAACAGAACATCGTCTACACAGAAGAACCATTACTAGAGAATCGAAAGCTCTTTGGGATCAGGGTAATTTATAATTATTTCTTTATACCTGTTCCCAATCCTGTGTCACTACACGCGTGGACCCCTCAGGCTAAAACACCAACCTTACAACCCCTTTTTAACACTCCCCATACCCCTACACACACCCCCAAAATACCCCCCCTACACATACACACACATATACCTCGTTTCCACACAGAAACTCAGATCACCTCCTCTCTGGAGGCATCTCTTATCCTGCCATCCTTCAGTATTTTCATATCTGTACATAATTTTACTTCTCTTATTGAACTGTAAGCTCCTTGAAGGCAGAGACGCTGTCTCATCTCAGAATGCTTGAAACACAGCTTAAGGCCTGACAGACTGGATGTTTTTGAACAGGCTGTTTAATGAATAAATGAATGAATGCAAGCTTAGCTGGGCAACTGCTTTCTGAGTTTGGAATTCTTACTATTATGAGCCAGACAAATTCATGCAACCCTCCTGATGTCAAAAAATACCACTTTTGTACATGGGTACTTGGAATACACTTGGCAACTTTTAAGTCCTATTGGTTCTGACTCTAAATCATCTCTGCATTCTCAAAGTTAAATTCCAGCTGCCTGAATTTCCTCACTGGTGCTTTCATCGATCTCCCTCCCTCTGTTTTTCTGCTTCTTTATAATTCATCCTATATGACATTCTCAAGTACTTTTACGCCCTATTTTCCAGTGTTACAGAACAAAATCAAGATTCTTGTAAGCTGAACTTCGAGTCTGTTCATAACCTGACCAAAACCCCCTTTCCTGGCAAGTTTCCCACAATTCTACTTCAAAGAGCCTGGATATCACAATCTTCACTTAACCTAACATACCAAAGGCATTCCTGCTTCCAGGATTTTTGCCTCAGCTATTCCCACCATCTTCTAGTTAAAGGACACACATTTGTAATGCTTTTCTTATATCTGATATGTCTTTGTAAAGCAGGTTAGAGCCTTAAAAAGGGGCATGGACATTTCGACTTGAGAGAGGAAAAAAAGAGGCAGATTTTCTGAGCTGTGTCTTTACGGACTGTTGGGGGAGAAAAGTTTGTGGTAAGTGAGCAACCTTTATTGATAAAAGAGAGGAATGGAATCATATTTCTCCAATGGAACGTTAAGTTCCTTGAAGACAAGAACGACCTGGTTCATCTTAATATTCCCAATAGTACCTAGCAGAGTACTTTGCATGCAACAGTTGACCAGTAAATATTTCTCTAATGGGTCTTTATCCATTTCTGTCCTAACTCCATCCAACCCTTTCTTATAGTACCTTGCATATAGTAGGTACTCAATAAATGACAGCTAAATGAATTAATGATTTCTTAATCTTTCCATTCCTTGTTAAAATGTGAAAGTGGGGAAAGGAAAAGAGTAAGTAAAATTTCAGTTACTGAAAAAAAAAAAACTTAAGAAAACAAATCATTATGAACATAAAATATGCTGTTTTTATTTACACACCAAAAATAAACTGTACAAGAAAACAAGTAAAAATGTTGAATTCACATCGCCCTCTGGTGTTGGACTCTCCCAGACAATTAAAAAACCTTCAAACTTAACAGTTTAGGGAGATTTTACATCAAAAGAGGAGCATTCTACCTTCCCTGATCAATGCAAAATGAGTGTCGCATCGAATGAGAAGTGCGGCATCGTTCAAATTTGCTTCGGTTGTTAAAGATGAAATTATTAACTTCAACAAAGTATGGAGCCTTCAGTATCTTTACTTAATGGAGTGAATTCCTCCTCCTGTCAAAGTCACTATGTCTAACCAAGATAGTCATTAGAAACCAATGGAATGGGGCTGCTAACTGTATTACAGGTTCTCTTTATAAAAGGTGTGCTTTAGGCCGGGCGCGGTGGCTCAAGCCTGTAATCCCAGCACTTTGGGAGGCCGAGGCGGGTGGATCACAAGGTCAAGAGATCGAGACCATCTTGGTCAACATGGTGAAACCCCGTCTCTACTAAAAATACTAAAAATTAGCTGGGCATGGTGGCTCATGCCTGTAATCCCAGCTACTCAGGAGGCTGAGGCAGGAGAATCGCCTGAACCCAGGAGGCGGAGGTTGCGGTGAGCCGAGATCGCGCCATTGCACTCCAGCCTGGGTAACAAGAGCGAAACTCCGTCTCAAAAAAAAAAAAAAAAAAAAAAAAAAAAAAAAAAAAAAAAAGGTGTGCTTTAAAATCTAGGATAATATGGCTTTTCTACAATAGCACACAATGAAAATTTATTCATTTGCTAAGTGTGAGAAAAGACATTGAGAATGAAAGTTACAACACAGGCACAGTCTATTTATTTGCTATTAATGGTGTATCAGTGTGTCAATGCAGCTGAACTAAAACAATACACCATCCTTCAAGTGACTCTTAGGATCATGGAAAGAACCGTGGAGTAAATATCTCAGTGCAAAATCATTGTACTGGCTATGGCATAGAATTCAGAAGGTTCTTTATATTTTTTAATATTGATATTGGTCTTCCGGGTAATTTAACTTAGAGAACTGGTTTAAATTTTCCAAAAACTGATAGTGTGTTTTGAAGGTAGTCTTAGACCCAGAAACATAAATTAGAAAGCAGATTGTGCCGTGATTCCTTTTAAGAGCTTTTCTAGCAAGCTGTTAGCCATTAAGTGCTGTCACCATTGTCATCATCTTCAATGTTGTCATCATCATCATTGCCATTCGTGGGTAAGACTCATCATCATCATCACTATCAGTGTCATTGACATGATGGTCAGTGTTGCTAAGTATCACTACTTTATGATGTGCTAGGACTGTCCTCAAAATTTCACATCATTTAGTTCATCTGAACCTCACAATAATCTTCGTAACATTCCAGTTTTACGGATTAGGAAACTGAGACTTAGTAATTTGCTACAACTTCCAACATAGGTAACTTGCAGAAACAATTCTAATCCTACTCATGGAACGAGTGGGGTTACCATTGGCTCTTAATCATTACACTGACTGCCATTAAGTACTAGATTTTACTTGCGATTTCCCTGGACATGGTGCTACATGGAATGTGATTCTGTTCATTTATCTGCTGTATCCCTCTTATTATCTAAGCAATGAGCAGAAAGATTGGCTAGGAGAGTTTTAAAGGGTTAAGTGCTTTGAGAGAACAAAGCTGTAGAGATCAGTCTTGGGTGGATAAGGAACCGTGAGGGAGTAAGAAATACATTGTCCATTAGAACCTCTTCTACTGTGCCTCCGAACAAATGACAATAAAATAAAGAATATGAAACTTCTGGGTATTTAATCAATTTATTTATTTATACTATATTTGGCAAGCATTTATTACATTGTTGTTAGCACTGCACTAGGTGCTAAACAAAACATTTACACGCAGCGGAAATGCAAGCCCACATTCTTGCCTGGGAAAATAAACATCAACTGTACAGCATTCATAGGGTAACTCATTTGATGTTTTAATCAACTCCATCTCATCTGAGTCTAGTACCACACACTTGGATATGTGCACAGACACACACACACACACACACACACACACACCCCACCACAAACACACATCTCTGTACACACTCCTTAAAGCAAAGGTCCAACAATGCCCCAAACACACAGAATTCAGGCAAAAACGTTCCAAATTCATCCAACAATTAAAAATAAACTGATTTTAAGAAATGCACACACATAGGACTTATAGAGGTTATTTCTACATCTCACCATTTTTATTCCTGGCAATACATGCTGTGTTACCTATGAGTAGTCTCTTTCTGGCTACAAATGTGTCCCATCTTCCATCTGTTCTTCTAGCAATATTGCTGGCCTACTGCCACTGAAGCTACATCAGCCTTCACGATGTCGTCTGAGTAAGTTTTTTCAAGTACCCGTTCATTTAGCTCTCCAGGTGAGGGTAGGCATATACATTCTTCTGTAGTCCTCTAAGCAGGTTTCACTTTGGTTCCATATTAGCAAATGTGTATGTTTCTGCTCTATTTACCAAAGTTTGCAACCTATTTTGCTAGGGTAGAAAACAGAGTCTAAAGTTCCTCAAGAAATTGCTGGCTGAGCCATGAGAGGGCTCAGCCGAGGGTCTCAATTGTTCTTTTATAATGGGACGTAGTTAGAGGTGTACCTATTAAAGACAATGCACCCTGAATTTTGCTATATTCTTTCACATTTTGCTTTTCTTTCCTTCTTTTTTTTTTTTAAGTCGAGTCTCACTCTGTCACCCAGGCTGGAGTGCAGTGGCACAATCATGACTCACTGAAGCCTCAAACTTCTGGGCTCCAGTGATCCTCTCACCTCCAGCCTCCTAAGTAACTGGGACAACAGGCACACACTATCCTACCCCGCTAAGTTTTTTTTTTTTTCCCCATCATTTTCCCCCAAAGACGAGGTCTCACTATGTTACACAGGCTGATCTCCAACGCCTGGCCTCCAGCGACTTTCCTGCCTTGGCCAGCCAAGTTGCTGAGATTACAGGCATAAGCCACCATGCTCAGCACGTTTTTGCTTCTTTCATATATTTAAGTAACGTTTTTCTCTATTCCAGACACTGTGCTATGCATGGGAGTTCTGACCCTCTTGACTTGAAGGCTAGGTTCTCCCTGCCCCCTGCTTTCCCTTTGTACAGTCTCTCACTACACGTATTCAGTGCAGGCCAGTTAACCAGCTGGTTAGGAGGTTGGCTAAGTTTCCATGTCAGCTCCGTGTCTTACTAGGAGTTTGTCCTTGAGAAAGTCACTTAACCTCTCTGCATTTAGTTTACTCATCTGTAAAAGACATACTCAATAAAGAATGGCTATTATCTTTAAATTGTATCATGGTGATGTATATTTACATTTCAGTCTTCATGTAGAAGGCAATTATCTATGTATCAAACTCATTCTGTAAATTGTAAAAAGTATACAAATGCAATGTGGTGTTATTATTTAATACAGGGTTTAATATAGGCTTTAATGTAGAGTTTGGGTCAAAGAGAAGTGAAAAATATTTGTTAAACACCTACTACGTCTTAAACATTGTTCTGACTGCTTTACTTATTTTGCTTAACCTTAAAAAAGTTCAATGATGTAAAAATAGTAAGAGCCTTCTTTTATTGTGCAATTATCTAATAATCTTTATAATATAAAAAGTAGATATTATGGTGATAATGAGTCTGATTTTATGAAGATATAAAAATAAGGAAATGCAGTTCAAACATTAACTTATCCAAGGAAATCTGGCTAGTAAGTGACAGAACCAGGATATGACCCCAGGACTATCTGCTGGAAGGGTCTGAGCTCTTTCTGCTAAAGCACATGCGTTTCCTAGATGGAAGCAATGTATAATAGAAAAAGCCCAAGCCACGCTGATGAAAACAAAAATGATGGTGAACTAATAAAATATTTATATTTATAGCCAAAATGCCCTCATTGGCAAAATATTAATTTCATGTATACAGTGTTTTATATCCCAGATAGTATGGCATCCACATAACTGCGAATGACAGAAGTTACCAAAGCTAATGTTTAAAAGAATTCTTTGCTTAAAGCTCTTAATTGTCATAGTATTTTTGCTTGCCTAATAATAGAAGGATGAATTTGAAAATGTAGGTAGATGTATTCATTTTTAAAGGTGTCACTTGGAACATTATACCATTTATTTATATCCTATAGCTGATTAGTGACCTGACCTGTTTAACAGACGTTAACTGGTAAATGTTTGGTGAAATAATAAACATATGCACTGAATTTTCATCTCCTAACTTGAAGATCTTAGAGAGTTGTCAAATGCTAAATAAACAGAGACTAGTCCCTTTTTCCAAAAACCGTCTGCTCATCAAATAAATGAAGCATGTAAACCATGTGCATACACTACTTTGCTTTGTTTTATGCTATACCTGTTTGTAAGTAATTGTAATCATTTTCCTTAAAATGGCCTAATTTAACTTAATTTTTTCCCTCAACATATTCATAAGACCTTAGATTATTATCAGTAATTATCAGTATGGCTTAGCAAAGGAATCCTCATCAAAGAACTCATAAAACAGGCTTAAAATTTGTATTTTGTCGACTTTATTTTATTAATTTCTAGCACAAACATCTCACTTTAAAGCTTCCAAAAGGCTTGCACATTCCTAATTTCATGTTACCTATTTGTGAGATAAATCATGTTAGTTTTCCAGTTTTATTAACGATGAAACTAGGATTCTGAGATGTCATTTAAATTGCCTGGGCTCATAGCAACCCATAAGTGGCAGAGACAAACTTGGGAGTAATTACCCCCATCCCACCAGGCTTTTTTCTTAGCCATCTCCTTATTCTTCTGCCTCCCTCTGTGGCAATACCATGTGATGGCAATAATGACGGTTTTCACATACCTCTTTGTCCCATGTGCTGGGTCCTTGCAATATCATTCCTATGGTTCTGTTCCTCTTCACAGCTCCTTTATAGCATCATGAGGATATAATGATAGGGTGGAATCCCTCTCCCCTTCCCCCACCCCCAGCAACACAGCTTCTCTTCGATTTCTCTGGATATCCCAGACACAGGAAGGTAGGGCAACTGGGTGTATGGGCCACAATGATTGCATTTCCTTCCAAAATAGTTATGATGATTTTTGTTAACTAATCCATAAACACTACCAAAATACTTACTGGTAGCCTCTATATAATTCTATTTCTGCCATGAGCAATTTGTGGGCTTTGAGTTAATCGTTCAATCATTTTAGGCCTCAGTCTACCGATTTTACAGTGAGAGAAAATGACTAATTTATACCAAGTCTATTCAAACCTTAAAATATTATTAATCTATGAAAATGGTATGTGGTATAATCTAAAAAACAACAGTGCTCAGGAAGCTAAGATGTAATTAATAAACAGAATCCAGTAGGTTTTCTCCCTCATATTTTACATAATGTTGCTTATTCTATCAACTTCATTGTGCTTCAGTTTCTTGCAAATGAACTACAAAGGTGACTGTATGAAGATTAATTCTAGGATGTTGGTAACATGAACTTGAATAATAAATGCCATTTAAATACAGTTATTACTTTTAAAATGTCGGGGGTTCAGATAGGAATATATTGGGATGTAATTATTGATTTACTAGTGAAGTTTAGAAAATAACAGGTTTTGGAAGTAGAGGGTAAAGCTGGAATCCCTCATAAGCAATGGGCACTCAGTTCACTTGTCAATGTATATCCCAGATCAACACTTGCTGAGAACAGGTTACAGGTATCACATTGGTTAATCCATGTGAACCAGACAGGACAGAAATGGACATTTTGTGTCACCAGAATGCCCAGCCACTCTAATCTGTCTGGGACCCCAATTTTTTAAATGCAGTAGTAGCAGAATAAGATAAACATGCAAGAGAGTCAAGTGTTTTCCCAACTGTAGAAGCAAACACTTTGCCAGTAATTCCAAATAATTTAAAATGTGGCCTTGCTTCTCTCTGTCTCTGTTTGTTACTGTCTGTACCAAGCCAAGAGTCTCAATATTAATAGAATGATTTATACAGGCTATTGTCTGTCTTAATGCAGATTTTTCAGATTTCTTCTGCAACTTGCTGTATCTCAACACACAGGATCCTCTTTTTTCTCTTATGTTTGCTGAAGTTACACAAGTAAGTTCATGAACATTTTGTCAATACACAATTTCCGATTTTTCTTTTTTTTTTTGGGGGGGGGGGGAATATAAGTCATCCCTGTGTTTATAAAGTGATGGGATCTGGAAGGATGGTGTCAGGCCAGCCAACTTTTTCAACTCACTAAAATCAGGTGCTGTTATTGAGACAGATGAGCCAGAACATGGCACAGAAAGTCCACAACTGAGTGCAGTGACCCTCTCCAACTAGAAATAATCTTGAAACATGGTATATGAGTGCGACTTCCTGGGGGGCACCACATAGCTTGGTAGACAGGGACAGAGCCAGGGAGTAGCCCATTCATTTGCATCTATGCTTATCGGGTGGCAATCTTCAGTTGCCTACGGTCGACGCAGAAAAACAACACCTGCTTAAATCAAATCTCTCATCCATCCCTTTCAATGTTTCATGGCTACATGGTCTTTATTCCAGTCCATTCTCTTTCTAGCACTTTAAGGAGCAGGGGGAGCAGGCAAGAGACCCAGCAGCAGTCTGTTTGCCAGGAACTGCACAGCTAAGGTGTCTAAATATTTTTTTTTTTGCACTGTTATGCCATCACTTAAGGATCAATTAACTGGCCTCTGTGGCAAACTGCTGTTCAGTGACTGGTGCCATCCTGTGCGCTGGGCAAACTGACACCGATGACCAATGCTCCCCGTGGTTTGCCCTGTCTCTCAGGTTCCCTAAGACCTCACCGACGGCACCTGTTAAAGCTGCTTCTGCTAAGCTGTTCTGCATTTGTCTGGCTGGATTTGGACTTCCTGGATCTCTGACTGAATACAAAGTGATTAGAGAGCCCAGTGTTTGGCAACAAGCGCGATGGGGAGTACTCTGCGTGTGGGTCCACAGGAACACACTGTGTTCTTCATAACCCCATGCAGGGAGCGCCCAGCTAGATTCCCTGTGCTGTGGAGATCAAAATGGTCTCCTTTGTCGTCAGCTGTTTCACAGCAGCTGTTTAATGTAATTCCAAATGATTTGCTTGAATGAAGTTGTCATTCTTGCAGTAATCTTTAATTTAGTAAAACACATAGCTGAGTAATGCTATTTTTAATGTTATTTTAGCTTTAATAAAAGTTTCCAGTCCCCATATTTTTCATGTCAATGACAGATCAAATCATTACTGGGAAATATAAATTACGCAAAGGATAAAACTAGATATTAATATCAGTATTTTTCTCCCAGAGTTAGTCAAATGCTAATATGCAAATAGAGGTTTATCAAAACAAACCAAAAAGAAGTATAATGAAGTTAACAGAAGAACTTTTGCATCATAAACATTGTCCTCATTTATCACTAAATATAAATCGCACTTTTCTTCTGAGGACTATGTCTTATGTTAATAAACTCAAACAGCTAGTCCAGGAAAAACATTTTAAAGATTTAATGTTTTAAATATTTGGACAATAGTGCTCCAACAATACAAAGATGACCACAAATTAACCTACCTTCCTTCCTTCTTTCCTTCCTTTCTTCCCTCCTTCCTCCCTTCCTTCAACTTTATTGATTATCATCCATTGCAGTTTGTAGAGAAGTCTGTTTACAAGGCAAAAAATGCCTGGCCCGTGTTCTCAGGCAATTCTGCAGTTCTCCTGTGAACAATAGAGGGCACTGATGCTTCTAATCTGGCAGACATCGCCTCGGAGAGAACAAAATCGCTCTCCTACTTGTGGCTTGCCTCCTAGCTAGCCAACCTCTGGGTACCACATTCCATTTGTGATACACATTCTCTCTCTTAAGGAAGTTACCTTTATGCTTTCTCTATTTGTTGATAGTCTATGTCCAGTTTTCAAAGCACTGCATTAAAAAGCTGTTCTTCAGTAATAGTTTGTGATCTATCTCCTGGCTTTTCTGATTATGAATGGGTGTTCTTAAAGCATTTTTTCTTACCTTACTGCTCTTCTTCCTAACCCTATTTAAATACAATTCATTCAGAGATGATGCTACTTGCTAGCATCTTGGCTTAAAAATGAAAACTCCATAGGCTAGGACCCTTTATAAATACGTCCTGACAAGCTACTGTCCAGTGACATGCATTTACCAAATGTCACAAATTAATACATTGATAGGCACCAGGCCACCAGCTGAAGAAGGCCATACTGTGATGTAGTTCTTTACAAAAGAGAGCTATTTACCATTTTTTTTTTTACTCAAAGCCATACAATTTAAACTGTTTCACTTGAATCAAATGAGATGCATCATCCATTTCCCTGATGTGCTTTTAGTAAAGAAGAAAAGCATTCATACGGGATACCTTAGGAGAGTGCTCTGTGTTTAACCATTTTCTCACCATAAAAGCTAAAATCACCTAATCAGAAAACGCTCTATCATTTTACACTGAATGGTTCATAAGAACATAAAATTCCATTTAGCACTGCTACCAGCTCTCATCATCTACCCTTTTAAAATGCTTACCCATCTTTCTCATTGCTATTCAAAGAAACAGATTTATTTCTCACCCTGGAGTTGGGAATTTTGGCATGCCAGATTGAAAATGTACCCAACACCAAGTAGTGGATGGGTTATTCTTAGTCTCCTTACACGCTTAAGAGAAAATGGGGCAGTGTATGTCTCTAAATCAAGTGAAGTTCTTTGGAAACTATGACTTCAGCTGTAGCGAGATTAGTGAGGCTGTTGTCATATTAGAAAAAGAACTGGGATCATGAACAATAGAAACGCTCGTCACGGCAAAAGAGATGAAGGGGCAAAATCTTAGGGACTGTGAGAAGAGGTTGCAGAATTATTACCATATTCATCATACTTCTGATTTATTTTAACTTTGGTTATGGAAATTAGAGAAATTCCTCCAATGCCTTTTTGATGTCTCTGAGCAACCACTGACATTTGGTGGGGGGTATTTTGCCTCAGCCCAGCTGTGCAAACCCCTTTCATCATTTCTCTCCTGTTCCTTTCAACTGCCCTTTCTCTGTCTGCCCCTCCACTTGCTTTATTCTTTTCCCTTTTTTTCCTCCCTGCCTAGGCATCAGGGCCTGGGAGCCACAAGTAGACCCAAAAGATGCAAGGGTGGCTAGAATAGTTCCTGTTTCTTCCCTGACGAAGTCAAGGGAAAAGGCCTCCCTAGATAGCCTGCCTTTTCTCTTCTTTGTGCAAAGTTGACAAAATAAAAATCAGAATCGTTTGTGTTAACCTTTCTTGTGTTTTAGACTGTTCATCATACTAGATGGAAGAATATTCGGCTGATTTGTTTTTTCTTTTTGGAAGAAGCTGTTTCCATGCTGTGGCTGAGCTCTCTGGCAGCCAACAGTGCCTTTGATTAGAAGGCTACTTCATCAATTACAAACCACCAGAGTGAGAGTCATTATGTAGAATGGGCTCTGCCATCTGGTCGTCCACTCTCTACATGATAAAGGCCATCATCTTTGCTCTGTGGCTTGGTTACCTCAAGGGGTCCTCAGCCACGGGACTGAAAGAAAATAGTTCCAAGCTCACTTTGCCTTTTAAACCTAAACGATTCAGGCACTTGGAAGGGCTATGATTCCCATTTAACAGATGGGGAAACTGAGATGTAAAAGAGTTAAGTATTTTTGTAAAAAATCCAGTACTAAAAATGTATAATTTGCTCTTTGTTTCAACAGCAAGAAATCAGAGTCCTCTTTTTTCTGCTTTCTCTCTGTATAAGAAATTTCACAAACATTTCATTTCCATTTTCTGAAAGGTTCTATCAATGGAAATTATGGGCGCAGGTGACAGGAGAGAATGAATTTCTTATTGAACAGGTAGGCACTCTGCAACAATTCATCTCTGCTACCTCTAAAGAAAAAAAATAAAAGTTTTTTAGTGAAGTTGATAAAATGCCAGACAGGAACTAACTCTTTACTTTTATGTATGTTTCTTTCCTGAAGCAAACAGGAGAAACATACTTCTCTTTACCTCTGGAAAGCAGTTCAGAACACACTGCCAGAGGTCCTATCGTCTTCTGAAAGAACTTCTGGGCATTTGAACTAAAACTGACCAAATCAAAGAACTGTTTAGCTCAGCATGGATTCAGTATGAGAGGAATTACTAATTACTTGAGTCTGAGATATTTCCTTCTTCCTATATTAATGTATTTTTAGAACAGTAGAGTATAGTGGCAAGAACATGTATTCTAGACAAGTGGCTGGGTGCCATCTGGTTAACTAACTGGCCCATGCCTGATTAGCTATCTGGCCTTGGACCAGTTAGTTAACTTTTTTGAACTTCAGTTTCGTCCTCTATGAAATGGGTTTAGAATAGTAACTACACTGGACCACTGGGAGAATTAAAACAGTAAAATTGTTATAGTGATTAAAACAGAATTGTTTCAATGAGAATCTTTTGCTGCCTTCTCACTAATTTCTTTTTTCTCTCTCAAGATTAAGAGTTATCAAAACAAAAGAAAGTTAGATTCACAATCACCAGCAGTTTTATATAAGGATGATGAGGATGATGTCTTACTTCTGTTAGTGGAAACAATATGTTTGGCTTTGCTGTCTTTCTAACCTATAAGCATTACCAATTAACATGGGCAAATGATAACTGAAGGCAAACAACCATACATATTTATATTGATACACACACACATAGAGTAGTACCTATCTTTAGAAGTTCTTAGGCATACACAAACATGTTTCTTGCATACCTGTATCAAAGGTTTGAAACTGCACACTAGTGCTTATGTTTCTTTACAAAGATATGACAATTCAGTTGGATGCTTTCAATTACTGTTCAGGGACTTCTGCCTGGCCTGTAATGTCAGACTCTTTTCTTATCAAAGAAGGTTGGAATTTATGAGACATGGCGAGAGAAAACCATCAAAGGGTACTTTTAAAGTCCATATTAACGATTACTGCCACCCTCCTTTTAAAAAATAGTAAAAGAAAATTTCAGGAAAGGAGATCAACAAACTAATACTACTACAGCATATAGGTTTCCTTTTTTCTTAAGTCTATGTTCTGATTTAAAAAAAATTGATCTCATAGATGCATTTGTGCTTTCTGTATATTTTATAATAGTTGTGCAAATATATAAAAGTGTATATATTCTTACATTCATGTGGTATAGTCCTTTAACAAAGTGTACAGATCTAGTCCAAATAAACTTAAAGCATACATAATTTCCTAGATGAAAAGCAAAGACTCTTTGGAAGTATTAAGGATTATGTATCATGACTTCATGTCAGAGTCTAAGAAACCCTGGCTTCAGATATAACAGGAGGGAGGAGGTGGGGAGTGGTAAGAAGGACCGGGTGTGCATGCATTGTCTACATTTTCTTCAGAGCAGGAATAAAATCAGTTGTCAGTGATCTTGCATGCAACATAAAGCTGGGCTTCCTGGGCTGTGCTGCTCAGCTGTGACTCCGCTCAGTGTTATCAACTCCGTGTGGCATTTGGTTATCCTATCATTGTTGCTCGCAGGCCTTTTGTCAGAAACCATGCTGATTTTACTGCCAATTTTTTTCTTCCCAAACCATAAGAGCTTTCAAAAGTAACTTAATGGGAAGCAGCTAGACATTTTAAAAGAAAAGAAGAAAACAAAAACAAAACAAAACAAAAAAAACCCCACTCCAAACCTTCTTCCTTCCAAATATTCTGAAATAAGACCAAGAATGAATGTGACCTTGACCCAACTTACACATTTCACCAAGCAGTCTAAGCCCTGGGGAATCCCAGGCTTTCCCTCCAGAACACTTACACACATACTTACATGATACAGTGCTGTTTTAGGATCAACTTTTACAAAAGAACAGAAGTACCTCAAACTTTTACTCTAGAGTCCCGTATCTTTTCAGTATTTCCAAAAACCTTTAAATTGTGTTTTCCCCTCTCTATCACACTGCAAAGGTGACAGTCAACTTTAATCATTCAGTATCCTTTTGGGAGCATCTTTCCTTCTGCATTCTTAGTTCAGATTTACCAGCAACTGTTAAAAAATATCCCCCTAGGAATTCTATATAAGAACAATGAGCTTGGACTAAGTTATTGCTGTGATGATTCAGAGATAATCATTCAGCTTTCGGGCTCTATTTGGATATTTATTTCAGCCACTAATTTCAAATTTTATTCCTTAGTAGCTAAGTCAGTACAACCAGGCAAAAGAGAAAGAACTTACATTTTTATTTTTTATTTTTTGACACATTCTAATCTAGTTGGGTAAAAGATTTGGTGGGAAACTTTGAAAGTAATGAATCACACGTTCTCAATGATTTGTGGATTTCACTGTCAAACGTTCCTTTTCTATTTCAACTCCATTATAATGGATAATTGAGAACTGACTACACAGATGGGGAATGCATCCATCCATTCATTCAACAAATATTTCAAGATGATGACAGGGACATCAAATTTGCTACATGTAACTAGGCTTTCTTAAAACAGGCAGATTATGACAGACTATGGAGGAAGGATAGTATGGTTTTCATGTTTATATGTTTTGAGTATTCCATTAACACATTTACAAAGAAAAATAAAAAGAAAGGGGCTGTATCACATATATTTTATGGGTTCCAAAACAATTCATGATTTTATCACATCTACTGTTTTTTAAAACATTTTTAATAAAATCTGACTTTACTTTTTTCAAAGCAACAAATTGGCGAATTTTTGATGTTTTGTAATTTCCCAAATTATGGTTTTATATTAAATGTCATTCCTCCCAGAGTGGTAGCAAATTGCATGATTTGTCTTTAAAGCAAAAATTAATTTGTGAATTTCAAGTCATGATTTATCTTCATTCCACCTAGACCAGGACTCTAGATCTTAGAGCCCCCCCAAACTCAGCTACTGTATAATGTAAAAAGGAACATTTGGTTAAATAAATGGCTAAATTAACAAAGTGACTGCATCACACACCTTTTACACGGAATTTCTTATCCTGAATTATTATATACAAACTACATACTATATAGAAAACAGCTTTGTTATATTCAGTAGCATATTATACTGTTGTTGGTGAAAATAAAATTCCTTTTTATTCCTATTTCATTTACCTCACATGGTCCCCACATATGAGGACAGAGTGACCTTTATAACTCAGTCCATGCTGTCAATCCCTAACACCCAATCTCCAAATTCTGTGGAGTCTCAAGTAGCTGAATCAGACCAATCAGTAGATGTTTATAGAAGTGAATCTTCTTTCTTTGGTGTATACCATCAATGGCAGAAACAACAAGAAACAGCATGCATTTTTATGCTAAGGATTTACTTTGCAATATATACTGTTCAAAAGCTTTTCAACTTCTATTCCAGGGGCTACTTGCATCTGCTAATTTCAAGGATTCTACTTAAACAGTGAATATGTTTCTCCTGGATGAGGGCTCCCTATTAGTAGCAATACAGAGATGTTGCTTGACCCTGCCCGTCCCTGCATATTACAGAATCTTAAAAAACTAACTTGCTCCCAGAAACCTGAAATAGTTTGGATCCAAGTAGTGTGCATTCCCAAAACTCTGTTGTACCCCAGATAAATCTAGCTTCTTGCTGCCAGATCTTAAGGAAGCCTGTGTACTTTAATTTTCTCATCTGAAAAATGTAGATAGCATCTGCTCTATCTAACTTACAGGCATGTGTGGAAATAGATGCAATAAAATGGAAAGCCTGGCATTCAATAAAATCCATTCTCTCCCCAACCTCATCAAAACCAAATTACTGAAAAAAAGCAACATACAAATATTAGGGTTTTTTCTTTTCTTTCTGTATTCCAGGATATCAGAATGATATGTTATGGTGGACAAGTTCAAGGGGTCTGGGAAATGTGCCATTTCTTGGTCCTGGAATAAGAGAATCACTTAGGGTGGGGGGATTGAGAAGATTATTTTAACCAGCCAGGCATTCCTACTCATTTTTCTCTGTGTATCACCACAACAGGAGCTTCAACGAGAGAAATTCGTACTTATCAGAATCAAGAAAATCAGGTTCTTTCTCTCTTTGACAGATAGAGTTCTCACCGTGGGTCCTGATAAAGCCTTTTCCCCACTAGGAATTAAGAGATAGCTCATCCTAGCTACTTTAAAAGAGAACGAGGCAGGGAAGGGGAGATATGGACAAGATTTCCAAAGCTAGAGAACTTGCAAATATCTAAAAAACCCAGTATTTATTTCAAGAAATTAAAGAGTGAACTGCTGACAACTGAAATAACAGAAAGCTGAAAAGGAAGACTCTTAGTACTCTCATTATATTCTATCATGTAATAGAAAAGTCATACACTTTAAATGTGTACAGCAATTCTCTATGCAAAGAATGGTCCTCACTGGTTTTGAGAATATCTTTGGGATCTGACAGGAATAGCATGGACTAGAGTAGAGATTGAAAAATATTATCCTAAATAAACCCATATCTCATAACCGGTAGATTTCTAGGGTATGCCAACCCATCTCCCCAAGACCAAGGTGGGAGATGCTGGTATACAAGAGCCCTTCCAAACTCATTCCCTCTCCTCATAAACGCATTGCCATAGCTCCCAGAACTCCTATCTAAGGTTGTCATTGCAACTTTATGCAATGTTTTGCTCTAAACAATTCACTAATTCAGACTGTAAATCTTTATTATAAAGATTTCCTTCTCCTAAGCAGTAATTCTCTCTGCTCTGGTGGGGAGAGGAATGATTTGTTTTTTCGTTACTGGTTATTTATAAGATATCTACTCTAGATTAGTCCTGCCTGAGTGACATCCTAAATGGCTCCATTCCCCAGCAGTACTCTACTTCTGATGGGAGACTGACAACCTCTACTTAGAATGTCTTTCATGGTACACAATGAAGTGTAAAACTGCTGTGAAAAACCTCATGTTTCAAAACAAACCATCTCTATAATAAGCACTTAAAACACTTTTCATTAATATATTTCTTTGTGTATAAAACAAAAGCTTAATGCTGGAACATGGCCTTTGACTATATATATATATATATATATATATATATATATATATATATATATATATTTTTTTTTTTTTTTGCAAAAATAAACACTATTTCACTTTTTAGCTAGACCGAAATAATGAAAATGTAAGCGAGGCTTGCTTCAGATTTTACCCACATCCACACTCTTAATGCTGGTACAAATTGTGTTGTTTTCAACCAAAATATTAAAGTTCAACAAAAATCCAAAGGCAAAAAGCTTGAATTAGTAAATATAGAATCTAACAACCTTTCTATCTCAGGTATTAGCAAATATCTTTGATCTAGAGAGATATAGTCCTGTCTAATCCTTATCTGAATTTGCAATTAAGACTTCAGAGCCACGGATATCTGTACACAGTTCTGTACACAGTTCTGCTCTCTTAATTTTAAATGACTGGACCCAAATCAAATCAGCCTTCGAATACACTGAAAAGTAAATGTCTAATGTCTAATTGAACTAATAGATAGTACTCTTTAATACAGCTAATGCTTAGTGCCAGCTTTAGGAGCTCGGGAGCTGCAGAAATAAGAGAAATGAACAAATAAACAGCCTGAAAAAAACAAGAGGAAGAAAGAAAGAAAATCCTCCTTGGACAACTTGTCATGAGATTATGATGACTTGATTCTTTAATATAAATATAAAAGCAAGCAAATTCATATTGATTCATTCCTGCCATACCTCCTCCTCCCTTGATCTAAATGTGCTCTGAATTAGATTCCCATTCACTTCCATTAATTGTCACCTCCAATAGAATTTTGTAAGAGCCTCAAAATGAAGCACTTATGAGTTTTCTTTTTCAATCTCTTGTGGGCTTCTCTCAGTTTATCGCAAATGAACAATCATGTTGGAAGGGGCTCCGTCTGTTTAATGTCATTAGCGATTGTTTCATAAAACAAACAGCCGCTCCACCATTCGGCTGCAGTTAATCTTAAATCTAAATGTGGCGGCACTCAGGGAGAGCCTCAGACATGGTTTGTTCTCACCAATGCAAGTCTCTTAATCTATTGCAAGTCAAGGCGCTTATCTCTCTGCTCAGTTCAGAGCAGGGATTTCTTTGTCCAAATACTAAACCAAACCCAGTTAACATTTTGAGTCCAGAATTTTTTTTTTTTAACCTCCTGGGCAATTTTTTTTAAAAGCGACTCAAAGTCTACAGTATATTTATTTATTGACTGTACTATTTTACAAATATTTTCCCAATACTGACAAAGTCAAATTCTTTTTCAGGTTGGCGCCTACAAGCCAGCCTAATCAGTGAGTTTGGGAATCCTGATAAAAGGCTAAACTGAGAACAAAAACACATTTACAGACCTGGGAATGATGGGTACTTGGAAAGTCAAAGAATTCTGGGGGTTATATGCTCCCAAAAGAGTCTGATTACCCCCGCAAATGAGGCTCGATCATCATTATCTTAACAATAATTTTATTTTTTAGCATAGGCATGGTCTTGAGTACTTACTATTAATTTTTTCATGGAAATAGTCAAATAACCCCTAAGAAGGTATTATTATCCCCATTTTCGGATAAAGGAGCTAAGCCTGAGAGAGGTAAAGAAACTTGCAGGACATCACACTGCTGCTACCAGGCAGACCACAGGAAGTCACACTGCTGATGCCATCATTTTAAAAAGGTCTAACTGGGTTTGAAGCATATGTTTCAGCCATAAGACCCTATTAAAACTGGCCATCACACCAATTTGAAAATCCATGTCTATAACCATCATATATTCTGTAGATCCTGGCAGAGTTCTAATTTGCATGTTTTTGTACCTCTACCAGATAATGTGCCCCAGATTTTTAGTGGAAAATATTATGGTTCTATGCTACAGTTTCTAGCAGTGGAAGTGTGCCTGTTGCTGCTCAGGTTCAGATAACAAAGGCTGCTTCAACAAATAACTACCCAATTTGCCACCAGAGCTTAATGGAGGGGCTCTGTCCAAGTTCTCTGACATAGTCTCCCCAGGTAGAGACTTTCAGGTTCCAGCTACAGCCCTGTGTTCCACCACCCCCCCGCCAAACTTCCTGAGGGTCTCCTCTACCTACCACGTGCTTTTCCCCCACATTCACTCAAAGCCTTTAAACCTTTGCCTGCTCTTCTGTTGTGTGTGTGTGTGTTTTTTTTTTTATAACCCTTTTGTTTCTAAATTTCCACCAGCCCCCAGATAAAACCAAAAGATACTGGAAGGCAGAAATCAAAACATGAAACTCCTTACATAGTATTGAATAGCCACTCAGTCAGCAGATAAGCTGGAAAACATTCGTTGAGTACCTGTTAGTCCCAAGCACTAGAATATTTGCTTCCTAATATACCTACTATGCTAATAGAACAATGTTTTTCTTGCCCTAATAATTTGTTAAAGAGAATCTGAAGGTCACACCTCATTCATATCTCTCTGCTCTGGTCTTTTGGAATGATTTTCAGCTGAGGAGACAAGCACTTTTACCTCCAAGCACTGGCATAAATGGTTCCCTTAGCCTAGTAGATTATCATCCCTCTCCTTACTTGCCTAGCTCCTGCTCAACCTTCAGATCTTAGATCATATGTCACTTCTTCTGGGATATGTTCCCATTCGCTGCATCCCTAAATAGGACAAGTGTCCCTCTCATCATTTTCCACAGCATCCAGGATTTTCCCACATCCTGTGCATGTCTCCCACATGTCTGTAAGCACCATGAGAGATAGGGACTGGTCCACATGTCTGTAAGCACCATGAGAGGCAGGGACTGGTCCACATGTCTGTAAGCACCAGGCGGGGTAAGGACTGGTCTGCATATCTGTCAGCACCACGAGGGATAGGGACTGGTCCACATGTCTGTAAGCACCAGGAGGGGTAAGGACTGGTCCACAGGTCTGTAAGCACCAGGAGGGGTAAGGACTGGTCCACATGTCTGTAAGCACCAGGAGGGGTAAGGACTGCTTCACATGTCTGTAAGCACCATGAGAGACAGGGACTGGTCCACATGTCTGTAAGCACCAGGAGGGATAGGGACTGGTCCACATGTCTGTAAGCACCAGGAGGGGTAAGGACTGGTCCACATGTCTGTCAGCACTACGAGGGATAGGGACTGGTTCACATGTCTGTAAGCACCATGAGGGGTAAGGACTGGTCCACATGTCTGTAAGCACCAGGATGGGTAGGGACTGGTCCATATGTCTGTAAGCACCACAAGGGGTAGGGACTGGTCCACATGTCCGTAAGTACCACAAGGGGCAGGGACTGGTCCACATGTCTGTAAGCACCATGAGAGACAGGGACTGGTCCACATGTCTGTAAGCACCAGGAGGGATAGGGACTGGTCCACATGTCTGTAAGTACCATGAGGGGTAGGGACTGGTCCACATGTCTGTAAGTACCACGAGGGATAGGGACTGGTCCGCATGTCTGTAAGCACCACAAGGGGTAGGTACTGGTCCACATGTCTGTAAGTACCACAAGGGGTAGGGACTGGTCCACATATCTGTAAGCACCATGAGTGATAGGGACTGGTCCACATGTCTCTAAGCACTATGAGGGATAGGGACTGGTCCACATATCAGTAAGCACCATGAGTGATAGGGACTGGTCCACATGTCTGTAAGCACCATGAGGGATAGGGACTGGTCTGTCTTGTTCCACACCATCTCCCCAGCACAAGAGACCAAGCCTGGTACAGAGGTGGCACCTAATAAATACTGCCTACATGGATAGATGAATAGAAAAAAAGGTGTGTATCTTAAAATAATTTTTTTCTTATAACCAGTCAAAAACTTCTCAAGTTCTTTTAAAATGGAGATAGAATATTTATATTCTGAAGAATATATTTAAGAAACAATGTAGAGAATACTACTACTATAAATAAGCATCTATCTCTCTATATATGAATATATAAATATATAAATGACAGTTAACTGATATCCATGGCCTGGGTTTTTGCTGTTTTAAAATTCAAATTGAAAGCCCAGTATGGTGGCATGCATCAATAGTCCCAATTATTTAGGAGGCTGAGGTGGGAGGATCACTTAAGCTCAGAAGTTTGAGGCTACAGTGAGCTATGATTACACCACTGTAGTCCAGGCTGGGTGACACAGGGAGACCTTTTCTCTAAAAGTAACATAAATTAATTAATTTAAATTGAGAGGGAATAAAGGACATTTTGGATGGAGTTA
The DNA here is from genome assembly GCF_048565385.1 of Saimiri boliviensis. Classification (NCBI taxonomy): domain Eukaryota; kingdom Metazoa; phylum Chordata; class Mammalia; order Primates; family Cebidae; genus Saimiri; species Saimiri boliviensis. Next base: position 68,472,426 of record NC_133462.1, read on the forward strand.
AACACATCCCAGAAAAGATAAGGGCAGGCTTTAGCAGAGGGATCAGAATAAGGACATGTATACTTGTCACGTTTTGCGGTTTTAACCAGGAAAATCACTATTTTATTAATATGTATCTAGGATTCAATTCAGTTTAACCAATAGTCACTGATTGCTAGCTGATAGGAGAGCAACTCTACTAGGCATTATGAGGTGGTGAGAGGTGATAAAACACCCCAGTTTTAAGAAATGTATAAGCAGAGGGCCGGGCGTGGTGGCTCATGTCTGTAATCCCAGAAGTTTGGGAGGCCAAGGTCAAGAGTTTAAGACCAGCTCTGACCAACATGGTGAAACCCAGTCTCTAGTAAAAATACAAAAATTAGCCAGGTGTGGTGGCGAGCGCCTATAATCCTAGCTACTTGGGAGGCTGAGGCATGAAAATCGCTTGAACCCAGGAGGCAGAGGTTGCAGTGAGCCGAGATTGCGCCACTGCACTCCAGCCTGGGTGACAGAGTGAGACTTTGTCTAAAAAAAAAAAAAAAAGAATGTATAAGCAGACTGTCTCTGCCAGTGCCTACTATCTAAAGAAAACAACACTTAAAAACAGGAATTACAGCAACAAGGTAATACTTTGAAAGAAAGCAAAATTAATTTTCTACCTGCATTACCAAACCTTAAAAGGCTGTGCTTTCTGCATTGGGCTTAAACATGACCACATTTTGAAATACCTTAATACTTGTCAAGTAACAGGAAAAGTGATACGGCTCATATACAAGTCCTGTCTTCCTATCTACTAGTTCATAACTTTAGGTATACAACTTGGAGCTGTCCAGCTCTTCTATCCAGTCCCCAGTTTTCAGGGAATCAGTTTCATGCTTTACACCCTGAGGGTGTATATGTAGTTCTCCAGATATCTGACTCTCAAGCACTGCCATAATCGTACCTTGTAGTGGCTATTAACAATAACAATAGTAATACCAACACTGCTAAGTGTTTTAGCCCCATTGCTTTATTAATTCTCACAATAACACTGTACGATGGGTGTCATATTATTAAATGCCCTTTTTTTTCCTTCAGACAGGGAAAATGAAGCTTGGAGGGCTGTGTAAATTGCCCAAGGCCATGCAGCTATTAAGAATGAGCACCCTGTAGTAATAGATCAGGCTAGGGAGTGTTTTTTTTCTGCAACAGTTCTTAGGCCTAAAAACTTGACTTTATTCTTGAGCTCAAAACACTTTCCCGAAGGAAAGGGAATGCCAATATAAGGGTAGAAGGACCTTACACAAACAAATTCCTGGGTTATTATTCATATGAAATTCCCAAGATTGTAAATTTCAGAAAGCCTAAGAAGCAAGCATTTAATACATGATTTTTGGATTAAACTCATAAGTTACCCAAGAGTGCTAACTCCTCTAGAAATTTTCTTTTGATCAGTTCTCATCATTTATACACTAAAAAGCAACTAAAAAATGGGTTAGTGCAGGCAAGAACGGGAGACAATTATATTGGGAAGCCATTTACAACAGGAAATTGCATTGATGTGAGAAAATCAGTTGCGCTCATTTCCTCAATTCTTCATGTTGAGCTTTCCTTCTTAAATGTATTAGATACATTTTCCTATAATATTTAATAAAAATGTCTGGAGCGTGAGTGTTTTCATGCCATAACATGTTGTTGTCAGCTACGAAGGCTCTTTAGGAGCACCATAATTTTCAATACATCACTAAGAAAAACAGTCTTTATTATTTAGAAAAAGAATCCCTTTGCTCTCAGCTGCAGTAGTTATACTGATTTTGAATTCTTTGGTTTTACAAAGCCCATTTGAGTTCACACTACCCAACCAGTAAGGTGAGGCAGAGGATAAGGGGGAGAGGGAATGTGAGGGGGAAAGAGAGGAGAATGAGACAGAAACCTGAAATCAAAGAGAAAACAGGTCACAATATTAATGTATGCTTAGCATTTCTGGCTAAAGTCGATTATTACCTTCCCTGATACTGTAAGGTGAAGTTCAATTCTGTTTTTTGATTGGCAGTTGCTCTTCCCAGTTAAATGTACTCCAGCGTTCAGTTGTTAAAGTTTTCGCTGTGCAAGGGCAGTCACACATGATGAAAGGGGCAAAGGTTCTGGATCCCAACAGGTGTAGAGGTGGATGGATCTCAGACAATTACAGCTCTGGGTAAACTGCTCAAGGTTCATGATCCTTGGTTTTGTCATCTATAAAATGGAATAATAATGGCCTATATAGGTTTGTGATTATTAACTATAATACATATAAACACTTATGAGAATATTTAGCGCAGAGTAGGTATTCAATGTGTTACAGTCCTGTAGAGAAGATTAATCGGGGAGAAAAAAAAAGTGAATAAAATTCAGGACAGATTGAAATAAATGCTGGGATAGTTCAAAGCAATGTCCTACAAGGTATGATACTTCTGTGGCGATCAGAATCTGCAGGGGCTCTTGTTAATCACACAATCTCTGTCTCATCTCAGACATAGAGTACAGAGTCTCTAGGGGCTGGATTAAGGAATCTGCCAATCTGCATTTTCAACAAAGTGCCTAATTGATTCTTTTTCTTTTTTCACCACCACTCCCCCTCTTTTAAATTAGAGAATGGGTCTTGCTAGTCTTGCTAGTTGCCCAGGCTGGACTCTTTCACTCTTTTTTTTTTTTTTTTTTTTTGAGGCAGGGTCTCATTTTGTTCCCCATTGTGTAGTGCAGTGAGGCAATATCGGCTCACTGCAACTTCTGTCTCCCAAGTGCGAGCGATTCTCCTGCCTCACCTCCTGAGTAGCTGGGATATAGGTACGTACCACCACACCTGGCTAATTTTTGTATTTTCAGTAGAGATGGGCTTTCATCATGTTAGCCAGGCTGGTCTGAAACGCCTGACCTCAAGTGATCTGCCGGCCTAGGCCTCCCAAAGTACTGGGATTACAGGCGTGAGCCATCACACCCGGCCCAGGCTATACTCTTAACTCCTGGTCTCAAGTGATCCTCCTACCTCAGCCTGTCAAGTAGCTGGGACTATAGGTGTGTGCCACCTCACTGGGACCTAGCTGATTGTTATGTTCACTAAAATTTGAGATTTTCTACTAGAAAGAAAAAAAAAAAATTGTATCCCTAAGAGACCCAACAGCAAACAGATGGCTCATTTAACCTGTGATCATTCTAGGAGGGTTGACTTGCCATGGATCTAATTGTAGGAGTACTAATTACAGGGGTAGGGGAACAACAGATAATACAGGAACCCAGGAGGAAGAGCAGTGAAACTAGACCACAAGGTCCAAAGCGAGAGGGCTGCTGGATTGCAGAACTTGGGAGAGGGAGAGTCGTGTGAAGTGGCCTCTCTTTAGGTGACCCTGGACCGAGTGATACTTCCAGCACGAGGCTTGGTGGGGGATGAAGGGGCAGGAATCTGGAGTATAAATATCTTGTTCTTACTCTTCTTCCTTTTCCAATCTTCTACTGAGTTTCCCCATTGGTCAGAGCGAACTGGAAGTGAGAAAACCCAGGAGCCCTGCTACCATTATTTACCTTATTCATTCGTAAGACTCTCTGTGCCACCTGGAGCAGCCAGCCAGTGGGAAAGGCTGGAGACTGCCCTGGAGGCACAGACAGAAGATGTCTGGCCTGGAAGAGAAGAGAAGGGATGGAGGCAGGAAGGGGGAAGACATCCCAAATAAAAGAACTCTTGAGGTTGTGAATGACCAAAACACTATTGACACCAATAATCATGATGATAATGGCTCTATTTACTGAGTTTTTCTTATGTTCTGCCGCTCTCAGGACTTTCTACCTGTTAAGTTGTTTGATGCTCACAACAGCCTGGTAAGGCAGGCCCTATGATCACCCCTAGTCTTATAGATGAGAAATCCAAGGTAGGGAAAGGTGCACTTCCCTGTTCAAGGTTACAGAGAGTTAGCAGGAAGCCAAGTTTATCTGGACAAGTGTACCCAGTTTATCAAGTTGATCCAGTCCCCTGAGTCTGGACTAACAGTCCTGCTCTACTCTCTCCGAAGACGCTGTCTGAGGGAAAGTGGGTTCCATGCAGAGGAAAGAAGGTGAGCAAACAAATAGAGGACGTAAAGGCGCCTGGCGTGTGAGAAAAACATGAAACGTGGTGGTGCAGTCTGACGCTAAAGGATCTGGAGAGAGGCAAGAAAGCCTTGAACATCATACCTTGGAGTTGCTTTTTTTCCTCCTGGCGGTAGGGCGCTCCACTGCCTGACAAAGCTTTTGAACATGCTGTTCCTACAACGTGGGGACTGAGCTAATCCCCGGACTTGAGCTGAACCCGACATGCTGAGGTTGAAGACAGCTTTATTGTTACTCACAAATGGAGTATTATGGATCCCTGGTTCTTTTTCACCTTTCATTTCTTGCGACTGATAGAACTTTTTATATCAGTAGCAATAGAAACAGAAACTCAAAATATCTCAAGGCAATGGAGGCAAAAATAGAACGTAATAGTAAAGCAAAGCAAAGCAATCTTCGTCACAAATCTTGTAAAGTGAACCTGTCGGGTTTTGATCTCTTCATTCAGCGTACTTGTCCTCACGGAGGGGCACTCACTTGGAAAAACTGGGACAAAGGAAGCCGGTCCTTATTACTATGTTAGTATTACATCTCTCTCTTTTTCTCTACTTTCCTGTGCTTAATCAATTCTCAGCCCACCACAAGGATGAAGATAACTCCCTGCATTGGATATTTGAATTTATAGCTGCTGCTGTTTGGGGGCACTCTGGAGGGAGGTACAATTATGCAAAGAAGACCGTATGTGTGGAGGAGGAGTGAGGAAAATGTAAGGAGAGAGTGGGTGAAAATCAACCCTGACTTTTCCTTGATTCTTTCTGATGCCCCCACTTCTTCCATCTTTCTCTCTCATTCTCACAGCCCCAGTCCAAATTTGGGGATTACTAAGATAAAAAAAGAAATGAGAAAACTGTTCATTCATTTACTGGAACTTTTCCTATAATCATATGAACTGCTTTGAGACAGCAGCACATTCGATAGGTTTCAGTGCTAAAAAATATCCCAACACTTTGGAATTCTGCACCTGGCTTAGTGGGAAAACCAGTGTGATATTTGATGTGATGTCATTATATATCAAGAAGATGTCTTTAATTTTTATCAGAAGTTACATCAGAGACACTGACCTATTGCTAGCATTTATATAATAAGAAAGTCAGAGTCTCTTTAGAAAGCTCTACCTTATCCATCACTGATCTCAATAATTCTGCTCTCTGGGGTCAGACATGACTCAGACCAAATGCCTCTGGCTGTAGAGCCAGTGTTCTCTATCCATTATTCAGTTAGCATAGATGTTATATATTTGATTGTGGTTATTACATAATCTTTTTTCTGATCTAAAGCCATTTTTCTTCCCTTACAAATAAAAGTTGATGAAGCTCGAATCATTTATAACCACTGAACTTAAGAACTCGTAGTGATCTTACAATCATATACTCCAACTCCCTAACAGGCAGGAAAACTGAGGTCTAGCAAAGGGAAAGGCACTTGTCCAAGGTCATAATAAGTAGTGTACCTGACTCAAAGTGTTCTTTTTGATTTGTCTCGTCATGCTGACTCAGCAAACTCTCCAGCATTAACAAGGTTTCCCTTTCTTTCCTAGTTCCTCATATTTTTGAAGTCACATTGCCTTCTAAAAAAAGAAAAGAAAAAACCCACACACAAAGGAGTGGGTATTGCCCAAAATTTCAAAGACACTATTTCTGAAAAATAAGGGCATAAGGAAAGAAAGAGGGGGAGATTTTTGAGCCTGTGGACTAAAATGCCATCTAGATATGTTCCCCGCAATCTAATCACCTGCAGTGTTTATCATGGGTTATGGTAACAGTGAGTTTAAAGCTATTTGGATAATAAGATACTGGGTTTTTGTCAGCTATAGCTCCATGATGTCTGTAAGTTTCAACATATCTCATGTTGGAAAAATATAAGCAATCTTTAAGCCTTTGATTGCTACTAGTACAGTTTACTTAAACAGATACATGACTTATACCGTGCAAAGCAGGTAACTGAGTAATTAGAGAGCAGTCACATGCCCGTGGCTATGTGAATGTACAAATGGCACAAGAGAATCCTTTACAAAATTTTCTTCTTCAAATGAATTTTCTCATTATCAAATTTTTTATTTAGTGTGTGCTTCAAAACTTAAGTATGTATTTGCTCCCAGGACAAGATGTGGGAACAAAATGGGTAGGAAAAGTGTCACCTTTTAAGAAAAGAGGGTGATTTAAAGCATCAGTTGACTTTGTTCCCAAACAACTTTTCCAGGAGAAGAAGGTAACCCATTGGAAAGCTACAGCTGAGATTAGTAGCTAAAATAACATTTTTAAAGTCAGGGTGAAAAGTCAACAATTTGTACTTACCCACATTATTGGTATGTTTTATTGTTGAAAGTGGCCAGCCCACTGTATGCTAAGCATTGAACTTACATTGTCTCTAATCCTCACCAAAATCCTGAAAGGAAAGCATTATAACTCCACTTTCAGTTGAGGAAATCCAGGTACTGTTCCCTGGGACCAGATTATGGCCATAGCTAACAAGTACAGATTCTATTCTCAAACTGAAGAATGGGTCTCCCCAAATTCCAAGGTATATCTTTGAACTATGCTTCCCTGTTTTAGCCTATAAAACACTCATATGCATTGAAAAAGGGTTGGTGTGAAATTTCAGGAAAAGAAATGATTCTTAACATCCTAATATCTATAGTTTCCTTATATAAGCCCTCTTTAAAAACACTTCTTGGAGAAAGGATACATCATCTTTATTCATTGACTACATATAATTAACCTGTGAGATAAATAGATATAGATATAGATATAGATAGATCTATCTATCTATCATCTATCTATCTGTATTTTAGAAGCAGGATCTTACTTTGTCACCCAGGCTAGAAAGCAGTGGCACAATCATAGCTCACTAAAGCCTTGAACTCCTGGGCTTAAGTGATCCTCCTGCCTCAGCCCTCTCAGAAGCTAGGACTATTGGCATGTGCTACCATACCTGGCTAATTTTTTGATTTTTTGTACACATGGGATCTAGCTATGTTGCTCAAGCTGGTCTTAAACTGCTGGCCTTAAGCAATCCTCCCTTTTTAGCTTCCCAAAGTGCTGGAATTACAGGTACAAGTCACTGTGCCCAGCCTCTGGGAGGTAAATATTATATAAACAAGTTCAATACATAAGGAAACTCAACCTTAAAAAAGTTAGGATTGTCTAGGATCGCACTCTACTAAGAACGAGAGTCAGAAATTAAATCCCACCATGTATATGGTTTAGAGTCTATGCTGTACCACTGTATTTTAAGCCTTAAAATAGAATTGACATTGTCATTTTTATGATATACTTCATATATCATAAAATATATGATATACTTCAACAAATGCCTAATGTATGTTATTGACATGAGAAGCATGGAATAGATGCTTTAGGAAAATGAGGCAAAGAAAAAAACTAATGATTAAAGATTGTCTCCTGACCTCAGAAACCAGTTTAGGATTAGATTACCTCAGGAGACAATTGATGAGAATTTAGCAGGAGAACTGAGGAGAGTGAAGACCAATATGGCAGAGAATGTTTGATTAATGTCCCAAAATAAGAATGAACAGTATAATTGCATTTCAGAGGAAAGAAAGACCAACTACAGAGTGATCAGGGACTGCTTCCCAAGGGTGTCCTATGAAGTAGTCATTGAATAATGGGTTTTCGAAAGATATTCCAGGTAGATGGAATAACCTAAGTAACCATGAAGAGAAGGGAAAGAGTAAATGAAAAAAATTATTTTGGCAAATGGTGTGAGATGACATTGGGAAAGATCATTTAAGACCAGCAAAGGCCTCAACTTCTAAGCTAAAACTGTGGGCATAGTTCCAGGTCTTGGTGACCATGAAAGATATACTAGGTGAGGAGAGCAATCCAGTGCATACATGAAGCAGTCACATGTGAGTTGGCCAGGAGTGTTTCGATAGTCAAGAAATTGTTAGAAGGTTACTTAAATAGAGTATGAAAAAAATGTGAATTATCTTCTATTATAGGTAGGCACACTAGCCATAGGAATATGGCAAGAAATTACAAAATCAGAAAGCAAGTTAAATACAAATTGTCAGGAACTTTCAAGTGACTGATAATGGAAGTAGAGATTTATAAATGTTAAATTTGAAATGCTGAAAGGACATCTGAATTGAAGTTGTACTCAGAAATATGGAAATCACACAAAGACATGAGGTGACATGGAAACTATGATTTTAGATTACTCTTGCATAGAGATGGTGGGCAGATAATATTGTTAAGGAAGAGAATGGAGAACTAATAGAGAGGAATATTAACTAAGGAGAAATCCACTTTTTAGAAATAGAAACAGAGAGACAGAGCTACTAAACAAGGAAGACGGAGAAGTGAACTAGGGTAGGGCAAAAAGAGGAAGGGAAGCTAGGTAAGCAGGTGAAAGATAGATAGAAAATACCACAGACATTGAGAGAAGGAAGGAGAAGAAATGGGAAACAAAGATCACCCAATTTGGCAACAGGAAAACCCTGGTGAGTCTTTTGGTGGGCTGATAACTGGAGGCCAAGGGTGTACATCACTTAAGAAATATGGTGGTCTATAGAAGGAAAATAAATAGAACTGACTCAAAAGTACTCTACAATATAGATGAGTTGAACTTTTTATAAGCACATAGGAGACTTGAGCATGTAAGAAAAGAAAGAGACCAGAGAGCTAGTTCCATTGTCCTGGATTCTTCTGCATTATTTAGCATTTATTAATAGTTTACTCGGCTGAGCGTAGTGGCTCAAGCCTATAATCCCAGCACTTTGGGAGGCTGAGATGGGCAGATTACCTGAGGTCAGGAGTTCGAGACCAGACTGACCAACATGGAGAAACCCCGTCTCTACTAAAAATACAAAATTAGCCAGGTGTGGTGGCACATGCCTGTAATTCTAGCTAATCGGGAGGCTGAGGCAGGAGAATCGCTTGAACCAGGGAGGCAGAGGTTGCAGTGAGCCAAGATTGTGCCATTGCACTCCAGCCTGGGCAACAAACACAAAACTCTGTCTCAAAGAAATAAAATAGTTTATAATTGTTTGCGATTTTTCACCAGTATGTTTCCAGCATGAGCCGAAGTCTTTTAGCATTGGGAGATAGGTCAGCTATTTCTTTTCGCTCTCCACCTAATGTCAAATCAGAGTAGAATATAAACATTTTTCTTTCTCTGACCATATTTCTGCATATATATATATATATATATATATATATATATATATATATTCTGACATTCAGTTTTTTTAATTGAAAGAAAAAAGAAGTAAATAACAATGATTATTTACAATAAATAGCAGGTTAACAATGTTAAGCATAATACACATGACACTTTACATACATTATGTCATCTCTTTAAAAAAACACATTTTAAGCAATAAAAAAATACTTATTTCATCTTTGGATTATATTTTGTATGTAATTATTCAACAATTCCTGCCCTTTTTTTCAAAAGCTGATAGTAGATTCGTTGTCAAGTTTCTACCACAATGATCTATCCATTTATCTTTCAATTTATCCAGCCATGCATTCACCCACCGACCCATTCACCCATCCTTCCATTCATTCATTCATTTATTATTAATACACTGGTTCACCAAATATTTCTACGCTATGCTAGGTACCGGATGAGATAAAGCATCAGCCTTGATTTACCAATTCCACTTTCTGTCTTGTTTTAAGAGACATGGTCTTGCTACATTGCCCAGGCTGTCCTCAAACTCCTGGGCTCGAGGGATCCTCCTGCTCTACCCTCCCAAGTAGCCAGGAGGCCATCATGCACTTCAATTCCACTTTACTCTCAAAGGTACATTTCTTTGCCAAATGAATAAACTAGATTTCCATTAAGTGGCAATGTTTAAAAGTCCAATAAATAAAAAAAAAGAAAATGATACTTGCTTCTTATATTAATTTGACTCATCTAATAAAGGTGCTCAAAGGTGCTTTAGTACCAATACACATATGCTTATAACAATACGTAAAAAATTCATTTGGAAAATTTAAATTAGGTACATTTCTAATTTAATGTCTTATAATTTTTGCCATAGCATGTGCATACAGTTATCTAATAAGTAAAATATGTAGAACAAGGAAGAAGAACCCTGCCCTAAGGGAATTTATAATATATTCTAATGTATTCTAATGGTGTATGAAATATACATCTAAACTCAGAATTTGTCAAAACTTTGTAACTGGGAGACGCTGACAACTATGTCCAAGTATGCATCTAAAAGATTCCTGCCATGGAAAAAAGTTTTTATTTGACGATGCTCATATACTATATTTAAAAGCTTCCTTATGTACTACAAGAACAATTAATAGGCCTCCAATTAGAAATATTTTCAGGAAATAACATGAAACAGCCCTGCTGTGTTTATTTACTGTATTGTGGTATTATTTTTCATGTTGATATCATCAGATATATAGGTGGTATATTTATAGTATTTTTATTTTTTAAGTTTATGGTGTTTCCTTTTTTTGAAAGACATAGCTAATGGGGTCAAAATTTAAAAGTCAAATCCCAAGTTGTGTGGTGAAAATGACACTGCTATAGTATTCAGGCTCCTGAGTTCTGGTCTTAGCTGCCTATGACCTTAGGTGAACATTTAACTTCTCATAGCCTCTGAGGCAATCTTTTTATGAAGAGGAGCTGCATCAGCATAAACTGATGGCAGTTCTATAAAGTGGCAGCTTCACACACTGAGATACCTACAGGGTCCAGACAGACACCAGCCAGATTTAAGCAATTCCGAGTAGTGGCATCCATGGTGAGCTGAAGAATGGAGGCCGCATCTAAATGCATTCACATTCAGATCTAATAAAACCACAAGCCATACATTGCTCAGACCAACAATCAAAGAAACAAGCAAAGCATACCTGCAGGCCTCATAACAGCCAGCTGGAAAATCTGCATGGACTGTAGATTTCCAGTCCTAAAACTGTGTTGCTGTGATATTGAGCTCCCAAAAGAACTCTGCCCTCTCTTCCTCTGCTCTAACATCCCAGAATTCAGCAGCTCCGGAAGAAGCTGCACATGACTAGTTGGGGAAGATTCCTCAATTCCACAGCCCTTTAAAAACTTCTAGATGTATATCACTCTGTCTTTATTCAATGGCTAGAGCACAGTGTGCTAAACCAATGATGACACTAACATACGAACGCTGAAGTACCTAAGCTTCCTTCTCTAACATCAGTTTCCAAGGTGTCAAAGCATATACTTTGTCATTCCTCAATACATAAGAACAGCATCATTAGCTTGAAAGGTATATGTTGTTTACCAGTGACCTCAGAGAAAGTTAATTTTATAAAACAGAATGGCATATTGAGGTGTTTTTTTAATCAACCCCCACTTATCAACCTCTTTCTGGCTTTCGAACTAGATTCCCAAACAGCTTAGTGGGTCTGACCCACTGTCAGATTACCCAAAGAGAAGCTAAGAAAGGTACTGGGCAGCTCCAAGTCAGGAACATGAATACATTTTTTTAAATAAGCTGATATTTGATGTTTACAAAAAGAGGGGAAAAAATCTCTGAGGGATAAACCAGAACTTTATTGATTTCTTGAACTATCTTTTAGTTTATTTGTAATTACCTCTAGATCGGAGATCGGGAGATGAGCGTCCCTTTCAACACTCAACATCGTTTCTAAAGGTCTTAGTCTGCCCTTGATCTGACCATTCAGGTATGCAGAGAAGTCAAACAAACAAATCAGGGCATGAAATATAAATCTTAACCAGGGAATCTCAATCAAGTAAAGAAAAAAAAAACTGAACTTAGAATGTGTATGCCTTTCTGTAATATTCATAGTGAAATACAGTGTAAACTGTTTTTGTTTTCAAGAGATGGGAATTAGAAAACTGGATAGCTTACCAAGCAGATAAAATATTCACCCTGGAATTCATGCATTTTGCATGCAGATATATAACTTGTTTTGGGTTTTAAACTTCCACCAGAAATGCAACGATCCACTATAAATAACATATAGTTTTATTTACTCCATGGACTGCCTTGATGTAGATATGGTATCTTACTTAGGGAATTTATTTCTGCACCACTGATCCCACTGACGATTACTGAACACCTTTGGGATCTTCCCACTTTTGAAAAAACTGTCATTTGTAGTCAACTATGAAAATGCTTTTGTATAAACGGTATTAGATAGACCTAATCAGAGGGACAAAAAGAAGAAGAAGAAGGTCTCAGGGCTTCAATAAATTTCTAAAAGATAGAAAAACATTTACAAATCCCCAACACATGGTCTCTAAGGTCTTTCATGAAGAAAGAGGATAGAGCTATCTTTTATATAAGGGAAATAGTCAGACTTGGGTCTTTTGAGAAAGCGGTTGCAGATCAGCTTGTTTTGAGGCTAAAACAGATAAGATGAACAGTGGGGAGTAAAAGGTATTAATAGGATCGTGCACTTTTGGAAATGAGAATGCCTTTATACATCAGGCAGTACAGCCTGATAGGCTCCTTGTCATAGATAAGAATGCAGTCATAATATGCCAGAGGACTGAATGGATTTTATACATAAGTACTAGATGATTATAAGTTGCTTATTAAAAATAGTAAAGTGGTTACTAATATCTTAAAGTATGATCTTTTGCTTACATACCCCTGCATTTAGCCTTCATAACAATTCTATAAAAAGAGAGCATCAACCACCATTTAAAGACGAATGCATTCACAGCCATAAAGGCAACATAGTTTAAGAGTGGAAGAGCCAAGATTTGAACCCAAACATAGCATCTTGATCTCAAGACCACTGCACTTAGCCTCAGTGCTCCCTTAGAGAGCTTGGTCAGAACTTGCTGGCACTGGCAACAGAACTGGTACTTTGGTAGCTCTGCCTGCCTCCTTACCTTCTGTGTAGGGAAGCCTGAGAAATCATTTAGGTTCCTTTCAAGATGATGGTCTAGCCCACGTCATAAGTCTGTGGCAGGGGCCACAGTTTAGCCTGCATTAGAGTGCTGCTCATGTCACGGGTGTGAAAGCACATGATGTTCCATTACACAGTGCGGTGGGAGGTTATGAATTGCAAAAGCAACATGAAATTCTAAACTTAAGTCTCCTCTGTACATCAGTCATGCTGTGCTATCACGTTACTCTCTCACTTTATCAATGAAGGTCTTTCTTGCTTGACCCTCCAAATCTGTCTCTTCTTCTCCCCCCTTCAAATATGCTACCGCATACTTTCCTAAAGACACTATCATGCTTCAAAGCCATTGTTCGTAAATAGACTTTGAAGTAAACAAAAAATTCTCATGACATATTAATGAAAAGGCTCAAATGCAGCACTAAATCCACACTCTGAATAAAAGCACATAAAAACTGACTGTATACGAACAAGATCTAAAAAGGAATACAGAAACAATTGATTAAGGTAGTAAGACAGTAAGACAGTGAATAATTTCTTCTCTTCTTCTCTTTTTTTTCTTTTTTTTTTTTTTGAGACAGAGTCTTGCTCTGTCCCCCAGGCTTGAATGCAGTGGTGTGAGCACAGCTCACTGCAGCTTTGAACTCCAGGGCTTAAGCAATCCTCCCATCTCAGCCTCTTGAGTAGCTGGAACTACAGGCACACACCAACATGCTTGGCTATTTTTTTTTTTTTTAATTTTGAGTAGAAACAAAGTCTCACTATATTGCTCAGGCTGGTCTAAAACTCCTGCACTCAAGGGATCTTCCCATCTCAGCCTCCCAAAGTGCTGGGATTATAGATATGAGCCACCGTACCCAGCCTCTTTTCTTAGTTTTTAGTTATTGAAAATGCTATGGCCAGGCGCCGTGGCTCATGCCTATAATCCCAGCACTTTGGGAGGCCGAGGCGGGTGGATCACAAGGTCAAGAGAGCGAGACCATCCTGGTCAACATGATGAAACCCCGTCTCTACTAAAAATACAAAAAATTAGCTGGACATGGTGGCGCATGCCTGTGATCCTAGCTACTCAGGAGGCTGAGGCAGGAGAATTGCCTGAGCCCAGGAGGCAGAGGTTGCGGTGAGCCGAGATCGCCCCATTGCACTCCAGCCTGGGTAACAAGAGTGAAACTCTGTCTCAAAAAAAAAAAAAAAAAAAAAGAAAAGAAAAAGAAAATGCTATGTGTATTGTAGTAAAAATGTGAACATAGCAATATCGCCCCATTTCCAGTTTGCCATTTGCCTTCTGTCACCTGCTCTTCCTCTATTTATTGTCTAACAATAGGGTTTCCCGGGTTCTAAGATCAGCTTCTTCTTGCTCTTCCCATGCTTCTTATGGGAACTCATTCACTTCATCACCTTAATTATCTCTCTGACCTTTTCTCTAGCTCTTGAGCTCTGCAACCATATAACCAGTGGCCTAATGCATGGTACGACTTGACTGTTTAACAAGCACCTCAAAAGTCATCACCCCCTCCCCAGACCCATTCCTCTTCCTGTGTTTCTCATGTTAGTGAATCACACCACTGTATTCCCAATGACTCAACCCTGACAGCATGGGGTATTTCCTACCTAAATAAAATGTCACGTCTTCTTTTTTTAGACAGGGTTTCACTCTGTCGCACAGGCTGGCCATTGCAGCCTTGACTTTCCAGATTCAGGTGATCCTCCCACCTCAGCCCTCCAAGTAGCTGGGACTATAGGTGTGCACTATCATGCCCAGCTAATTTTTGTATTTTTTGTAGAAACCGTGTTTCGCTATGTTGTCCAGACTGGTCTTGAACTCCTGGGCTCAAGTAATCTGCTTTCTTTGGTCTCCCAAAGTGCTGGGGTTACAAATGTGAGCTACCATGCCAACCTATTTTTTTTATACAGTATCACCTCCAATTTATCACTCTTTACTTTACCCATTGCCATTGTCTTAATTGAAGCTACTCTTGCTTCTCACCAATACCATTGCAAAAAGCTTCTATAGGTGATTTCCAGCTTATAATCTCACCTTGATTCTCTCTTGACTTTCAACAAAACCAGAGTGAACACTTTAAAATGTGGAGCTCTTCTCATCACTCCTCTATGTAAATCCCTATATAGCTCCCTTTTACTTTTAGATTAAGGGCACAGTGCCTGACATGTTTTACACAGTGCTTTTTGGCCTGGCCTGAGCCTACATTTAGAATCCTTTCCATCACCACTCCCTTCCCCACCAAGCTTATTAATAACAAACCATAGTAACCATCATCTGTTCTCTCATAATACCTTTTCCTTTGCACAATATGGCAACCACTCCCCACTCCACTCCCAACACAAATTTTCCCTGACTTAACCTAGTGTCCTTAAGGACTTTTCCTTGCCCCAAAGGCTGACTTAGATGCACCAAATAGCATCCCAAGGTGATCCCAAGGATCTCAACCCTAGCCCTGGTCTAGCACTTAGCGCACACTGTGATAATCGCCTCTTCATAGATCTGCATTCCTTCACTGGACTTTATACTCACCAACGGTTGGAACGACGTCTTATTCATCATTGTGTCCATAGCATAGTTCCTCATACACTTAATTATGAAATGAATAAATGCTAAATGGTTACATCTAAAGGTCAAGACCTATTCAAATATTCCAGTATGTTGGCATGGACACCATTCCATAGGACCACCTTCAAAATACATTGGTAGTAAGGGATTTTATTGAGTTCAGGAGTTAAAATAATATTCCATCACTTTCCAGATGATATCACAAGAGACAAGGACTAATCTCAAGACTTTCTAGTCTCGATCATATTAAAGAAGAAAGTAGTGAGGGTCATGGAAGCCAGGGGCAGGCAGCACTGGGGCAACACCAGGAGTGTGGCCAGATGGGGACAGGACAGAAGAGCCACACACCTTGACAACCATTGGGTATTGCATGTGCTAAGGAGAGGAACTAAGAAGTTGGAAGACAAAAGAGGGCCTCTCGAGGCACTTTTCACCCTAGGCTGGCCTCCACACCCAGTCTTCCCTTCACCTTTTGAAGTGTATCTATCAAAATTTTAGATTTATCCTACACTGTTTCCAGCCCAGTACTACTGGCTTGATTCATGAGAAGGAGCATGATTCACTGGTGGGGCCTGCCTACGCAGGCTGTAATCAGCAGTGACGTCTTTTGTGACAGTTCTGTATAAAAGTTGACTAGCATAAATAAAATGCACTGTATATTATGGGGTAACAAAATGTAAAAGCACTACAGCTCTACTCCTCCAGCAACGAGGAGCCAAGATTTCAGTCCATGAGACACGGTGCTCTGAGGCAACGCTAAGGGTCTGCCTAGCAGCTCCTCCCATTCCCAACAGCGTCCCCGCAGTAGAGCTGTCAGCCAGTGCAACGCGAAAACCCTCTCAACAAAAGCTGATGAAGAGCTGCCACAGACACTTATGATCTCAAATCACATATCCAGAATACTGTTTCACTTTTCATTCTACTTGTTTAGTCAAAGAGGTGTTTCTTTGTAATCCGTTACAGATCACTGAAAATGATAGATAAGAATCAGCAAGGGGTTGTGTAAAGAATCACAGTGCTAGAGTTAAATCTAAGTCTGAATTTTGACTCCATCACTGAATAATTATATCCTTATTGGATACTCAGGGAGACTCAGTTTCCTAATCTTTAAAATGGGCATCTTGTCTTTTTCATCTCTATAGTCCCAACATCTAACACAATGTAATAGTCCTATTGTAAGTGATTCACGTTCTCTCTTTCTCTTTCTTACACACACACACACACACACACACACACACACACAAAACATACAACACACTCACACAAATTTGGCATTTACTATTCTGAATGCAGGAATGTTTTCTTGAAAATCTGATAAAATTTTCAACTTATATATCCTACTGTGGAATGATACAAGTACTCTCTATTCCATTATCTCTCCCATGCTGAATTATGAAGACAACCAGGGCTGCCATCAACAGTCAAACCTAGCATTGCTCCCAGCCTTCACCTACCTGGTACCTATTACTGCAAACTAATTATCAGAAAAGCAACATGCTCAGATTAATTAAAGAGTAAGAATCTGGCCAGGTGCGATGGCTCACGCCTGTAATCCCAGCACTTTGGGAGGCCGAGGCGGGCAGATCACCTGAGGTCAAAAGTTCAAGACCAACCTGGCCAATATGGTGAAACCCTGTCTCTACTAAAAATACAAAAATTAGCTGGGTGTGGTAGCATGTGCCTGTAGTTCCAGCTACTTGGGAGGCTAAGGCAGGAGAATTGCTTAAATCTAGGAGGCGGAGGTTGCAGTGAGCCGAGATTGCGCCACTGCACTCCAGGCTGAGTGACAGAGTGAGACTCGGTCTCAAAAAAAAAAAAAAAAAAAAAAAAAAAAAAAAAAAAAAAAGTAAGAATCTAAGAGTCATTTGGGGTACCTGGTCTCAGATCGACAGAAATTATAAAACGGACCAAACAGAAACTTATTGAAGACTGTTATAGGTGGGCTTTCTTAGGAAGCAAGTTCTGAGATTTGTGTGCTGGAGGTGAGGTGTTATTAGAGAGTGCACCTCAGAACTGAGTGACTAGGGAAGTAGAAATGGGCAGAGGGAGGAATTTAAGTGCAATGTGGTGGATCCCACCAGGAGCTCTGAAGTTCAAATGGCTCCTCAGAGTTGTCCTTAGGAGACAAGAGAGCTGGTCCTTTGTACCTCAACTTAGACTCATTATTGGAGCCTTGGGAGATGCCTGGATAATTCTGAGGGAGGGACTCAATCGTGAACCATCACTTTTGGCAGCAGAGGGAACGAATTTCTTGGTCCTGGAAGAAAGTCTGAGCAGCACACCACAGTGTCCACTAGAGAAGTGTGTGTCAGGCTCTGACTGTTAGAGTCTGTAGATCCCTGGGTTGCTTGGCAGTCAAGAAGCAGTCTCTAATTACCTTTCTCAGCCCATCTCAGAGGTCAGAAGTGGGCTCCCTGTGACCCTGAAGTACTTCCTGACCAGGGAGTGGTCAACAGGCACCAACAGACTATACACATGCAGGAGGAGCCACACCTTCGGCTGAAATGTATAGCACACCCATTGCAATATTATACCACCTGATTGGAAATAATAAGCCTTCCTCTACTTTTGAGAGGCATCCAGTTGGGATGAAACCTACGTGGAAGAAGTATCTAACTTCATTGTTCTGAAAGGAGGAAATACTAAGAAATGAGGCTCATTACTAACATCTGAGAAACACACTGGAGTTGAGAGAGAAAGTAAGCTTTTGAACAGAAACCAATCTACGCATCAGGTTCTCAGACAAACACAGTGAATCAGCAGTGTTAATCTGAACCCACGGGCCTCTTCCTCAGTCACTCCATCAACTCTGTTTTGCCAGTGCCAAAATAATGCCAGAATACAGAGCTGAACTGTAAAGAAAATTCCTTCCTTAGTGGTTATTCAGATTGCTTTCTATCTCTGTTATTATATGGAGGCTTAAGCTTTTGACATATATATGTATGTATGCATGCATGTAAATGGCTAAGGCAATATCCCAATGCAGTCTACCTTAGAAAAACTTGCCCTGTTTTTAAAAGGTACTGGTTACAGTCTGACTTTTTGAGTTGTAATGGATTTAAAATTATTTTAGCACATCTTGCTAACAATTTAGTCGCAAATATTGAGGTAATTAGAAATACCTTTGAGATCACAAAAGAGAAGGTATGATTCACGTAGGCAGACTTTAGAAGAACATAAGAAAAGGTTAGGATTTGGCATTTGGGGAATGATCTTGGATGACTGGCTCATGTCTCTGAGACTCAGGACTTTCATCTGTTCAAAGGCATCATAATGCACCATTAGATTCACGTTAAAAATCAAACAACATGCCATGTATCAAGTGACTGGCAGCCAACATCTTCTATAAATGCAGGATGGAAGCATGTTTGTTAGTTTATTTGCCTTGTCTTCTACATAAACTCATTCAGGAAAATTGTTTAAAAGACCATGTGCATGTATCTATGGCTGAGATCTATAGAAAAAAAAAAAAAAGTGTGTCAAGAGGGCTCATGCAAAGAAATTGTGGCTCATGTGCCGTAGCCAGTGATTAAACCTTAATACAACTTGACAGTTTTAATTTTTATATAAATACCACCAGGGCCTATCATTCATATTATGGATTCCAAGCTTAACAAATGTAATTTAAAAACAACAAAGCTGCTTTTAAAGGAGTACTGTCAAAGCGCTGACATTTTCGAAATTGAAAATGCTCCGTGTATAAGATTTGAAATGGAAAACCCAGCAATTCTTCTCTTTCCCTGACAGAAGTTATCAGGATGGACCCTGGGAATGCTTGGACATTTTTTTTAAGTTGAGTTATTGATAGATTGGGACAACTTCTTATGGAATCATACATATTTAGATATAGAATAAAAGCTAGTAATTGCTGAAATTTACTGAGCACTTACTAAATCACATACTGTGCATATATTAACTCTTTAATTGTCACAGAAATTCTGTGGGTCTGTTACTATCAATATCTTCATGTTATCAAACAGAAAACTAGAGCACAGACCTGAGGCTCTGCGCCTTTGGTTCCAGGTGATTCTCCTCTAATCTATATTATCTCTATAACTAATCACATAGAGGGAGTAGGTTCCTACAAATGAGAAAACAGAGTCCAGGGAATAGAAGGGATTTTACAGGATGTACAGTGAGTTAGTGCCAAGGCAATGAGCAGAACCAAGTACCCAGACCCATGTCATTCCCAGACCTATGTTCATACTCACATGCCTTATGTCTTCTCTGGATTGTAGTTCTAGCACGAGAGGTTAGAATGTAAAACAAAGCTTCATTGACACAGAACTAAGTATTGTGACTCTATTTAAAGATCATTTGTTTATCAACAACATATATGGATTTGCACATTTCTACTTTGGCATTATATTCAACTAGTATAATTTCAAAATAAATAATTCTGTGATATCATTTAATATGAGCAACTACGCACTTATTTTTAACCCAAGTTAAAATTAATAAATAATGTCAATCTCTTATCCAAAACAAATAAGAAATATACCTGGCTTGTGGGTAAGAAGTATATAGAAGATGATAGTATATGTTACTATAACTTCCTCACTATTGGCACAACATATTCATGCTTTAACTCAACAAACATTTATTGAGCACTTACTATGTGACAGGCACTGTGTGCAGTGCTAAGAATGCGTCCCTGAACAACCAAAAGAAATCTCTTGCCTCAATCTTTGCTGGAGAGTAAGGCCACAGCGAAAGGAGGTAAATGGATGTAGTTTTTGTTTGTTTGTTTGTTTCAGAGCAGTGGTAAAAATCGCAGACAATAAATACCACATTTGCATGCATCTCTAAATGGCCTTCAAATTCTTCCCGTTTCTCAACATCCAACAATGGATTTACCTGTGTAAGCATATGCAGAAAGGGTCCATCAAGTCAGTCACCATTTACGTAAAGTCTTCTGCACTGCGGTCACTACACCAAATATACCATCATAGTTCAAGAGAGCTTTATCTTAGTGGACTAATTAGAGCAAGTCAGAAGGCAGCCCGCACACACACCACTTCTGGTCCCTAATGCAGAAGAGATCGCCTTTACACGTACAAACAGTCCCCTCTTCCCTCTGTCTCCTTTCATGGTTACCTCAGAAAGCCAAGCAGGTAATCAAGTAAGACAAAAATCATAGGGGTGTGGCAAGCCTAACTCTTTAACTCATTTCCAGATAATTCCTAAGAATTATTAATGAGCAAAATCGGAGGCAGATTGGCCAGTTTCATATTATGTCCTGCACAATGGTAGAGAGACAGGCCGTGTGCAAAATGCTGGTGATTTCAAGGTGACAAGCCTCTGATTAAAAAGTCTGAAGGTTGATAAGTCTCATGATAAGGTTGGGGTCACCTGGCCTTGTGGTCATCTCAGCTGACAAAGAGGAGACTTTTTCGAGAATAAATCCTAATAAGCTTTTTAAAAGCTGGGCCTCCTTTTCCAAAATAATTATGACACACCATTTCTTCCAGCTTCAAAAAAGAGACTGATTTCACATTCTTTCTGTTATTTGCAAGTCTTGTGTGGGGAACTCATTGCAGACCAATTACAAAGGCCTTGGCTTTCAAGCGAAACAAAAGAGCTCTTAAATACAATAGGGTTGGTGGATCTGCCCTTTAAATCCCTTGTTTTTTTGGTCCCAGGGACAGATTTGCACGTGTTACAGGATGACTGAGTAAGTCTCTCATGGTGTTGCCACTTGTGAGTAATGGCACGATTCCTTCCTTCTTGGGGTATTAAGTATTTTCTCTCTGTCTCTGTCTTTCCCTGTATATATTAATATCTAATTTCCATACCGGTTATCAAAATGCAGGCAAACATTTTCTGTTGTTGCACAGGGAAGATAGAGGACATTTTAGAAACTCTAGAGAAATTCAAGCTTCAGTCATCTTCTAACTTACTGATTTATGTGAAAATACATGCATTTTTATATAACTTACTGATTTATGTGAAAATATACGCATTTTTATAAACTACCTTTTGGCTTTCTTTTCTTTTTTAAAATTAGCACTTAACAGCAGAATTGGGCCATTTTCATTAGAAAGAACCTCTAATGAACTAGTTTTTTATTTAAAAGAATACAAGTTCTGCTCTCAAGAATGCTATAACATTTGTCCATAGTTCAGAACAGGACTTAAAATCACCATTAATCAAAGCCCACTGTGAGTTTGAAGCCTCCAGTTTATCTCTTTTACCAAATGTGGGGTCTAGACAAAAACAGTTTTACAGTAAACATTTTCCACCTTACAAATAAATAAAACAAGCATGCCAGAGAAGGTGACAGGAAATGTGTGGCTGAAAATAAAAAATATCCCTTGTCAGTTTTAACAGGTATTCAATCTTTTGAATCAATGAGAAATCTGGGGAGATATTGTTCTCCTTCTCTTAAAAAAAATCCTACTGGGATGCCCTCTGTTCATTATAAATAGCCTTATGTATAATTACCCAGAAGATGAAATAGAGAAGAAATGAAATAACTCCAACCTGACATTCCCGCTAAGAAGGGGAATATTGGAATCTCCTGGTGGCTGGGATGCCATGGGACAGGAGAATGATCCATATAATTAAATTAAAAATGCTTTTCAGGTGATTCTATATATATAGAATACATATATATACACACACACACACACACACCTTAGTTGAGAACTTAGAAACTTTCCTTGGTTTACCTGATCATAAGTCTCAATTACATTGTGAATGGTTCCAATATCTATTCCAGGTGTCTCCAGACTTTTTACACAGGGGGCCAGTTCACTGTCCCTCAGACCATTGGAGGGCCACCACATACTGTGCTCCTCTCACTGACCACCAATGAAAGAGGTGCCCCTTCCTGAAGTGCGGCGAGGGGCCGGATAAATGGCCTCAGGGGGCTGCATGTGGCCCGCGGGCCGTAGTTTGGGGACACCTGATCTATTCCCTTAGAACGATGCATGTACCAGGAGGGACCCTCTGCAGAGTGACTATGTCTGAGGAATAGGACTAATTATAACTATCACACATACGAGATGTTTGTGAGAGCTATGCTACTTTATTAGCTGCACAATTACTAGTATTAACGCATATAGTAACAGTGCAATCTGCCTTATAACACAGCTCCTTCAGAAATTGTCTTTTACAAGTTCATTTTTTAAATTTTTAATCTTTAATCAAAATAAAAAAATAGCTTAAATTACTTTACCTCATCGGAAATCACATTTCCTGTTTGTACCTTTAGTTTCTGTTGTGCATCTATAAATATATCTTCTCATGCTAAAATACCAGTTGCTTGTGTATTCAGTCTCCCAACGTCATTGGGAATTGAGGTTCCCAGCTGAGGTTAAGCTACTCCCTCCACAACTGGTCACAAATTCCTAATGGAATTCAAGTCCCCCTAGGTCCCTTTCTCAAACCTTGAGAGTACTGCAGTAATATAGAGTGACAAAACTACATTCAAAGGGACCTCCCAAAACTCTTCCCATAGGACATCTGCTTCAGCTTTGTCCTGACTCTTCTGTTTTCAAGGCTGGATTCAGTCTGAAACATTTCCCATTACTGGTTTATAAAATCTCTTGCACCCTCTCTCAAAGAATTAGAATAAAAAGAACACTGTTCGGATTTCACAATCATGTTAGCTTGCACTCTTGCAGTATCGGATGGTTTCCCATCGTTTTGGGTACCATGTACTTGCTTTGCACCATGCCTCTTGCTTTCGTTTCTTGATCTCTTAGTTAAGGTAGTTCCTCCTGAGTGAATTAAAATTTCGTTCAATTAAACCAGGCCACTAAAAACAGTGTTTGGCCATTCATTATACCAGCTAAAATTTCCTACCACCCCATAATACTCCTCTGAGAGTTTCTTTTTTATATGTCTTATTTTTTCCTATATCGAATGTTTAGTGTTTTCTCAATATTTAACATCTTTTTCTCATTTTCCATTTCTCTCCTAATGTGTTTAAAATATCCACGATGTCATAGTTAATTGTAGTCAAGATTTTTCTCTTTTTAGATAAGAATACTTTTGCTTTAGATTAAAATAAGTTATATGCAGGGGCCTTCATTTTACTCCACAGTAACTCTCTATCTACTTCTCATGAATCATAGTTTAAAAAAAAAGAACTCCTTATATATTTCATTTTTATGAACACAACAACATACACACTCTAGAATATATGGTAAAAAATACATATAAAGCACTAGATTAAGATTCTGAGTTTTAATAGAGAATGGAGTTCATAAAACAGAACAATTTATTCTAGATTATCTAAAAACAAATATTTACTAATGAGTTTCTCTATGGTTTCATTTACTTATCTTCAATAGAGCTAAGGAATTATAAAACAGATGATTGTATCAACGTTTCACGGAGCATACTTCATTTAAAAAAAAAAGTGACTACTTGGCCCTAGTTTCCTTTCTTCCTTCCTCCTCCCTTTTGCCCCAAACCCCCAACAAAAAGCTTACCAGTTGGTTAGTCTCTGTGTTATTAGTTTGTGGAAATGCTAGTATTATTTAACAATAAAAATAAAAATCACACTCAAGCGAGCACTGAATTATTCATGCACTCCGATTTTACATAATTTGGCCATCCCTCTTTTTATTGCTATTTCAGTTTCTCTCACTAAATAATTCTCCACTAGGTCTACCTTGGATTCCTGTGAACAAGGAGATAACACTTGCAAAATGTTCCCTCCGAGATGATGGTCCGAGCTGATGTCCAAACATTTACAGCCAAAGCCTAAACTATGAAAACAGCAAGGAAGACCCTCAGTGCCCAGAATAAAAAGTAGAGTCTTAACAAGACTTTTAAAAAAAAATCAAATTTCTTTAGATTTTAAAAATCTTTAGTGACACAAAAGCTAGCAATATTGAACCATCATGGAACAGACTTTTAAGACTTTCGCTGTCACTCTGTATTTTCATTTCAAGTGCATACAGACCCAAAGCATCATTTAAAACACAATTAAGGCACTTAATGTGGTTTTGGCATTAAAAATTACCATTGGGCAATGTCAATCTCTCTCTTCAGGAGGAGAAGAGGGAAAGCAGCTGAGCAGGGTATAGGAATAGAAATGCAGCTTGCACCCTCAGCATAATGTCAAGCACTGCGAGGTGAGCCCCTGTGGTGGTCAATATTCTAGACACCATAGTGTCATGGTACTATCAGCACTGGCCTGTACCTCATGCAGCAAGCCCCTACCTCAGGGTAGTAGGAATTTTATTCAGAATGGGAGGGATAAGCTAGTTTCAGTGGCAATATTGAGACAAAAACTGAAGAAAGCAAAAAGAGAAAGAAGACTGCTATGCAATAAAAACCAAACAACCAAAAACGGTTGTGAGAACTGCATTCTCAGCCAGAGAAGGATCTCCTTAAAAAAAAAAAAAAAAGTTTGTTTTTTTGCTCATTTCCAAAATATAATTTTTAGCAAGTCATTAACCTAAGTGACGGAGGTGTAAACTAAACCTTTGTAGCAACATTCTTCAAATGTGCAGTGTTAAGTGTGGGAAAAGAAAAAAAAAAACACAGATGGAAAATACTATAATGAACTGACATGTTCTATTTTAAAACTGTTTGTCAGCCGTAGTTAAGTTGACACTGTCAGCATGGCAACAAATCATAACATTTTGCATGTTTTGCTGCATGCTTGAAGCAAGGATAGCACATCGCACGCCTGGCCCATAGTGGTGGGAGTTTAGGGAACAGTACAATCAATGGAATGGAACAGAACATGTCTGATCTGCTGCTCCCTAAAGGTCAGCCACCAGGGAAGTGCAAAATGTCTGGTGTGCTATTTATCTGTGTCTATCAAAGAAAACTGCTGTTCACAGTTTTCAAAATGGGATGTGCGTGGCCCAGGAGCACTAAGGGATTCCCTCCTCTACATTGTTTAATGGCTGCAGTTCACTTAGAGATTCATGTGCTGCAAGCATGAAGACCTGCACTAGATTCCTTTCTGGCTTTATCACAGAGGAAAACAAAAGCCAATAATATTCCACAGAAATTCGGAACAAATTAAATATAATGGACTATGATCTCAAATGTTGAATTCATACAGAAAGAAAGTAAGTACAGGTAATGGCAAATAATTTGATTTTAAAAATTTGTATTGAGTGACCTACTAGGTGCTAAGCTCTGGGCTAGTAAATGTGGGGTTAATACCAAAGAAATAATTTTAAAATGTTTGCTGCCCTCACAGAGCAAACAAATACATTGAGAAAGTAAAACTAACAGAAACGTACACATAAACTCCTACATAAAATGATATAGAAAATAAGCATCAATAAAGCCACATATAGTCCAAAAACGTCATTTTAGCTAATACTAAAGGAAGTTCTGGATAATCCATAAAGCAAATAACAGAATGCTGGCTATATTAGAACAAGTACATATATGTTTTACACTAATATCATCAAATTCCAGTCCGATTTCTTTACAGAGGCATTGGAGTTAGTCAGGTAAGATTTATTGACACAATATCTGGGCAAAAAATATAATTACACAATAGAGAAAATATACACTAAGTGTCTAAGGCTCGACTTTGCACATTTTAGACATCTAAAAACCATCTGCTGAATGAATTTATCATGTGATAAACATAACATTTTAGTACAGGCATACCTTGTTCTATTGCACTTTGCTTTATAAAAGCACTTTATGAAAGTGCTTTGAAAATATTGCACTTTTTACCAATGGAAGGTTTGTGGCAACTTTTCATCAAGCAAGTCTATCAGTACCATTTCTCCAACATCATGTCTTCACTTTCTATCTCTGTGTCACATTTTGGTAATTCTCATAACATTTCAAACTTCAAGGTGATCTGTGATCGGTATTCTTTACCGTTACTGTTGTAATTGTTTTGGGGCACCACAAGCCGTGCCCGTACAAGGCAGGAATCTTAATCGATAAACGTGTGTGTTTGAACTGCTCCATCAACTGGCCATTCCCTCATCTCTTTCTCTCTCTGTCCTTGACCATCCCTATTCCCTGAGACACACCAATGTTGAAATCAGAACATTAAAAAACCCCAGAATGGCCTCCAAGTGCTCAAGTGGAGGTGTTGAAAGGAAGAATTGCACGTCTTTCACTTGAAATCAAAAGCTAGAAATGGATAAGCTTACTGAGGAAGATACGTCGAAAACCAAGATAAGCCATAAGCTAGGCTTCTTGCACCAAATTGTTAGCCATGTTGTGAATGTAAAGCAAAAGTTATTGAAGAAAATTTAAAGTCCTATTCCAGTGAACCTATAAATAATAGGAACACGAAGCAGATGTATTGCTGATATGGAGAAAGTTTGAGTGTCTAGATGGAAGAACAAACCAGCCACAACATTCCCTTAAGCCAAAGCCCAATCCAGAGCAAGGTCTTAACTCTCTTCAATTTTGGGAAGGCTGAGAGAAATGAGGAAGCTTCAGAAGAAAAGTTGGAGCTATCACACATTGGTTCATGAGGTTTAAAGAAAGAAGTCGTCACCATGATGCAGAAGTGCAAGGTGAGGCAGCAAGTGCTGATGTAGAAACTACATCAAGTTATCCAGAAGATCTGGCTAAGATCATTGATGAAGGTGGCTTCACTAAACAACAGATTTTTCATGTAGATACCAGCAGACTTCTATTGGAAGAACATGCCATCTAGGACTTTTACAGCCAGAAAGGAGAAGTCAACTCCTGGCTTCAAGAACAGGCTGACTCTCTTGCTAGGGGCTAATGCAATTGGTGATTTTAAGTTGAAGCCATGCTCACATATCATTCTGAAAATCCTAGGGCCCTGAAGAATGATCCTAAATCAACCCTGCTTAGATTCTATCAGTGGAACAATAAAGCCTGGATAATAACACATCTGCCTGCAGTATGATTTACTGAGTACTTTAAAAACGCTGTTGAGTCCTTCTTAGAAAAAGCAGAAGCAAAATATTACTGCTAATTGACTATGTACTGGTCACCCAGGAGGTCTGATTGAGATGGACAAGGTGATAAATGCTGTCTTCATACCTGCTAACACAATATGTATTCTGTAACCTATGGATCAAGGAGTAATTTCAACTTTCAAGTCATTATTTAAGAAATTTTGTAGGGCTCTGGCTGACATAGATAGTGGTTCTTCTCATGAATATGACCAAAGTCCATTAAAAAAAAAAAAAAAAAAAACACCTTTCTGTAGAGGATTTACCACTCTAGATACCATTAAGAACATTTGCAATTTAGGGGAGCAGGTCAAAATGTCAACATTAACAGGAATTGGAAGAACCTGATTTCAGTTCTCATTAATGACTTTGAGGGATTCAAGACTTCAGTGGAGGAAGGAGCTGTAGATGTGGTAGAAATAGCAAGAGAATTAGAAGTGGAGCCTGAAGGTCAGACTGAATTGCTGCAATCTCAGGATAAAATTTGAATAGAGGAGGATTTGCTTCTTATGGATGAGTGGTGTCTTAAGATGGAATCTACTCCTTGTGAAGAGGCTGTGAACATTGTTGATATGACAATAAAGGATTTAGAAAATTCCATAAACTTAGATGATAAAGCAGCAGCAGGGTTGGAGAGGATTGACTCTCATTTTTTTTTATTTTTTATTTTTTTTTTGAGATGGAGTTTCGCTCTTGTTACCCAGGCTGGAGTGCAATGGCGTGATCTCGGCTCACCGCAACCTCCGCCTCCTGGGTTCAAGCAATTCTCCTGCCTCAGCCTCCTGAGTAGCTGGGATTACAGGCACGTGCCACCATGCCCAGCTAATTTTTTGTATCTTTAGTAGAGACGGGGTTTCACCATGTTGACCAGGATGGTCTCGATCTCTCGACCTCGTGATCCACCTGCCTCGGCCTCCCAAAGTGCTGGGATTACAGGCTTGAGCCACCGCGCCCGGCCCACTCTCATTTTGGCAGAAGTTCTTCTGTGGTAAAATGCTATCAAGCAGCATTATGTGCAAGAGAGAAATTATTCATGAAAGTAGGAGTCAATCAATGTGGTTAACTCCATTGTTGTCTTATTTTAAGAAATTGTCATAGCCACTTCAACCTTCAGCAGCCAACATGTTTATCAGTCAGCAGCCATCAACATCAAGGCAAGACCCTCTATCAACAAAACGTTTATGACAGTGAAGGCTCAGATGATCATTAGCATTTTCTGCCATAAAATATTGCTAAATTTCTAAATTAAGGCATGGAAGTTATTTTTTTCATTAATGCGATTACACACTTAATAGACCACAGCATAGTATAAACATAACTTTTCTGAACAGTTTTTGTATAAACATAAGCAATAAATGAAAAAAAAAAAACGTGTGACTTACTTTATTTTGATATTTGCTTGATTGACGTGGTCTGGAAAAGAACTGGCACTATCTCTGAGATATTCCTGTACCTGATAGATTTTGGAATCTAATATTTTCATTTCACAAAGGGGAAAGCTGAGGTCTGGAGATTAAGTGCCTTTTCTGG
The DNA here is from genome assembly GCF_048565385.1 of Saimiri boliviensis. NCBI lineage: Eukaryota > Metazoa > Chordata > Mammalia > Primates > Cebidae > Saimiri > Saimiri boliviensis. Next base: position 68,501,318 of record NC_133462.1, read on the forward strand.
ATCTGCAGCAAGGCTGAACTAGATAAACTTTTAGATGCAGTATTCTTCACAATCCCACATTTTCTTTCACTGGTAGAAATCTAAATGATAAAGCCTCATAAAGGAGAAAGGCCACCAGACTTGGAAGCGTAAGATCTGTATTCCAGGTCGTTGGCAGACACTGCTACTTGTCCATCCAAATCTGTTCCACTCTGTTTCCCGGATCCAAGGTGAGGCTGCATTTCCCACTGCACCACTAGGTAGGCAACATGACTAAGCTCCTACCAATGAATTATGAGCAAAAGTACAATTTTCACTTCACTAACTCAAGAGAAAATATCCTGACCTGAACTTTGCTCTCTGCCCCTTTCCTTGACTAGAATGACCAAGGCCAAAAAGACTTTCAAAGTCATGAGTTGAAGATGATCATCAGGCTGGGTCTCCTAAAAAACTGTGAGGAACAGAGCTGCCTGACAACCTGAAGTAGTCACTTTGGTCAATTCCATGACAGAGAAGTAGGCATTTGTATTATTTATTCCAGACTATTTTGGAGAACGTCACAGAAACTTCTTACCGCTAGCTTATTCAGATCCTGAATCTAACACTGGGTAGCATGACGCCAAGGGAAAGTCACTCACATCTTTTGAGCCTCTTCCCCATCTGTAAAATAGTCACAATCATATTTGCTTTTTTTAACCTAGTGGAATAAGGGCATAAGTGACTCTATGAAATTCTTTCATACAAACATAAAATATAAATCAATATGGGAGTTCAAAGGAAGAGCAATTCCTTCTAGCTGAAGTAACAGGAATTCCTTTAGCTACCAGAGAAGAAATCAAGAAGAATCTTTGTAAGGTTTGGATAGGATTTTAACTTTCAAAGAGGATGTGCAAAGATGGGGAAAATGATGGTACAAGACTAAAAATATATAGCATATTTTTCAGAGAACAGCAGAAGAGAGTTTGGCTATAGTAGAGGAATCTGGTAGGAGGGTAATAGGAAACAAGGCTGGCGAAATAAATTTGAGGGCCAGATTGTAGAGAGTAAAAAAGACTTGAAAACAAGAATAATGAATCACGATCAGCTGTGGTAATTTCATCCTCTTTATCCATGTTTGGTAGAGGGTAGATATCTGCCTGAGACATTGTTATAGAGAGGTAAATTGCTTGGATCTGGGGCAGCCATCCTGTGCTCTTAATGAAGAGGCCAACAGAATCAGAGAGATACCAGAACTTCAACATTGTGAAACGGTTAAACAAAAATAGAAGTATTTATCTCCAAGATTTTTGTGATAGGGGATAATGAAATGCCTATTTTTTAATCAACATTAATTGGTATTTCTGTTACTTGTAGCTGAAAGCATTCTTTACTTAAGGAGTAAGGAGTATAAGCAGTGAACTCTATTACAGAGAAAAACATATCAGGGTGATAGAATCCGGATATTTTCCCCACCCAAATCTCAGGTTGAATTGTAATCCCAGTGGTGGGAGGGGAGCCTGGAGGGAGGTATTTGGATCATGGGGGCAGATACCTCATGGCTTGGTACTGTCTTCATGACAGTGAGTGAGTGCTTGCAAGATCTGGTCATTTAAAAGTGTGAGGCACCTCCCTCCCTCACTCTCTGTCCCTCTTGCTCCTGCTTATCCCATGTGATAGGCCTGCTCCCCCTTTGCCTTCTGCTATGATTGCAAGCTTCCTGAGGCCTCCCCACAAGCAGATGCCACTACGCTTCCCGGACCGCTTGCAGAAATGTGAGCCAATTAAACCTCTCTTCTTATAAATGACACAAGCTCAGGTGTTTCTTTATAGCAGTGGAAGAATGGTCTAATACACAGAGGAAAGATTTGATCTTTGAAAAGATTCCTTGCAAACCATCACTTTAATTTGGAGACACATGCCCTTCATGAACAATACATTGGAGCCATAAACCCTCCCTTACTCACATTCATATTCTAAGATATATTTACAAAAGTAATCTTGGAATTCACTTTATAAGCAAGAATATTTTTTCATTATTCACAATTTATATACTTATTTTATAAGCATTATCATTTTTATCATGCCACTGGTGAATAAAAATTACATATATTTTCATAAGAAAGTCAGCCAGTGCAAATTTTTTGATAAAACTTTAGAGCTAGGAAAAAGCAGCAGAAAAATCAACCAGATCTTCTGCATAGTTTTGTAGATAAGGAAATTCCAATCTAGATACTGTATTAAATGCCTTGCTAAAATCCTAGAACCAGCCCTTCCTTCCTTTCTTTTCTTTTCTACAAAAATTACAATTATTTCCACAGCCATCCAGTAGATTTTCTCTTTGTTCTCAGAATAAGAAATATGAGAAAAATTATTTTAAAGCTCTAAGGGGAAGGGCTAAGTTTTCCTGGCATTCCCTATAATTAGTCCATCTTATCAATAACATGTACATCTAAAATATCAAATCTAAAGTGGAATATTTTAATAACACATAACCAAAAGGGCCTACCTAAGTGCATACACAATGACAGGAAGCACTTGGTCAGCCTCATTCATGATCTCTCTGATACTCATGCACATTTGCTAAATATCTCATTTTATATCATATCCTATATCTGGCCCTTTTCTCCAGACCTAGTCCTGTGTTATACAAGAACTGGAAGTCAGTCTGAGCATAGGTTCAGTAATAGAAAGTAATACCAATATAATTTATTCTTCCTGTCTCTCTAGCTATTACTCTCTACATTTCCAGGGTTTTTTTCTTTTTTCCCCTCCAGGTAAAGCAGGCGAAGCCTAGGGGAGACAAGATGCTTAGATATTTACAGCCCTAAACCACTGCTTCAAAAGCAACTGTTCAGGGGTTGGGCACGTTGGCTCACACCTGTAATTGCAGCACTTTGGGAGGCCAAGGTGGGCGGATAATGAGGTCAGGAGATTGAGACCATCCTGGCTAACATGATGAAACCCCATCTCTACTAAAAATACAAAATATTAGCCGGGCATGGTGGCATGTTCCTGTAGTCCCAGCTACTCAGGAGGCTGAGGCAAGAGAATCACTTGAACCCGGGAAGTGGAGGTTGCAGTGAGTTGAGATCATGCCACTGCACTCCAGCCTGGGTGATAGAGCAACACTCCATCTCAAAAACAAAACAAAACAAAACAAAACAAAACAAAACAAAACAAAACAAAACAAAACAAAAAAACTGAATGGGAAAAGGGGAAGGTAAAAGTTGAATCAGCCTAGGCATTGTTTTCATATGAGAAGTAAAGATGAGGCAGTAGCATTAGAATACATATAGGCTCTGGCATATTTTCTCTGGTTGAATAAATGCTATTTTAATAGACTTCTTTATATGAAGTAATTTAGTCATTAAGAAGAGAACTATGCAGTAGAGTACACCACTTCAGTCCAGATCAGTAATAATTTTGCAAATGTGCCCACAAAAATTTTTCTTTGATCATTTTACAACAAACTCTGCATGAAATGCAGTGGCGCACGAAGAAAAATTGCTTAGCTACAGTTGGTTTTGATGCCATACCATAGGAGCCATGGAGGGGACTCCTTCAATATAGCTTTTCATGCTGTTCCCATTTCCATTTTCATAAGGCTCCATGATCCCTTAGTGGAAAGAATTGCTCTTAGTCTGCTGCTGATAGGAATATGATCAGCAATCTTAAATCCCTTTCTTTGTAAAAATCAGAATCATGCAATACAGTTTGAATTCAGAATTTCTATAGAACAAATTTCCCAGACTGGTGTCTGAGGTTCCTGCTCCTTTTGGCAAATCTGTATTTATCCTCTATGTGCACCATTCCATCTCTAAATTTTACTGCCCTTTTCGTCCCATGGTGTTGGCTAAAATCTAGATATTTCTGCTCACGCTTCTTTGTTGCTAATCTTGGACACTGAGCAGGTCAGTATTTGGATGGATGATGGGGGTAGTAAGCCTCTGTGATTTCCCAAGTGATTCCCCCATCCTGGTATTTATATATTTGCATAGGCCCCTCCAACATTGTACCAGGATTTGTCTGTGTGACCAGTGGAATACGGCAGAGGGAATGGTATGTCACTTCGGAGATTAGGTCATAAAAGACACTGCGACTTCTGTTTTTGCCTCTCTTTCTCTCTCTCTCAGATAATTTGCTTTGGGAGAAGCCGGCTGCTATGTCATAAGCAGCCATATGAAGAGATCCATAGGATGAGAACTGACACATCCAGGCTACAGTCATGTGAGGGAGCCCGGAAGTGGGTCCCCCTGCCCTATCATGTCTTCAGATGACTGCAGCCCTGGCCAACACCTGAGACCAACCTCATGACAGACCTTGACACAGAACCACCCAAGTTACTCCCAGGTTCCAGACTCTCAGAAAATGTATAAGATTATGCATATTTGTTGTTTTAAACTGTTAAAGTTTTCAAGTAATTTGTTATGTGGCCTAAAACAAACCAAAAGCCACCATGGTTTTTTGTTTTGTTTTGCTTTTCTTCTAATTTTTAAGTGACTAGAGGATAAGAGCCACATTTATTCATCTTTGGGTTTAGCAAAGTGCCTAAGGATGTAGCAGATCCAATAACCATTTTCTGAATGAATGATCCTCTCCTTCCTGTTATCATTAAAGTAAATTCAATGACAATTACACTTCTAGACTTCTGGCTTAACTAAGGATTTTTTTTTTTTTAATACTGCGGTTTAAACCAGAGAATACAAAAGAGAAAAAAATTCTGAAATGAGATCACCTTTCAGAAGGTCCAATTTTTTAAATGCTCCTACCATTAAGAGTTCAATATAAATTTACAACGAGGCTCACTGAGCAATTTAGGAAGCCTTGGCCTTCTGCCTTATAAGCATTCATGATTACAAACTAAAACTTGGCTTCACCAGCTAAGACATGACAGCATGATGGGAAAGACGTGTAAGAGGCTGACGTAAGTGTAAAAGAAAGAAACTCCTGTAGGTCTTGGGTTTAGGGAGCAGTATTTATACTCAATATGACTTGGGGGAAAATTTCCTAAAGGTAAGTATTCCTTGGTAACTTAGACAGCTTGGGAGGAATCCAGGATTAAGTATCTTCTCAGTTTCCATAAGTAGGAACTATATTCTGCAGTAGTAGGCATTAGTCCTGATAGATACTTCACAGTATATCCATCCCTCCAGATCCACCAACCCCCTTAGTCTGATAAATTCCTATTGGGAAAACACAGGTTACATAAAGAGGTAAAATAATCCCATTACCACGTAGAGAAATAAAGATGCATCCATTTGGAAACCTCTTAGGAGATGTGCTTGTTTGAGCTGACATTTACTAACAGAGCAACATTTCTTTTTTTTCCCCACTGACTAAGCCCCTTTTCTAGACAATGATCTCCTCTGGGAGACAGTTATTAGAGTTATTACTCTAGAGTGTTAGTGAAAAGGGTTCACTGAGTAGAAAGAAGAAAAGCAAAGGTTTTGCTCAGCACACTTGAAGTTTCACCAAAGGGAAGTTCAAGTTGCATGAAGGAAAAGGACAGCCTTTCACTGGGAAATAATTTCCCTGAATTGCACAGGCTACACCTTCAGGGACCATGAACTAGGATAATCTCTAGGCTTCTCTTCAGGGAAAGCAAAGACCCAGGGAATGCTCTCTTTCTTGTCCCTACCCTAAACTAGCTGACAACTAAATACAGCTCAAGAAGCCAATAGCCAGAATCATTTATTTTTGTCATCTAAGAAAGTCACTAAAATATTAAAAGAGAAAAGAACTGAATGGGGTGGTAAAAAAAGGGCCTCAGGTTCAGTTAATTTCCATTCCAGAAAACAAGATTTGATTCTTGTATCACTTGATGAAGACTTCTTACCTCTGAAAAATGTGAGAACTGACCCAATGACAGGAAGTAACACGTTCCAAAGATGAAACCTTAAACAAACCAAACTCATCGGAAAAATAAACAACTATGTTCTTTAATGTACATCTATTTTTCATTAAAATAAGCAAATAGACAAAAAAAAATTAAATTTTGTTTTATTTTATTTTATATTTTTTTAAGACAGAGTCTCGCTCTGTCACCCAGGCTGAAGTGCAGTGGTGCAATCTCAGCTCACTGCAACAGCCTCCTGGGTTCAAGCGATTCTCCTGCCTCAACCTCCCGAGTAGCTGGGACTACAGGCACATGCCACTACGTCTGGCTAATTTTTATATTTTTAGTAGAAACGTGGTTTTACCATGTAAGCCAGGTTGGTCTCAAACTCCTGACCTCAAGCAATCTACCCACCTCAGCCTCCCAAAGTGCTGGGATTACAGGCCTGAGCCACCGGGCCTGGCCTCTAAATTTTAACATATATATATTTAAAACATGAATACAATTCTAGGAAAACAAAGGCAATTTAAATTTTGAATCTTGGTATTCTGATGTTAAGAAGGTTAAGAGTGTGATGTCTCCTTTCTCTCAAGAATCATCTGTAAAACAAGGAGACAAAAGCAGAAATACATTCTCCATCTTTGATGGAAATAGGAGTCACAGGTCAACCTGAATCATGGTTTATGAAGTTGCAAAGCCGAGTACAGAGTAGTAACTGACCAAGAGGTACACAGGAAGCGAACCATAAACACAGACCAAGTGGGATACTGACAAGAAGTAGGACTCTTCACCCCAAAATCTCGGCATCAGGGGGCGTTGCATACCAGGTATTGGTGTGAGGAAGGGGTCAGGCCTGTGAGGCATGGGCATGAAAATAAGTGGGACTGGCTGAACGTCGGCCTCAACATCCTCCACCTGCTTCCTAAAAGGCATAGCAACCATTCTTCCTCCCTACTTTGTCTTTATAAAAAATTAGCTAGAGAAGTCCTTATAACAGAAATAGAAGGAGCAGTGGGGTGAAGAAGAAGCAGAGGGGTGCTGTGGAACATCCTGCTGAAAAGGAAAGCATTACAGGAAACCCTGCACACCCTTACCCCACTTCCCCCTGAGCTCCCAGATGCCCTCAGGGAATTGTATATCTCCAAGGCAGAACACTGGACCCTACTCTGGAGAAAAAGAATGTTCTAGAGAAAAGGTCCAGAGACACCAATATTTTAGGATTCCCTCAATAACAACAACAATAGCAAAATGGGCTCCCAACAATATCACTCTCAAGTAGAAAGAACCCATTCACAGTCCCTGTTATTGCATCTAAGAATCACTATTGTAATGCCTCACTCTTAAACATGAATGAAACAAGCATTTGGGCGATTTCTTCTCCTGTGTTATTAATAAATACAGTTTTCCAAATCTTAAAAAAAAATAAAAATCCTTCACTGGCCTCTACTGTCTCTTCTAGGTTTATCCAATTTCTTTCCTTCTTCTGCCTGCTGTACTTCCTGAGGAACCTCATCTTCCTTAGCTACTGGCATCTCTTTAACTCTGAGGTCTGATTTTACCACCAGCCCTCTCCACACTTTCTAATGCGCAAAGCCAGAAACTTCTTGGTTGATTCTTCTGCTTCTCTGACACTCTTTCCCAGTCACCCAAGCTCAAAATGTCAGCATCACTTTTTTTTAATAAGGGTATCCCTATATTACCCAGGCTGGAGTGCAAAGACACAATCATAGCTCACTGCAGCCTTCACCTCGTGGGCTCAAGCAATTCTCCCACCTCAGCCTCATGAGTAGCAGGGACTAAAAAATAAACTTTTAATTTTAGAATCATTTTAGACTTACAGAAAATTGGGAAGATAGTACAGAGAGTTCTCCTATACCACACACCCAATGCCTCCTACTGTGTTGTGTTGTGTTTTGTTTCATTGAGACAAAGTCTAACTCTTGTTGCCCAGGCTGGAGTGCAGTGGTGCAATCTGGGGCTCACTGTAACCTCTACCACCAGGGTTCAAGCGATTCTCCTGCCTCAGCCTCCCAAGTAGCTGGAATTACAGGCGCATGACACCACTCCCGGCTAATTTTTGTATTTTTAGTAGAGATGGGGTTTCACCATGTTGGTCAGGCTAGTCTCACACTCCTGACCTCATGATCTGCCCACCTCAGCCTCCCAAAGGGGTGGGATTACAGGCATGAGCCATCATGCCCAGCCTCCTACTGTTAAGGGGTATCTTGTACTGTCTTGTACAATGCAAGATACAATGTACTATCTTGCATTAAGATAGTACATTTGTCACAATTAACAAAACAATATTGATACATTACTATTAACAACACTCCATGCTCTATTCAGATTTTCTTTTTTTTTTTTTTTTTTTTTTTTTTTTTTGAGATGGAGTTTCGCTTTTGTTACTCAGGCTGGAGTGCAATGGCACGATCTCGGCTCACTGCAACCTCCGCCTCCTGGGTTCAGGCAATTCTCCTGCCTCAGCCTTCCGAGTAGCTGGGATTACAGGCATACACCACCATGCCCAGCTTCAGATTTTCTTAATGTGTACCTATTCTTCTTCTGTTTCAGGATCCTACCAGGCATGAGGATGTCACATTACACTGAGCTGCCCTGACCCCTTAGGCTTCTCCTGAGTGTCACTAAATACTTTTTCTGTTTCCATAAGTGGGAACTATATTCTGCAGTAGCAGGAGTTAGTTCCAATAGACACTTCATAGTACATCCATCCCTCCAGATCCACCAACCCACATAGTCTGATAAATTCCTATTGAGAAAACACAGCTTACATAAAGGAGGGGGGGGGGTCCCATTACCATAGGATTTTCCTTGTTTTTGATGACCTTGATAGTTTGGAGGAGTACTGGTCAGGTCTTTCATAGAATTCCTCCACTGAGATTTGCCTGATGGAAAGGTAAGGAAACTAAGGTAAGAGAGTTTAGTTCACTCAGCGAAGATCACACATTTCAGTCTATCTGTCAAATCTGTTCATTTTTCTCTATCGCCACTCTCCCTCCTTGAAGCCAAGCTACCATTGCCTCCATCTGGACTTCCGCGAAGGTCTCCTAAGCAGTCATCCTACAGCCACTCTTACTACCTAGATGAATTCTTCCCTTGGCAGATTTTTTTTTTTTTTTTTTTTTTTGAGACAGAGTTTTCACTCTTGTTACCCAGGCTGGAGTACAATGGTGCGATCTCGACTCACTGCAACCTCCGCCTCCTGGGTTCAGGCAAGTCTCCTGCCTCAGCCTCCTGAGTAGCTGGGATTACAGGCACGTGCCACCATGCCCAGCTAATTTTTTGTATTTTTAGTAGAGACGGGGTTTCACCATGTTGACCAGGATGGTCTCGATCTCTCGACCTCGTGATCCACCTGCCTCGGCCTCCCAAAGTGCTGAGATTACAGGCTTGAGCCACCACGTCCGGCTCCTGGGCAGATTTAACAATCGATTTAAAATTCCAATCTGGTCATGACACTGCCCTGCTGTCGCCTAAGCCCAGGGGCTGTGGGTTTGGGAGAGGCATAGAACGTTGTTTTCATCACATCATATCAAGGGGGCACACAACCGACATGACTTATCACTGTTGATGCTGACTTCATCACCTGCTTAAGGTAGTGTTTGTCCAGATTCTCCACTGTAAAGCTATCCCTTTTCACCCCTTATTTTGTACTGTACTTTTTGGAAAGCAGTTACTATGTGCAGTGCACACTTAGGGACTGGAGTCATGTTCCACCTCCTCTGGGGCAGAGTATCTATAGAGATTGTTTGGAATTTTCTCAGCATCACTTTTGAACCCTCTTCTGTCCTTCCTCCTCTTCCTCCTCAATTTGTGCATTTTCCCAAAAGTAAGCAGCATGGTTGGGCCTGGAATCAGATCCTCTAATGCAAAACCCTGACTCTTTTCATTGAACCAAGAGACATTTAATTATTTCTAGAACTTTAGGGCTTCCATCTTTCTTTCTTCTTTCTTTTCTCTTCTTTTTCTTTCTTTTCTTTATCTTCATCAACACATACTTCTTGTCTGCTACCTCCCAGGCATTGTATTAGCTTTAGAAACACAATAGTAAGCCAAACAGACATAGTCCCTGAGGGTCCAAAGGCTTGTTTGTAATAGGGCCATCCCATTTAGCTAGGGAGTCACAGAAGGCTTCCCTGAGGAGGTGACCTTCAAGATCTGAATGGTAAGTCTACGAACAGATTCCTCTATAAGTAAGAGAGCATTCACAATAGAGGCCCTGCATGTACAAAGGTTCTGGCATGTGAGGGAGTTTGGAGGAAGCCCTGGAGTACAGTGAACAGGAGAAAGAAGACGAAAAAGGCCTCCAGAAAGGCAGGAACGGCTGTCTCCTGAAAATCCTATGAGCTACTTGTGGTCACAACCGGCCTGGCAATGTCATGACCAGATTGGAATTTTAAATCGATTGTTAAATCTGCCAAGGGAAGAATTCATCTAGGTAGTAAGAGTGGCTGTAGGATGACTGCTTAGGAGACCTTCGCAGAAGTCCAGATGGAGGCAATGGTAGCTTGGCTTTAAGTCGGGATAGTGGTGACAGAGAAAAATGAACGGATTTGACAAATAGACTGAAATATGTGATCTTCGCTGAGTGAACTAAACTCTCTCACCTTAGTTTCTTCATCTGTACGAGGGGGACAATAATATACCTGTCTAGGGGCTGTTGTAGAGTAATGGGTTGACATATGCAAAGCATTTAAACAAGTGTTAGACTCATATTAATATTAATTATCATTAATAATACAAGTTAAATAATCATGAATAGGTATCTAAATCATCACAGATTTAGACACAAATCAGCTGGAAAAATCAATCCCCCCTCACTGACAAAATGAAGAGGCTTGGCTATTATCATTTCCAAGACCTCCTCTAGCCCTAAATGGCTAATTTTCATAACCATTATTCTTTGCTGGTCCAAGAAGACCATATGCTCTGATGTATGCTATCCGCAAAGAGCCCACTCAATAAATGTTACCTTGTCTTATTTAACCCATACCGTTGCAATTCCTATCAGACCCTTTCCAAAACACTGACAAAGAAGGAAAAATATTTTCTTGACTAAGCAATTCCAATAAACATGAAATCGATTTGTTTTTCCCCTAAACATTTCACATTCAGGACCAGCAGAATTTGGTCTACCATTTCTCTTAGCTTCAGAATGGTTCTGTCTTGCTTTTTCTTCCATATTTTAAAAGTATTTCCCCAGCAAGCTTTATACAGCCCAAGGCACCAATCATACAACCACAGTTTATATGATGATTTTGTTTCCTCAGGATAGGAGGTGAGGATTATAATCACGGAAGCACGGAGGCACAATGAGGAGGGACCCTTGGCCTCCAGGAGCTCACAATTCACCTAAGGAGGTAAGGCTAACCCCTACCAAAGAAGACTGACTATAAGACTGTGTAAGTTATGAATGGTTTCTCAATTCAGACTCCAGATGGACTGGAAAGAATGTATAGGAAAGAAAATGAAGAATATGCAATGACAGAAAGAGCCAAGAACACTGGTACATATAATCACAATTAAGTTTTCATATCAGTAAAAGGTTGGCAAAATCTTACAAACCAGGAGGACAAAATTTTGCTTTACCAATCCCAGGCACATCGTACACTCCTAAACACAAACTAGAAAAAGCAAAACAGAAATATTCCAGGCACTTCCACGGGACTGGGTGAATTTATCTGGAATGATAACTTCATATGTTTCATTAGTCAGTAATTTGGGATTATCACTTATGTAGCCCTAGAACCATGTAATGTTCTTGAAGGGGAGTCTCTCCCCCCACCAAAAAAAAAACCCGCATTTAAAATATCCCCACAAATAAAAATATCCTTACTTATTGCCATGACGGGGAGAGGAATCTCAGCACTTTCAAATGAAATTATGCTAGAACAAAGAAAGGAAACAGAAGGTGCTAACTTAAGAAATGTAGACTTAAAATCCATTGTAAATAAGCTAATCTGCAGCTAAATTTGAGCTAATAAAACAGATGATTTTACTGAAAACTTAAAACCTTTCAACACAGATGTCTGCCCAGTCAGAAAACCATTAACATATTGTCACCAATGCCCCCAGTGCATTAATGATGTGAATTCTAAAAACAATCCAGGACAACAAAAGGAATGAACCACCAAGGAGCCAATGGCACACAGGCTTTCTCAACTGCCCTTTCACGGTACGCCTCTGTACACCGAAAAATTTGCAAAAGGAGCAAGAACACAGGCTGGAGAGAAAAGGGAGAAAAATAGTAGACAACTTTGAAAAGCAAGTACAAATATTTCAACCAACACTTAAGACCGCTTAAGAAACATCTATCCCAAATACACAGTTAATATGCAGGGATATACATATGGGGTTGTTAAAAGCCACAAAAGCATCCCTTTAATAATGATAAGTCATTATATGGAGTACTGTATTTTAATAAGAAAGAAACATCATTTTATCAAATTGAAATACCAAAGCAGGGGTCCTTAATTACCTTTGTGCCAGAAGCTCCTTTGAGAATCTGATGAAAGCTGGGGACTTTCTCTGCAGAAAACCGCATATGCTCAAAAATTTAGGATTCCATTTCACAGTTTACTAATTTCCATCTCTGCCCATTGTCAAACCCAACCCTACATGAATTCTCTGTTACCTTGTGGGTTCATGTGTTAGAGGCTTATAAACCCATGAGTTTATAAAGCCCTGTGGTAAAGAAACATGCATTCAGAACTTGGGACAAGAGTTTGAGGGTATTAATATATTAACAAACAGAATAGGAATTATAAGAAACACATCATTTAACTGATTTTGCAGTATACAATGATACCCACTTAATTTCACATCAATTATTTTTTTAAAATGTTATTGTATAAGACATATTTTGATATACACATAGTGAAATGGTTATTATAATCAAGCAAATTAACATGTCCATCATCTCACAATTGCCCTTTTTTTTTTTTTTTTTTTGAGATGGAGTTTTGCTCTTGTTACCCAGGCTGGAGTGCAATGGCGCGATCTCAGCTTACCGCAACCTCCGCCTCCTGGGTTCAGGCAATTCTCCTGCCTCAGCCTCCTGAATAGCTGGGATTACAGGCACGCACCACCATGCCCAGCTGATTTTTTGTATTTTTAGTAGAGACAGGGTTTCACCATGTTGACCAGGATGGTCTCGATCTGTCGACCTCGTGATCCACCCACCTCGGCCTCCCAAAGTGCTGGGATTACAGGCTTGAGCCACCGCGCCCAGCCGCCCATTTTTTATTTATTGCAAGAGTACCTAAAATCTACATGTTTAGCAAAAATTCCAAATACAATATTATTAACTGTAGTCATGTTGTACATTAGATCTCTAGATTTGTTCATCAAATGTATCTGCTATTTCAGAAAAAAAATTAATTGATTTTCTTTTAGATGGGATCTTGCTGTGTTGTTCAGGCTAAACTCAAACTCCTGTTTTCAAGCAATCCGCCTGCCTCAGCCTCCAGAATAGATAGGACTACAGGCTTGCCAGCAGTCCTGGTTCCATGCCTGCGATTTTGTGTCCTGTGACCTATGACTACCTACCTCATTTTTGACAACTCCCTGCCCTCTGTCCCTGTTAACCACTGTCTTATTTTTCATCATTCTCTATTCAACTTTTATTTTTCAAACATTCTACATATAAATGAGATCATCCAGTATTTCTTCTTCTGCATCTGGCTTATTTTACTTAATGTACTGTCTTTCAGGTTCTTTCATGTTGTGGCAAATGAAAAGATACCCTTCTTTTTAAAAGCTGAATAACATTACATTGCAAAAATACGTCAGTTTCTTTATCCATTCATCCATTAATGAACATGTAGGTTGCTTTCATGTCTTGGATGTTGGGAATAATGCTGCAGTGAACATGGGTGTGCAGATAGCAGATATCTTTACAAGGCAGTGATTTCATTTCCTTTGGGTATACACTCAGAAGAGGGATTATGGGGTCACATGGTAGTTCTATTTTTTAATTTCTTTGGGAATGTCCATACTGTTTTTTACAATGGGTGCAGAAATAAACATGCTCACCAAGAGTGTACAGTGTTTCCTTTTCTGCACATTTGCCAACATTTCTTATCTCTTGTCCTTAATAAGAGCCATGCTAACAGGTGTGAGATATATCATTGTGATTTTGCTTTGCATTTCCCTAATGATTAGTGATACTGAGCACCTTTTCATATACTTGTTGGCCATTTTTCTGTCTTCTTCGGAAAAATGTATATTCAGGTTCTTCGCCCATTCTTTTAAAAATCAGGTGGTTTTTCTGCTATTGAGTTGTGTGAGTTACCAATTCTTGATAATTAGGAGTTGATTTCTACTCCAGAGGGAATCCTGCTTATCTGGTTTTCTATCTGGTCCCTATTGTGTACATTTGAGGCATGCCATTACTCAAAAATACTCTGCAGATGGAAAATAGAAAACATTTTTATGAAAAGGAAAGACAAAAATGAGTTAGTTGTATATTTGTTAGCTCTGGTCATCAGTTAGTTTGTTTGTTTATTCAGTCAACAAACCCTGAATACTGTGTGTCAGAATAATGGTTAAAAAAAGACAATGTCCCTTCTTTCAAAGAGCAAACCGTCCAGTGCAGTGACTGCAGAAGCATCAAACTAGGCTGTGACGCTGTGTGGACAGCCTGAGGTGTGCTTTTTTCTGCTTGGGGAAGTGTGGAAATTGAGCTGTATGGAGGCCAAGAAAGTTTTACCTAGGGAAGGAAGGAATAGCAATGTACATCTTCCCAAGAAAATGGGGTATCGGGAAAAAGGACGTAGGAGAATTGCAGTTTGGTTGGGTCAAACTGGGCACGTGTGGAAGGAGGGTGGGGCAGTAAGGAAAATAAACAAAGAAAGAATTAACTGAGAAGTATCTGATAATGCCAAAAGCTAGCTTAAAATATCGAATAAAAGTTGTCATTGGAAAAGAAATAAAAATGCATGAACAAAATTAAATAAATAACTATATTCAGAACCAGCTACATAATTTGTGGGGCCCAGTGCAAAATGAAAACAGGAGGCACCTTCTTCAAATATTACTAAGAATTTCAAGATGGCAGCAGCGGAGTAATACACCAAGCACAGGACACTTCTGAGCATGGGGCCCTGTGTGACTGCACAGGGGACACATCCATGAATTCTCATTGTATTAGACAGAAAATTTCAGATGTGTATGCCCATCCTTTACTACCCCTGTTAACTATCCCACATTTCTCAAAATGGTGACCAAGAAGCACTTAATATGTGCTAAGCTGGAAACTTTATTCACTTAATTTTCTCAGAAAACCCATGAGCTAGATATTACTATCCCCGCTTATAGATTATAAAACCAAAGTTTAGAGAGGAAAAGCAATACTAAAAGGAAACATGATTTGACATATCTTGAAGACATTCCCTCAATTCCTCATGCCATGTTGTTTTAGTGAGTGCTCAATTGTCTTTTGTATGTGGGTATTTTCATTTCTTTCTATAGGTCCAGATTCTGTGACATCAACTAGGGAGTTTGTGCTCATATTAGTGAAAACTGGAGTGCAAAGGGCCACATTTCACCATTTCAATGACGTTACCCAACAGTGTCCCCCAACAGTTTTCTCTATAGGAATGTGGGGTGGATGTGGAGGGAACGAAATGCTAGCTCACTCAGAAATATCCCTTTTCAATACAGACAAAGTTCTAAGGATAAATTATACATTAAAACAGCACATCCATACTACAAGGGTACAAAATCTATTTTAAAAGAAGTTATTAAATCTTCAGAACCTATAGTAATTTCTGAGTTCTCCCTGCAAACTTCCAATTAATAGTTTGTTGAAACAAAGGCTCAGTAGAGTGTTCAGATTCATGAGTGTCCCCGCCCCATCATCAAATGATGCCGAATAACCCATTTATGACCATCAATAAAATCCACTTTTTCCACTTACAGATGAGAATAAAAACTGCCATAATCACAACGGAATATCAATTCAACAGTAAGCACCAAAGAATCTAAATATTTACTAAAATCCCTTAGATTTCTTTCCTAGACTTTTTTTTTTTTTTTTTTTTTTTTTAAAGCTTATTTGAACAGGTCATTCCTCTTACATTTTGTCTGGGCCTTTCCGTGGTGCTTTCTGGGTTCTCTGCGGAGCCTGCGTCCTTTGGTCTCAGCTGTACTCACACAGTCCTTGCAGCTCAGAGCCCGTAGTGTGATTAATAGTTCTGCCAGCCATTCCTATTTAAAAACTATTCCTACTTTATGTCTTTTTTCCTACTCGTCCCTGATTTTTTCTGATCCTTATTTTTTTTTTTTTTTTTTTTTTACCCAGTGAAAATTACCTACTGTCAAGAGTTTTATCCCCACCCTAAAGCCTTGTAACTTTATTCTACATTGTTTTGTTTGGGGGAGCTTTTGTTGAGTAGATAATAGGGCAAAGCCTATTCACACAGTAAACAAGTAACTGGTCGAAAGGTTCTAATACAGGTGAATAATCTGCCCTCCTATTCCAAATCCACAATTTAAAGGCCAAAGGAAAAAAAATATTCAAACCACCAAATGGTATGTACCCTCTCACACCAAGCAAACAGCACTTCCCTTGCTCGGCTCTGCACTGGAAATGTAAGTTGCATTTTCAAAATTATTCTGTCAGCCCTGTGACAATTTAATTAATTTATTTATTTATCCATTTTCTCAGCTCCGTTTGGGTAGCAATGTCTCGTCAATATCTCATTCAGGTGTAGCATGGAAAAGCCTAACAACCCTGGGCCTGCAGCCAAGCTTACCAGTGACTGACGCTCGCTTAACTGAGCAAAGATTTGCTCTGCACAGAGTGGGGCTTGACTATACAAGAACCAGTAGTGACAGCAAGGATGCTGGCTGGAATCCTAACAAAGCTACTTCCAACTTGTGCTCAGGCAAGTGGAACCAACGCTTAAACTGAATGTTAAGGGGCTTCAATCTTGCTACTTTTTTTTTTTTTTTTCATCATTTACCTTCTGAATAAACCCTGGGATTTTAGAGGGAAAACAGCACATTAGCACACTTAAATCACAAATCCTTGTACCTTTTTAAAAGGCTGTTGAAGATTTATTAACTTGTAGGAGCAATCATTTAATTGCTTGCTTCTGCTACACCACACACTTTTTTTTTTTAAATGACCAAATTAAACCTGCCGCACAAATTTCTGCTTTGAAGTTCATGCAAAAGGATCATTCCTTTGAGGGAGTGATAAAAAGAAGAATTGAAATGCTCTCCTTTGGTACAAATGTCCACACATACTCGCCTTCCCCACCCGAGATGCCTTCATATTATAGAAGCAAATCTTTCTCGCTTAAATGTTTCTAATTCATTTGCTAAGCCAGGTCAGAATTTCATTGTCACATTTCCCTCTGCAATTTCAACGAAAGCCCATAGCATTTACAAATGGAGGAACATTGTACTTACAATTTTGGGATGTGTAATGCAGCTGTGTATCTTATGAAAAGACTGATATGTTTATTTTTGCTGTCCTTCCTGTTCAAAGACAACAGCACTCTTGGTGTAGCTGAAGAAACTAGTGAGACACAGAAAGTCCTTTCCACACCACGAACATGTGAAAACTATTCTTTGAATCGAGATGCCGTAGCAGTTAGTTAGCAGTCTGTTGTTTGAGACTTTTGTCTCTCAGATCAAATGCAGCCCAAAGCCAACAAGATGATTTAACATCTAACCTCATTGAATTTGGTGACATGCAACTGCAGAATCAAATATTTAGACTAATTTCCCACTTCACCGATAAAAACAGTATAGACATGAATCAGTACACGCACAACAGTCCCCCAGTTTGCACATTTGTTGAGTTAGCCAGCAATATTCCGATGCTGTGTGTGGATGACTACACAATGTCAGAGTGACAGAGGCAGTGCATCTGGGTTTTAAAGTGCTGGATGCCTCTTACTTGGAAAACAGCTCTGTTCCATTGCATCAGACACCCAGTAACACGATACCATGAACCTATGTGAGGATCACAAGTCCAGGCGGGTCACAAGTGAAATTCCCTTCGTTGCCAACTGAGATTGACATGTGCTGTTGTCATAAATGTCACACTGCCCAATTCAGTCAAATTGGTGGTCTAGAGAACAAACAAAGGTAGAGTCTGTCAAACTGAAAGGCATTTGCCATGCTCAAGCGTTAGGCTACCATAATGACAATTTGCTGAATCTGTCAGTTAAAACACTGTTTTGTAATTGGGGGGGGGGGTGGGGGGGTGGGGGAGGATTTTTTTAACCTTTAGGTATTTGGTTTTGTTTTGGCTTTATTTGTTGATGTTTCAGTCTGTTTGTCAAGGCATTCAAGCCCAGAATGCTACAAAGGGAAATAAGTACAGCCTCCCTGGCAGGAACATAACAGTGTATGGATTTTGAAGGAGAGAAGATGCCTGGAAGGCTGTTATGACTCCCTCAGACCTCAAACCTGGTTAGCTGGGAAACAGCATTTCTTCAGAGCCATCCTTTCTTTCCTCTGTGGGACTGGGAACCTGGATGCTATAATTGAAGGCCAGTGTATTAAGCATAACACATCAAACTACTGTTAACACCCAGCCTCCTGCAAGGCTGCCTCCTAACAGCTCTGTTTTCTGCCTACAGTATGTGCAAGCAAGTGGAACCATCACATGCCCTGCATGCTAAAGGCCGCAGCCTTTGTCTTCTCCAAGTTCTGTCTATTTCAGAGGCTAACACGCAGCAATTAGTCTAATTAATGTGAAACAATGAGCTGTGTTACCACTTATCAAATTGATTGTTCCCCTATCAAAACAAAACAGGCTGGCTTTTTGATGTAATTTCAAGAGATGATTTGAAATGTCATGTTGCTGCAAGCCAATTACCTTATGACTAGAGTCACGGTCAACAGAATACATAATTAGCATGAGTTTGGGAAGGCTGCTTACTGCTAGTATGTTAATTAACTGTCTTTTGTCATAAAACAAAAAGGTTGTACGAAAGGTTTTGAAATAGGTCTTTTTTATTTACATTTCTTTGTGCTTATCAATGTGAGGCATGACAATGCAAAAGAATAGAAAATTTTAATTCCACTCCTTCAAATTAATACTCAGCAGCAAGGTCAGGCATAATGTGCCGGCTGCAATACCGTTCACCTCACTCTAGTCCTGCCCCAGTGTATTATATTACTCGTGGAGTTAAATTAAGGATCGAGTAAAAGGCGAATGTAAGAAATATGGAGCTTGAGGAAACAAATCCCCTAATAGACTTCTTTGGGGTCTCACATGTTTTTGTGCATCTTGCCAGGGCTGGACAGCGCTCGGCTGCCCTGGGAGTTACATTCAGGTGTCAGCTTTCTATTTCAATCTTGAAATTTGGAGAGAATAAACCCATCATCAAATGATGTTATTGCCTTTACCTCACTATGGTAGAGACAGAATGCATAACGGCCACCTGTAGGCTTGTAAAGGAATCCTATCTGCGAGGCCAGGACTCCATAACTCATCTGTAGCTTCCTCTCATAGGTGATAGCTTGGCAATTCCACATTCTTGATTAAGGAACCAATTTTGTGTTTCTGGAGCTTTAATGCATTCTGGGGGTAGCTACCATCAGTAACTGACAATGAACAATCAAGTTCATGGCAGACTTATGCCATGGTTTAGCATGAATATTAGTAAACTCGCTTCTGGTTTGGAGGACAAGTCGGAAGTCTCCTGAATTCTAATACTTTTGTTCCACCATCTAACAGCGTTGTTTTCACCTGCAAAGACCGTTGGGACAGGTTCTCTTGGGCATCTCACAATTTTCTATGAGAAATGTGTTACCATTTTGTGGGTGCTTAAAAATGCTTCCACTTTTTCTCTGGATGTGGTTCAGGTCTAATAGTCATATTAGAAAGTTGCTCAGGAGTCTGAGGAAAACACACCACTTTGCTATTTTCGGCTCAGTTTAATTTACAAACTAGACTTTCTATTCTAACTTGTTTCCATTTTTCAACATAGTTTCTTTTATTTCTGTTATTAAAATCCTTAAAATATGATATGAAAAATACTAAATAAAGGGGGCAATGCTTTTCCTTTCGGAGTATGAGTTTCTCATTTTGGTCACGCAGGGACAAGAACTTGGGGTCCAGATATTTGACAGGAAGGTGGCAGATCTCAGCTGTGCTAGACGGGAGAGGACAGTAAGTTTCTGATACTCTCTTTATCTTTTTGCAGCAGATCCTCTTCCCTCTGCCCATTAAAAAAAAATCATCATGATTTGTTATTATGGTCTTTACAGGGAGTAGATGGGGAGAGAGAACCAAGATGAGGATGGTTGCCTAAGCAGCCTGGCTCATTAAATAGTATTAATAGCTAACCATTGCTGAGTGCTGTTTAGGTGCCAAGTACAGTACTAGTCACTTTTTAAATTTCAGACAAACCGCAAAGCCCAACAGAGTCATGGGCTTAGTATGTGAGGTAGCTAATAACAAAAGAAATGTGCTAATTTCACAGCTGGGCATGGAGATTCTAGAGCGTCTGACACTCCTGTTTCGGAATCAAAAGGTCTTAGAACCCTATAGTTGAGTGAAATCTTAGAAATATGCTTAACCTAACCACCCTTCCAGTGTGGAATTCTTTATTCTTTTTGAGACAGAGTCTCGCTTTGTTGCCCAGGCTGGAGTGCAGTGGTGTGATTTGGCTCACTGCAACCTCTACCTCCCGGGTTCAAATGATTCTCCTGCCTCGGCCTCCTGAGTAGCTGGGACTACAGGTGCATGCCACCCTGCCTGGCTAATTTTTTATATTTTTAGTAGAGATGGGGCTTCACTGTTGTTAACCAGGATGATCTCGATCTCCTGACCTAGTGATCCAGCTGCCTTGGCCTCCCAAAGTGCTGGAATTACAGGCATGAGCCACAGCACCCAGTCGTGGAATTCTTTCTATACTGGCCCTAACAGATTGAAATGAGACTCCTTTCAGGGAGCAGTCTCTTAGATGGAAATTGGAGAAACATCCAAATATGTTCCAAAACTTTTTGGATTCGTGCTGATAAGAAAATTTGGAATTCTTGAAGTTTGGTTGCTATTATGTTACTCTAAAGCTAAGGCAGGGTTCATTGATAATGTGAAGGACTACACCTCTGAACTTGGGTTACTTAGAAGAAAAGACAAAAATCCATGTAAAATGGCTTGGCTAAATAAAAGTCCCATCTGAATGAGAATCTTGGGTGAATCTTAATGAGAAAGCATCAATGAATCTAAAATTTATTTATTTCTTATTTCTTATTTATTACTATAGGCTCTGTCATCCAGGTTGTAATACAGTTGCACGCTCATGTCTCACTGCAGCCTCAACCTCCCAGGCTTACGCAATCCTCTCACTTCAGCCTCCCGAGCAGCTGAGACTACAGGCCCATGCCGCTCCACTGTCTAATTTTTATATTTTTTGTAGGTGAGATTTCACCATGTTGCCCAGGCTTGTTGCAAACTCCTGGGCTCAAGGCATCTGCCTGCCTCAGCCTCCCAAAGTGCTGAGACTATAGACGGTGAGCCACCTTGCCTGGCCTGAATATAAGATTTTAAATGTGGAGACTATATATTAGGTTTGATAATAAACAAGTGTAAAGGTTTACTTGTAGTATTATTTGCTCCCAGCTCAGGTCCCAATTTAACCGTTCCTCAGTTAATAAAAGTCATTAAGAATAACATCAAGTGTTGTGTGATATAATTCTGTCAAAGGATTTTCATTCTTTTTTTTTTTTTTTTTTTTTTTTTTTTTCTGAAATGGGAAAGAAAGAAGAAAAGAGTTAGAAGGGAAGGAAAAAAGGAGAGTAGAGAATCTGTTATGTGGCTCCGTTCCGGCTCACATGCCTACGTACCTTTGTACCGGGACTACGCTGAATTGTGGTAGTACCTCATTAAGTTCACAGAGCAACCTTGGAAGGTGTGTACTATTTTTCTAACTGTATCTTTTTTCCAATGTTATTGGTAAGTCAAGAAGCCTTAGAAAGGGTAGTTAATTAAACCAAGGCTCTGAAACTAACTTTGACTATAAAATTCTACTCCTTCCAACTATACAAGATGTTTTAAAATTTTATTTTAATAACTGAACAAGGGTCTGACTGCTTTTTTATAGTAAAACAAAATGAGAAGACCTCCAATTGTCGTCATTAAAAATGGAAATGGAACCAAATGAATTGGGGACAATCACTAGCTCCAACCTATGAAGCGGTGTGATGAGTTCCATTTCTCTCTGAGTCCTGCGGATAAGGGATCTAAGGAATGCTGGGTGACAGCAACATTTTTGTGCTGAATTCCAAGTGTTTTCCTGAAATTTAAGAACATTTTAAGACAAATCAGTGTGTTTAAAACACAAGGTGTTTTGGAATTTGGCTTTCCTTAAAAGCTAAAATTCCTCTGAAATATTTTCTTCAGTTTTAAGCAAACCTTGAACACGCGCAGAAAACAAGTACTCAACGGAAAGCAACATCTTCGCCAGCCATCTAACAAGTGGGCCCCCAAGACAATGGGACGGTTGCTGCTCTTACTGCAGAGATAAAGGTGGAGGAGGGCTCTCTGGAAGGACCAGGGTGTGACACAGTGAAGGGGCATGAAGTGAGCTGTCCCCACAGACACATTGTTGAAATGGCAATCAGGCACTTGGCTCGCCTCCACCACCTTGCACAGAGCTAAACATCACTTTATGTCAGAACAAACTGGGCAAGCCTCAAATCTTTTTTCTTCTCTCTGACTTCAGGGAGAGGAGCGCAGGGAATGAGGAAGAGAGAGACGGAGGGGGGAGGAAAAGAGAAGACAGTTCAGTTCACATGAAAGCACTATGGCATAGCTACACGCCTGAAAACTGTTCCTGGGAACTCTTAAACGATATTTTGTGAGTGGTGGCGGTGAACACAGAGATGCAGCAGAGCCAAGGGGCCACTTTCCTGCGTTCAGATGACCAGGACTCAAGTTCCTTCCCCAAGCCTGCACTGGACACCTCAAGACTTGCCTTTATGCCTTTGTGCAAATGGCAGAAACACTTGGCCCTTTTTTCTATGTCATCTATTCCTTTTGCTCCTACTTACAACCCGCTTATCTACGTTCAGAGCATATAGCATTACAAATTAATCCTTACATGACTTCACAGTGGCATATAAGTCAGTGTTTCTGTATGTTAAATCTCAAAGAAAATGTAAAAGTCTGGAAAGAATCCAGCTGGGAAGATGGAAAGATGGTATACATGGGAGGAGACACAATCATAGAGAACAGCTGGATAGCCTCAAAGTATACTTGATAGAAAGACAGTGCTATATAAAATGTGCTGATCAGTAAGAGAGGGCAGATTATTTATATATACATATGCATATAATATGTATAAAATATATCATGGATTATATATATAAGTATCCATGATATTCTATATGGTATATAGTTTATATATAAAATCTGCCTCCTCAAGTATTGCTTTTTGGAAAGTAAAGCTAATTCTTAAACAAAAATGGATGTGTGTGTGTGTGAGATATACATATATATATATATAACTCTATGATATATATAACTATTATACATATACATGTATATAAATAATATATATAACTATGATATATATACACACATATATATGATATATATATGTACATATACATATATATAACTTTCATATATATATATATATACATATATCCATTTTTAAGTAGCCCCACTTTCCAAAAAGCAATATATTTAGAAACAGACCAATAGAAGATTCATAGAAAAACTAAAACATAACCTGCCTTTATGCATAGCCCTGATCATACCAGATCCCTGGGCTCTGTTTTGAGAGGTAAAAATAAATTTCAGAAACTAAAGAGAATAACAATGAGTAAAATACTGAATTACCGGATTTAGCACAAATATGAGGAATGTTAATTCTACAAAGATTTCTTTCTTAAATAGGAGATGATGGTTGCTCTTGAGGAAGTGTTTGGTATGGGAGAAGATGGGACCTATCAAATAAGATGAGATAATATAAACATTTCATTTAGTCGTTATCATTTCTTTTTGATGATGAGAAGACATTATTATCATATTTTTTATTCTAACTGATAAAAAATGGTCAATCTTCCACATTTGTAATGGGCTACAGCACACTAATCTTAGTTTGGCATAAAGCTCATACAAACCACTCAATATTTTCAATATAAATGTAATGACTTCTGATTTTAGGGAAACATAGCAATGTTAAAAAAAAAATCACTAGTTAACTCTAACCTCTCCTATTGGTCATTTATGTAAGTATGTGCACTTGCAAAAAATAAAATAAACTTTCTGCATATTCATTATGAAGAAGACGGATGACAATCAGTAGGAGAGACAGCAAATTTCTTGAGGATTAGGCTCCAATTGGTTGAATTTCAACATCAACCTGGCAATTTTACTATTAAGTCAGCAGAAGTGAGTTCTTATACACTATGCCACTTACTACCAGAGAACATCAGGCAAAGGGAAAAGAACGTGCTAGAATAAATTGTGCATTATTTCTGGCATTAGTTAAAGGAACAGAGCATTATAAGAAAAAAAAATACAGTACCATTGATTTTTACAGGTGTTTAATACAGATAAGCTGAAAAAAGGGTTTCCATTTTAAGCCTAGTGATGGCTAAAGATGCATTCAAATATGTTCAAAAGCAATCTAAAGTCTTCTAAAATGGTGTTTAAGCTATTCAAGCAAAACGTAAATAGTTTTTGTTATAGTACTGAAGAATGTAGAACAAAAACAGTGTCCAAGGAGCTGACTCTGGCACACTGCCGGCCACTGGTCAAACCAGGCGGGTCATTAAAACAGAGGTAATACTGTTTATCCATTACATGATCACAGGTTATTTGGGGAAAACATTAACAGACTGTCCTTAGAAGGGTAGGAGGCATAATTACCCTGGAAATCTCCAAGTTCCACTCTCCAGAGAAGACAGCAAAAGAAACAATTCTGTTAAAGAGTCAAACATATGCTGAAGAGAGTTACTATATAAAATAAGTAAATTCATGATTTTTTAAACCTTGTCTGTTTTTAACATATTTCTTTAATGTTCAATTTGAAAGAATAGGAAAATTTTTGCTTTTACCAGACAACCATAAATAGATACACATTGAACTGCTTTGCAAAAACCAAATTAAAAAATACGGTTACGTCTGCACATCCACTCAATGGATAATTTTTCTACTTACTTATTTTGGGGAGTCCCTTGGTCTCCAATTTCTGCAGAGCTATTTGTTCATACAGTAGATTGCATAATGAACAAGGCAAAAAAAGCGCATCTATTTTTGATCACACAGACCTAGCATTCCAAGATGCTCTAAAAACATGAGAGAGAGGTTTTTTTTTGGGGGGGGGCATTCTTCATTATGTACTGGGTTTTGTCTTCCTCTCTTTAGCAATCAGTCTTTCTTTCTTAGAAATAAATTTGGTAACTCTGGCTCAAATATAAATTCAACTCCTATAGTTTTCCAGCTCTTCTACTTCTTTTTAATCCACCCCTTTTTCTCCATGACGTTGGCCAGATACTCACTTCTCTTTCTCATTTCTACTGTGATCATATCCTTACTGATGGTATAATGCATGCACTTGCATGAACATTCGAGAAGGATTATTGTTGGTCAAAGTCCCTCAGGTCAGTTGATCAACAAGCATGAATTTAGGGTCTGTTTTCGATGCCATATAGCAATGAGGACAGTGCTGATATAAATGAGGATGGGGGGGGTTCCATATACACAAATATCAACCTCCATAACAAGTATTGGAATAATTACAAAACATGATGTCAACTGAGACAAAAGAATGCTGTGCAGCTGAACAGCTGAATGCCGTGGATTACAAGCTAGTGGAGTTACCAGAGTTAAGCTGGATGGGGTTGTTATATAGATGCCCAATCGCTAATAGATCCCGTGAGCTGTGATGGCTGATTCATGTTCTGGAAATGGTAGACTAGAAAACCCACGACTGAGATACTTTTGTCTGTTAAACACTTGATATGTCAGAGGACCTCAATTAGTAACCTTGCCAAGCCTGGTTAGTGATAATTCTGGACAGTAAGTGCCTCAGCTGTGACCCTCTGTGTGTCTCAGAGTTTCCATATGGGAAATGTCATGGGACTCCTTTGTGTTATAAAGGAAGACTTTGTGGTATCAGTAACTTAATAACATTCTGGAATCCCATTATACTTGTAATATTATGGAACTAAGTTATAATGGGTCATGGAGTATGTCCCAACTCAGACAATAACAGAATCTGTATCATACAAAGTCATAACTAGTTTCTATTTTAATTCTACATAGGTTGGGTGAGAGGGTGGCAAGAACATAGATTTTTTTTGAAGCTAGAAAATTAAGGTTCAAATCTTTGCTTGACCAATGGTGAGCAATGTTTGGTAAGTAATTTAAGTGCATTGGTGGCTTATCTGTAAAACGGTGAAACAGTAAAACCTGCCTCTTCCAGGGATGCCATAGTGAAGCTCAGGCAGGTAGATATGCATGGAAATGATCATAAGTGCCTACACACTATACCCACATAATTCTTATTCTCCTTTACCTAGATTTGTACTACAAAGTCCTGATTATGCAGGCGGAAAACCATTCAGAAAACACACTCATTTCCCTAGGAAAGAATTCTGACCACTCTTGTGAATTTGAGGAATAGTATCTCAGTTGCATTAACTGGTGTTTATTAATGTATTATGAACCTCTGCTGTGGCATCTGATTCACAATAAAGAGATTAAGCATACTAATTTGTCATTTATTTTCCAATGCCTGCTTTCCTGCCTGCAGCACCGCTAATATCCCAGGAGCTCCTCAACCCAATTATTCCCCATTTTGCATTACTGCTGAAAGTAGTGCTAACGTGCCCAAAAGGCTTTAGTCCTTGGTCATGAAAAAAAAAAAAAAAAAAAAAAAAGCTTCTTCTCTCCTTTCCACAATGCTATTGTCGTTTGCTGAGAAGAAACACCCCCGGACCACTGGGCCCCCCGGACCACTGGGCCATATCTAGTAATCAAACCAAATTAGCAGCCTGACTGCTCAGTGGACATGAACAGCAGACCTGTGCTTATTTAGTATTTATTTTTGGGGTGGAAGAGAATTCCATCTGTAGAATGAAATTCACAACCTAGAGGGAGTTGAATTATATGATGGTTATATACACAAACTGTTTTGTTTGCTTGTTTGGGGAATTGCTGGTCAAAATCACTCAAATAACTGGTGAATTCAACTTTTTTCATCTCAAAATATTAAAAAGCAGTTGTTTAGCCAAACCCAAATATTAACGTGCAAACTAATTTGTGAGTATAGACACAACTCATTATTAATAGAAGAAGCATAAAGATTCCTCATTTTCTATGCTTTTAAATCCAGTCTTATAAATAGTTTTTAACCTTACCATGTAATATTCTGCTACCTTCCTCCATCTTTCACTTTGAAACGTGCTTTTTGCTCATCCCAGGAGTTTCTGTATTGCTTAAGGCAAAATACTCCAGCATACCTCTGCAACTATAAACTGTAAACATTTCTCAGCCTTTTTCTGTCCAAGGCTCAGAGCCCATTTAAATGTCTGTGGATAGTTTCAGAAACATACAAGACTCCACAGTCACCAAAAGTAATTATTGTCAATACTTGCCAATTTTCCCAAGAACATAAATTTATATTTAAAAAATTTGAAAATTTGAGCCTTGAGGAGATACTGACTGAAAACAGATTGTTATTTATTTCAAATATGTTCAGCACCAAATCTGAGACGCAGCAGATTAAGTTAATCTCTATGAGGTTATTTCTTACCATTATTTTCTTAAATCCTCCCCTCGCTTTAATCAAGAATAGGAATGTTAAGGGCTTGACAAAGGGAAGAAGCATAGATTAGTGGTTAGCATAATAGCATCAAAGCCAGGAAACGTGACGTCTATTCTGGGCCAAGTGGTCTTAGGTGAGCACATTATTTACAGCCTCAGTTTCTCCATATAGAAAACCAAAAGCATTGCACACACTGAAAACAAGAGCTTCACCGTGGTGACATTGTTCAATGCTGACTATGTGTCAGGCACCAAGCTCAGGGCTTTAAAAGAATTACCTTGTACTCATATAATCTACTTCGAAGTAGATAATATTATTATCCAGATTTCACAAATAAGGCAACTGAGGCATAGATATGTTAAGTAAATGGCCACACAGCTGGGAATCCACTGCGGAGGCTGAGCTCTAACCCACAGGCAACACTGCTCTATACATTGTTGGTTTGGCGTCACTGGAAGGGCTTTGTGGAGTGGGGTATGCTACATACCTCATCCAGAACATTTCCAGAATAGCGGCCCAGATTTTCCCCTCTCCTCTTGGGGATCTGTGCCACCTGCCCTGGGAATAAGACCACCCGGATTCAGGCCTCCCTGGCCTGGCTGCACCTGGTAGCCCCCACATACTGTGGTTGCGACACAGCAGTGCTTTATCTGCCAACTGAACCCGAGACATTTGTGTTTGGTTCAGCGCAGCTGGTGGAGGGAGGCTCAGATTTCCACTGCGCTGAACACAATGAAGCGGCCCTGTCACAGGACCATTACGAAAGCACATGCTCCCTAGCTAATTTTTGTAGCATAAGGGTGTAGACTATTTAAAACTCTTCCCCGCCTCCAGTTCTTAAATGTCTGCCTAGGAGTCAAGTTCATCCAGAGGTCTATTGACCATATGTTATTTGATGTCACTTTTTTCCTGTGTATGGGGGAACACGAACACATACACACACACACACACACACACACACACACACACACACACACACACAGAGAGAGAGAGAGAGAGAGAGAGAAACTGGCTTCCAGGGGAAAATGTTTGTGATTGCCGGCAACCTGGATACCAAATGGCTCACTTGCAAAATGTAGAGGAACAATGCTGCATGCTGCAGCTCCTCTGCTCGACCCTGGTGTCTGCAGGAAAGGCCAACCTATATTTGGCTTGCACAGGTGCTAATGGAATGCTTCTCTCACTACCAGCATTCATCGTGGGTCATCAGAGTTAACTCGCCAAAATGGGAGCCGAGGTTTTACCACATCACATCCTGGGGTACTGTATGGAGCTTGGTTTCAAAATATATCACATTCATGGGTGTTCATTAGAAACTGTGGTCATTTAATAATAACACATCTCATAATTGTGGACTTAATAGGAGCTATTAAAAATGATAAGTATGTAGGGTAATGCACATGTTAATTAGCTCAATTGAACCATTCCACAATGTACACATATTTCAAAACATGTTGTGCCCAATAAATATATACAATTTTTATTTGTCAATTAAAAAAAAGGAAGAGGTACTGATCTTCACATTCTGTGATCTTGGTTAAACAGTGAATACTAACATAACGCCTTTTGTGGCTAGGCAGAAAACAAATAAGCATTAAGCTACAGTAAAGGAATCACACTCTAAGAAATGCACCCCGGTACTTCAACATATTGGAATAGGGTTGAAAATGGTGCATGCCTAAGTTTCCTGAAATTCCAGAGTTTTTACATGCAGTTGCTAGATCAATATTTGCACATTTAAAATATCTAAACTGAGTTAAGAGGTGTTTGGTATCCACTAAAATCTCACTGAAGGGAAGAGATAAAACAAATGATACATACAACTTTTAAGATGTTTTGAAACAAGTTCCCCAATAAAGAAGCCTTTCGAAGAGGGCAAACACTGAAGATTTGCTAATAAAGAAAAATGTCTTCCCAAATAAGTGATTCAAAGTTGGGCATTTATCATGGCTTCATTATCTTTCTCAAGGTTTAGAAAAAAACATTTCTTAAACTTTAAATATTCAGATATTTTCTTTACAAAACCCTGACTGCCTTCTTTCAAAATCACAACCAAATTTAAACAATTTTGTAGGAAAGCATCAAAGAATGCACACTGTTGTTAAAGGAAAAACTATAAAATAAGAAAATACAGGTTTTATGGTTCAATGTGGAGCAGGCTTTCTGAAATGGGGAAATATTTCAGGAAAACTTATCCTAAACACACATTCATATAATATCTGAAGTTGTAAAAAAGACCCTAGGAAATGAACTCTTCTCCTTTCCACAAATATTGAGCAAACAGCTACCAGATGCAAATGAACTGCTGAACTCAATCCTTGGTCTTAAAAATGTATTTCAATAGAATAGCCAATGTATCATCTAAGTATGAAAAAGATGTACTATAATAGCATTCTGAAAAATGAATTAGGAACACATTGTCATCAACTCCAGGAAAAATAATAAAGGTAGAAAAGATTAAGAGGCAAGCATATCTTTCGGAATTGTAAAACGGGTTTATAGGTCTTCTAATAACAACTTTTACTCAAACCTTACATAAATAGGCTTAGATGATACAAATATTATGTGGGCTGTGTGGACACTCCCAGGTTCCTAATCATGTTTAGGGATTACTCGACAGAACAGAGACATTTCATTCCTATTGGGCCGAGGGATTACAGCAAAGAAACATCTAATATTCCATTTTTTAATTTCATGCATTTTTTATTTACCTTTAATGATGCTGTATATATTCATCATCCTGAAATATTAAAACAGTATGAAAAAAGTAATAAATTGGTGGAAAATTTAGGGAATAGGAATGCAACAGCACGCAAATCATACACTATCAAGTGCTTGATACACATTTAAAATTACTGCCTACTACGGCAAAGCCAAATTCCTAGCAGATTTCTGAAGCACAAAGTCACAATAAGAAGATCAGCAGAACAGACTGAAATAATAGAATATTCATCCCTCTAATCCATATGCAATTCTTTAGGGCTTTTTTTTTTTTTTTAACAATGCATATGAGGTCTGACTGTATTCGGGATTTAAATAAGTTGTCTCCTTCTTGCTCCTCTCTATTTTTGTAAAAAAAAAAAAAAGAAAGTATATACAGTTATCATTTCTGCACTGCTGCACCAACAATGACAAGGTTAGCACATTTCCTCACACCTCAAATGAAACAATAGCATTTTTAAACAACAAAAGTGTTAAAAAGAAATCCATTTATTCATCCCACTAAAACCTCCTGAAACAGCTTTTTGGGAAGAAGAAAAGTTGTCATTATTCATGGGGGAAATGAAGTGATGTTTTTGTCATTTAATTACCAATTAATGGATTGATAGTGTAATATAATATTGCATTTAAATACTGAGAAGAGCTAAGGTTGGCGTTTTATCTTTGCTTCACTCACCTTCCTTTGCAGGGAGACGAGAGTGCCTATCAGGTGTTATTCAATATTGTAACAAGGACTAGAAAACTGCAGAGGAATAAGGAACCATCATCTGGTTTGGCATGGGAACTTCCGGAGAGCACTTGAAACGCTGAGAAAAAGAAAGGGCACAGTGGTCATCAGATGCCCTGTTCAGCAACGTGCCTGCCACGGTCCTCCTCCTCTTTGTCTATGTCCTCACTGCCAAGAGTTAGCAGCTATTGTTCAGGGGTGTCGTGTGTTTCTTTTTCTTCTTCTTCTTCAACTTTTAAGTTCCTGGGTACATGTGCAGGATGTGCAGGTTTGTGACACAGGTAAACGTGTGTCATGGTGGTTTGCTGCACAGATCATTTCATCACCTAGGTATCAAGCTCAGCATCCTTGAGCTATTCTTCTGGATGCTCTTGCTCACTCCTCACCATCCCCTACAGGCCCCTGTGTGTTATTTCCACCATGTGTCCGTGTGTTCTCATCATTCAGCTCCCACTTGTAAGTAAGAACATGTAGTGTTTGATTTTCTGTTCCTGAGTTAGTTTGCTAAGGATAACAGCTTCCAGCTCTAACCATGTCCCTGCAAAGGACACGATCTCATTCTTTTTTATGGCTGCAGAGTATTCCATGGTGTATATGTACCACATTTTCTTTATCCAGTTCATCACTGATGGGCATTTGGGTTGATTCTACGTCTTCACTATTGTGATAGTGCTGCAGAGGACATATGTGTGCATGCATCTTTATAACAGAATGATTCATATTCCTTTAGGTGTATACCCAGCAACTCCCTTGCTGGGTCAAATGGTATTTCTCCTCTAGATCTTTGAGGAATTGCCACACAGTCTTCCACAGTAGTTGAACTGGTTTACACACCCACCAACAGTATAAAAGTGTTCCTTTTCCTCAGCAACCTCGCCAGCGTCTATCTGTTCTTTCTGTTTCTTTGTATATGCTATGTCTGTCTTTAATGGGCCTTGATTGTCTCACAAAAAAAGAGGAAAATCAACAAAACAGAAACTACTTCAAATGCTTCCTATTCTTTAAAGTTTTCTGTATATCTTCTTCCTTTTTTAAGAGGCTTTCTTTTCCATTCACCCAAAAGCATTGGCCTCTACTTTGTGCTAATGTTAACAGCAAATTTCTTATGGCCCAAATCACATTCCACTTCATAGAATGGTCCTTTGCCATATAAGCATGTCTTTTACGGGATTAAGTCCCTTTGGGGCAAAAGCTGAGTCTTTTTTTTCCATTCTTTTCTCCCATGCAGTACTGATCACAGCTCTCTGTACTTAGTGAGTATTTAGTAATTTTTTTTTTTTTGTCATTGTCATTGAATTGATGGAAGCTAGTTAAGTGTTTTATTTGGTTATGTTCGGTGCTTTTCAGTTCACCATTCAAATTAGACAGTCCAACCAGTTGTGGACTGGTTGTTACTATTAATAATCCTAAGTAGAGGCCTGTTTTCCCACCTCAAACACGGACCCTAAGAGCAAAGAGAGTGCACAGCTTGGCAGAACAATGGAAATGTGTACAGGGTATGGAGCAGTCATAACCAATACAACTGTAGAAATAAAAATTCCCATTATTGACAAGTAATAGATAAAATTCCAACCTAAGCTCTTCTGAGTATTTAAATGCAATATTATATTACAGTATCATTTAGGGGAGAAAATAGGGTTTGTTTATGGATGGTGATGCCACTACATCCAAATTTAAAAGGTATGGTCAGATTTTAAATAAGAAGAAAAGTTTTAAGTACGTTCTCATATTCCAGACTATAGTTCTTAAGATCCTTTGCCAGTCCCTCTTTGTCATTTGTATAGTAACAATGTGCACCATTTTCATCCAATACTCAATACATTTCATAGTCAAGATAAACTGAGAATTCAGTTGTCTTTCTTCCATTCCTTCTTGAATGTTTTAAGTTTATTCTTTCATTCCCCTTTAAAGACATGAAATCACTTGAGAAAAAATATTCAAAATATGGAGTGACGAATGGCAAGAAGAAAAATAAAAAAACAACTCATAAAGGTGATGTAAATTGTAGGAAAAAATCAAACCTAATTTACACTCCCTCTGCCTTATGTCAAAGCAAACTGCCCTCAATTCTGATCATGACACAGTGATCCTATCTACGACATGATATCATCTTTTTTTTTCAGTTCAAATTCCCATGCCAGTAAGCCTTTCGACTCTAGGCACTCATTCAAAAATTCAGGAGTGTTCTCAAGTTCTTGTGTGAACCAAGATGTGTCAACTCACAGCAGGTGGTTCAGCTGCTCTGAGATTCTTTGCTGAGTATATCCAGCCTTTGGCTAAAGCCTCTAACAAACAATGCATTGCTGTGCAATTAGCCACCGTTCTTGTTAAGGTTAATAAATTACCTGCTATTTATAACTGTTGACAACAGGTCAAGGGTGTCACATATGACAGGGTGGAGAAAGTAGTAAAAGTTTGCTAACCTTTAAATTCTATCCCAAACACCAATTCCATTCATGAAGGCTTGTCTTCCCTTTCCTATGAAAGCATCCCTTCTCTTGTCTACTTATCTTCTTTATGGTTTCATGAACTTTGCTTTCCCTGCCTCTGTGGACTGATAATATTTTATCAGTCTTCTCGAAAATATTTCTAAAACAGAAATAAATGACATTATGACGTTTTCAGAGACTGACTTGTTTTTATAGATTTAGCTGCATGTGTGTTAATTCGTTTAAAACAAAAATCTGAGCTAATAAGAATATACCAGGGTTAGCCAAGTGACATAAACAGATGGAAAAAGAAGTCATTGATAACCATGGGTGTCATCAGTCTTCCTTACTTGCTCCCTCCTTCCAGGACAAATGTGTCCTTTTACCCTCACCAGGACGTACAGAATTCCCACTTTCCAGCCCATACTTTCCCTATTTTGAAGTTACTATTTAGTAGGATTTTCTATTTGTTGGAAAATATTCTAAATTTTTTACCCATTCAACTGAACCATTTGAAATTCTAGGTTTTTTTTTTTTTTTTTTTTTTTTTTTTTTTTTTTTTTGGTGGGACTCATAATGGTTAAATATTAAAAATTCCTAGGCCAAGCACAGTGGCTCCTGTCTATAATCCCAGGGCTTTGTGGGGCCAATGCAAGAGGATCACTTCAGCGCAGGAGTTTGAAGGCAGCCTTGGCAACATAGTGAGACCCTGTCTCTACAAAAAAATGGTAAATTAGCTGGATGTAGTGGCATATCCCTGTAGTCCCAGCTACTCGAGAGTCTGAGATGAGAGGATGGCCTGAGTCCAGGAGTTTGAGGTTGGAATGAGCCAAGATAACAGCACTGCACTCCAGCCTGGGTGAAAGAACAAGACCCTGTCTCAGGAAAAAATTAAAGGAAAAATAAAATAAATTTAAAACACTATAAGAACATTTTAAAAATTAAAAAGAATTCCTTTGTTTCAGCCTAAGGTCTTATCTCACTTGTGTCTGACAATGCTATTTTCTGGTGGCTAGTATATTATACTGCAGTGCCACAGAACTACTCACGTACGAAAGCTGAGCTTTAAAACTGGGTCTATTTGGAATGCTGACCTCCGTGTTCTGATGTCCCTGGGTAACTCTCCCCTGCCTAGCCAAACAGAAGCAGGGTTAGATCTTTATCACAAATATATTCATCTTTTAAGTGTTTGGTAACTCTTACATGATAAATCACAGTCTCTCAGATTGAGACTGTCTACATTTCTCTATAAGGATGGAGACGTGTTTTTTTAGAGTAGCATGAGATGAAATCATTTAATGGTAAATTTCGGCCTCTGCATAGAAATGTACTGTACCCAGCCTACACATAAATATGGAACTCTGCCCAGTAGTTTTGAAAAGTCACTGTTCTAAAATGAGATTTCATTAAGAAATACTGATACTCTCCAATTAAAGTCTGAATAGATAATAATCTATACAAAATAGCTAACACTTGGAGGAAACCAATTAACGAACTCAGCTAAAAAACTAAAACTGTCTCATGTGTAAAAGAGATGCCCAGCAACAAAAGAAAATTTATCTCTTGAAAACAAATAGTGGTATCAAGGTTGTCATTGTACTCCTTTACAAAAATGCTCACAAATCAATTTAAAGAAGGAATCAAGGCCTTAAAGTGGTAAATATTTTTCCCAGTTCTCCTCTTCCAGGCAAATCCATTGGCACACACCTGTTGTTATTTAACAAAGTGAATTAGGCAGGTGTGTGGAAGGCTTATCTTTAAGTCGTCAAGGATTTCTGCTACTCCTGAGTCTCAGGCCGCTTCTGGGTATCATGGATTATCAGTGTGTTCCTTCATTTGTTTATATAAATGGGCCAATGGCTGTTGAAACACTTCAGAACACTTAGCTAAAGCAAACAAAGCTCTTGAACTTTAAATATCCAACAAGAGAAGCTATTGACAAGTAGGACTTTACTTAGCAAATCTCAGTATTATTTGGAACTTTAATACAATCTTCCAGATTGATAAAGAAGCCATACAACCCAGATACTTATCTTCATTTAGATTCCACACAGAAGACACTATACTGATTTTAAACAAGCTTCCAAAAACAATGCTGCCACCTAATAGTTTTGCTTTGATTTTTTTCTTTCTCTTTTTTTTTTAATTTTTGTTGTTGAGATTGAAGATGAATTTGCCCAATTAGAGAAAGGCAAGAATGTCTTTGACTTGTAGCTTAGCCTTCCAGCTTTCTTATTTCTTCCCAAACTGAAAAGTATTTCAGAAAGATATCCTGTGATGAGAACCTTAGATTAACATCTCTGTACCTGGATTATCTGAAAGAATGTGCGTAAGTCACAAACCCTTCCTGAGCTCCTAAGTCTCAAATCTGTTAAAAAAAAAAAAAAAAAAAAAAAAAAAAAGGCAGAAGGACTGTACGCAAAGACCTCTTTTACCTCGAATAGCCAATTATTTTACTATTCAATGTATTTACGATGATGAAATCAATTGATTGTTTTATATTTATAGCTAGAGAAAGATGCTACAGTACTGTTGTATATAAGGTTGCAGGCTGGGCGCGGTGGCTCAAGCCTGTAATCCCAGCACTTTGGGAGGCCGAGGCGGCGGACAGATCACCTGATGTCAGGAGTTCAAGGCCAGCCTGGCCAACATGGTGAAACCCTGTCTCTACTAATATCTAAAATTTAAAAAAAAAATAAAAAATTAGCCTAGTGTGGTGGCACGCTCCTGTAATCCCAGCTACTTGGCAGGCTTAGGCAGCAGAATCACTTAACCCAGGAGGTGGAGGTTGCAGTGAACCAAAATCATGCCACTGCACTCCAGCCTGGGTGACAGAGTGAGACTCTATCTCAAAAATAAATAAATAAATAAAAAATAAGGTTGCATAAAATATTCTCAAGTGAAAGCAATGGATTATTCATTTTGTTTTATTTGTGTTTAGGAAGAAAATAGCTGCTTCTCTCATGATTCTTGGAGATGTTGGTACTGTAATGGTGTGGAGATGCGAGGTTTCATACTTCCTTTGGAATTTCATAATCTTACTTTAGTTACTGCTTGGATATGGCTTTCCTTTTAGCACTAAAAGGAAAAACACAAAAGAAAACTCATTCTTTTTAAAAAATTTAAATTATTTTCATTTTCCTTTCTAGGCTGACAAAATACTAAAATACAGTAAGTTGAATTCTAGCTTGTCTCAACTTTTAGGTTTTCTAATTTGACAGACATGTTTATCTTCTCATTTCAGACTTAATAGAATCACCCATTTCTGGTAAGAATGTAAGCTTTCTTTACAAGACACAAGGCATTAGACTAAAATAGTTTCTCAGCAAAATTCCAAAACTTCTACTGGCTCCTAGCCTGTGATTTTTTAACTTACAGTACAGGAAGCATTAAACTGGTATTCACATCTTTAGCTACTGATTGCCCTTCATTGCAATAAAAGAATGTTTTGTATATACCCTCTCCAAAATGGTCATGGCTGAACTCTGCAGGACTTGAGGTCAGACTCCAACTGCGATGCATTCTTCTTATTTATCTTTTTTCTCATACAATCACCAGTAATGATGAAGCAAAGTCTAGAGAAGCTGTAAACTGACTTTCTTTCCCCCACATTCCCTAGGGCTGCATTAGGGAGCAATGCCCAACATCTTGTCAAATATCTTGCTGTGTTTTAAGTTTTCTATTAGGCTGGGTGTGGTGGCTGATGCCTGTAATCCCAGCACTTTGGGAGGCCAAGGCAGGCAGATCATTTGAGGTCAGGAGTTTGAGACCAGCCTGACCAGCGTGGTAAAACCCGATCTCTACTAAAATACAAAAATTAGCCAGGCATGGTGGCAGATGCCTATAATCTCAGCTACTTGGAAGGCTGAGGCGGAGAATCACTTGAACATGGGAGGTGGAAGTGGCAGTTGGCTGAGACCATGACACTGCACTCCAGGCTTCAGAATGAAACTCCCTCTCAAATAATAATAATAATAATTTTTTAAAAAGT
Organism: Saimiri boliviensis; assembly: GCF_048565385.1. Classification (NCBI taxonomy): domain Eukaryota; kingdom Metazoa; phylum Chordata; class Mammalia; order Primates; family Cebidae; genus Saimiri; species Saimiri boliviensis. The sequence continues at coordinate 68,538,750 of NC_133462.1, forward strand.
TTTTTTTGTTTTCTGCTTTTTGTTTTTGTTTTTGTTTTTGTTTTGTTTTGTTTTCTAAGCCTATATTAGGCAGAGTATGAACTATGGAATGATAAAATGTAGTCTTAGGTACATATCCTATGGGGAATGGCTTTTGAAATTCTCCAACATACTAAGTTATAACTGGGTTTTAATGGATAAAATGGCCAAGCAATTTAAATGTTTAGAAAAGAAAACAGTCTTTCCTAGAATTTATGAAGTGCTAAGAATATTTCTTATAATGATTAACTGTGAGTCATCCTTTCAAATACAAGCATCCATGAGCATATGCTCCTCACAAGAAATGCTGAAGGCACTCACCAATTTGCCAAACTAGCATCTTATTACGGCAAATTTCTCGCAGATTTTTATCTGAGAAATAAAGACGGGAAGTAACAAACCATGAGCCACATTGAGTTTGCCGTCTACCTGCCTTGCATTACCAGGTGAAGAACAATGTTTTAAAAACATATAATCTTGTCTGGATGTGGTCTTGCTTGGAAACACAGAATGCTCTAGATCAGGAGGTGTGTAGTCTGCAGAATGTGACACACAGTCAGAGGCCTGTCCTGGAAGACTTGATCCATCTGCTTACTTCTTACCAGAGTTTCCCTTTGCCATCAGTTTCCAGTCCCACACCATAAAAATCATGTAGGCAGTGGTGAGCCGTTTTCCCCCTTTCATGTCAAAGTATGCAGGAAACGCAGGCATCGTTACCTCTACATGTCATTTCTGAAAGCTTCTGGGCCCAGAGACAAGTCCTTCTTTCACATCCTTCCTGCCCCTTAAGGAAAGGTTTGAATGGAGAAATCACTGGCCTAAGCCTCAGAAGAACAGTGCTTGGAACTGAGCTCCATCACACATTGGTTATACAGCTGAATACTGCTTAAATGTTCCAATGAAAACAACGCAATGTGGATACAGTAATATGCACACTGGGTTATTGTAAGCATCCACTGAGATAAAGCAGACAAAGATAAGGAGGTTTGCAAATGCAATATATCATCGTAAGGGAAATCGGCCCTTTGAATTTTTTTTTAGCAACAGTTCAGGGGCTGAGAGACGAAAGAGCCAGAAAATCTGAGATAATGATTTCAAAGTTATATTTAAATTAACATAACTTAAATGGAAGATAAATGGGAAAGAGAAATAAGTTAATAAATGTACAAGGCAAATAAGTTTGGTTCTTACTGATGCTGGAAATGTTTGTAGTGGTAAGCTGGGCAGCTTTGGGCTGTAAACAGTCGAGACTGCTTATGCTCTGCAAAGCATTTTAGTCTGAGAAGAACTAGAGGTCACATGTCTCCTTGGCATCAGCATCCTAACAAGGTCCTTCTGGAAATGTAATGATAAGGGATCTTCAGCTCAGCACTACTGAAAGATACATAGTTGCAGGCAGATGGGCTTCCCATCCCGATTTATCCAGATTCAAACCAAATCTATTAGCTCTTCAGTGGCAAAAACATCCCAACCAATGAAGTCCACCTATTTTCTGAGCTGACAGGTCAGTGTTGACTTTGTAGCATCAAGTTGGGAGTACAAACTCCTTTTCAAGTTGCTCATATTTTCCTTGCTAACAAAACTAGAGAAGCAGCAAAGTTTATCTAAAATTCTCATCTTCCAAGATGTAAAGGATGGGCAGGTAGAGTTACTTTGCATTTAAACTAAGTTCTAGTGATAAAGTGCTCAAGTCACTACAAATTGTTTAAGGAAACAATCCTAGCAAATTGTTTAAGGAAAACACAGGCTCACCCCCACAGAGACATACAGACGGCGTGCAATCAGTATGTCAATGCACACTGGCTAAAGGTATAATTCTAATATAATATATTTATCTGGACCAGTAAATAAATGGTACGATAAAATGTAGTATTGGGATCAAATGTATAGTGTGGAATAATGAGAGCTGGTACGCCTATTGACCTTGAGCTTCAAGTGCTTGCTGTGTGTTCTGGGCTTGCCAGCCATATCAGCACAGTTTACAACCCAGCTCAGAAGTCAAGATAGGTGATAAGCAGAGGTTAGTGACAATAATGCTATTGTTAGAATAACATTATTAAATTATTACAATATTATTTGTTATCATGAGAAATTGCTCTTATAAACATTTCCCATTTCATAAAACATTTCCTGGTTTAATTTCATCCCTATACTAATACGCCTCAGAGGTAAGTATCCTTGACTCTATTTTTCAGATAAGGAAACTAAGGGTAAGGAATTTAATCTTTCTGAGTCCAACGGTCTTTCTTTTAATTGTAGGCCATACTACACAAATTCCAATTTCAGATTTGATCCCAGAGTCTTTAGCTAGAATGATGTTATGATTGCTCTGGTCCTTGGTTCAGAAAGGAATCTGAAATTGCTCCCTCATACTTTTACACACTTTGGTTCTAGGGCTTGGTAAGCTTTGCAATAATCAGTTGACTGCATGAAGTGACCTTCAGTATCTGCAATTTTCATGAGGGCCCTTTAAGCCCTTCTCTTTTTCCCAACTATATGAGCAGTGGGGTGATCCCTGCTGTCCATCACAGACATTGATATGGAAGCCCTGATTGCTTCCAAACCAAAAGGAAAATACAGCTCAGATCTACAGATTACGATCATAGAAAAAGCCTGAAAGATTTATTTATACTTAATGTTAACAGTGGCTTTCTGTATGCAATGGAATGATGAGTAATTTTCATTTTGTTCTTCAGGTTTGTCTTTATTCTTAAAATGTTTTATAGTAGATATGCATTATTTTGTTACTAAAAGGTTTAGGTTAAAATAACAATGATAGACCGGACTGTTTTTAGTGAAAAAGAAGTCTCTAAAATGTTCTCTCTTATTGTACTAAGACACTCACCTTATTCTGTCCTGGTTTTTAAAACATATTCAAATGTGGCCCATAGTCATACTGTATTTATTCATTGCTCTGGTTTGTCTTCTGATTTCTAGCATCTGACAATAACTGCAGGGAATGCTGAGATAAATCCTAGTTCCATCCCTCACTAACTACGACACCTGGAGTCATTCAGCGTCTCCACTTCCTCATCTTAAAACAGGAATAATTAATGACCTACGACGTCTTTGTATGCAAGTGAAGTTTCTTAAAATTCTCTAGTTATCCACAATTTTTCCTTTTCATAAATAGAGGACTTATTTCATATAATTCATTTGACATCTTAAATTGACAGTTTGTATATGTATTCTATCTCACGAATTGGTCAAATGTATAAATGAATGAAAGGGTATGCAAGGGTACATACAATATCAAGTATGATGTATGAATAAAGAAAGGTAATAAAAGCTGGTCACTCACAGTCAAGTAGGTCGTAACAGATTCATGTAAATAATCACAATACAAGTTAAATGGTAAGAGAAATCGAGGAAGAGTAAGCTTAGTTCCAAATAGAATCCGAATCAAGGAAGACTTCATGTATAAGGTCGCATTTGAAAAAAGGGTCTCAAAAGAGGAGCAGAATTTCATAGGCTGGAAACTGCAGATCCACATGCAAGAAAAACTGAGAACTTCTGAATTATCTTTACATCTCTACCTCTTAGCATTGTGCCTACATAAACCGTTTCCTACCATTTCATTGTTCATTATTCTTTGCTTAAAACTAACTCTTTCCTGGTTGAAACTATCAAGGATTGAACATTTTTCTCAAGTTCAAGAAAGAACCAGAGCCCACACCTTGGAGCTATTTCCCAGAGGGAGGAGAGCCTGGGATCTTCATAGCCCTCATAGCTACTATGGAAATGGATTCCCATGACACTTAACGGTAATCCCATTACTGAGCCAAAATTGTATATATATTCTGCAAATTTAAGTATTGAAAACAAGTTCTGTTTTTGTTTGATTAGTTTGGGTTTAAAACTCTCAAAGTACCTTAATATATTTGCCTGTTAATTATTTATCTGTTCGTTTGGTTGATTAGTTGGGTTTTTTTGCATAGCACTTCCTTTACAGAGGTGGAGGGAGACCACATTTTGTATGTTTCCATATCTGCCTGGTGGAGATGCTAGCAGTTCCTGAATCAGAGGGTTCTTATTAAAAACACATAACAATAGTAAGCGTTTTATAAATATTTAAAGCAATATCAAAATCATGTAACCAGAATACACACACCTTCGCCATGATATTTTCCTTGGTATTGTAGAGATTGCTTCTTGTCTTCACAAGTATTGGCATTTGTATTTTCTACAAGTAGAAAACTCAGGCACAGGGAAAAAAAACCTCGAAGAACAACTGGTCATAAAATGTTAGGTTTTTAATTTTTTCATGCCTAACTGATGAAACCAAAGGCTTTATTTCAGTGACCAATCACTTTGTTGCTGTGTTCTCATTGATGCTGGAACCCATATGTAAAGATGTCCTCTTGCTAGTGGCTCATCTTTGACCTCTTCTCTTTTATTAACTCATCACCCTAGTCTGCATGTGTAATAGTTGATCATGGTGCATATCTCCGTGAACACTTGTCAACCTGCTGGTGTCTCAATGCCCCGTGGTTAGGGATATATTAATATATGCAGCACTACACAGAGAAGGGTCTCAAGTCCTTGTTAAAGATGAAAAACACTAGGACACTAGGATATAAGTATATATGTATGTCCTTAAGTGACATTTATTTTACTCTCTTATTTTAGAAGATTAAGCTATCTCAGTAAATATGAATCATATTGATAGGATGGTTGTGAAAATCAATACAATCAACAGCCCCTTTGTTTTGTTAACCTGTGAAGTTGATTCTTTCTCCAGTACTATAACTGCTACTTGAAGAGCACCAGAGCTCCTGACACACCTGGAGTGTATCTGTGGACGTACACAGATGCACAAGAAATCACTGAGGACAAGAGGGGTGAGGAAATTGTTAAGATCAACATCAATATCACAGGGTGATTCACTGGTTACTGACCAGATACTGTGCAAGATTCTCTCAGAGATATCTCCATTTAGTCCCTTAGCACTACCCTATAAGATAGATACTATGATTCCCATTTTACTGATGGGAAAAAAATGAGGCATAATGAAGTTAACATGTTTAAAAAGTCTGTAGTTCATAAGAGCAGAAGCTAGGACTTCAACCCAGACCTGCCTCACTCCAAATGCCAAGTTTTTGGTTTTTTGTTTTGTTCTTTTTTACTTTTCTGAGATGGAGTCTCACTCTGTCACCCAGGCTGGAGTGCAGTGATGTATTCTCAGCTCACTCCAACCTCTACCTCCCAGGTTCAAGCTATTCTCCTGCCTCAGCCTCCTGGGTAGCTGGAATTGTGGGCGCCTGCCACCGCGCCCGGCTGATTTTTGTATTTTTTTTAGCGGAGATGGGATTTCACCATGTTGGCCAGGCTGGTCTCAAACTCCAGAACTCAAATGATCCACCAGCCTTGGGCACCCAAAGTGCTGGGATTCCAGTTCTGAGCCATGGCACTGCATCTGAAATGGCACGTTCTTCACCACTCCACCTCACTGCCTTCTCACCTCAGGAGGGGGATTCACGGAACAAAGCGGTGGCTGAACTAGCAGCCAACTTGATAATGCACAAACTGTGGTATCAGTAAAGGCCTAAGCAAAGCCGTGTTTCGAAATGGAAGCATCAAGGCACTGACAGCACACACACACACATGCACGTGCACACACACACACATGCACACACACACACACGCGCACACAAACACACAGGAATTTTATTAACATCCTTTCCCTGCTGAAACTTTTAATGCAGCCCTACAATGTATTCATTGCAAGGTGCCATTAGGGCCAGGCTCACTTCAAGTGTTACCAATTCATGGGCAGATTAGAGGGCACATTAATAACGTAGTTAATATGAAGTGTTTAGAGCCTCCACATCGGTGACAAATACGACTCAGCCAAATTTCCTGACCACTGAGGCCACGGAGGAACAATTTGGTAGATTTCATCAACAGTTCTAATTATGTTCCTGTCAAGTCGAGAACGAAGTAATCCATAACTGGGGGGTGCTCAGAGACAGTGGCACAGAAGAATAATTTATGCCCAAGGCACAGGGTCCTTTCTGTACTTAGTGTGCACAACGCTTGACTAACAAGTGGGTTCAGAAAGGAATTTATTAGGGAAAACACAACCCTCTCGCTTTGAGAGGCTTGTCAGGTGTAAGCTTATGAGGAGTTATGAGGTAATGACTTCTAGGAAGTCTTGTTTATACAAGCATCTGGAGTTCAGGGCTCTCGGCAGCCTCAGAAACTGCAGGTTGTAAGTCGCAGGATCTTGGCTCCAAGCCTCTCTCAGACTTTTTTCAACCGCTAGATTTGAGCCACGTCTCTTGAGAGGATTTGCGGGCAGACTTTTAAGTGTGACAGGAGGGGAAGCTGGATAGCGGGAGCCAATGAGGAGTCAACTTAGGGAATAGATTTTTTAAAAAATAACAGTTCAATCCTCAGACAGCATTATCATCGGAGATACAGGGATAATGTTAGAGGGGGAAAAAAAAGGGACCCTTTTATGAAGCTATAAATAATGTGCTAATGGAATGTGCAAAGGAATTGTTAGGAACAGTAAACTGAATTGTCATAATACCCCCAACCCCGGGCATGCTCTCACCTCCTACAACTGAACTATGAGACAGACAATTGGAAAAGAACGGGGGGAGGAGAGGAAGGAAAGGGGAAAGGTGGGGAGCTTGGGGGAGGAAACACATCATGCAATGTTTGAGTGATTTTCCACTGCGATCTATATTGGGATGCAGCTCTGGCTCTCTGCAACAGGGTAATTTTATACATGGCATTCTTATTAAATATTTCAAAGTGGGGAGGGGGAGGAGGGGGAGGAGTTACGTGTCTGGTGCCTATTTTTTAAGAGTTAAAGCTGGCATTGTTAGCAGAGCTTGGTTATTATCACCGATCAACTGTTAATTAAAATAAAATGAAGCTTCTTAAACTTCAACACCTTATTGCAAATTATGCAAAAAACACAACTAATTGCATTATTAGCAAAAATTACATTTAAAAATAGCTTCACACAAAGAACTAAAATTATCCCATCTAAACTCGCTTTTACCAAATGAAGCCTGAGGAGACAGAACTCTGAGGGAAACAAGGGAACACAAAGGTTTCTCAGCCTCTCATTCAACAGGGGGAGGAAAGAGGAGGAGAAAAAGAGAGAGAGATAAAGAGGCAGGGAAGGGGGGAAGAGAAATAGAGAGAGAGGAAGGGAGGAAGGAAAGAAGAGAGAAAGATTACTAAATGCCAATAGAAATCGTGAATAATGTGTTAGTCCTTAAGGTAAACTATTCATATTAGATAACAAATTTAGATAATTCCTACTCTATACAGTATGATACGCATTTAGATACAGTCAATTCCTGATCCTCTACAAAAAAAATTTTCCAGGCAATGAAGGGAAAAAAACCAGGACTCATTATCACTAAGACCTTCTTTGGTTTTGAAATGTAGGCCCTGGTAGGAGATGGGTTGAAAATAAAGCCCAAGAATGATGAGAAAGATGTTTGCAAGTCACTGGGCACTTACATGTCTATATATATAGAGAGACATATATATATATTTTTAAAATAGACTATTTTAAAATAGATTTTTAAAATAGACTATTATTTTTTAAAATAATACATTTTTAAAATAGACTATTATTTATTGTTCTTTTTTCCCCCAAGATGCTTCTACACTTCTCCTGGGTAGAGAGCCAAGAGCTGCCTGTCTGCGAATGATTCTTCATGCTTTATTTTGCTGCACAGAGACTTCAGGGTGCCCACAGGTCCTCTTGGGCGCTCTCCTGTTGTACAATTGGCAATATGCTAATAGCAGACAAGACAGTGCATTTGTTCCTATGAGCAAGTCCTACACAATGAATGGCTCATTTTCAATGAATCACTGTGCATTTAATATAATTTTTTTCTTTCACCGCACCCCCTTATTTTTAAGGCCACCAACATCTTTACTCAGGAACAGCAGGTGTTTTAGCAGAAGGTAAAACATTAGATGGACAATTATAATATACATTTCTGGGAATTCCTTGCTCAACACTGACTGACGCTGCTAAGCTTTCAGTGTTCGTGTTGGCCAGCTTTCCCAGTAGGTGGAAAACACTAGCATTATTACTCTAATCCAGGAGAGCTAGAGACAGGTCACCTGCTGAAATGTCATCCTGCTTCAGGGTCATGTTGTATAACCCTTTATATAAACCGCAACTGCCTCAGGAGCATCTTACATTCAACAACTCTTGGAACGAAAGCCTGCTAGCTCATTCAGCAAAATGGCCACATTTGCTAAGAGAGTAAACTGGTCCATCTGGTGGTGCAGTCAACACATCAAAGTCTGGGAGAAGAAAAGCCTGCCTAGTTTTCCTACACTCTTTTTAAAATTTCTCTGCTGGCTGAGCGCAGTAGTTTATGCCAGTAATCCCAGCACTTTGGGAGGCCAAAGCAGGTGGATCACCTGAGGTCAGGAGTTTGAGACCAGCCCAGCCAACGTAGTGTAACCCCATCTCTACTAAAAATACAAAAATTAGCCAGGCATGGTGGTGGGCACCTGCAATCCCAGCTACCCAGGAGGCTGAGGCAGGAGAATTCCTGGATCCCGGGAGGCAGAGGTTGCACTGAGCTGAGATTATGCCACTGGACTCCAGCATGGGCCGCAGAGCAAGACTCCATCTCAAAAAATCAGTAAATACATAACTAAAAATAAATTCTTCTACTGCCATCATGCTTTCTACATCAATTCACTTTATTTGTTTTCTCTGTAGGAAACCCTGAATTCTCCAAGGTTTAGGGGAATAACAGCAGTACTGGGCAATCGCAGGGCACTGGCCGCACTAATAGTCACAGTCCCAGCTGAGTCAGCATGTCAGCATCCTTCACATTGTAAGTGCTCAAGAAATTACCTAGGGATTGACCATGTCGCAAGGAAAGGTGCGTATTTTCTCAAAAAAACACCCAACGTTTTATACTTCAAATGTCATGAAAGAATTATTCAACCACATGGTATTTTGAAAATGCGTAATTTAGAAATAACCTATAGGGTGAGGAAATCAATGTAGTCATAAGAATTCAATCAGATCCATGGCACTTGATATCCAATTCCAAGGCTGTATGTATTGTTATTAGCATTAGCTACAATTTCCTGGGCTATCTGTTCTAATATTTACGAGATATCTGCCTGTAGATTTGTAGGCTTTAGGGTACATTGATGCTTTACTGCTTCTAGGTAGTTTGGTCCTTCTTCAAAATCTGGACTCATCGTTTCTGTGACTAGTTTGACACACAAAATTAGCCAATTAGTACCATCATTTGTTGTTCTTTTCCTACTCCTCTTTAAAGAGAGCAGCCAATAGATACCGCTTAAGGCTAAATTTAGGGGAGAGAAAGATCATCTGTCTAAATCAAGGTGGTTAATCCAATTACCAAATTTCTCTCAGTATAGCTGCCCTCAGGCTACTGTATATCATTGTTCATCTGAAAAGTGCTCTTCAGAGACTTCGCTGGGAAAAATCTGCCAGCACTGTGCGACCCATGCATAGCTCTATAGAACAAGCAAGTGGTAATAAAATAATATGGATAGCACATATGTGAGGCTGGCTCGAGGTGGGCCTCAACTGTCATGTAATGGAGTTATTCTTTATGCAGTGGCATTCAGAGTGCATTGACCATCAAAGCTGAGGAAAGACCATGAGACTCCAGCTCCTCATTTGTACCACTGTCATGGGACAGCTCTGTCCAAATAACACTGCTGCAATGGGGGCGAAATAAAATATACAATTCACACATTTTACAAGCTATAAAGTTGAAAGAGAAAGAGGTAGAGTCAAAGGTGACTTAGAGATGGGTACTGTGGCTCACCCCTGTAATCCCAGCACTTTGGAAGGCTCAGGCAGGAAGATCCCTTGAGCCTAGGAGTTTGAGACCAGCTTAGGCAACATAGTGAGACCACCAGCTCTACAAAAACTAAAAACATTAGCTAAATATAGTGTCTTGTACCTGTAGTCCCAGCTACCCAGGAGGCTGAAGGGGGAAGATCACTTGAGCCCAGGAGTTTGAGGTTGCAGTGAGCTGTGATCGCATCACTGCACGCCACCCTGAGCAACAGAATGACAGCCTGTCTCTAATAAAATAAAACAAATACAGTAAAATAAAAAATCAATACAACCCTTTCTGTAATATAAAGGACCAATGAAGAAAAGTCATATATTTTTTATTTTTTAAAAAGATGACTTGGATATTTATCAGTGGAGATGGATATTGGAGTAAATGGTGAGTGATTAACAAAATCATAGTGAGGAGGTGATAGCCTGAAAAAGAAGATAAAAAATGTTTGAGAAATGAGTGTCTTTGACCAGCATTTGGTAGTGTTGTTGAAAATTAGAAGAGAGGCCAAGACTGGAATGTACAATTGGTTCCTATATGCATAGATACGAGCTTTGAGGCCCTTCTCATGGAAGAATGATGATGACAGATACTAGCAATTAGAAAAGAAAATGTTGTCTAAGAAACAGGGAGAAAGTCAGGCATGGATATGGTCATGAGAGCTAAAGAGGGAGAGTCAGTAAGGAAAAGGCCATTAAATACAGCAGTGAGCACTGAGACACTATGTGGTTTTGGTGATTGGAAGATCACTGGAGCCTTAGAGGCAGCAGTTGAAGTACAGTAGGGAGGCAGGCTCCAGATAACAAGGGGTTAAAAAATGTTCTGTGATGACCAGGTGCAGATCAGGCCAATGAAATATTTTAATGATAAAATTGGTAATGAAGAAATGGCTGTAGCAAGGAAGGCAGCTGTGGGATTTTTTGCTTTGTTTTTGGAATAAGAGAACTTCGACATGTAGACGGAGGGACAAACTGATAGAGTCAAATCTTTGGTAACACCGTGTTAAAAGAAAAACTTCAGCTGAATTAATTTTAAAGGAGTTTTAACTGAGCAATGAACAATTCACAAATCGGGAAGCCCCAGAATCACAGTAGATTTAGAGACACTCCCGCGTAGCCACCTGGTGGAAGAAGATTTATATATCCAAAAAGGGGAGTGACGTGAAGAAATCAGAAGTGAGATACAGAAACAACTGGGTTGGTTACGCTCAGCGTTTGCCTTCTTTGAACACAGTTTGAACACTGTGAGAGGTTGACAGGGCTGCTGGGATTGGCCAAGATCCAGCCGCTGTTACAGGCCCACACCCCCAAGTTAGGTTCTCAATCTCATCTACCTATTAAGTTAGCTTGCAGTTAGTCCTCAAGGACTCAAATACGGAGAAATACAGAGTCCTTCTCAGGCCATATTTAGTTCACTTGAACAACTGGAAAGGTTGGTATCAGTTCTGGAAGGGAGGTATATTCCCCTGGAGGTGAGAGAGGAGAGAAGACGCCTAAAGCTCCATTTAACTTGACATTGGAAGAGAACAGCAAGATGAAGTGGATGATGACTTCCAGTCTCTTAAAAGAATTATAATATACCAGGAACGGGAGTCAGGTCAAACAGCAAAACAAGGCTCAATAAATAGACGGCCATAATGTTTATAATACAACATTTAATGAGGGAACTTAGCTAAAGGCAGTTTTTAATGTCTTGCAAACGAAACCACTTGATTTATTGAAGCTTCTACTTTTTATTCCATTGTTCTGAAATCATGTGGCCCTAGTTCGATAGAGTCCAATTGTATCAAAAAGGAGAGTTTAAGAAAAAGTACCTGCTTAATTATGTATCTACCTCTCAATCAAGTGAAATATTTTATGAGCTCTACGTTCTGCTTGGGCAGGGCGAGAAACACAGGAAATACTGTATTTTCAAAAAAAAAAAAAAATCCAGAATGATAAATTAGAACTATCTATATTTTTATTGTTAGATCAATTTTCAAACCTAACAAAAATAATTAAGGTAGGTTTTGGATAATGTAAAGACTCAATTCTGACATATTCACAGCACAATTTTAGAAACAAAACAAAAAGTTCCTTGTCCTCTAGTTACCTCGCTGTTATTATACTCTCTCATTTCATAAGGCAAGAATCAGTCTGTTAATCTCCAAAAAGAAAACTTTGGGACAGGGAGAGTAAAAGAAAACAAGAAAATTAGGTTGCCCTCTTACTAGGGAGTTAAAATCCATCAGCAATAAGCCATTGAATTTAACTGCACATCTTTTGCTATTTTATTTTACTTTTCACTGTTTTTCTTTCTACAATCACAGGCCCACCAGCACTGTCATCTCCCAGTGGGAGCCAGGCACAGCACAATCAGATGACCAGGGAGGCGGCAGGGAAACAGGTGATCTGTCTCGTCTTCCCTCTCTGTGTGTACAAGGAGCCCGGCATAAATGAGTTTTACAACAGCCACCAGTCATTGCGTATTTTTTTCTGAGCAATCATCAGTATTAGCATCAAGCGGGGTAGTGGCTCCACAATGAGTCGTGGCGGCAGAGGGAGCCCAGCATGCAAACATTTTGGCTAATTTAAAATCCTCGCGCGGCCGAATCAAACATGACAAGACGATGGCAAGAAGAGAGGCTATTATCCCAAATGAGAGTTGGTAGATGGCTGAAATTGGTTTGAGTGGCAGAGACAAAAGAGGGGCAAAGAAGAGAAATAACTGAGAATGATAATCCCAGATAAGACAGGCTGCTATACATATGGGTGTACCAACAAAAACACACACACACACACACACTCAGAGCAGAAAAACAATTGCTTTCAAACTGTAGTACTGGATGGATCAAGCAGGCAACCAGCTTATAATAAAAATAAATACTAAATAAAATTGCATATGATAAGCATCTATTCAGTCACAGGTAAAGATATATTTTATTTTTTTAAAAAAATAAAAACTGCTACTCCATTAAACACACCGATGATAAGAAAACAAAATAGCATCATTACTGATACGGAGGAAGATTTAGTAATAGAAGATCAAACCAGCCACAACATTCCCTTACACCAAAGCCTAATCAAGAGTGAAGTCTTAACTCTCTCCAATTCTATGAAGGCCAAGAGAGGTGAGGAAATTGTAGAAGAAAAGATGGAAGCTTGCACAGGTTGGTTCATGAGGTTTAAGAACCCATCACCGTGACATAAAAATGCAAAGTGAAGCAGCAAGTGCCCATTTCAAAGCTGCAGCAAGTTATCCAGAAAAATCTACTTAGGATCGTTGATGAAGGTGGCTACACTAAACAAGAGCTTTTCAACTCTTTCTATAGAAATTTCCAATTTTTAGAATGCTAAAACCGTCATTTCATGTTCGAATAAACGTGCTGATGTCTAATAGCCATGACTATAAGGAAGAAGGGGAGTCGCTCATTTAGGACTGGCAAATTTCGAGTTAAAGACAGGCCAATGACTTGGTGCTGAGAGTCAAAAGATACCTTGGTCATCAAGAGAATCCAGGAGGGAGGGCTGGAGATGAAGAATTCCGCACGAAAGGCAACAGGGAGCTAAAAAAGCAGGCTGATGGGGTCCTGAGCCAAGAACGTTGGCCACAGCTTACGGTGCTGTAGCTTCCGACCTGTGGAAAGAAGGCATGTGGGGAGCTGCCTTTTGTAAGATTAAGAACTTGAATGGTCTGAAATAAATTTTGTCCAATAGCTATGGGTGCAGACTTCTCACAAAGTGGGTTACAAGGTCAGCCAGCTTTCAGAAGCTGTACATGGTGAGGTGTTTCCGTCGCTGTCATTCCAACAGAGAGAGTAGATTTAGAGTGGCATGCAGCAAAAGTCCAAAGTATGGATATAGCTGAACGTCTCTACCACAGCCTCGGCTTGGGAGATGAGCTTTTCTTTAGTCTGTTCCCCACAATTATGTCTTAAATACCTGCACATGAGAAGGCATGAAATGGAGATGAAAGCGTCCATGGCAGCTGGCTCTTGTATTCTGTCTGCACTCAGCTGGTGAAACACCTTTTTCTTGCCTTAGACCTCCTCTTAGCTAAGCACCTGAAGCCAGCAATTGCAAGGCAAGAGTGAGACCATTAAGTGTTCACTCATACCACACATTCTCAATATCTCAGTGGTTCTCATGTTGGTAACGATGAAACAGCCTCTAGTGTGGCAACAGAAATTGGGTTTAATTGGTTTTTCAGTCTCTCAGAGTGTTGTCTTTAGTACATGAAGATCACACCACTGACAATTAGCATTTATACACGTTGTCACTTTTCCCTAGTTTTGATAATGCCTTTGAAACACTGACACTCCCTTTTCTGATAATGTAGTGACTAGAGGCACACATGGGTAAGATATTTAATGAATTTTAGAGGAATACAGTGATTTTTTTCTTTTTCTTTGCTTTTTTTTTTTTTTTAGGAGTCATCTCACTCTGTCAGCCAGGGTGGAGTGCAGTGGTGTGATCTCAACTCACTGAAACCTCCACCTCCCAGGTTCAAGCCATTCTCTTGCCTCAGCCTCCTGAGTAGCTGGGACTACAGGCGCATGCCACCACGCCTAGCTAATTTTTAAAATATTTTTAGTAGACACAGGGTTTCACCGTGTTAGCCTCTCAAAGTGCTGGGATTACAGGCGTGAGCCACCATGTCCTGTTCAGTGATTTTTTTTTTTTTTAAGAGGATAAACAACTGGCCTAGCAGGGATCAAATTCCTGACTTTAGCCTCAACTCACCATGCTCTAAGCAAGTAAATTTACCTTAAATAACAATTGTTTAAGGTGAAAATAATTGTTAAGTAGTTATACAGGCATATCTCAGAGAAAATGTGGGTTGGGCTCCAGACCACTGCAACAAAGTGAATATCAAAGTCAAGTGAGTTACAGGATTTTTTTTTTTTGTTTTCCAGTGCATTTATAATTTATGTTTATACCATAATATAGTGTGCAATAGCATTATGTATTAAAAATCAGTTTTAAAATATTTTATTGCTAAGGAATGCTAATGGTCATCTGAGCCTTCAGTGAGTCATCATCTTTTTGCTGGTGAAGGGTATTGCCTCAGTGTTGATGGCTGCCGATTGATTACAGTGGTGGTTGCTGAAGGCTGGAGCAGCTGTAGCAATTTTTTAAAAAGGACAATAATGAAGTTTACCACATTGATGCAGTCTTCCTTTCAAAAAAGATTATCTTGCACACAGGGTAAAACTTTGAAAGAAGTTTTATTACCCACCACAAAACTTCTTTCAAAATTGGAGTCAATCCTCTCAAATTCTGCCACTATTTTATCAACTAAGTTTATGTAGTATTGTAAATCCTTTGTTTCCATTTCAACAATGTTCACAGCATGTTTGCCAGGAGTAGATTTCACCTTAAGAAGCTACTCATCTGTAAAAAGCATTTTCTCATCCATTCAAATTTTATCATGAGATTTTAGCCATTCGGTTGAATCTTCAGGCTCCACTTCTAATTCCAGTTCTTTTGCTATTTCCACCACATCTTCACTTACTTCCTCTACTGAAGTCTTGAATCCCTCAAAGTCATCCATGACGGCTGGAATCAAGTTCTTCCAAACTCCCATTAATGGGGTATTTTGACCTTCTCTTATGAATCACAAATGTTCTTAATCGCATCTACAATGGTGAATCCTTTACAGAAGGTTTTCAATGTACTTTACTCAGATCCATCAGAAGAATCACTGTCTATGACAGCTATAGCATTAGAAAATGTATTTCTTAAATAATAAGACTTGAAGTCATAATTATTTCTTCATCCATGAGTTGCAGAATGGATGTTGTGTAGATGAATGAAACCAACATTCATCTACATGCCATCTCCATCAGAGCTCTTGAGTAAGCACAGATTCATGTATTTTTCATTCGTCTGTTGTGAAGGTGAATGAAACCAACATTCATCTCCTTATCCATCTCTCTATCAGAGCTCCTAGCTAACCAGGTGCATTATCGATGAGCAGTAATATTTTAAAAGGAATCTTTATTTTTGAGCCAGGAGGTCCCAACAGTGGACTTAAAATATTCAGTAAACCATTCTGTAAACAGTCATCCAGGCTTTGCTGCTTCATTGATAGAGCGCAGGCAGAGAGGGTGTAGCATCATTCTTAGGAACCCTAGGATTTTCAGAATGGTAAATGAGCAACGACTTCAACTTAAAGTCAACAGCTGCATTAGACTCTAACAAGAGAGTCAGTTTATTCTTTGAAGCTTCGATGCCAGGTATTGATTTATCCTTTCTATGAATAGCTAGGAAAATTCTAGATGGCATTTTCTTCCAACAGAAAGGCTGTTTCATCTACACTGAAAATCTCTTGCTTAGTGTAGCCACCTTCATCAATGATCTTAGGTAGATTTTCTGGATAACTTGCTGCTTCACTTTGCACTTTGATGTCACGGTGATGGGTTCTTTCCTTAAACCCCATGAACCAACCTGTGCTAGCTTCCATCTTTTCTTCTGCAACTTCCTTACCTCTCTCAGCCTTCACAGAATTGGAGAGAGTTAAGACCTTGCTCTTGATTAGGCTTTGGCGTAAGGGAATGTTGTGGCTGGTTTGATCTTCTACTACTAAATCTTTCTCCGTATCAGTAATGATGCTATTTTGTTTTCTTATCATTGGTGTGTTTGCTTAAAAGTGAGTAGTACTTTTAAATCTTCTTCAAGAACATTTCCTTTACATTTACAGCTTAGCTAACTGGTGCAAGAGACCCAGCTTCTGGCCTGTCTCCGCTTTCGACTTGCCTTCCTCAGTAAGCAAAATCATTTCCAGCTTTTGATTTCAAGTGAGACGTGTGTAAGTCTTTCCTTCACTTGAACACTTAGAGGTCATTATAAGGTTACTAATTGGCCTGATTTTGATTTGGCTATGTCTGAGGGAGTAAAGAGGCCCAAGGATGAAGAGCAATGTGGAAACAGTGCATTGCTGGAGCAATCAGAATACATAAAACATTTACTGATTAAGTTCTTCGTTTCATATGGGTATGGTTTGCGGTCCCCAAAACAAGCACGATAGTGTAACATCGAAGATCACTGATCATAGATCACCATACGAGATAGAACAATAATGGGAGAGACTGAAATACAGCCAAATACTGCAAAAATTGCCACAATGTGACACAAAGAACTGAAGTGAACACAGGTTGTTGGGAAAATGGCAACAGGTTTGCTGGACACAGGGCTGCCAAAGACCTTCCATTTGTAGAAACATGTAAGATCTGATCTGTGAAGCTCAGTAAATAAAAATGCAATGAACGAGGTATACCTATAGTCATCATAACTCACCCCAAATTGGTGGCTCTCTTGTTAAAGGTGATTGTGGATCCTTAATGAAAACAGAATTTGTTTTTCTAATTTCTGGGGAGGGACTGAGAGAGAAGCAGCAGCACAGAGGAGAGAGAGAAACACACACATTCAGGGTAGACTCCCAGCACTGGCCTCTGCATCCCACAGCCCTTTTCCCATTTGAGAAGCCCTTAGAGCACAGAAACAGACCTGGTTGCAGGGTAAACATCTTACTTTTAACACGAGGGCTGGCGACCTGGTCAGCATCAGTTTGTACACTATCCTTGTCCTAAGGGATTTTACAGGAATTCAATCAGGAAGGAAACTGTGGAAGTACATGAACACTGGGCCAAAACAGCTGCCAACTTCATTTAAGATGGAACTTTAACATGAAGGAACAAGGTCTAGGAGCATTTTGCAGCCCACTTTGGAGAGCAGTTAAGAATAATGCCTCCTCAGGACAGTGGCAGGCCAGGTGAAAACCTGAAAGAATAAGACAGGTAGCTTATGGCAGGTTTATTTTATCACGCCAGCACCTCTTAACCTCCCCTTCAGCCTGCGGGGCCAGATGTAGCTTGCAGTTTGGAATAAAAGACAAAAAGGCAAGTGTCTGGTTCTAACATAAAACCTTTGGGAAATGCACATGTTAGTTCATCCAGGTTCAGCAAATAGAGCAATCTTTACTTCTTCATTAATGTTTACATTAAAAGAAAGAAAAAACAAGAAAATATCTGGGTTTAGAATGGCACAGATGATTTTTTTTAAAAAAAGCAGAACATTATTTTCCATAATGAGGTACAGTTTTGATATCTAGTTTTCGTTTTTTAAAGCTAAATTAAGTAACCCTCTAATACAGGTGTCCCCAGTGCGACCCCCTGAGGCCATTTATCCGGCCCCCCGCCGCACTTCAGGAAGGGGCACCTCTTTCATTGGTGGTCAGTGAGAGGAGCACAGTATGTGGCGGCCCTCCAACGAACGGTCTGAGGGACAGTGAACTGGCCCCCTGTGTAAAAAGTTTGGGGATTGGGGACACTTGCTCTAATAAAAATAAGCTTTGTCCATTTGAGAGAATAAAAGTAATTGACCTAGAATCTTGTTGTCAGATTGGAAAAAGTAAAGCCAGAAGATAAGTCTCTCAATTATTCACAGAAGCAAGAAAGACTAAAACAAAGCACCCAACAACCAAAGATCATTTTTGATGCAGGACCGTCTTACTTAGGAAATCTTTGCCGTTCAACCCGTTCACTGTGCTTAGTTCTATGGGAGGTTCTTCATTTTCCTTTTTCGCCTCAGAGTTGAATTTATGTCCTCATACTGAGGCTTAAGAGAACACCAGTTCATAGTTCAGAAAGACACTGCTTTCTAGGGAAGTCCGACGCAGGTCTGCAGGCCATCTCATCCATCCTGTGCTTGCACGGGACAAGCTACCAGGGGAACCCATTAGGAAAGAAGGGCACACGGAAGTCTGAACCGATAGCTGTCGGAGAGGGAACACCCAGATGCTTCTTTCAGCAGCGATGGCTGAGATTCCATTTGTCTTCAGAGCATCAGCAGACAATATGCATATTCTGTCACAAACTCCACTTCCCTCTTCAACCCAGAGTGTCTTTAATGCAAGAGGCAGATGTGCTTTTTGCCTGGAGATGTGGCAGCGACCAGACTGTCATCCAAGACTCTAATTAAGTGGTATGTGACATGCCTCTAAGGCAACCCAGCCAGAAATCAACCTGCCCATTTTACTGAGTAAAGACATGCATCTTCATCTACCCATTGGCAGGAAAGCAATACTACTAATCCAAGAAGCAAAGGTGCTGTGGCTTTGATAGTACATTTATACCACAAATCTTTGAAGAGGTAAAAGATTGTTGAAGACTGCTTTATTGCCTCACGTGCCAGCTATGACCTGACATACACAAATGTAGGAATATTATTCTTTTTTGAGCTGATAAAATTTCATAATAACCAGTCAACTGGAATCCACGCTCAGACCAATGACATATATACCATCCAAACATTAGTGACTGTGAACAAACACTGGTCTGGATTGATCTTTCTTTTTGCCTTAAAGAGACTAAAACTACCTTTTCTACCTTGTCCAAATTCATGACAATCAGGGAACTGGACAGAAAACCTGGTTGCTCCACAGCCCAAGCACTCATGAATGGAAAATACACAAGAAAGATTCTTTTTTTCTTCTCAAATTTCCATGCATCTTTATAACACTGTCCCAAGAAAGGAGGCTAAGAATCAAAATTTGTTTTTTTAAAAAATATTTCATATGAGATTTGTGAGGCTATTTTTGCGACTATAACATAGCAAGCAGGGAGTTTCAAAATTGTGATTTTATTAAGGAATAGAAGACAATCTTTTTTCAACAGGGCTCTACAAAATATTCCATCAGCAGAAGTGTTAGGCAGGTCCAAAAGACTAACTTTTCCAAGGTATTAAATTAAAAGATGTTGAATTACGTTAAACGCCCCACATTGAATTGACATTTCCCCTTTTTTAATGCAAGCTAAGATTGATGAAAAATACCACTTATCTACATTAAGGGTCAAAATCTCTCACAAAAGGAGCTTCTGGTTCAACACGTCAGAGCAGAGTCAGTCTTCCATAATCCAGGGACCAAGACGCGGATCACATTCTGATGATCCAATTAATGGTGGGATACTTTGCAATCATCCGGAAAGCAAGGCCCCTAACAGATTGTGGGGCTGTAACATCAATTTCTTAAGTGCATTTAAAGGATTACAAATGTTAGTCCTGGCTTGAGATTGAAACACCTATTGAGGTGCTCTGAACCACATTACTGTAATTGGGTACCTGAATTAATGCCATTTCTTCTGATGGGTGAGTCGAATACTTTGAAATTAAGAGTTCTTTTTGCTGTATTTGAGTTTCTCATTCTTTCTTCTTTTTTTTTTTTTTTTTTTTTTTTTTTTTGTTTCCTTGGAACATAAATCTGAATTGAAATAACTCTTTTTTAATCCAGATAGCTTTAATTACAGCCCTCAGGAATCCAAGTATTGTCCTCATTTTACCTCGTTTGGGTGCACTCTTCTTTGAGCTTGTTATCTTAATATGCAGCGCTTAGACAATGAAAATACAGTTCTTTTCTTAAAAAATCTAAGGGAATAAGGGGAGGGGGGGAAAGGAGAGGAAGAAGGCTCTGCTTCTCCTTCCTTCCAGCCACAGGCACTTCGTTATGAACACGGTGGATAGCACTTGAAATTCATTACAGGCCTGGAGCATTAAGGTCCAGATCCTCCCTAAATCTTTCACTCTCTGAGGTCAGTCAAAGTTCTGATTAAGAAAGAAATAGGTAGATGGGTATTGTTCAGATATTTTAAACTTCAAAATAAAGATTTTTACCTTCTTTCCCACCTTAATCACCATTAAGTCCCTCAACTAAGGGGAAATCACATAGTGTGAGTGCTTCGAACCTCCCTGAAGCTTGCTATGTACATTGAATAAAATCTAAACTGCTCACTTGAGTCTAAAAGGCCCTACATGCTCTTCCTGCTCAGCTCCGATGTCATATTCTATTGCTCTCCCACCTATGCACCAGGCTGTGTCCTCCTGCAGCTTCTTCCTGTCATCTAAATCCACCATGCTCCTCCTCCACTAAGGCCCTCTGTCTTGGGCATTCTACTCTGAGACTTTACCTAACTCCTTTCATATTTCTACTCAAATATAAATTTATAGAGAGTCCCCTGACTCTGCTATAAAACAATACTGGTACACCCGCATCCTTCTCCAGTCATGCACTCCTTCTTCCCCTACCTCATGTTTCTTCACAGCAATTGTGCATGTGTGTGTAGGTGTGTGCACATGCATGCAAATTAGTAATGCATGCACTGCACACACACACTCAAAAACAATGACTGTACAAATAGGAACTTTGTTTCATTCACTACTAGAAGACAAGTAATCAGAATAGTACCTGGCACACTTCAAATATTTGTTTAATTGGATTGAACTGATTTTTTGCATAGCTAATTCTGCCTCATTATTCTGGTCTCAGACCCAATATTTTCTCACAGATGACCCTGGATGACCCTTATCTAAAATAGCACTTTCCCTATCCTCTCCTTTATTACCTTGTTTTATTGTCTTACTATCCTTTACCAACATCTAAAATATCAATGTATGTATGTACGTTTCTATGTTTGCATATGTTTAATTTCTATTTATTCTATTTCTTAAAGTTTATGACGGTGGGAAGATGTTTTCTGTCTTGTTCAATTTGGTGTCTTTAGTGTTAAGAACAGCACTTGGCATGTAGAAGGTGTACCATAAATATGTGTTAATTTTAAATGCAATTAATTCAACTGGAGGGAGCCAAATGTGCAAGAGCCTTTACCAAAACCTGGTTGTAGATGATTCAAATTTTCTTCATCTGGTACAGGGGTAACCTTCATCAGGTATAATTTATTCCACCTACTCTAGAAAAACAAAGCAGGTCATGGTAGTTATCGTCAGCTTTGGTAAGGAGACATAGAAGAGCCGTAAAGAAAAGTCCGACTTGGAGAAAAGCTGACCCTGCACAAAACTGGAAAATAGGTGATGCCTGTCAAGCTGTGCCCCCACCTCTCCTGTTCTGTGCGTTTTCCTGACTTGTAAGCTATACTGTTTTATCCCTTCTATTCTGAAGCATCCAGTGGCCTCCGTGTCAGTACCTGACTCAGTTTTCCCCTCCCCTGAAAACACACTCCTACTCTGGAAATTTCTGACTCATCCTAGCCTTGTCTTTCTTCCAGAACATCTAGATTCAAGCATCATGTTCTCCCAAATCTCTACTCTTAGACTTAAGCTAACCTGGCAAACCGCTAGATTTAAAAAGCATCAGCTGGCACTAATATTAAACAGGACCCCACTTTCCTGGAAGAGTGATACACCCTCCGCTCAGGATATCTCCACTCCTCTCCTGTCTGAGGAAGGGAAGGAAAGGTACCTTTCCATTGCACCAAAAAACCATTTACGAAAGGGTTCCCAGTGTCTCTTCTCTTTCTTTCCTTTGTCACAATAACCACTTAATCGTTTTCATTCCTGATAGTAAAAGTAATTTTCTAAAAATACAGTTGCAAATTTAGATCATGTGAAAAGAACAAAATTTAAATAGCCCATAATCCTAAAATCCCTAAATAATGACTTTGTAGTTTGTTTCTTTTTTGTTTCTTCTCTCTGGATGTTTTTATATGGTCAGTATCATACTCTGTATTTAGTTTTTAAATCTACTTTCCCCCACTTAACGCATTGTGAAAATATTTCCACGTCTACGTATTCTTGATCACCATTTTGGGCAGGAGAGCATATTTCAATATAGGGATTCATCGCCATTGAGTTGACAATGCTCTGTAAGAAATTACTAGGTAATTTTAAACTTTTTACTTATAAACACTGAAACAACAAACATATGTCTTTGTCTAGAGGAGTAGGCAAACTTTCTCTGTAGAGGTCCAGATAGTCAATATTTTAGGCTTTATGAGCCATATGGTCTCTGTCTCAACTACTCATTTCTGCTGTAGCCAAAGACAATGAGTAGATAAATGGCCGTGACTATGTTCCAATAAAATTTTATTCACAAAAACAGGCACTGGACAGAATTTGGCCTGAGGGCAGCAGTTTGCCAACCTCACCCCTGGTCTAGATCTCTGATTGCTTTCTCAGGAAGCATAAAAGTGGTATCACTGAGCCAAAGGGGTGAACATTTGTCACAGATATTGAAATACCCATTATTCATCTTCAACAGGGTTGCATGCTTGATTTTTCACAGTAACAAAGTCACTAATTTAGTTATCTTAGAGGAATCCTGACCCAATTAACATTCCTCAAAAGGGAGAGAAACTGGGGCCCAGATAAAGCTGAACCTGGATCTTCTGTTTTATTTGACATTCCCCTTATGTAGTTCTCCTTAAAGATAGTTTTTTTCTTTTTCTAACTAATTCAGATACAGAAAGCAAGTTTCTCAGGAGTACTGCAATAGTGGAGTCACTAAACTAAGAAAAGACACAATTTATTGAATTCTCAGGGCTTTGATAACTCAACATTCCTTCCAGGTAGATAATTCAATGGCAGTCAGCAGCAGAGTGACTACTGCTTTTTTAGTTTAAAATGAGTAAGATAAGAGGGTTGTTAATCACGTATCATGATTACTGCTTAGGCCAGAAAAGCAAGTTGACAATATCAGTTACAGCACATCAAGGTCTGCGTGCACAATTTCTGCTACTAGGGCTCTATATTATTAAAGTTTGAAGATGTGTGAGGGTATAAATGACTTCTATCTAAAGTTTTCAAGTAATATTTAGTATTTACACTATCAATCTGCTCTAATACGGCATTATGTTGCAAATTTAGTTTCACTTAATAAACTGTATGGGGGCGGAGAGCCTGTTTGCTATTTATCTTTATTCTCAACAGAAAAAGGATTTCAATAAATTCTCAAGAGAATTCAAAATGTACCATGATTTAACTAAAGTAGAAAGGAAAGGGATAAATTTTAATTCCCGAAATGATTTTCTTCGGGGGAGTATGAATATTTTTTGCATTCTGTCATGTTTTCTTTTTGGCTACACAAACACATCTTTTCCTTGCAACCAATCAGAGATGATGGGAGCCAGGATGAATCTCATGAGTCATTTTAGCCCAGGCTCCTGTGTCGGCAGAGCAGTTTTCATTATTCTTAAGTATATCGTCTCTTTCTAAACTGGGGGTGTCCAGGTCTGTGATTCTACTATGATATGAATGGATATTAAACCCTGGATGAACCTGCTCCTCATTCATGTCCTATTATCAAAGCATCATGACTGCTGAGCTGAGGGGTCCATGCCCAAATACAGACATTGGACATCTGGTTGGCAAAAAACACAGTGGCAGCGGCCATGCCCTCTGAATTTCTAATGTACAACAATATGTTCAGGGAGCAGAAGGGAGACACTCCATTCTTGTCTCCTGTGGCTAATTTTTTAAATCATAAATAAGTGCTCTTCCAAGGTGTTGGAATAGAATAGCTTTTCTCGACCTCAGCTTTATAAACATTTAGGGCCAGATACTTCTTTGTTGCGGGAGGCTATCCTGTGCATCGTAGGATGTTTTGCAGCATCCTTGGTTTCTGCCACCCACTTAGTGACAACCAAAAATGACTACAGACATTGGCAAAAGTCCCCTGGGGTAATGGTGTGGGCTGAAATCATCCCGGTTGAGAAGGATCTAGAATGGCAACCCAAAGGCAGAAAAACATGCAGAAGGACACACTGCGCTTGGCTGTCTCCTCCGCCAAGTACGGTTCTGGGGTAGGAATGAAGCAAGCAACGCAGCCCCGAGAAGAGATGCCGAAAAGACTGAGCCCTCCGTGGCCACGTGAACTCTTTTCCTACCTGAAGTTTGGAATTTCTGGCTTGTTGTGTTCCGCACTCATCTCAAAGCTAGATATGAATTTCTTGGCTTTTGTTTTTTTTTGACTCATTAGGTCGCCCTGCTCAAAATGATTTACACAGAGATAATTAAACTTAAGCCCTGAGGACTAGTTAGCTGTTTAGCAGTGTATACATTTCATATAACCATTTCCATACATCTAGTTTTAAATTCATTAACAAAAATTAATAGCTACCCAGCTCTCTATTGCACAGCATGTTGCTATGGTATGCTTGCTAAATTACCCCTTTCTATCACTCCTCCAGCGATCTCATAGACAGTTAAACTTTGCTATGCTGGAAATGTTGCCTACCAATTTGCAGCAAAGCTCATATTTACTATATTTAGTATGAATAATTGACTGCACTTCAGAAAATATTCGTCTCTGTTTGGTGTGCCTCTGGAACATTCTATCAGCTTTAAAGAACAGTACATAGACTTTTTTCAGTCTTTGAGGAAACACTGAGAAACATTTAATAGGTAATATTAGCACTAAATAGGCAGTAGAAATGTATTTTTTACTAATAGTGTCCTTCCTCTTAAAGTCCCTTAACTGCATTTAAATATCTTGTATATTTTCCTCCTGGCATATTTTATGAGGACGAAATGCCTTTCTGATATGAACTACCTATGACCCATTAAATACTTATCTTTTTATTTCTGAATATCAATATAAAAATGAGACAGCAAATCTCTTTAATATAAACTTACTGCCACATTTATACACATTTTAGAATTTTTGATAATTAAAATATATTTTCCATTAAAAAAAAAAAAAAACCTCTAATCATTCTTCACCAATATTTACATTGTTCACTTCAGGTTTGAAAAGGAGTCTGGGTGAACTAATTCATTGTTTACACTCAGAATCCTAGGTGGCCCAATCCCATAAAGGTAGTACATTGCACTGTATCTTTCATTCTTAGTGCTTATCTAAATCTTAATAACTAGCCAGACAACTGACTCCAGAGTCTGGGGCTTATCAACAGGAATTCGTCACATGGACCCAACAGAAGACAAGAAATACATTATGTAACAATGCTACACAAATCATATCTCTCGACATTTAAAGGTATGCATTCAAAAGGCTATGTAAGGCTTTTATTTATTTATTTATCTTCTGCTGAACTCAAATTCCACTTGTTCCTATTAAATTTAATAGCAAATGAATACAAATGCTCTTGTTAGGTATTATCTGCAAGCAGTTTACTCCTGAGAGATCAAAAGGATTCATCCTACTTCATTTTAGCATTGGCTATTGGGAACAATCTGCTTAAAAACTTTCTTTGATATGGATTATTTAGGAAACAGATTAATTAGAAAATTTAAAGGTCTATGCTCCTCAAATATTAAGAAATGTCAACTACTTTAGTAGAAATTTCAGTATCTTCCCATTAGCAGTTTTTCTGGATTCCTTTGAAGTAGCTTATACAAACAACAGTAATATTGAGCCATCTATGCTACAGTTTCCCCAGACCATGTTTTGGGTTAAAAACAGGACATGATTCTTTCAATTGTTCACATGGAAAGTCTCTTCTTCAGCAGAAAGAAGTTTATGAACTCTCTTGTTTTGATGAATGTAAATATTTCTAATTGCACTTTAAACTTTTCATTCTAAATAAATGGAGGCTCTGTAAGGTGTAATGTACTTTATATCCTTCTGCAAGATAAGATTTATTTCTCTTACCAGTTTTACAGAACATTCATTATGTCTATAATGAGCTAAATATTTTTACTGAGACTTCAAATAGAAATATATACACAATTTCAAATGTAGATGGCCAAATCATCAGCATCATCCAAATAAACATTTTCCTTAAAATCACCCTTTTTGAAGTTTATTTTTTCAAATGAATAGTGAAAATGTTCATTAAATGACAGCTGAACTTTGCTTTTTACCTATGCTGTCAGTATGAATACACTTTCTAAGAAGTGCTTTCCTATTCGCCACAAGAAAACATCAATTCATTAGTTAGTTTAAGAACTCTTTGTTTGTTTGTTTTTGAGATAGAGTCTCGTTCTGTCACCCAGGCTGTAGTGTAATGGTGCTATCTCAGCTCACTGCAACCTCTGCCTCCTGAATTCAAGTGATTCTTCTGCCTCAGCCTCCTGAGTAGCTGGGACTACAGGCTCACCACCACACCTGGCTAATTTTAGTATTTTTTTTTTATAGAGACAGGGTTTCAGCATATGACCAGGCTGGTCTCGAACTCCTGATTTCATGATCCACCTGCCTCAGCCTCCCAAAGTGCTGAGATTACAGGCATGAGCCACCATGTCCAGCTAGTTTAAGAATTCTTAGTATTAGCATATTATTTTTGGTGTGAGTGACATGAAGTTTCTTAACACTTGCATTGTTAAAAGGGATGTAGTCACTATCCAACTCTCTATAGGTAGTTTTAATCCAAGACCTAATGTAGAAATTGCACCATGCTGGAAAAGGCTAAAAATAAGATACAGGGAAATATGTAATATAAATGTTTAGCCTCCTAATTATATAATACACTGTATTATTATCTCCTTTATTCCAATAATCAAAGGTACATTTCTTGATGGCATTTCAATGTATACAAAATTAAAGGTGGCAGAGTTTAATATGAAAAGATATATATCATTTCCCCTAGGAATTAAACTCTTCCTGTGATCTGTAATAAATACCATGCTGTTTTACAAAATGGGAATAAGATTGATGATACTGATCATAAGTTTCATATTTTCACTGAATCTATTGATGAATCATTTACCAAGAATGAATGGTACAAAATATCTATGGAAATATTGCTTAGTTAAGAAAGAGATGTGCTTAGATAATATCAAATATTTTTTCAAGGCTGTCATGTAAAGTGCTGATAAATGTTTTATCTTGCTGGAAGATATATCCCTCTAGACACGTGTGTCTAAGCACTAAAAAAGGTATGGTTTACATGCATGTGTTTAGATGTGTAGTTTCTTTAGTATGTATAACACTTCCTCCACCAACATGATATTTTGTTTTTATTGAATACATTCTATAATTAATCAGATATCATGATGTTAGTATGTTTTTTCTGAACTCAGAATCCTGGCAGTACTGGAAGAAAGGTTAAAGATCTGTTACTCACTAGAAAGATACTTTTTGTAAAGACAGAATAACTACACTTCTCAGAGTACCCACTCATTACTGAAAGCTATATGCTTTCAGTCAGCAGACCTGAAGCCAATAAGATGCATTTGCTGCTTTTCTTGTTTTGGCATTAAAGTTAGTTTTGAAACACAGCAGTTTAGGAGAAAACTACTTGTTATGGACAAAATGTGCGTATTACACCAAAACTCTCAAGTTGAAACCATCCTGTTCCCCATCACGTAATGGTATTAGCAGGTGAGGCCTTTGGGTGGTAATTAAGTCAAGAGAGTGGAGCCCTCATGGATGGGATTAGTGCCCTTATAGAAGAAACCAGAAAGCACTCTTGCCCTCTTTTCATTGTATGAGGATACAGGGAGAAGTTCACATTCTACAAATTGGACAAAGGCCCTCACCAGAACTTGACCATGCTGACACCCTTATCTCAGACTTTCAGCCTCCAGAACGACGAGAAATTAAATTTCTGTTGTTTATAAGCCACACAGTCTATGGTGCTTCTTTACAGCAGGCTGAGCTAAGACACTGTTGGCTGCTAATTTGCAGAAATGTGCATCTCTTAGTGACCCGCTAAGGATCCTTTTATTTGTTCCTGAACATCATAGAAATAAACAAGAAACATCAAACAAATATTAGGGAACTTGTATTTAGGAAGAGTAGAAAAATCACCCAAGTGGGGCCACACTGATATCAACTTTACAGAATAATACGATACAAAAAAAAAAAAAAAAAAAAGTCACCAAATGGATTGGTCAAAAGAAGAGAATCCAAAACCTTGACAAAGAGCCCATAGAAGGGACATTAAGAAAGAAAAGCAATCTGAGAAAGAACTACATGCAACCTATTGCTGCTGAGAAGTTTGTCAGATAGATGAATAAAGACTTAAAGCAAAGAAAACAGAGTTTCCTAAAGGGGTTGTTTATGGTTGGTTTATTTGAGACTTAAGAAATACCCCTTTAAAAGTATTATTGTGTCCAAGTCCTTCACTCTTGAAATTCACTATCGCTACCTTTAAAGAGATTAATGGTAAGCGCTGGCTTCTTCATAGATGGTACTGATATACCCTGGGTTGTTGGCACTCTCTTACAAGAATGTTAATAAGGAACCACTATTAGTTAATCAAGATGGTGAACACAACCATGGCGAACAGGACACTGCATAGGAAATTCTTTGGAGTAGAAACCATGGCACACATATTAGCAACTGAAGACATAAACAAGATTGGAGAGTTCTGATATAATTGCAGAAAGCAGCTCACTTCTCTGCTAAGCATTTTATTATTTAGTACGCATTTTGGCAATTTAGCATATCTTGTGTTTTATTTCTACAATGAGATTGTAAAACCCCGCAAGGCAAGAAAAAAAGTTGTTCCTACTATCTTGCTTAATATAAGACAAAACTGGGCAGAGGCAAGCAAGTACTTCTGTGTTAAGTTTCACTGGATTTTGAATAAAATTTGGTTTAGAGGATGCGCAAAAAGCGTAGAAATCTTGCGCAAAAGAGTTGAATATATGATTTTTCAAATTAAGATAGTGAAGCCCTAAATGCCAGAGAATCTAATCCAAAGTCTGGACATTTATATCTAGAGATAGGACTCACCCCACTTTATCTTCTTACTTCCCACCAAGTTTCTTTCCACATTAACTGTTCAACTCTCTTGAAACACATTTGAGTCACTCTGACCATGCCCTCACTTATTTTTCTAGATCCCAGGAAACCTGATATGCACCAGGTATGAACTACCTGTTTTACATATTTTTTGTGAGATTTTATAAAAGTGCTTCTAGCCTGCATCTCAGCCTGTTACACCCCCTGTCCTTTGCAAATAGTTCCCAGACTTTGTAGTACTCTACATCTCCGTCAAGGACAAACACATATCAAAAATGTTTGTACTCTGACAGGTATGCAATATGCTGAAGGACTGAATCAACTAATGGTAAAAATAGCCTAACCTCTTTAATACACACTGCAGAGCAATGTATACAAGCCAACTGGCTAACGGGTAGCAAAGAGAAATGACAAGTCCTTGCGATTTAGGCTTCACTTTCAGAGTAGACCCTATGCCTTTATCAACCTAATTTTCACATGCTGCCAGTTTGCTCCGAAATATCCAGCGTGGATCAAGCCACATTCAACTTCAGAAGAGTTCGATGGTATACATTCTTACATGAGAAATCATAAAATCCAAACTCCCTTACATAATATTTGAGATCTTTCCTATTTTGTCTTCAGTTCAGTGTTCTATTTAGCAATCACACTCAGTTTCTACACACACCTTCACTCTAGAGCCTCCATTTTTCTGTTTCTTTCTCATACTTTCTTGTCTTTATTCATGCAGCCCCAGAACCCTCAATACTTCTACAACATACACCCTCACTAAGAGTCCTGTCTCCCACACTCAGTGCATCCACCCATCACATTCTCTCTCTCTTCCAAAGACCAGGTAAACTCACTGGTCCTCCAAGGTGCCATTCCTTATCCCCCTAGTGCTAATAAAGCACTCATTTCTGCAAACTTCCACAGAGAGTTGCTTTGAGTTCTGTCTCTAGCTTTCATCTTTTATTTCATCTTTCCTACATTTCAAGCACTTCATGATAATTTCTTGGTGAAAAGATTCAACCGATTAAATTGCTTATCTATCTCTTCATTGGACATGGACTTTTCAACATTTGTAGTTTTCTGAAAAGTCTATTTATACCTTCCAGAACATGTGTGTCTTCTGTTGAAACTGAAACACTGTGCTAATCCAGATATAGAGCATGAGCCCAGACACAATGCCATCATTACCTTGTGAAGAAGCTGAAAGTTAGGCTCAGCTGGCTGCTTCTGCAGCTGCCACAGAAGCTCCCTAGATGTATTTCTTACTAGAGTGCAATATTCTTGAAGATCAAGGAGTTGTCTTGCCCATTTTTGCACACCTTGAAGCATCTAACAAATACCAGGTCGGTACTCAAATGTGTACACAAGTCTGAGGATCAACAAGAACTGAGAAATTTTGTGGAAATGCAAGTTAATTAATGCCCAGACTAAAAGCAATCACCCTTTCCACTTTCACTTTTCAGGGCAGGAGAAGCAGAAAGGAGTGCGCATGGGAGAAGTGATAATGGCTGACAGTGGTCTTGGCTGATGGATACCAGAGTTCTGATATCAAAAGTAGCTCACTTTATCTGCTAAGCATTTCATTGTTTAGTATACATTTTTGCAATTTAATATAGCTTGTGTTTAATTTCTACAGTGAAACTGTAAACTGGAAGGCAAGAAAGTTTTTTTTTTTTTTTTTTGACAAAATTGAGCTGAGGTAAGCAAGGACTTACATGTTAAGTTTCACTGAAATTTGAATAAAATATTGGTTTATAATATGCTCATAAAGCCTAGAATTTTTGCTCACATTTGGTTGCTAAACTTTTGGTCAACACTGAGCAATCCTCTAGAAGTGTTGAGTCCTCTTGAAAATCTCCGTGGACCTACAGAAAGCTCCTGGCTGGAGAGTCTGTCTGGTCAGGCTTTAAGCCCTATGGGTCAATGTCAGGCTCCATTTTGGAAGAACTTGTCCCATATATATTTTCATCCTGAAGAGGAAAGGGTAACGCTTTTTTTCAAAATCATTTAGGACCTATGGGCCACTGAAACGACACTTCGATTCAATACTTTGAAACAAAAACATGTAAAAGTTGGCTTGAGCAATAACAGGGCTTAGGTACAAAGCCATGTTCCTGGCAACCGCTTCTAAGAAACAATAAACAGTAGCTCTCCCTTTAAAGTTGCTGCTGTTGTTACTGGAGCTGACTTGATTCTTCTTTGGTGCCAGTCACTGGGATAAGAGCTTTCTGTGAATCATCTCATTTAATTGTTAAAAAAAAATCTCTGTGGGTACTATTATTTCTCCATTTTTCAGATAAGAAAAGTCCAACTCTGACAGATTTAAAAACCTGTAAAAATTCAAAAGGTAAGGTAGAACCTGAGGCCAGCTAAAGTGTAAAACAAAACGCTTTTTGAATGTAATGTAAAGATGATACTGCCGAGGTCACAACGAGTCTGCCAAGGTCCAGCAAGCCTGAGTCTGTGGCACGTGGAAGGAAGAGTCCGTTCTGTGACACACAGGGCGCTTAATCTATCCAATCAGGTATCTCTGCCTGCCCCCTGCTCCCCAACGAGGCAAAACACCTGTGAACCAATCAGCTAAATGCAGCTGCAAAGATCCTGCTGTGTTGCATCTGCATAACACGCCTCGTGACAGTTCCCAACTTAGAAATGCAGTTGTGCAAAGGACTGTGCAGAGCATGTTTTCCCTCCCATGCTTTCCATTCTCATTTCTTCCTCTCATGTTTATGGACTTTATCTCAATTTGAGTGAAGGCAGTTGTGCTGAATAATGATGAGGTGCTTCCTTCAATGCTGCACAGTGATAGCGTGATAGTTTCAGCCAGCTTGGAATTCTTCAACTATCTTCTTTTTGTTATTATCAAAAGAGGTGACCTACTACCTGGGGCATTGTGTTGATACCTATGGATACCAAAGAGGCAAAGTATTTGATTTTCTCCTTTTTTTCCTGGTCTTCCCTGGGATTGTGACTCACTTGCTTTCTTATTAAAAAAAAAAAAAAAAAAAAAAAAAAAAAAAAAAAAAAAAATCTTTCTATGTAAAGAAAATACAGAATAGAGTTAATACACAGTGTGTTCAATATAAGGAAAAATAGATCAATGGATCTTAAACTGATGTAAAGGAAAATTTCCTGGAAATCATGCTCTTTACATTTTCCATATAGATATTACTAGTGACTTAATCAATATGTCTATCTCTGCTTCTCTGTTCAACACACACACACACACACACACATACACACACACACACACACACACACACTTTGGAATGAATAGAAGCGATTTGAGAGTGAAGAAATTCATCTTGACCTGAAATTGCTTTTGGAACAAGTCCATCTCTAACATCAAAACAATTTCTGTCAAAAAGTGTCTGGGTTCAAGCAACCCACAAAATAGCAGCTTATTTAAAAACCAAATCCACTCCTTATTGAAAGTGGTGATATTTGAAGCACACACAAGTAAAACTAATTTAACCTTTGGAAAGTTATCTCTGGAGAGAAGAGTCAAAATCCCTTTATAAGATTTTTAAGCACTGCAATTATTGACGAAGAGTATATTACTTCAGTTTTCTCTGATCAGGAAGAGGAAAAAAGGGAAAAACCCACAAGAGACATCAGCAGCTGTCAGGCTATTTTCCAACTGCAAAGAGGTAGTTTACAGTGGGCTTGTGCCAGTCTCTTAAGACCCAGTTAAGAAGCCTTTTTAAAATGCCTTAAAAAGCCAACTCATACATTAATCAAGTTGAGCCCTCATCCATACTCACTGCAATACATCAATTACTATGTCTTTTTTTAAAAATAAATTCCAGTTGACAGCAGACACCTTATTAAGGCCCACTAAAATGATACAATAAGTAGAAGGCTATTAATATGGCTCTTTTTTTTTCTCCTTGCTATTGTCTTGCTGCACTGGTCTGCAAACAAATTCAGGCTGCATTACAATTAATGCCAGTGGAACTCCTTCTAACGACTTCCAGCTTGCTAATTTTTTACGCTAATAATAAAAAAAAGGCATTGCTATGCAAGAACGACCCCCTTTTATCATGCTAGCATAGCACACCAGAGAGTGTCTGCTATTGTTCACATGAAAGACAATTAAACCCTGGAACATCAAACCTAAGAATGACAATCTGCTAACCAGCACTGGGCATTGCTCAATGCTTTTCTCTATTTTCTGAACTGATAGAATACAATTCTCTGAAGACATTTCTTTCCTGTTCTCCCTTAACCACCCTTTGGGGGTAAAAAAAAAACTTTAAAAAATTCCCTTTGCTGATTTATGCATTTCTGCTTAGAATTTATTAACTGTCTAGGACCAATTTCACTTCAACACTCCTATTGCCTGCAGGTTTAAATTCTGGACACATAACATGAAATGCACCAATCTCACTCACATAGTATCATATTTAAAAATAAACATTAAAAGTATTCTTTTAAAATGCACATGATATGAAAGTCTAGAAATAGAAAGAAAAATCTAATTCTGCAACTCTGTGTATTTCATCTCTGGGGACCATGTGAGAGAGTCACAGGGCATTCTGAAAACTAAGTCTAGTCCAGATGCTAATTTTCCACAAAGCCAGAGTAAAAAAAAAAAAAAAAAAAAAAAAAAAAAGTCCCTTCATTCTCAGCAATATAAGGATTTATTCACCAAATCAACATGACCATTTACTGGAAAAAATACCCTTTATTCCTTTATTTGAGCTTTAATTATAATATACAGAATACGTAAAAGTTCACTGACTTTCTCAAAAAATTTTCAACTTTTGACTGACATTTTTCCCATGGTATAAGGAGAACTAAAATAAGTCAGAACATCTGAGTTGCAACCTTGGTCCTGAAATTGTTAAATCTCAACCAAATCTTGTAACCTCTCTGAGAGTCAGTTTCTTCATTTGTAAAATCAGGAGAAAAATAGCTCCTTCTTCAAGCACAATTGTAAAGATGAAATGAGAAAAATGGATATGAAAACTCTCTGAAAATTAAACCATAATACATTGTAATTAAAATAAATAATTAAGGCCAGGCAAAGTGACACATGCCTGTAATTCCAGCACTTTGAAAGGCTAAGGCAGGTGGATTGCTTGAGGTCAGGAGTTTGAGACTAGCCTGGCCAACAAGGTGAAACACTGTCTCTACAAAAAAAAAAAAAAAATTAACTGAGCATGGTGGTGGGTGCCTATAATCCCAGCTACTCAGGAGGTTGAGGCAGGAGAATCACTTAAACCCAGGAGGCAAAGCTTGCAGTGAGCCAAGAGCGGGCCATCGCACTGCAGCCTGGGTAAAAAAAGCGAAACTCCATCTCAAAAATAAAATAAAATAAATAATCAAATAAATTTGTTACATGACCTCACTAGAGTTACACTGAAAGCTTTACTTTCTGATTAGTAGTGAGTGACTCTCAAGTGCTGAGCATGGCCACACCTTACATATTTACTCAGTAAATTTTCGGTAAAGGTGCCAGGCACTATTCTAGCTTCTTCTCATTTGGCATTTTATTGCATTTTCACAAGAACTCTCTTGGCAGGGATGATCATTCTCTGATTAAAAATGAGGAAACTGAGGCCCAGGGAGATTTGGTGATTGGCCTAAGTGGCAGAGTTGAGACTTGAATCACGGTACTGATGACATAGAAGACACTGAATACATGTCCCCAGCTGTGACTCATTCTTAAGGTGACTTTCCATGGTGGGCATCTTGTATAAGAGAGCAGTTCTGAGAAGCAAAATTAAGAGATGAGTTCAGGCAGCCTGTATTGATATATGGGCTTGGACCCTAATTGGCACTGGAACTCTAGGTCAGCCATTAATTCCACAGTCTTTGCATCTGTAAAATACAGGCAACGTTTATCTCCTGGGGTTGTTGTGAGAATCAATGAAGTCCATGTATAATGTTTAGAAAAATACTCAATAAATGTGAATATGTGTTATTACTTTATCCTCCAGCACTGTGAGAAACTCTAATATGTAAAATAAGCATAAAATAGGATCAGTAACTTCCGCATTTCGCCAAGATAAAGCAACAAGAACCAGACTTACCCTCCCATCTCAAATAATAAAAACACAAACAAAATATGCAGAACAATGAGTAAGATCTTAGAATGAGGTAAGGAGATACAGTGATCTGAGAGATTAGAAACAAATAAGGTAAGACCTATGATCTCTCAGCTTACTCCCTTGCAAGAGGCTCCAGGCCAAATGCAAAAAAGTCAAGTCAGGCAGAGGTCAACAGACTCCTTCAGTTTGGGAGACACATCTAAGAAGCTCAAAAAATCGAGGCAAGAGTAGAATAGAGGACTAGCGAAGATGGTGCTGCAAAGATAGAGCACGCTGGAGATTTGCAGATGGTCCTTTTCTTTTCTTTTTAGATAAAGTCTTACTCTGTCGCCAGGAGCCAGGCTGGAGTGCAATGGCATAATCTTGGCTCACTGCAACCTCTGCCTCCTGGGTTTAAGCAGTTCTCCTGCCTCAGCCTCCCGAGTAGCTGGGACTACAGGCGTGTGCCACCACATCCAGCTAATTTTTATATTTTTAGTAGAGACAGGCTTTCACCATGTTGGCCAGGATGGTCTCGATCTCTTGACCTCGTGATCCGCCCACCTCGGCCTCCCAAAGTGCTGGGATTACAGGCTTGAGCCACCGCGCCCGGCCGCAGATGGTCCTTTTCAAGTGTTCAACTGAATATTAATCGGCGCACGCATGCAAGGAAACTCTTGAAGGTTGGGGAAAGAATCATTAAAAAGTCTAGAGATACTAGTGCCCAGTGCTTACATAAGACGAGGAAGAGTGCTTACTCTCATCACCCAGATTGGAAAAAAACTCACGATTCATGGGACATTGGGTGGGGTACACAGTTCTTTACTCAAAAATGGTAAATAATTAGCTGTAGACCAAGCCCTGTTTCAGTCTACCTAATAAATCTTAAATGTAAGAATCTGAAGAATGAAATTACTTCCAAATAACTGCATCCCAGAACAAGCTCAGGGATATTAACAGAAACACAAAGTATCCAACATATGAGAAGATATAATTAATTCTCAGTGTCTGCTATTCAGTCAAAAGTTACCAGTCACTCAAAAGAAGCAGGCACATATAATTCAAAAGTGATAAGAAAAAAATCAATCAACTGAAACAGATCCCAAAGTGACTCAAATGTTACAAATAGCAGACAAAGGCCAGGTGCAATGGCTCATGCCTGTAATCCTAACACTTTGGCAGGCCAAGGTGGGCAGATCACTTGAGGCCAGGAGTTCCAGACCAGCTTGGCCAACTTGGTGGAACTCTGTCTCCACTAAAAATACAAAAAGTTAGCTGGGCATGGTGGCACATGCCTGTAATCCCCACTACCCATGAGGCTGAGATAGGAGAATCACCTGAACCTGGGAGGCAGAGTTGCAGTGAGCCACAATCACGCCACTCTACTCCAGCCTGAGTGACAGAATGAGACCCTATCTCAAAAAGAAAAAATAGCCAACAAAGACATTAAAATAATTACTATAACTATATTATATATGTCTCCAAATCTGAGGCAAGGGAGATTTATACACTACAGATTAGTGAAGCTCTGCAAATCACCAAATAAGAAACATAACGGAACTGACACCAGGCATATCATAACCTAGTTGTTCATAATGACTGGTAAAGTATAAAATCTTAAAAGTAACCAGAGACAGGAGACA
This sequence comes from Saimiri boliviensis, assembly GCF_048565385.1. Lineage (NCBI taxonomy): Eukaryota > Metazoa > Chordata > Mammalia > Primates > Cebidae > Saimiri > Saimiri boliviensis. Next base: position 68,575,683 of record NC_133462.1, read on the forward strand.
CTATGTGGAGACCTGAAGGTAAATAAAACAGATTTCTCATTGGAAAGAGTGAAAGCAAGAAGACAATATATTGGAACAATATATTTAAAGAAAGAACAAACTGTCAACTGATAATTTGAAATATCATAGCTTTTGAAAACAAAGGCAACATATATATACTTTTGCATATATACAAAGGCTGAAATAATTACTCACAAGCATAACTGCACTACAAAACTATTCAAGGAAGTCCTTGTGACAGAAAGAAAATGATACCGGATGGATACATGAATTGACACAAAAGAATGAAGAACACCAGAAACGGTAACTATGTGAGTTAATATATTTGTTATTATTATTATTACATCACTTTAACAATGTACTGTTTAAACAAAAATAATAACAATGTAGTGTGGGGTATATGTAAGAGCAAAACGTGACAAGAATAGCACAGAGGTTGAGGGAGGAAACATGGAAATATATTAGTGTAAGTCTCAAACAATAAATGACAAGGTATAGTATTAATTGAATGTAGTCTGTGATAAGTAAAACATGTATACTACAAATCCTAAAATAATAAAGCAAAGAGTTATAGCTAATAAGTCAACCAAGGTCATAAAATGGAATCAAAAAATTTATTCAATTAATCCAAAAGAAGATAAAAACACGAAGAGAAAGAAAACAAAAACAACAAAAAGAGATGAAATAAATAAAAGCTAAATAGAAAAATGCTAGATTTAAACCTAACCATATCAATAAACACATTAAATATAAATGGTCTAAATATTCTAATTAGAAAGTAATATTCTGTAGCATTATAAAGTATAATTAGCAATAATTTATTGTATATTTCCAAGTAGCTAAAAGAGCAGATTTTGAATGTTTCCAATACAAATAAGTGATAAATGTTTGAAGTGATGAATATGCTAATCACCCTAATATTGATAGTTACATATTGTATACATATATCAAAATATCACACTGTATCTCATATTTATAATTATTATATGTCAATTTAAAATACTAAAAGCAAAAAGATTAAAAAGTTAGAGATTATTAGATTGGATAAAAAAGCAAAACTCAACTATACGTTTCCCACAAAAATAAATATGCATGAGAAAAACCTTTGTAACCTGGGCTAGTCAAAAATGTTTTTCTTTTAGGTACAATATGAACAGCATAGCCTATAAAATATGAAATTGATAGACTTCACAAAAATTAAAAACATATGCTCTTTAACGCTGTTGTGAGAATAAAAAGACAAGCCAACACTAGCAGAACAGGTTGTAAATTATAAAATCAAATAAAGGCTTTATATCTAGAATACAGAAGGAATTATAAAAACTCGATAACAAGAAAACAACCTAATAGAAAGTAGGCAGAAAATTAGAACAGAAACTTCAACAAGGAAGATATGAATGATAAAGGAGCACATGAAAAGATGCTCAACATCATTCGTCATCAGGGAAATGCAAATTAAAACTACAAGATACCACTACACTTCTATTAGAATGAATACAATTAAAAAGTCTAACTAAACTAAGGATTTGGAGCAAGTGTAATTATATACTGTTGCTGAGAATGTAAAGTGATACTACTTTGAAATACAAACAGTTTGACAGTGTTCTGAAAAGTTAAACATACAGTTAATATGTGATCCACTCTCAGGTTTCTACCAAAGATCAATGAAAGTCTATGTCCATGCCAACTTGTAACAGTTTCTTTCTTTCTTTCTTTCTTTCTTTTTTTCTTTTCTTTTTTTTTTTTTTTTTTTTTTTTTTGGAGAGGAATCTTGCTCTGTGGCCCAGGCTGGAGTGCAGTGACGTGACCTTGGTTCACTGCCACTTCTGCCTCCTGGTTTCAAGTGATTCTCCTGCCTCAGCCTCCTGAGTAGCTAGGATTACAGGTATGTGCCACCACGCCTGGCTAATTTTTGTATTGTTAGTAGAGATGGGGTTTTACCATGTTGGCTAGGCTTGTCTCCAATTCCTGAGCTCATGATCTCCCCAAAAGCCCAGGGTGAAAAAACACAAAAATCCACAGACAGCAATTGAATAAGCATATTGTAGCAAATCCATACAATTTGATGGTACTTCAGTAATAAAAAGGAGCTAACTACTGATTCAACAACATGGATATATGTTAAAATAATTATGCTGATTGAGACATACCAGATAAAAAAGAATATATACTGTAGGAGTCCACTGATATGAAACTCCAGAAAATGCAAACTTATCTGTAGAGGCAAAAAGCAGATAAGTGATTACCCTTCAGATGGGGGAAATAAGTCAGTAAAGGGGTCAGAGAAAAGGATTATAAGGCAAGAAAAGAAAACTTTTGGGGTAAGATCTGTTTATTAAGGTATTGGTTTCACGGGTGTACATGTATGTCAAAATGGATCCAATTGTACACTGTAGTGTATAGTTTACTGTATGTAAGTTATATCTCATAGAGCTGTTACAAACAAGAACAGGATCATTGTCCATCAGGCATTTAAAAGTTAATTACTGAAAGAAAACATACATACAAAATTAATGTAATGAATAAGAAGATAATATAAAGAGTTTTGTACAAAATACATGAGAAGTAGAGACCAGTGATTCTAAAGCTTTGATATGCATCAGAATCACCTGAAGGGAGTATTTAAACATAGATTGTTGGCCCCAATGCCCAGTTTTCTGATTCAGTAGGTCTGGGATGGGGCTCAAGGATTTGCATTTCCACAGGCTCTCTGTTAATGCTGATGGTGCTGGTCCCAGGACCACACTTTTAGAATCACTGATATATAAGAGAATAGGACAATACAGAATAAAGGGCCAATTTAGAAAAGGGAGAAATTACAGCATTTCTTGAAAAGCTTTCTTTTTTCCTTAAGTTCACAATGAAACAGAATTCCAGTGAATAAAATTTTATTTTATTCTCAGAATTTCTTTCCTTCAAAATTTTACTATGTTCCTACTGAAAATTCCACGCTTTGCGAGTAGATCTCATACTACCTAATTGCAGAATCCACTGGTTTAGAGACAGTCCATATCTTCTTAGAGAGCAATTAAATATCAAACCAGTGAGTAAATTAAGAATAGGGTGAGGGTATATTTCAATTAGTCAAACCTTTTATTCCCACTTTCTGCCATATTTCAATTATTCTTCTCCTATACCCTTTTGAGAAACTGTTGTTACTGTAGGTTTAAAATAAATAAAAATAGTTTCTCTTTCTCAGGAGTCACAGGCTTTGTTCTTTGCCATTTCCTCTCCAACACTTTTTCTCCTACCTGCTCACTTTCATCTGGTTAATCCTAATTTGTCTTTTAAGCCTAGGATAGACAGCACTTATGTGCAAAACTTTTCTGGGCACACTTCACGCTCACTCTGCTGCACAGGAAGCTCCTCCTTTGTGCTCCTTGTCTCTACTGCCTCTGCCACCTTGCACTAAATCATCTTATCATGCTCATCCCATTTTTTTTCTGCTTCTTAAATAATGTATTTCTCTTTAACTTAATGAAATTGCATTTGGGACATCCTAGCTTCTTTGATCCCCTCTGAGTTACAGAGTGTTAGGGATAGAGAAGGAGGGAGTCAAGAGGTCACAAAATCTAGAATCATAAAACTAGAGAGACAGAACATGGAATGAAATTGTAAATATACAACATATACTTGCATACAGGCACATACAAACATTTTGGGGGTTGTTAATGACTTCCCTAAGGATAGTAATTTCAAGTGGCTCCAATCTTTAACCCAGATTGAATCACAGGACAAATCAAGTTTCCCAATTCCTACTCATGCATTTGACATATTTATGGTCTGCTTTTATAGCTTTTGATCACAATTTCCTAGGAGGCAGCTGGTCCCTAAATCAACAAGTCAGGAAAAAAAAAAAAAAAAGAACAGCCAAAGTCCAGTCCTGTTAACAAAATTACCTATTGAGGAGGTCAGTGCTGTTTGAAACACATATAAAACATGAGAGTGACTTTTAAAATGTCTGCTATTGGATGAAGATTACATTTAAAGATTCCAATTGTACTTTCGTATGACGCTATACTTCTGTGGTAGTGCTTTGCCCAAAACAAAGGTTTAAGGAAATAAAAATAATAAAAATGATACAGAAAAAAAAACAAAAACCACTTTTCTGAAAATTTTCATTTCAACCAGAAGCAAACATGTTATAAGACAAAGCAGAGTTAGGAATAACTTAGTGTTTCTCTCAGGAATAACTGTGATCTTCCACACTTAGGGATTGATGGTCAGCGGTAACTTAGATCAACTCAAGAAGGAAGCATCTGCGGCTCTCCACCTCAGGAGATGCTGCTCAGAGACCCAGCACCTTGGGAGAACACCCCAGGTTCTCTGGGGAGGTCAAGAGTTTGGAACTCAGGATCATACTGAAGAAGCTCAGCCCAGGAAAGTAGCTGATCTAGGACGTAGGCTTCTGACTTCCAGACTCTACTATCATCATCAGAGGCCCAAAGTTGGGTCCCACACCCAAAGAGTATAATGATTCCCAGCCTTCAGCACAACAGGAATTGACCAGGAAAGAAAGACCTTTATTCCTCTGACAGAAAAGCCTGATTCCCACCACCCCCCCAAAAATGATACTTTCACCTTGTTCTCTTTCTCAGTGGATCTATATTTTCATGAATGAAGAAAAGAAAAATATCGAACTCTCCGATTAGAAACGTTTCTTATAAGAAGGTTTACAATAGGCTTCAATTTTTTAAAGCTATGCAGAAAAACAAAATTTACCACAAAGGAATAAAGAGCACTAACCAAAGAAATTTCACTCTCACAGATTTTGTAGCACCTCAGAACTTCCTTTGGAAGGGAAGGACAAAGCGGCCATTTGCTCAGCTTAGATCATTTGAATTGAGACTCATATGTTATTTTAAATGAACATTGCTCAGGTAGTTAAGCCTTAAAAATCAACCATCCTTGACAATTGTCCAATTTTTTTTTTTAAAGTCTTACCTTAAGGGTTTCAGAAACACATTTACAAAGTATGCTGTAGTGGGAACTAGTCAAGTTTGCTACCTGCCTTCATAGCACAATTGGGACTGCTGGTCTTTGTTCATTTTTGTCTTTGAAAACTTTGTTACAATTAAAAGAGGTAAAAGTAGTAAATTTAAAAAGTAGTAAACTACAGTTGTTTGGCACTTGGAACGATACAAAATACCAATGCACATTAAAAATGTAATCCAATAGAACATTTAATTTTCAAGATTTTACTTTCACCCCTTGACTTATAAGGTTAAGAAGGAAAGTACTGAATTTCTCTCGTGACACTAGAACTGTCTCTTACAATGGCATTCCTTTTGAGAAATCAGAACTGAGGTTTTCTTTGTATTCTCTATGTGCTGAGTCCCTATATTGGGTAATATTAGCATCTTTTATATCCATACCTAACATTCTTTTTTCCTATATTGTACAAGTTCCAGAGTCTTAACGCTTTATAGTAGTGCCAACAAAAATGTTTAAGGAGAGGCCATCCAAAAGCAGGCATGACATTTTGCAGAGTCTTCAGTTTATCTTTAGAATGCATAATTATAAACTGCGCTTGAAATAAGCTGCCCAGATATTTGTGTTAACACAGAAATTCTGTTACCATTAGTTCTTGCTCAGGAAACGCAAATATTGTGAACACGCTGTTTAACAGCAGCAAATATCATGTCTCCCATTTTTATGAAAAGTAATATTGTAAAACATGCTATCAAGTAATCAACATATTAAACAGTTCTCCATACAAGCCATGTACATAAATACACACATTTTATTGGACAGTGTAGCAAATAACCACAGTTGAAGTGTTCATATCCAGTATGAGACACATGTACATCCACTTTATATGGTACAAATATAGCAATACAATGACATTTTAAAGATTGTTTTTATTGTTATTTAAATATGTATGTTCTTATCAATATTGAAATATGTATTTTTTAGGGGAAAGCAGCAAGCATGCACATTTGTTTCTGCTGAAGACCTTTTTTAAAATAACCATATTAAAATCATAAATACTAGCTCTCCGATGATGTAGAAATATCTATATCTCATGACATCTTTATCTTTCTTTCTATTTATTTATTTATTTATTTTGAGATAGGGTCGCACTCCATCACTCAGGCTAGAGTGCAATGGTGTGACCTCAGCTCATTGCAGTCTTGACCTCCTAAGCTCAGGTGATCCTCCCATCTAAGCCTCCTGGGTTGCTGGGACTACAGGGGCTTACCACCACACCCGGTTAATCTATCTTTTAAAGGAGCTTAAGATATGTCCACAATTCTTCCTCCAGGTGGCTTTTCTTACAGACTTCCTCCAGGTGGCTTTTCTTCAAACTCTGGCATCTGTGATTAGATATTCTTTCATTTTGTGATGTGGGTTTTCAAACTTAAAAAGAGATTATAAAGTAATCTCTCTTCTTTATTTTCTGCTACATAGACAGTTTTTAACCTTAAATATTTTACATTTTCCTAATTACAAGTTTCTGTCATTTTCTTCATCAGTGTTCAAACTGTGAAATGAGGAAAAGAGATATTTGGTTTTAAAAAATAAAATGATGAAACTTTGTGATACTGGTGTTCTTCTTCAAAGGCCTTTGGGTCTTCTGTTTCCGTATGTATGCAACATGCATGCTGATATGGTCTCAGGAAGTCTATTAGCTGTAACTATCTTTGCACTGTGCATATGGGAAAACTGAGGCATAGAACAAAACCACTTGTCCAACATCTTGTAAAAACTGTAAGTATACACAGAAACTAATTGAGAGGGAAACATACTTTAATTCGAGTCATTTATCAAAAGAATTCTCCTTTCACTTTGATAATATGTTTCTAACCTTTCATTTTTACACAGCCAAATTCTCAGCCACAACCAGAAATTCAATCCAAATGTCATTAAGTAACAATTTTAAAGTTTGGGCACAAATTTCATATATTTATGAAGAAAGGTTTCTCTAAGTAAATGAATAGTGAAACAAATTTGCATAAGGGATATTTAACTGCTTAAGATAAAATATCTCTATGGGGCCCTGTCAATTTGGAAGCAACTATTTCACTGCAGAAAAACTGATAAACAAATCATTCTTAAATTTGTAAGAAAAAAGACTCTAAACACCTTTATTAGCGTGCTCTGTAAGTCCAAGTCCAATTCCCCTTTATTTGAGACATTTATTTTATTTACTGCTGTCTCTCCCCTACCTCTTCACTATACTGTAATTTCCATGGTGGTAAGATTATTTTTTCTTATCAGTGTAAAAATTTTATTTTCTAAATTATAATACAGCATAATCAACACTAGTTTTGGTGTACAGCCCTGTGAATCTTAACACATGAATAGATTAATGTAAATATTATAAGAATCAGGATACAAAAAATTTCCTGCCCTACAGAATTCCTACTAGCAATCCCTTTATAGGCAAATTGCCTGTCACTCCTAACTCCTGAAAACCATTGATCTGTCCCCAGCACTACAATTCTATCTTTTTGGGAATAACATAAAATAGAATGCTATAGTATGTCACTTTTTGAGATTGGCCTCGCACTAAGCATGAAGATTTGTCTAAACTGTTGTGTGTATTGATAGTTTTCTTTTTTTTTTTTTTTTTTTGAGACAAAGTTTCGCTCCTGTTGCCCAGGCTGGAGTGCAAAGGCGCAATCTCTGCTCACTGCAACCTCCACCTCCCGGTTCAAGTGATTCTCCTGTCTCAGCCTCCCAAGTAGCTCAGATTACAGGTATGCGCCACCACACCTGGCTAAGTTTTTGAATTTAGTAGAGATGGGGTTTTACCATGTTAGTCAGGCTGGTCACAAACTCCTGACCTCAGGTGATCCACCTGCCTCAGCCTCCCAAAGTGCTGGGATTACAGGTGTGCACCACCGTGCCTGACTGACAGTTTGTTCTTCATTATTGCTGAGTAGTGTTTCATTGTATGAATGCACCACGGTTTATCCATTCACTTCTGAAGGACGTTCACATTGTTCACAATTTTGGACAATTACAAATAGCACTGCTATAAACAATTATATACAGATTTTTATGGATCATACATTTTTTATTTCTCAAATGTAAATATCTAGGAGTGGGATTTATATATCCTACAGTAGGTCATGTTTAACTTTATTTAAAGTTAAATAAAGTTAAATAAAGGCTGAATTGTTTTCCAGAGTGGCTGTTTCATTTTGCATTTTTATCAGCAGTCTGTGCAAGTTTCATTTCCTCTACATTCTCATCAGCACTTGGTATTATCGCACTTTTAAAAATTAGCCATTCCAGGCCAGGTACAGTGGCTCATGCCTATAATCCCAGCACTGGCAAGGCGGGTGGATCACCAGGTCAAGAGATCGAGACCATCCTGGCCTGCATGGTGAAATCCCATTTCTACTGAAAATACAAAAAATTAGCCAGGCATGATGGCAGGTGCCTGTAGTCCCAGTTACTTGGGAGGCTAAGGCAGGAGAATTGCTTGAACCCGGGAGATGGAGGTTGCAGTGAGCCAAGATTGTGCCACTGCATTCCAGCCTCGACAACAGGGCAAGACTCTGTCTCCAAAAAAAATTGCCATTTTAGTGACATGCAATAAATTTCAATATTTTAATATGCATTTTCCCATAAGTAATGGTATTGAACATTTTTTCACATGTTTATATGCATTCCATATGTTTCCTTTCTTGAAATGTCTGTTCAAGTCTTTTGCACATTTTAAAATTAGGTTGTTAGTTTTCTTACTCCTCAGTCTTGCAATTCCTTGTTTACTCTTGTTGTAAGAGCTTTGTCTGCTATGTGCTTTGAGAACATTTCCTTCCAGCAAGGGAACTGTTCTTTCATTTTCTTAATGGTGAGAGTGCAAACATTTTAAATTTTGATGAAGACCAATTTATCAATTTTTTGTTTTATGGATTATATCTTTAGTGTCACGTTTAAGAACTTTTTACCTAACCCTAGATAATGATAATATTCTCTCATGTTTTCTTCTAAAAGCTTTATAGTTTTATGTTTTACTTCCAGGTTTTTGTTCACTTTTAAGTTTTGAGTTAATTTTTCTACAAGATGTGAGCTTTAAGTGAAGATTTAATTTTTAATTTTTATTTATTTATTTATTTTGCCTACTGATACTCAGTTGTTTCAACATCATTTGCTGAAAGGACAAAATTGCTTTTGTATCATTGTCAAGAACCAACTGATCATATTTATGTGAGTTTGTTTCTGGATTCTTGTTGTCATCCATTGGTAATTGTCTATTTCAATGTCACATTGTCTTGATTAGTGCAGCTATTCAGTAAGTCTTAAAATCAGAAAATATGATTCCTCTAAGTTTATTCTTTTTCACAATCAGTTCAGTTGTGCTGGTTCTCTTGCCTTTTCATAAAAACTCTAGAATCAGCTTGTCTATGTCTATAAGAAAATCCTCCTTGGAATTTTATAGAAATTTCTTTAAATCTATTATCACATTGGGGAGAATCAACATCTTTACTTCGTTGTATCTTCTGATTCATGAACATAGACTATGTCTCAATTTATTTAGATCTTCTGTGATTTATTGCATCAGTATTTGTAGTTTTCAACAATAGATCCTAGAAATATTTTATTAAATTTACATCTATATATTTCATTTTTGGAGCTATTATAATTTTATTTTTAAAGTGCACTTTCCAATTGTACATGGGTAGTATATAGAAATGTAATGATTTTTGTATGCTAACCTTGTAACCTGAAAAGTTGCTAAAATCATTGATTATGGCTAAGAGTTCTTTGTAATTTTCTTGGGATTTTCTACCTAGAAAATCACGTTGCCTGTGCTTTACTTCCAATCATCTTCTAGTACAATATTGAATAGAATTTTTATAGGCAGGCCTCCTTGCTTTGTTCCTGATCGTAGGGAGAAAGCATTTAGTGTTTCACCATTAACTCTATTAGCTGTAGATATTTTGTGGATGGACTTTACCAACATGAAAAAGTTTCTTTCTATGCCTACTTTGCAGAAAGTGTTATCATGAATAGATGTTAAAATATAGCAAATATTTTTTCTGCATCAATTGACATAAACCTGTGTTTTTTGTTTTTTGTTTTTCTGGAGGATTACCTTGATTGACATCTAATATTGAGCCAGCCTGGCAATCCTACTTTACGAAATAAACCCCACTTTGTTATTAAGTGTTATTCATTTTACATCTTCAAAGATTTGATTTGTTAGTGTTTTATTGAGAATGCTTGCATATATGGTCATAAGAAATATTGCTTTGTATTTCTCTCTCTCTCTCTTTTCTTTTGTTGTCTGGTTTTGGTATAAGGGTTACTCTTTGGAGGCCAGAATTACTCCTTTGGCCTCATAAAATGAGTTGGGAAGTGTCCATTCTTCACCTATTTTCTGAAGATTTTTAAAAATTGGCATTTTTTTGTCTATAATTGTTTGGTTAAATACACCAATGAAACTACCTGGGCCTGGAGATTTCTTTGGCAAAAGAATTTTTAACAATAATTCAATTTATTTAACAGGTATTGGTTTGCCTAGGTTATCTTGGTAGTAATTCATGAGTTTCAAGAAATACATTCATTCCGTCAACATTGCCAAATTCCTTTACATTGAATTTTTCATAGTATTATATTATCCTTTTAATGGTTGTAGGATCTGTAATGATAGCTCCTGTTTATTCCTGATATTGACAATTTGTGTATTTCATTTTTTGTCAATCTTGCTAGAAGTTTATAAATTGTACTGATTTCTAAAACAGTGCTCATTGTTTTTACTGATTTTATCTATTGTCTTTCTGTCTTAAAATTTATTAATTTATGCTTATATCTTTATTATTATACTCCACTCTATTTACTTTGTTTTCTTCTTTTTCTATTTTATTAAGGTGGAAATTTAGAGTATTAACTGAAGATCTTTCTTATTTTCTAATAGATATAATGCTATAAACTTTCCCTGTAAGCACTGCTTTAGCTGTATCACATACATTTTAATATGCATATTTTCATTTTCATTCAGTTGAAAATATTTTCTAATTTCCCTTGAGATTTCATCTTTGACTATGGATCATTTAGAAATGCATTGTCAAATACGTGTTTGGACATTTTCCTATCTTCCTCTATTTGGCTTATACATTAATTTTGTAAGATCAGAGAATATATTTTAGATTATTTCCATTTTTTTTACATTTTAAACATTGGTTTTATGATCTAAGATATAGTCTATCTTAATCAATGTTCTATGTTCCTTTGAAAAGCATCTGCATTTTCCTGATATTTGGTGGAATGCTCTAAAAATATTAATTAGATTCAATTGGTTGATGTTTTTGTTCAGTTCTTCTATAGTCTTGATAATTTTTTCTCTCTTAATTTTAACTATTACAGAGAGAGGAATTTTGATGTCTCTAACTATAATTATAGATTTGCCTGTTTCTACTCTCAGTTCTGTTAGTTTCTGCTTCCTGTATTTTCAGAGCACATTTACAATTATTACATACGCTCAGTGAATTGATCCCTTTATCAATAAGTGAAAACCCTATCATCCCAAAGTTCCCTTTATCCTTTCCTCTTCATGTTGTAGTTACCACACATATCAGATATATATACATTGAAAACTCCATCATTCAACGTTAAATGTTTTGCTTTAAGTTATCAAACAAATTTTAAAGAACTCAGGAGGAAAAGAATAGTCTATTATATGTACCGCAGTACTTAATATTTCTTTTGCTCTTCTTTCATGCTTGTTCTAAATTTCCTTCTGGTATTATTTTCCTTCTATCTGAAAAAATTCCTTTAGAAATTAGCTTAGAGCTGACTGGCTGGCACCAAATTCTCTTAATTCTCCTTTATCTGAGGATGCCTTTAGTTCACCTTCATTTCTCAGCAGCATTTTTGCTGAATATAGAATTCTGGTTTGGCAGTTCTTTTCAGCACCTTAAAATATGTGTCACTTCCTTCTACCCTCTATGATTTCTGATGAGATAATCCACAGTCATTTAAATTGTTCCTCTGCAGGAAGTGCATAATTTATCTCTGCTTTTGTTCAAGAGTTTTTTGTCTTATTTTTGTAGCATTTTGATTATGATATGTCTAAACATGGATTTATTTGGATTCATACTGTTTGATTTTCACAGAACTTGAATCTATGGGTTATTTTCTTTCTTCCAGTGTTGGAAGTTTTGGGCCATTATTTCTTCAAGTGTGTTTTAGCACCACACTTATTTGTCATCCAGTTCTAGAACTCCTATGATGCAAATGTTAAACCTTTTATTTTTTTAAATTGTGCCACGCATCTTTGAGACTGTTTATTTTTTTTTCTCCCAGTCTATTTTTTTCTCTGTTTGTCAAATTGGATAATTTCTACTGATTTATTTTCAAGTTTAGTGATTCTTTCCTCTTCCATTGCCATGCTGCTACTGAGCAGATCCAATAAGAATTTTATTGTGAGTTATTGTATCCTTCAATTCTAAAATTTCCATTTGATTTTTCTATTTCTTATTTCTTATTGCCAAGGTTTTCTATTTTAACTTTGTTTCTATTTTAACTTTGTTTCAGGGAATTTTTTTAATTTTTTTTTTTTTTTAATTTCAGGGCATTTTTTTTTAAAAATAAGTTTCTTTAAAAGTCTGTTAGAAAAGTCCAACATCTGTATCCTCTAAACGTCAGTTTCTGTTAATTGTTTTCTTGATGTAGGTTGAAACTTCTCTAGTTATTCTTATTCCAAATAATTTTAGATGGTATCTAGAGACATTTTTAATGTGTTTTGAGACTATGTGTCTTGTTTAACTCTTACGGAATATGTGATACTTTCATTTTCGCAACCAATCAAACTGATGAGATTCAGACCACAAGTTCCAACTGACCTTCTCAGGGTTATGGTTCCAATATGAGCTGTTTCCAGGGTTTCTGCAGTGGTATTCTGATTTTTTCTATGTGTGCACCACTCAGTGTCCAGTATGGACATAGGTGCAGGTGGATCTGTTGGTTTAATTCTGTGTCTGAACTTTATATAAACAGAAGCCCACAGAATGCATGTTATATGTTTAGCTTCTTCTCCCTGGTGCTACATTTATGAGATCCAACCTTATTGCATAACACACAGTGGTTTATTTTCATTGCCACATAGTATTTCTATATATGAGTACTATATTTATATTATATTTATTTATACTCATTTATTACTTCATTCTCATGTTGATGAAAATTTGGATTTGTTCCAGTTTTCGGTTGTTATAAATATTATGAAGATGTTTCGTATGCATCTTTTGGTGCATATTCTGTTGAGCATATACCTGGAAGTAGAACTGCTGGGTCAAAGGCTATACATATGTTCGGCATTAGTACATTCCATCAGTTTTCCAGAGTGGTTTTCCCAATCTATACTCCCACCAGCAGAAATGGACATTCTAATTCCAGAAGGAAGGTATTTTTTAAAGACAGAAACAGCCTTATTTAGAGGGAAATGTCATCATCTAGTATGGATATCAGGCAAAAAATGAAAAACTATAATGACAGTGCTTCCTAGATTTCTCTTAAACCTGGGCCTTCATGCTTATGACCAATGTATTCACTAGAAGATGCCCTTCTAAATTAATAAGCTAAAGAAACAGAAGAAATAAAAAAAGTTTTAAAATATGAAATAAAATAAAGGTATCTACTCCCTAGAACTGCATAACAGAATAAAATATATTCTGTTATGTAGGTACTACAAACATTTTTGAAAAGTTTTAAATAATAAATAACCACATATATAAAGTTATGAACTATCTTTCATTACTGACATTCTGGAGGAAATACATGGAGTTGCCTGGGGAATGTTTTCGAACGTCTCAAAAGGCCCTACCTGCCAAACAAGAATCCCCTACAAGCCTGTTATAATGTCAGAAATTTCCACTATAATTCCCATTTACATTAAAGACAAGTTGATCATTGTATCTAGAAATATATATTTCCAGGGAGGTAGAAAAAACATACAAAGGGAATCTACTTTTTATTTATTTTTTTAAATGATAATATCATTTTTGTCATACCTTGTTTTTTTTTCAGGCATAACAATCAATGCTGAGGCATCTGTACAATTGCATCTTACGGTTTTGGAAATTGTGAGAAGATTGATCACAGACAGTATCATTCACAGAAGCCATAGAACCAATTGTTCAGTCATGAGATAACTGACCTGAAGCAGATTTAAGCAGCACCTGTCATAATGCTACAGTCCACTGAGCCACCCGCTGTCACGTTAAATGCTCAACATGAAACAATAGGTAGGGCCTGGAGTGGTGGCCCACACCTGTAATCCCAGCACTTTGGGAGGCTGAGGCGGGTGGATCACAAGGTCATGGGTTCAAGACCAGCCTGGCTAATATGGTGAAACCCTGTCTCTACTAAAAAAAATACAAAACTTGGCCAGGCATGGTGGCAGGCGCCTATAGTCCCAGCTACTCAGGAGGCTGAGGCAGGAGAATTGCTTGAACACGGGAGGCAGAGGTTGCAGTGAGCCAAGATCACGACATTGTACTCCAGCCTGGGCAGCAAGAGTGAAACTTTATCTCACCAAAAAAAAAAAAAAAAGAAAGAAAGAAAGAAAAGAGAAAAAGAAACAATAGGTATCTTGACTAAAGACTTTACACCTTTTAATAGAGTAATTCTGAACAAAAACAAATACATAGTGTCAAAGATAAAGGAAAGTAGTTTTCAAACCTTTCCAAGTAACATTAATGTGTTATCAGATTCAAGAACCTCTTCACTAATGTGTGTGTGTGTGTGTGTGTGTGTGTGTGTGTGTGTGATCTATGAAGTATGGAAGAATAAAGTTTAGACAACACTACCACAAACAATATTTGCCCTAATGAAAACCTTAGTCTAGCAGAAAAACAGTACATGTTAATACTCTGTTTAGACCCCCCAACTGTACTTAACATGTTTCATTATAATTATTTATGCATCTGTCTCATTCACTATACTATCAACTCCTTATGGATAGTAATCATCCCTAACCCACCATGAGTACCATCCTCATTGTTGGACTGTGTAAGACTCATCTCATGTTATGTATTTGTTCTCATGCCCCACCCACAAAACAGCGAGTATTCTCAATCATATGTGTTAAGCATTCCTGTAAAGTATGCAATGCTATTTTATATGTACGTGTTTAATAGATGTAAATGGTATTGTTATGTAATCCATTATGTTTCCTTATTTTTTTTTTATTCAGCGCTATGCTTTACCAATCCATTCACATTGCTATGTACACACCTAGACCATTACTTCTAACCTCTGAGCAGTACTCCACATGTACACCTACCAAGTTCTATCTAATCATTCTTTCAGTGATGGACACGCCAGCTTCTTACCTCCACAAATAATACTGCTTCTATGTACATCACGGACAGTGTGAGAAGTTCATTGGGAGGCATATCAGGAATAAAACTTCTGGGTCATACAGTACGCAGATACTGACTACAGCAGTATACAGTTCCACAGCACACGTGAGGAGTCTCAAATTTCCATATTTTTGCCAACATAATGTTTTACAATACCTATTTCTAATTTTTGCCTAATTCACATTGTTGGAATTTGCATTTCACTTAATGAGTTTGAGCACTAACTATGCCAGCTAGTTCTTTAGGATTCCTCTTCTATAAATTGTCTGATCATATACTTTGTCTACCTTTTACATTGAGATTGCTATCTTTTTCTTCTTAATTTGTAGGCTTCTTTTTATACATTAGATCAGGCATCCCCAAACTACGGCCCGTGGGCCGCATGCGGCCCCTGAGGCCATTTATCCAGCCCCCCGCCGCACTTCAGGAAGGCGCACCTCTTTCATTGGTGGTCAGTAAGAGGAGCACAGTATGTGGCAGCCCTCCAACAGTCTGAGGGACAGTGAACTGGCCCCCTGTGTAAAAAGTTTGGGGACGCCTGCATTAGATACTAATCCCTCATCAGTATTAGACACTGTAAGTAATTTATTTTGTTCTCTTGGGCATTAACTTTAATATGTTCTTTGTAAAATATAAATCCTTAAATTTTATATAAATAAGTTAATCGATGTCTGCCTTAATTTATGCCTCTGAGATTTCAAAAAACTCCTTTCCTATTTGTAGATCATGAAGATATTTTCCTGCATTTTCTTCTTTTATTTTTAGTTTTACCTTCCATATTTACCTCTATAATACATCCAGAGATTGTCTTTGTAAGAGTTGTTAGGAAGAAACCCAGTTTTGTTTTCCTCCATGGAGTAACATTTTTAAAAAGCAGTAATACACAGTCTGTCTTTTCCCCATTAATGTTTTGATGCCACCTTTAGTAAATATTAAGTTTTCACAATTTATATTTCTCTGTGCATTTATTCAGTACTATGGCTTGCTTGTCTTTTCAAAATGTTCAAAATAGGCTGTTGAAGAATACTGTTCAAAATACTAAAAAATACTATAAAAAGTATTAAATTATAACTTGATAAAAATATGGATAAACTGCTAGGAGATTTTTATTCCTCCACATAAATTTCAGATTTATGTATTGTATTTATCCTTATATTTCCCAGTACACAGCATAGTGTCTGAGACGAAATAGGTCAAATAATATATTTTTGAATGAAAAAGATTAAATGACAACTATGTAGATGGACCAAAAAGCACTAGGTGAGCATAGAGGCCAAAGACTACATGTGAGATAAGAGAAACTGGATTTTAACCAACAATTTGGCTTTAGCACAGATAGTTTAGTTCTTTTTTTTTTTTTTTTTTTTTTTTTTTTTTTTTTTTTGAGACGGAGTTTCGCTCTTGTTACCCAGGCTCGAGTGCAATGGCGCGATCTTGGCTCACCGCAACCTCTGCCTCCTGGGTTCAGGCAATTCTCCTGGCTCAGCCTCCTGAGTAGCTGGGATTACAGGCACGCGCCACCATGCCCAGCTAATTTTTTGTATTTTTAGTAGAGACGGGGTTTCACCATGTTGACCAGGATGGTCTCGATCTCTTGACCTCGTGATCCACCCGCCTCGGCCTCCCAAAGTGCTGGGATTACAGGCTTGAGCCACCGCGCCCGGCCAGATAGTTTAGTTCTAAAGGCAAATAGGTGAACATATAGCTACTGAAATATAGTCCATTTATGTAATTCTTTAGCAAATCTGCTTTGCCATCTGTTTTTGTCTCTAAATAACTTGGAGTTCAAGAGTTTACAGGGGGTTGCAGTGAAGCTCAACTTTTTGGCAAATGGTTATAGAGCACTGAACTCACTCTCAAAAGAACAAACAAACAAAACAGTGTTGACTTCCTGTCCACTGCCATTCATCTCTCTCTGCAATTGCCATGACACTCTCTGATTACTGATATTATTATCCCCAGAAGATGGTTCATGGGAATTCTCATCCCCTGCTAGGCTGTCCCAGTTTCATAAAGTGAAAATCTGGTCGGCTTACTCTTGAGGGGAAAAAAAGGCCACAAAAAAAAAAGAAAAAAAGAAAAGACTGTTTTAAAAAAGATACCAGCTGCTACGATGCTGCATTAATGCAAACACAGCAGAGTGTAGAGAGGATGTCTGTTTTGCTGTTTCATTTCTCTTCTTCTTTTCTACTCCTTTAGTGACAATATCACCAGAGAGTTAATGGAAGCACGGTTGTGGAATTTTCTGAACAATAAAATGACTACCCTCCATAATTACCTCAATCCCAATATCATCCTCCCCCTAAACTAGGCAAATCTAGCAGCAGTCTTTCCTCTTTTAATCTGTCTCCATCTCCCATTGCTTTTTCCAAATATCGTATACATATATGTAGCTACACCACACGCAAACTAGCAAAATATCTTGGTGGCACCAATGAAAACAATAAAACATCACTAACTAGGATGTCTTGAATTCTTTTGTTAACTAGATAGATAGTTGTTAATCTGAAATGCCTCTGTATCAATAAGGTGTGTATTTAGTTAAAACTATTGTAAATAAAAGTAAATTACTTTAAAAAGATAAACTAGGCTGGGCATGGTGGCTCATGCCTGTTATCCCAGAACTTTGGGAGGCCAAGGTGATTGGATCGTTTGCGGTCAGGAGTTAGAGACCAGCTTGACTAACATGGTGAAACCCCGTCTCTACTAAAATACAAAAATTAGAGGGGCGTGGTGGTGGGTGCCTGTAATCTCAGCTACTCAGGAGGCTGAGGTAGGAGAATTGCTTGAACCCAGGAGGAGGAGGCTCAGTGAGTCAAGGTTGCACCACTGCACTCCAGCCTGGGCAACACAGCAAGCCTCAAAAAAGGGAAAGAAAGGAAAGGGAGGAAGGAAGAAAGGGAGGAAAGAAGGAAGAAAGGAAGGGAGGGACGGAGGGAGGGAGGGACGGAGGGAAGGAGGGAGGGAGGGATGGAGGGAGGGAGGGAGGGAGGGAGGAAGGGAGGGAGGAAGGGAGGGAGGGAGGATAAAATGAACTGTTTTCATGCACCTTATATACTTTCAGAATGCCCATTAACATTTAGAGGATTGATAACATTAATGCTAAAAACAAAAACCATGGAGATAATTTTGTCCAGCATTTATCTTGCAGATGAAGAATATGAAGCTTTGAAAAGCAAAAGGACTTGATACCATTATTAAGGCAGCCACCTAAAGATTTCTACCAAGCCAGTTTTTATTAGCTTATATCCAAATGTAGTTTCAAAACTGTATGCATAGTTTTCTAACTCACTTATTAATGTTTTATTTTAATCAGGCAAATGTTCTTATTAGGATTTACATTTATAACACCAACATCATTTATTCTCTCCTTTTTATTTAATTTGGAAGCTATTGGATATATTGATTTATAATCCTATAACAGTAAAACGCTAAATATGGCAGGAAAGTATATTATTAAGGAATATAAAGTATGAATTCACAAACAAGAGAAAATTGGAATTCTCAAAATATATTCCTATTTATATTAAAAGTATTCAATGAAAGACAAATTGCAACTATTTTACAAAGATTAAAAGCACTGCTGATACACTATTACTGAACACACAGTAGAATAATTATTGCCTTTTAATATGCTCTCTTCCTACCTTAAAACAATTGAACCTAAAGATAAAATATAAATATTAATTGAAAATGAGTTGTTCTGCAGTCAGCCACAGGGAAATTCCCTAAAATACAACATAAAAGAAAAAAATGAATAAATTAAACTAGCAAAGTTCAAATGTTTCTACTTTTATGTACATTACGTGCTTTTTATAATGAGTATAAATAAATGATACCAAAGAAAATCTTGTTAAAAATTGGAGTGAACCAGTTCCTAGATAAACTCTCATTTTTTTCCAACATATTCCATAATTTCCTCACTAAAACAGGATATTCTCCAGATGTATAAAGACTATAGAAAGCAGATGCAGATTATCTTCAAAATAATTGCAAAGCTTGGTAGCTTGTCAAATATAGCATCCTCATCTGAAGAAATTACAGTTACAAGCATCAGTAACAATGGAAAGTCATTTTTCAGAGATGTTAGCAGATGTAAGCTACGTTTCCTGGGCCCATGAATTGCCACACTAACTTCCTCTGGTCCTAGCCTAATACTGCACAGAAATAAGGGGGAGTGGGGATGGAGCCAGGGTTTGATGGGGAGAGAGGAGTGGTATCTTTATGAAAGGAGGAGTAAAAAAAATCAATAACAATTTTTTTTAATGTATCTAGGGTTCCCATCACCATCCTTACCTACTCTTCTGTTGCTACCTCTCAGCTCCCCCAACAACAACAACAACAAAATAGGATTCATTTTATCATATTGGTCAAAGAAAATGAATACCTGATCCTAATGATAATCTGACATTAGGGAAGCCAGATGTGTACTACAGAAGCATATGAAAGGAGGATAAAAAGTTATGGACACATTCAAGCAAATGTTTCAAGGGGAATGAAGATTTATTGCATAAATCTAATAGGAAAGATGTGTTGTGAACCATCTGGTAAGTGACTTATATAGCCCCATACATTAGCATCTGTTGTCATGTTTTCAAAGTACAGAATTCCAAAACTGTGCTGATGAGTCTTCTGAATGCAACGAGTTTGCTATGCACTGGATTTTGTTTTTTAATCCTTAAAAAAAGGGTTTGGACTTGACCTCTAAATAAAATTTGGAATGGTGTTTTATTGATTCACATAAGCACTCTTCCTATGATACCTTCATTTAGCCCTCACAACCATGTTATGGGCAGGTGGGCACTATAATTATAATCACCATTTTTCAGATGAGGTAGTTGAGTTCAGAGAGTGTCAGTGATTTTCCCAAGGTTATGTGGATGATGGGTGCAGAGCCAAGACCTTGAGCTATACATTCCTTGATATCTTCACTTCCTTAGAAGGTCCATTGGCTTTGAAACAAAATGCGAGCTTTGTCAGCTACCAGAGAATCCATCCTCCTGTGGCTCACCAGACTGCTCTGAGCAATGTGTAAACTCCTTCAGTGGAAGGACTAAGGATTCTGAGTACCTTGCAAATTACCTTTCCCAGGAGAAGAGCAGAGGGTTGTTGAATGAAATAATGAAAAAAAGGAAAGTCAAGCAATTCCTAGCACCTAGAATATACTCAAGAACATGACAGATGCTGGAATAAATAAACAAAATACAGATTATGTCCCAGTAAGACTAACAAGATGGAAATGACTAAGTGTGAGTTGTTATAAGAACTAAATTGTTCAATATAAAGCATACGTATTAGAGCAGTCAAGAGTGTCTCACAGAGACATTAGGATTTCAGCTGCATTTGGAAATAATGAACTTACTAATAATACAGAAAATGGGGTTAGGGGTAGAAGGTGGCCTTTAAACACACTAAAATGAAGCAGAAGAAAAACAACAGAGTTTTTAAAAGTAGAATTAAAAATTATCTCAGTAAAATTGAAAATGTATTTAATTTTAATTTCTAAGTTTATATAATAAGAAACCTAATCATTTCATACTTTTTCAGCTGTCCAAGAGGGAAAACATGTTTTGATATTTTTACTCCTTTTTTCTTTTTTAAGAGAGTCACAATTTGGAAGTCATTGTCTAAAAAAAAAAAAAAAATGCTATCTATAAGCATAAGCCTAAATTAACTGAAATCTACCTCTTTCCTTATTTAAACTACATGGAGTGCCAACAATGTGCTAATACAATGGCAGACCCACAGGCATGTTAAATCCTAAGCAGGATTTTTTCTTAAGATACATTACTCAATGTGAGTGCCATGAACACTTGCTTAAAATAAAGAGTTTGAATATACAGGTTACAGAAGGGAGATAGTAGCAAATGGAATGAGAGAGATTCTATTGCTTCAAGGCAGCCATAAAGCTTAAACTTAATCCAGCAGAGTAGACAAAAAGGTAAATCTCTAAGTCTGTCTCATCAGAGTCCTTTTCCATTAGGTATGTCTTCCTGCTCCAACATGAGTTCCCTGCAGTATAAGGTTTCATCAGAGGCAGGTAGAACAAATAATCAGCTGCTGCTCTCCAACTAATACACCCCCTAATGGTAGCACCACAAAGATTCAGGGGCATGCCTGTAAGAGCAGTCAGTTCCAGGTAGTTACTGTGAAGAATATCACTGCAAATGAGGATCAATGTCCAACACCACTTTGGAATAGTAATTTCTTAATTCTTATTCAAATCTGGCAGGCAAGATAATATAACTTGATCTGAATTGGCCATGTGATCCTGATGGTGTCCTGCTAATGGGCTGTTCACTTAATTTATGTAATTTAAAAAAATTAAATAGTCATATTTTAAATCCCCACTGCAGTCCTTCAGAATGAAAGTACACGTTTAAAAGTTCCAGTGTCTTTATAAATCAGCATTACCAAACTTCTTATCTTGTTGACTATGTTCTCCTAAAGTTTTACCTTTGTTGGGTCCCCTTTTAGCTTAGGAGGGAACATTCCAGAATCCCATCAGCAAGTCACTGAAGGCTCTGCTGCGGGAAACTAGGTTTGTCAATTTGGTTTTACACTGAAACATAAATCTCTTGCTTTATGAATATATAGTAAGAACACAGCATGCTGTGTGACAGATATATTTGTAAAAAAGACTTAGATAGCAGGGCAAATGCCATGTTCAAAAGGCAACCAAATCAAATTCACTCTTTGTTACACACACGATTCCAGAGAAAACACATTTCAATTCATGAAACATGTATTGAGAGCCTACTATGTTCAAGGCTTTGTGTCAGTTATTGATAACATTATCTTTGTTTTCAAATCAATTTATTTGCCCTGGTCTATGTGTGCAGTGGCTGACCGAAACTTCCTTAGGCTTCTCTTGGGTTCAAGGTTTAGAATAATCATACCAACAAAGGGAAGGCTTATCAGAGGCACTCAACACTTCTCATTAGCTGCTAAAATCTTTGCTTTGGGCATTCTTCAGTACCTGGAATAGTCTTCTCAGTCTCCCCTAGTCTAGGATAAGACACCCTTCTCTGGCAGCTTGTCAATGATTCAAATAGAGAAATGGACATTATGTCTCCCTTAGAACGTGCCTGAATGCTGCTCTGTGCTCTAATTGCAGTGAGGTTTACAGATGCTTTGTTCTGATTTATAAATAATTTCTTAATAAATTAATGAAACTGTTGGTAATAGCCACACGATACAGCAGTACATAAACAGGCCACCAGCTGCATTCCACGCAAATTTTCTGCCTTGTTCTTTTGTTTTTCTGTTTTTGTTTTGTGTCTGTGTTGTGTTTTGCTTTTGTGGAGCAGGAAATAGGATGAAGTCAAATGACTTTGTATTCAGCTAATCCCCTCCTCTCAGCTTGTACTGGGTCCCCGAAAGGAAGGAAAAATCCATCACTACATCATATAGTCCAACTATTCCAAGTAGGAGGGGAAAAGTGGCTAGATAACTTACGGTTTAGAGCAGATTTAAGGAAGGCAGCAAGATACATGATAGAAAGAGAGAAGCTTTTGATTTACTTAAATAGAAATAGAATCATATTAAAATCTGTGTTAACATATTCACTTAATCATATGTAAAATATATATGAACACATAAGATACACACTATATGAACATATATAGTACATAGTAGAATACACAGATAGGATATATGTTCACTGTACAGACATATGGATATGCCTGCGTACAGAACAATGAGACAGAATTTCACAGATTGGCTTCTAAAGATGTCTAGGGAGAGAAGGCATGGGATGAGGGGTGCTGAGGAGCAGGATGAGTTTGGGGAACCACTAATCTGAGCAGTTCCACTTTATCCATCTATAAATTAAGGCTCCAAGTTTCCAACTTAGATTTTGCTTGGGAAAAGTTACCCATTTTCTCACTACTTTTTTTGTTAATAGTCATTTTTCTATTTGTTGAATGTTGATGCAATCTTAAAGTTATTTTTTTAAATGATTTCCCTCGATTTCCTTATTCATACATTTTAGTTTTATCTTGCCAGGGATATTTCTTCTTTAAAAAATACTTTGACATCATTTTAGATTCATAGGAAAGTTTCAAATTTCTTAATGTTTCCTTTAGCATCTTCTAATGCTGCACTATTTTTCATTTATGCTGCTCCCCAAAGACGCAGGCTCTGTTTTCCTCATATAGGTTGATCTACACATGGCCCTCCTCCCTTCCCTCTGATAAAACAAGCTGTATTTACTCCCAGTTCACTGTCATTCCACTGGTTCAATCACTACTCATTCATTTAAGGCCAAACTCATGCCTCATTCCTACATAAATCCCGTCTTAGAAACTCTAGCCTGTAACCATCTTCTTCCTTTCTTTTAACTCATTTTCCTCTATTTGACCTTTCAGTTAATGTCATCAATTTCTGAAGATACTTTGCATGTTGTGTAATTCATTTTTATTTTTGAATTGCCAGAGTTTAATCCTAGTATGAACAATCTCTGAATATCTGTGTCCCTTAGGTAGGAACAACCAGCTGAACATAACTAGAATCTTCCTCCCTACCCTGCTCCAGCCAACCTAAACTGTATGTATCCACTTCATTTTACATTTCACTTGAGACAGTGGACTGTCCTATAGGGTCACCTGGAGCTGGAACAGGGAATTGTCTTTCCGTATACCTCACTGGCCAAAGTTTAAAACAATTTCACGTCTTCTGATCTATTTGGCTGGATAACATAAGAATAGTATTTTGGTCAAAGTGGGGAGATGCTCATTTAAACGAATAGCTACAATCTAATATTTTAAATGCAGTAGAAGATGTAGTCATAGAGGAAATATATGTAATGGCAAACAAAACATGTAAGGAATAAAAGTCACGTTTGGGTATTGAAAAATTATAATAAAGAATTGGCAATGCCAATATCATAATCCATGAATTTGCTGCCTTTAAAAGCTTCCTCATCCTTCCATACACCTGTATTCCCTCAATTCATTTAATAGCTATTTTTATTCCACTTAAAAATTGTGTTTTGTTTTTCTATTATCTTAATTACTAGACTGTCAGGATCTACAAATACTTTATAACAACTGCTTCCCTCCCTCCCTTCCCTCCTTCCTTTCTTCCTTCCTCACTTTATTATG
Organism: Saimiri boliviensis; assembly: GCF_048565385.1. Lineage (NCBI taxonomy): Eukaryota > Metazoa > Chordata > Mammalia > Primates > Cebidae > Saimiri > Saimiri boliviensis. Next base: position 68,600,107 of record NC_133462.1, read on the forward strand.
GGGACTGGAGTGTAGTGACATGATCACTTCTCATTGCAGCCTTGACCTCCTAGGCTCAAGTGATCCTCCCACTTCAGTCTCCCAAGTAGCTGGGACTACAGGCATGTACCACCATGCCTGGCTAATTGTTTTTTGTTTTTTGTTTTTTTTCTTTTTTATTATACTTTAAGTTCTGGGATACATGTTCAGAACATGCAGGTTTGTTACACAGGTACACACATACCATGGTGGTTTGCTGCACTCATCAACCCATCAACTACATTAGGTATTTCTCCTAATGCTATCCCTCCCCTTGCCCTCCACTGCCTGATAGGTCCTGGTGTGTGATGTTCCCCTCCCTGTGTCCATGTGTTCTCACTGTTCAACTCCCACTTACAAGTGAGAACATGCAGTGTTTGGTTTTCTGTTCCCGTGTTAGTTTACTGGGAATTATGTTTCCAGCTTCATCCATGTCCCTGCAAAAGACATGAACTCATCCTTTTATGGCTGCATAGTATTCCATGGTGTGTATGTGCCACATTTTCTTTATCCAGTCTATCATTGATGGGCATTTGGGTTGGTTCCAAGTCTTTGCTATTGTGAACAGTGCTGCAATAAACATACATATGTATATGTCTTTATGGCAGAATGATTTATAATTCTTTGGATATGTCCAGTAATGGAATTGCTGGGTCAAATGATATTTCTGGTTCTAGATCCTTGAGGAATCACCACACTGTCTTCCACAATGGTTGAACTAATTTACACTCCCACCAACAGTGTAAAAGTGTTCCTATTTCTCCACCTCCTCTCCAGCATCTGTTGTTTCCTGACTTTTTGTATTTTTTGTAAAGACAGGGTTTCGCCATGTTGCCCAGACTGGTCTCAAACTCCTGGGCTCAAGCGATCTGCCCAGCTCAGCCTCCCAAAGTGCTGGATTTCCTGGTGTGAGCCATGCGCCTGCCTCTTATAACAACTGCTTTCATTCTTTGGGCAGTTACCCACCACTCTTTAAGAAAGTATCATTTGCCTCTCTTTTCAGATTTCAAACCGATGGTCCAAGTGCCAATATAATTTGTCCACAGTTATTACATTTCAACTCTGTTCCGGTCAATTCCAAAGTCCAGATCCTCCCACAAAACCAAACTGACTCAACATTTAATGTATACAGTATTTCGGCTACATATCAGTTAAGTAAACTTTCCTGGAATAGCCAAATTGCTATATGCTACGTTCTTACTGAAGAAAATGCCTTTTTAATTTCATGTAACTAATTTCAAACTTGAACTATCAGAACACAAGCACTGTAAATTCTGAGACTCTCTATGCTAGTACATGTCTAAATTAGGTCACGTAAAATCAGAAAATATACTCTTGGTTATTAAACATGCATGTACATTCTAGCATGCACTTGGAATTATTCCCTAAGGTGATCATGATTGTTTAATTTTTTAAAGAGTATGTATACTATGGTTCTGTTTATGAAACCCCATTTTTTTCTGTTTATTAATGTAACTGACCTATTTATAAATGCTTTAGAATTTTCTGCCACATGCAAAAACTTCCACCCACTTCCTCTGAATGGCTTATTTTTCCTCTCTGAATAACTACAAGGTACTCATCCTCACTTAACTGTATTAAAGGATACACCTAAATTCATTCACATCTCCCCATAGACCTTTCATATAAAAAGGACAGAAAACATTTCTAAGCCATAAGAAGAAACATTTTCGCCATTTAGAGATGTTAGTTTTCAGTCTCATGGTGACAAAAAGGAGCTAAATCTTAGATGCACGAGATGCAGTGAAGTTCTATTCACTTCGAGTATTCATTCTTATGGTGGTTTCTCTGCCTGATTGGTTAAGGAAGACAATACAATTTGTAATTGATTTTTTTTAACCACTAAACAACTAATTTCATCTTCCAAAAAAAGCTCTAGGGTTTACTAACTGTGCAATCACAATTTACTGAGGTCCTCTCATCAAATTAGCCCTGCAACAATGCAATTTTTCCTTGATTTTACTTCTATTTCAAGAAGGGCTTTCCACTATGCCTCTTATTAAGACCGACAGTCACTCGCCTCTAATTTAGGTGTTTTTCTCATGGCAACAATTCATTATTACAGTTGCAGAATTTTTAAAATCCAATTCTGGGCTTCCTTTTCCTTATTTCCTACAGCATCATAAAATGTGTTATCTTCAAATTGTAGTAACCACAGGCTCTTCAAAGGAATATGCTCTGTTGTTCTTTAGAAAAAGGAACTTCAGTCTAGGAATAATTTCTGAGACTTACTTGCTTGTTTTATTTAATCATCTGTTTTACACTTAGGCTTTATAATAACAAGATTCAATAAACTATAATGTTAAAATCCTTTTTTTTTTTTTTTTACGTGTTCATTTCTTTCAGTGTGTCCAGCAAGATAAATTTACTATAGTTTACCTTTCTCCGTTTTACCTATAGGGGTAAGGGATTCATACAGACTCTCACCAATATCTGTATCAAAACTTGCTTCTACAGAGTCACAGAAATATTCTTTATCTAGTTCCTGGGACCCAACTTAACAATTGCCCCTCAAAGGAATGGCCAATATCCCAAACGCCAAATACTGCATCTTGGAAATCCAGAAATAGAGCCCTAAAGATCAATAGATGTGACTGAGAAAGCGTTTACATTCTCAGGGGTAGAGTTCACAGTATTTCTAAGCAGATCTGAGATATGATCCCCAGCCACTGTGAATGGAAAGGAAACTAGATGCCATCAGAGAGATTCAAGTACGAATGCAGTGAGGTAATGCGGCAAAGAATAGAAGAGTCAAGGAATGAAATGCTGCCCTGAGGAATCTTGAAATAAGCTCATCCTTGCATCCCCATCCTCAGAAGAATGAGAAAAGGCGAAGGACAGAATTTCAGAGTCTAAAACCTCTGGAACTGAGAAGTGTGAACTTTTACTTCCTGTGCCTATCAACTGAAGTTACACCCTGAGTCCTTGGAGCATTATCTCAGCATGTTTTCCTAGGAATTAATAAGCGAAAGATTGCTGACACCCTTCCAGTTTGGTGGGAGGGGTCAAAATGCTGACTCTCCACACTGAGATATCCAGCAGGGGTAGCCCTCTGACTGGCCATTTCTAAGAAGATTGCTGAAACGCAAATTTCAAGCCAAAATGCCTGGGAAATGGGCAACATAGAGGGTTTTTGCACATGCTAGGCACACGGCAGCAGCCTTTTTTGCAGAAAGCAATTCAGCAGGCTGTCAATCAAAGGTCCTGAGGCTGACAGACCATGGACACCCACTTCTGACCTTGCTGGGTCATCAGGACAAGGAGCACAGAAAGTGGCTGACAGGTGAAATCCCCCCAGTGAAAGAAGATTAAGTAAAAGTATTTATAAAAGAAGTTTTCTCCACTCTGGTCTTTGCAAATCCATTGTGTACCATACGCTGATTTCACCTAAATCTCTGGAAGGTAAATGAGGTGCTGTCAGGAAAATAAAAGGGCATCACTCTTAGCAATTTCAACAAAAGCAAGTATTCATAGTTTTATCATTTTTTTGTTTTGTTTGCCAACAGTATTTCTCAGTGGGTAGGACAACTCACATATTTACTGATTTCACTTTCCTGATAAATCAATTCTCAATAAATCAAGTGACTTTTAGGTGAATGTCTGTGAAGGCATTTAAATATAATTGTTTTACGGTGTAAAGAAATTGGAGGAAAAGATGGAAAGGTCCCTTTTCATTTACTTTAAACCAGGGTTGAAAATACTGAAATCTTGCATAAAGATAGCCCAGAACGCAGATTGAATAAAGTCAATCTTATCTCCGCATTAAATGCTTTTAATAGCCTGGGTGTGGTGGCTCACATCTTAAACTCAGCACTTTGTGAGGCCGAGGTTTGAGGTTTCACTTGAGGCCAGGAGTTCAAGACCAGCCTAGGCAACATAGGAAGATCCTGTCTCTACAAAAAATACAAAAATTGGCCGTTATGTGCTGACACATGACTCTAGTCTCAGTGATTTGGAAAGCTGAAGTGGGAGGATCATTTGTGCCTGAAAGGTTGAGGCTACAGTGAACTGTGATGGCTCCACTGCCCTCCAGCCTGGATGACAAAGCGAGACCCTGTCTCAAAAAAATAAAAATAAAAATAAATAAATGCTTGCAATAAACTGAATTTGCTTGCTTGAAAATTTGTTGAGTTGGGCTGTTTTATAAAGCCTATATCATTTTATCCTTATGAATGAACTTTGGTAGATTAATGGGCCTAAAGTCACTTACTGGAATCTAGCCATAAGCTGTGAGTTACAGATGCAAAAGTAAATACAATACAATTCCAACTTTATCATTCAGGAGTTTGTGGTCCAGAGGGGAAATCTCACATACAACTGACCACTATGATATAATAAATTATGTGACCCTATTACTGCTCCTGTTGGTCTGGAAATAACAAAATTAGGGTTTTACAGTGCACACTTACTGAGCAATTCTGATGTATAGAAGAATAAACTGAGTCAAATACATCCCCTTATTGCCCCCACCCTGAAAGTGTTCTCCATTGCTTAGTTGGACACATGGAGACATCAAGCTGGGACACAGGACCTGTGATATAAAAACCCAAACTATGGGAGTCTTGCCTAGACCAAATAAACACACATGTAATTTAAAAATAAATACAAATTCACACACATACACAAAAACATAGAACACTGTGTACATGTCTCTCCTATCGCACTGTTTCTTTTACATGTTTGTGTCCCTACTATGCAAAATCGTCCATTTAACTTCCCCACCCAACTTCCAAACCTTAGAGTAATAACTTCTAGGGAAGAAAAAATAATAAAGAATGATTACACCATCTTATTTGGGCAAAAAGCTAACATATGGGTATCAAGGCCAAAAATATGGATTTCAAGAAAAAACATATGGACGCCCATATGGAAAAAAAGGTTTCCTGGCCGGAAACTCTGTTGTTGCATTTTTTATGCCTATATGTATGGTACAGTTTTTCCCTTTTTTTGAACAACGCTGTCTGCCGACAGATTATAACATTATAAATTCACATGCAAATTTTATAAAATGCTCCACTGTTATCATCTTTATTAAATTTTTTTTATATTCTATTAATCCTTTTCATCACTTAATAGCTCAACAAGTAATGGAGTTTTAGGAAAACGGTGAAGGTTATTACATCAATCCTGTGGCTGAATCTCTCCTTGATGCTCAACTAATGAAACTTATTTTTCTCCAGAACCTCAAATAGAAAATTCTTTCCTTTGCACACATCCGCATGCATGGGGAAGTGCGTGTGCACACACACATGCACACACATACACATGAGAAGACACATACATGCATATTAAGTGATTCACTAATAATCTGGAGGAATAAGCCTGCTTTTGTCTTGAGAAGCCACATAAGCTTGGCAACAGTCACTTGCTCGTGCGCATCAGTTTACATCCTAGACAGGACCTATAACACGGAGATAGCAAAACATGGGCCAACTAACAGATGTACTCTCAATAAAGTTTCTACCTTAGTCTCTTAGTATTTATTCATGGAGACCCTTTTTCTTTAGGGGGCAGAGGAAATAAAGTTATCAGGAAAGAAAAGAAGGTTTTTAAGGAAAGCAAATATACCCTTAGCGTGATGCCCACTTTTAAGCAAGTGGATTCTTCGGGAATTTAAAATTATAAAATGAATAAAATTTATTTAATTTTAAAAGTTATAAAATGAATAAAAGAAAACATTATTTAATGGAAAACTTAGAGTGCCCCTTATGAAATTCAGATAACTAGAATGTAATATTAAACTCTGATCTTAGACTATGATACTGTAGGGGGAAATATATCAGGTATGCCCACCAAGAAGGAGACCCTTTCTCTAAAGATCTGTTTATTTTGCAGTTTTAAGGGGGAAAGGGCATACTTTCTGATTTTTGGCCCCTGGATCCCTAGATTTCTAGTAAGAGCATTGACTTCTGAAGGTTCCCTACAGGGTTTACATATTACCTCTCCCGGGGGAAAGAAAACTAGCCTCTATGTAACAAAAATCATACTATGGGGAGTTTAGCTGTGGTATTTCAAGCTATGAGGAAATACTTCCATTCCTTCTATCCTCTTTGTGAAAGCTAAAGTGGATGGTGGGGGTTTGGAGGGCCTCAGTTCATGCAGGCTGAGTCTGTAGGATCTGTTCCGAACCAATTTATACCAATGGTCTAGAAGGCAAAGAAAGTAAGGAGAAATTAAATTCAGCGAAAGGACAAAGCAGTGGCAAGCTGATCTATGGCAATGAACACAGCGCTGTCCTCACATACTTTAACAGCACTCAGCTATTACAGCAATTACAGCCAGCACATCTGAATTATTTAATCATCCTCTCCACCACCCGTCCTGCTTGGCACCTCTAGAACCAGAATAAAAGCTCAGCTCCTCCCTCAACTCTTTATGTTCTTAATATATGATGGCCAACCTTGCCTTGTTTTAAGGTAATTTTCTTCAAATAAAGGTTACCATGATCAGTCATTAACCATATTCAGTTTCTGCCCACAAGAATAAAGTCCAAATTTTTTAGCTGCACATTTAAGACTGCTCACAATCTGGTCCTAAGCTACCTTTCCAAACTTCTGTTCAATGATTCCTTTTGATACATACCAGACTCAACAAACTATTTGCTATTTGTTGAAACAAAACAAATATGGGACCGGCTTCTAAGCTTTTGCTTGTGGAGTCCTTGCTGCCTTAAATGCTCCCTGGTCCATCTTGCTTCCTTTAACAGCATGTATTGAGCAAACATTCTGCCAGGCAATATCACAGATCATGGAAATCTATTGATGACCAACCAGACACAGTTCCTGAATGGAGGAAGCTTACAACCTACTCAAGATCAAAACCATCTTTTGAGGCTCAGCAAGAATTACCCCACTCTGTGTCAGATAAGACTGAAATTCCAGTGTCTAATAATATAGTGTCAGGGCCTCATGGGGCATACAGGAATAAGTAAAAACTTTAAGGATATAAATAAAATGAACTTTAAAGATAAATCATGAAAGAATTATGTTGCTATTAAAGAAAGATTCAGCCCCTCCATTCATCCAGTCGGCTGTGTCATTTGTCCTAGACACAGTGTCTGGCAAGCAGTAAGCCATCAATAAAAGAACCAGAATAAAAACAATACATCTTTATTTAACCATAAACAGGAAAGGACATATTTCCTTCCTTCAAGGAGCTTAAAATCTTACAGAAATGTGTAAGATGTAAACACACAGGCAAGAAATACATACTATATTTCTTTCTTCTTTTTTATTTTTTTTTTTTTTTGAGACGGAGTTTCGCTCTTGTTACCCAGGCTGGAGTGCAATGGCGCGATCTCAGCTCACCGCAACCTCTGCCTCCTGGGTTCAGGCAATTCTCCTGCCTCAGCCTCCTGAGTAGCTGGGACTACAGGCACACGCCACCATGCCCAGCTAATTTTTTTGTATTTTTAGTAGAGACGGGGTTTCACCATGTTGACCAGGATGTTCTCAATCTCTTGATCTCGTGATCCACCCGCCTTGGCCTCCCAAAGTGTTGGGATTACAGGCTTGAGCCACCGCGCCCGGCCTAATAAATACATACTATATTTCTAAGTATGTAGAAATACATACTATATTTCTAAGTATGAAGAAATACATACTGAAAAGCTTATTGGAAAAACAATGTTGGCAAGAAAAATGGCATGCTACAAAGTAAAAGGAATGTAAAGTATGTCTGTTTAGTGATTGCTCCTGAAAGGTGCATTTGAAGGAAGGCCACTTCACAATTACTTAGGGACTCGAATGCACCAAACTGCAAGAATCAAAACTAATTCAAAATTATTTTCTAAATGCAATGTAATGTTTGATTCAATTAAAAGAGATGCTGCGATTTGGAGTTGAGTCAAAACAACACATTATTCAATGATTCTGGAAAAGCTTTTTCCAAAATGCATGTTGGCTCCAGTGTATGGAAATGTTGACCTCCTGACCTGGAACAGAGGCAAGTGATTTTCATTATGTTTATACTGTGGATTTTTCTCATCTCTAATCCTCGTTCACTAAATTGAGTATTCTGCTCCGATTATAACCTATGTTCTGCTTGACTGTGGATCATCCTGCAAAAGCTGTAACTATGACTCAGATCGGGAAACTGACCTGGTAGTGAATTTCATTTCATAGACTCAGGAATCAAAATGTACACAGTCTTAAAAAAAAAAAAAAAGTAGATGCCTTAAAGCCAGTGCTCAATTTCTCTTTAAAAGGTCTTTGGTCATAACTCCCTGAGTCAGGTAATTTGTCCTGTAAATATTCTGAAAGAGTCAGAATCAACGAGACAAATGCAAAATGAACCACGCCAGCCAGGTCCTATGGTAGCCAGAGTGAATCATCTATATTTATACAACCCCTCAATCAAATGCTTGGGTAGAATAGCTGTGTTTATTTCTCTTGGTGGCATCTAATCTCTTTATTAAGTTTGTTGTCTTTACACAGGAGCTAGCAGGCTATAACTTAAAGGCTCTCTTTCTTTCCCTTCTAGCTGAAAATCTTATTTTTAGAAAGAAGAAAAGATGAGGGAGCTGGGGACTCAGGAAAGAGGCAGTGTGGGGAGGGAGGAGGACGAGAGCGATTACTTGCCAGACCAGCACATGTTCACCCGAGAACACGGTCAAGTGGTCAGGAGCAGCACTGATGTTAATTAGCAACGAAATAAGGAATGAACCAGCATTAGGCCCTAGACTAATCAATGGGAAAATCACTCCAAGCAGCAGCTTAATGAAGTAGTATACAGCTGTTTATTTTTAGTCTGTTTTATACTGATTCCTCCCCATCCCCATTAAATTTTTTTAAAAAAGATTTAAACTTACTAAAATGTATTTCTTTTAAAAATCTAATACAGCTCTGATTTATGTATTTCTATTATAATTCCCTACACTTACTTTTTTCAATCAAAATGACAAAGCATACAAACTGGTGGGGGGGGCGGGGGTAAATAAACACCTCTACCATGCCAGGAATATGCTTTCTTCTTTTCCTATCTTTAGATATACATCCGTATTAGTTTTATTTTCTAAAACATCACTGCATTTCTTTGAAGTGTAAAGTACAGCTAATTTTTTAATAAGTGCACTATGAATGAAATACTGTTGACAGCAAATTAAGACCCCGTCTCAATTCTTTTCATGTGTGAGGAAAATTACTTAGAAAATTTTCGCTTCTTACTTTTAAAAATATGACTGTCATCCATCTAAGAGCAAACTCATAAAACCTATTAATTAAGACCTACTGAACTCTGGGATTTATTGATAGAAGGCACATCATGACATATATGGAGATCCAAAACTAAAGGGCCAATTAGGGGCAAAAAATTTTTGTCATTTTATCAGGATGGTGGAAAAACAGGGTAATCAGTTTAAACAGAGGAAGTCTCTCTTTGAGAAATTTTTCCGTGGCTCTAATTGGAAGATGAAATTTTCCTCTGAAGCATACAAATGTTCTTCTACCTTAGAAAGTTCCAATAAACTAAAGGGACTTCTCAAATGAGCAAATGTTATTCACAACTCTGAAACCAGATATAGAGTCAACTTTTTCTTCTAATGATGGTGATGTTAGTGAAAGCACATTCACTAACTACAGTCAGACTGACTTGAATGAAAATGTGAGTTATAGGGCAAGGCAAGGAAAAGCAAAATAAATAAATAAATAAATAAATAAATAAATAAATGGGAACCAAAAAGAACTCTTATGCCTTTTTTTATTTCCTCCTTCCCTTTTTCTATTTAATGATTTGACAAGCGGCAGCATTCTCCTATTATGCAGAAAAATTAGTGTTTGCAGCAAGTAGAAATCAGAACTTAACCATAAAGGATGGAAAAATAGGTTTCCTTGCTTTCTCTTTAACTAGAGATTCGAAATCCAAAGTAAAATATGAGGCTTCTCCTTGTACTCACTCATCTACCAAGTCCAAGTGTAAACTGACTTTATTTATCCCAAGGATAACAGTACACGAATGATTGGTTTTATACATCACATCAAGACCAATGACATATACACATATTCTCTCCCAAATAAAGTTCATGCAAACCTTTACTCATATCTGAAAAAAAAAATCAGGCTAAAATTTTAACAGATCGATGTTGAGGGTCACTAACGGGGAGGCAAGAACTTATGTTACTGGAAGCATCTTCTGACACTTGGCCTGAGCATCGCGATTCAGGGCCACTGCAATTTTTCAAGCACATTTTCCATAGAATGAAGTATCTTGAGAAAATACAAACACAAACACAAAAACAAACCCACTGCTAAATGCAAACCTGGGAAACAACAGCACTCAGGTAATCCCCTTTATAGGTTGATTTGATAGCTCACGGAAATCGAAACAAAGCACCCAGCACTAGAACACCAACAGCTGGTTGGGAAATTGCCGCAGATTGTTAGGGGGAGCTGCAAACTAGAGATAGGCAATGAAAAGGTTAGAAATGATAGTTAAAAAAAGACAAATTACTCCAAAGACCATATTCTTTAAATCGCTGAAGCAAAACATGTTTATTCGATTTGTTTGTATGCCTATTACAAAAATGCTACTTTGGGATTCTAGGAACCCAGTCTGTCAATTTTTCAGTTTCTACACTTTCATGGTTGCTTAGAGCTGTTTAATGCAAATACACTTCCAATAAGAGATTTCATGCCCCTAAATTACACCCAGTTAAAAGCGAATGAAAATGTAAGGTAAATAACTATAATCAGCCATATTATCTTTCTCTTGGCACCTCTCACTTTACAGGCATATTTAAAGACATCTCTTGGGTCCTATCCTTTTTAACAAGCAGCAGCGTATTTCCTGGAATATTACTTAAGATGCTGTGCAGTGAACATTACACAGGTTAAAATGTTACCTAGAGACCTAGAAAGAATCGCATCTGTTGCAGAGCCATCTTTTTTTTTTTTTTTTTTTTTTTTTTTTTTTTTTGCCACATTTTGGAATGTCTGAGAAGATGAAAGGGCATTTGCTGTGGAGGGGATGAAAAGAGATGAGAAGAGTTTAAGTTTGTCTTTTATGTTTAAGTTCATTGATCAGCCGTTGTGAAGAGCACGGAAGTTTGAAAAGTAACCCTGGGAAGAAATGAATGAGGAGGAAAGAAAATGTACAAATGAGAAGGACCCAATGGATTTGCCATACAAAGTACCTCTGAGTAAAACCGCTAAATTACTCTTGGGGTTGTGGGGAATTGAGATGCCACTGGCCATTTTTGCCTTAGTTAACCTTTTTTGGGGTCAGTAGTTTCTCAAACATCAATGTGCCTAAGGATCACCTTGTGAAGTGTTTAAGATTCAGAGTCCTGAGCCACCCTGAGAGATCTGGATTAAACAGATCAAGGAATCTGCATTTTTAACTAGCACTGCCAGCGAGTTTGTGGACTACACTGAGAAAATGGCTCTACAATGTTAAAAGTACACATATTTTTTAAAAACGACAAATGCCATTTCAAACAGACTTACAACCCGTTCATATAGGCTTTCCCTGCAAAGTACACAGTTATGACTTATAATCAAGCCTACAGGAATATAATTAGCGAGGGAGCCAAGGAGAGCAGGATATTAGGAGAAGAATCAATAAATGGCTCAAATATGTGAAATAACCTTGTTCATCCAAAACACAGGATGCTGTTGTTCTAACTGTCATCATAGGGTTCAATTGCCTCAGTTCAATTTTAGGAAAACTGGCAATCATTTCTTTTACAGGGGGGACAATTTCTGAAGAACCCAGTCATTTAAAAAAGAAAGTGAGCTATCACCCCACTATTGACAGAGCAGCTACTAGCTCAGTGTTGGTGTACTCAGATGGGCAGCCTGGCAGACAGGGAGAAGGAGCTGTCCCTCCTGTCACCCTTTATCAGTGAGACCTTGGGCAGGGCCTAGCTCATCTCCTGGCACCCAATAGGCTTTCCTCATCTGCACAACGAATATGCATCCATGTGTTAAACCACCACCACACTGCAAATTATGAGCTTGAAATGAGATAATAAAGTTGTGTCCTTAGCATAGAGACCGGAACGTGAGAAGTGCTGGGGGAAAATCAGAGAAATCTGATTTTAGGTTTTTACTCAAACCAAGTAAGAAGACTTACATTTCAGCAACAGTTTGCACCATGAATTTCTCCACTCAATTTATGAGAATTACTATTCTGGTGAAGTGACCTAAGGAATCATTAAGATTTGCCAGTGGAAGGTGGGACTCATTTCATATGCTGTTACTCTTAAGCCAAGACTACTAGGAGAAGTTCGCATGTTATGTGACACCATTGACCAAGAGGTAGTCATAGCTTTTATACTCTGAAAGTGCATTTGAATTTCATGATCATTTAGTATTTAGAATTTTTCCAGAGAAACCAAGTCATCAATGGAGCAGAGGTTTCTAGGTCACTCCACCACAGCCTACAGAACACATAAGTAAATGTAAATGAACTATTGTTTTTATGGGAAAACATGTCTATGGAACACTAGGATACATTTCCTTCTACTGTTGACCCAGGTGGAAAGGAAATCTTAGCCAGGCTGTACAGAAGGCCACTAGCCTCTTCTGCTCGATACACTCCCCTTAGCTCAAGTGTCTCAGGAATGGAACAGCACATTACCCCCTCGGGCAGGATCTTGAGTCACAGGTAGGACTAGAAACAGCTTCTAAGGAAGTAGTAACAGGGTGCGATTGAGTGATCATCTGTATATATATTGTTAATTTTCTCTTAAAAAGAAAACATGTGGGCCATTTTCAGGAGATGAATGGCTAAGAAACTTTATAGATAATGACACAAAGTTTTCATGGCTAAGTACTAAAGACCCCTGGACTTTGTTTCTATACTGGCACTTGACCACTGTCATTAATAGGATAATCTGGGACACTTGGAATTTAGTCTTTGAAAAAATATTCTTATTAGTGGCTAATTTTATATAGAATGTTGACACTGTTTATATTCTTCCAAATCACTGAGAAGTGATTGAAAAGAAATGCATTTACGTCGTATTTCTGCTCTTCATCCACTAATTTTAGCCTTGAAAACAAAGGCCTTGAAGTAGTCCCAAAGGCACTGTGTCATCTGTGTCGGGCCACTGAAGATGAGGCAGAGAAATATTTCCTTTACGTTTTGCAATTCTAGGGCAGCTAGGAGATCACTTTGGAATTTCCCCCGGAACAGAGTATGTGTTGACATTCCTCTCTGACTTCAACATGTGAACACTTAAAGGTAATTGCCAGCTATGGTGGAAGTTACAGGGGCTCTGCAGAAGCCCTCTTGCAGCCTTGTTCCCTATCTGCATACAATGCAGTTACGGACCTCACAGGATACATGCAGAAACTGTCAGAGATACTCGGATGATGCCAACACTGACGTGCTTATGAGGGAAGATGGAACGTTTGGCTAAAGCCTAAACAAAAGGTGGGTGACAGAAGCAGCAGAAGCCAATCAGCCCACCAAGAAGGTGAGTCTGGCAGATGCTGGCAGCTATAGAGGCCCAAAAGGTAGCTGGATTACCTGCCAAGTCTCTGAATGTGTAGCCACAACACTTTGCTTCATCTGAGTTATGTCTTATGCCTAAGGCTTGTACATCACTGTTTATCACAATGCACTAGAAAGGTGTTTCCCTTCATCCCTTTGCTTTTGTAAATTCAACGATTTTGTCCTCTCTATATGTTATCACGAAGCTGCTTAAGAAATCCAAATTGGCTTTTTCACCCTTCAGCATTGGGAGCTTTTATAATCTCGTTAATACAAGATTTAAATAATAAGGCATAGATACCCATAAATAAGTGTGGGTTGCACTTACTATAGACTTCCATGGTCAGGAGCTATAGAGAAGAGTCAAAGAAGATGAGTTATCTCAAATAATGTGCCAGTGCTTCTGGGCTGACAACTCACAAATCTGGAATTTTAGAGCTTTACCAAAAACAAATTAAAAACCCTAAATATTCAGGTTTGATACAGGATGCATACTGCTTCCCCAGAAGTGTGGGGGAAGATCTCACCCACTCATGTTGGTGTTCAGGCAGCTGACATTGGAAAGCTCCCAGAATAAAGCAGTAATGGGAACACTCCCTGAAGCCGTTAGAGAACTGAGCAAAATTATATCCGGTGTGTGGATGCATGAGTGTGTGTGCGTGTATTGTTTGGTCTGTTAAGGGGGCAAGAATTTTGATCTAGTGTGTAAATTTAATCCTAAGCTGGGTACCTTATTACCTCAAACTTTCATATGAAGAGTCAGCCTCTCGTTTTCTCTCTTGGTCCCAAATCAAAAGGACCTTGACACTTGACGGAGTGGACCAAGGGTAGATTATATAATAAAATTTTAAACCACAGCAGCTTGATCCCCTTTAGTTACACTAAGGGCTCACAGGTAATCATAATACATTTACTATATCTGTATCTTTAAATTGCAAAGTGCACACTGGAGAGAACTCCAGGACATGTAACCATATCCAGTTCTCGTGAATCTCAGATAATGACTATGTAGAGAAATAGCAGAAGTTAGAAGTGCACTAAGGGTGTCACATTGCCAAGTGAAATAAGCTTCTAGAATATTCATGCAGGGAGCCCAAATTTCTCACTTGCTAGCTCCCAGCTGTCAAACCAGAGGAAACTAAGGCTAGACTATGAGAAGCAATCTCAGATTCACTGCTGCTGGGGGTTGCTTCTTAACCCTGTGACGACGTATCTATGTTAGCAAAACATGGTTGGAATTGAAAAACTACATGAAGATGCGCTGGGAGAGCCAAACACTGCATCTACCTTGTGTGCGTGGGGAGAGGGGGCTACAGAATCTGTCAGAAACAGATTCAGGCACAGAATCAGAGTCAGAAACTACAAAAGTCCTTGAGAATTAATGCGATTCCCCCAAGCAAAGAATTACAGAGAATTAATTCCCCCTTCTCAACTTCCTGACATACAGGATACTAGATCTGATTTTAAGAGATTCTTCTCAGTATATAACTCAAGTCATCACCTGTCTTTCTGCTTTTTCTTTTTTTGAGACAGAGTCTTGCTCTGTCTCCCAGGCTAGAGTGCAGTGGCACGATCACAGCTCACTGTAGCCTCGACCTCCCAGACTCAAGCAATCCTCCCACCTCAGCCTCCCAAGTAGCTGGGACTACAGTTTTGTGCCACCACATCTGGCTAATTTTTTAAAGCTTTTGTAGGAGTGGGGGTCTCCCTATATTCTCCAGGCTGGTCTTAAATTCCTGGGCTCAAGTTATCTTCCTACTTTGACCTCCCAAAGTATTGGGGTTACAGGTATAAGCCACCACACCCAGCCTTCTGCCATCTTTCTAATGTTTACCTGCATTTTCTTTAGCAGTATAGTTGTATTCTTAAAAAATAATCAGTGACAAAATGCCTACCAATACTTCTTTAATTGTTTTTCAGGAGCAGAGGTCTCACTCTGCTGCCCAGGCTAGAGTGCAGTGGCATGATCATAGCTCACTGTAGTCTCAAACTCCTGGCTTAAGTGATCCTCCTGCCTCAACCTCCCAAGTATCTGGGACTACAGGCATCACCATGGCCAGCTAATTTATTTATTTTTTAAATTTTTTTGTAGAGACGGAGTCTCACTATGTTGCCCAAGCTGGTCTTAAGCTTTTGGCCTCAGGGGATCTTCCTGCCTCCGCCTCCCAAGTTGTGGGAATTACAGGTAACTCAATACTTCCTGTTTATATTTAAAGTCCATCTACATGATCTTCTCAAGACATCTTTCCCAACTGCTTTTTCCTAAACTTCTAATTCTGAATCATCTCTTCATTCTCTATATCAATCCTGTATTGTGTCAGCTGGGTGCAGCGGCTCACGCCTGTAATCCCAGCACTTTGGGACACTAAGGCGGGAGGATCACCTGAGGTCAGGAGTTTGAGACCAGCCTTGCCAACGTGGCAAAAACCCCATCTCTACTAAAAATACAAAAATTAGCCAGGCGTGGTGGTGGGCTCCTGTAATCCCAGCTACTCAGGAGGCTGAGGCAGGGGAATCGTTTGAACCCGAGAGGTGGAGGTTGCAGTGAGCCGAGATCATGCCATTGCACTCCAGCCTAGGCAAACAAGAGCACAAAATAATAATAATAATTATTATTATTATTTCTGCTTCCGTAACAAAAGAGAGGAAAGAAACCACTGTCTTCTCTGTTCATGCTGCCATGTATTGCTCACATACCTCTCAATGCTGGACCTATTCCTGTCATCTTCGGGAGTTCTGTAGTGAGCTGGTAAATAGTCCCATCTTTTCTGAGACTTCTGCCAGCTAAGGAAGCATGAGAGCTTTTGCAATGGCTGTGTAGCTCCATATGAAACACAACACTAATGGCTGAAACGACACTCAATTCAGAAGCTGCTCTACCTCCTGGAACACGCTGATGTACTACATGACCACATGTATAGTGCTGGGTCTGCCAGCCTTTTCAGTGGCAGTTCTCTACTGTTGACACATTTGGCCTGTGGTTCCCAGTGACTGCTGGCCAACGGAACTCCATCCTGTTTGCACGTTCCCACTTGTTGAAACAGTACAAGGCTGTCATTGTTTCATCAAGCATTTCTGAATGGCCTTTGTGTGAAAAGCACAGTGCTGGAGTTGCTTTCAGAGCCCAGTTTTAAGGGACCACCTGTGCATAATCACATACATCTGTTTATTTGCATGTTTCTGTGTATGCGTATACACGTTTCTCTGAGCTTTGCAAAACATACCTGGAATCAGGTACACTCTTATTCCCTTAGTCTTTTGTGTGCCACAGGCCGATGTCATCTGGCATAGATTACCAGTGCTACCTAACGCCGCACTGCAGGGGATCCCTGTCATGGGAAATGACCACAGGAGACGTGACCCAGCATGTTATTCTTCATGGAGTGCTTTGTGAAAGACCATGACTCTTGTAGCACCAGGCCAAGCTCTTTTTTAAGCTAAAAGGCACTTAGGCAAAGAGATGCATGTGTGTTTGTGTGGCTGCGGCTGTATGTGCAAGCGTGTGGTTGTGTGTGTGCAAGTGTGTGTGTGTGTCAGGAGACCATAGAGGAAAGAATGGAAAAAACGAGATTATAGGTCTGAGGCGATATGGTTAGAATCTGATTGCTCAGCTGTAAGGAATGGAGGGTGTGAACATGATTCACAGAGGAAACAGCAGGCAGTGGAACCCTGTACAGCTGGTCCCTGCTGGCCTATATACTCAGGGGATAGACTGAATCTCATTTGGAGAAATACTCAGAGATGCAGAAGAGAAAAAAACACCCTGAAGAGTAAGAAGTGCCTTGCGGAATTGCGGATGAGGACAGTGGATGTCCTGGTTAAACTAAATGCCCCTGACATGCCATCTACACCAGCCATCCTCTGTAGCTCTGGCAGCATGCTACCAGGTATAGATTATTATTTGGTAAAAAAAAAAAAAAAAAAAAAAAAAAAAGGCAGCTCTCTGCAGGATCCGATTACATTCTCGGTTGGACACTTGAGCATTTGTTCTAAGGAGGACACACAAAGCCCAGGGCACAAGAGGGAGGAGGCAGTGGGCCTGATGCAAAGAGTCTGAGTTCACATTTCCACTTGGGGGAAATGCCTGAACCTCTTAATGATTCGGTTTCCTCACCTCCAAAACAAGCATAGTGACCGTACCTACCGTTCAGGGTTGCTGTAAGTATTAAAGATTATTTCAAAAATGCCCCTAGCACCAAGGGACTCAGTAAGCAGTAACTCCTCTGAAAATTCATCAGAGGGCTACAAGTTCTAGTAGGGTATTTATTGCAGCTGCAATCATCACCCCCAACTGATAATTACTTAGATAATAATTTCTTAGTTCTCTAAACAAGACAAACAACAACAGTCTCTCTCACAGGTGACATAGTGCAACTGACATTCCTCAAATAACTCAGAGGGTTCTACCTGCAGATGTGAGGATTCCACCAGAGACAAGTAGCTCAATCAAACCCTCTGTTAAACTTCAAAGTTTAGGGGATATCATGGTAAATGTAGTATGAGACTGCTAAAATTAAACAAAGTCATTAAAAAGCATACATAGGGTCTGTTACAAAGAGAAACAGCTTCTTTTCTCCCAAAGATACTTATTTTTCCCCCCTTCTTATCTATTTACTGCTGGGAACTGCTAAGCTTAACAAAGTAAACTTGGCTTTACTTATCAGAGCGAGCTCAGGAAGCCCTAAGAGGAGGGGCAACACAAACACCCGGGAATGAGATGTTCAACGAGAAGCCCAGAAGGCAGCTTTCCGCCAACAACTCCTGGCTGTGGCGTGATCATTAGGCAGGCTCAGATATGACAAACACAAACGGGTATCTGCCTTGTATGTGACTACAAACCCCAGCCATTGCCTGGAAGTCTACGACAAGGCAGGCATTCTGGGGTTCGAAGCGGTGGCTGGGATCTTTGCATTAAGCAGTCATATAAAGAATGCACAAAACAGAACGTTACCCTCTTCTGAACTGCTCAAGGAAAATTCCTCACCCAAAATGAGATTAAGGGCCCAGTGCAGATAGGGCAGCCTTTCAATACCATCCAACAAAAAATAGCATTTTATTTCGTTCAAACTAGAATGGTTTCAGAATTCTTGTGAAAATCCAATACAGGCTGAATTTTCCTTCATACTCTATGTAAGGAAAGATTCGCTGAGCAAATTAAAGATGCAAGGAATACTATAGGGACAGAACTTCAATAAACCTTAAGAATTTCAACGCACGGTCTGCCAGCAAATACTCTGGCCGTCCATCACACACAGAATGCACTGTGCACACCTTACTGGGGACGACAAGGCTGAATGCAATCGGGTCTCAGCTTACCTGCCAGCCTCAGGTCCAGGCCCTCCTTCATTCACTAGGTTCCAGTCGTGCTGCTTTCTTTTCCTGTTCTTTGAACCACCCCAGCTTATTCCCAGCTCCAGGCCTTTGCACTTGCTATTCTGTCTGCCAAGAACATTCTACTCTCAAATCTTCACAGGATCAGCTCCTCCTCCTTGTTCAGCTCTCAGCTCAAAGGTTACCCCTTAAAGTTCAATCTTCCTCTGACTGCTCGGTTGTTCTCTATCATATCCTCAATTTATTTTCTTCCTATCACCACCTTCTGGAAGTCCAGATGATCCTCTTTGTATAGTTACCTAATCACAAAACACCTCCATGAGACACTAAGGTCTGTGAGTGCTGGGGGCTCTGTTTCTTTGTCACCACTGTAGCCTCAGGGTCAGGAGCAGAGTTTGGAAATCAGTGGACTCCGAAAAATATTTATTAAAGGGAAATTAATTATAAAATATCTAACATATCTGTTAAAGAATTTTCTTGTTCTTTTTTTCTTTTTTTTTTTTTTTTTGAAACAGGGTTTCATGCTGTTGCCCAGGCTGGAGTACAGTGGAGCAATCTCGGCTCACTGCAACCTCCACCTCCCAGGTTTAAGTGATTCTCTTGCCTCAGCCTCCTGAGTACCTGGGACTATAGGCACGTGCCACTATGCCCTGCTGATTTTTGTATTTTTAGTAGATAGGGGGTTTCACTATGTTGGCCAGGGTGGTCTCAAACTCCTGACCTCGGGCGATCTGCCCACCTTGGCCTCACAAAGTGTTGGGAGTATAGGCATAAGCCACTGTGCCCAGCCCTGCTAAAGACATTTCTGAAAGACCTCTACCTAGAAACAATGTGAGGATATCCACATTATGTACTGGTGATTAACAAAATATCTTAATTTCCTAAACTTTATATTTCAGACTTCTTCCTAGTTTGAACTAGCGAGCTCTCTACCTTTCCATTATATATCCCCTCTATTCTATGTTATTTATCTAAAGAGAAAGAGTAAAACTATCAAACTCTATATACATATAATAAACTAAACTCAACATGCTGTGATAGTTTTATTACCTTAGCATCACTGGGAAGCAGCAGAACATACTCCTGAAAAAAAACTCAGTCCCCAGGCTAAGGTGGAGGGAGAAGCTAGATGGTGAATTGAACTCTCTCAACCCACGTAATCCTCAGGCATCTACAGGCTATTTGGGCCTTTGTCCATCACACACAAGGCCAGGAAAATACAGCCTTAATTGAACAACAAAGCCCTCCCGTGCCTCACCCTGGGGATTCGCTCTCCCTCCTACTTCCCTCCCTACCAGCCAACTTGACTCAACAGCTTCATAGACTCCAAGACACATTAACATCCTGGAAACAAAAGATGGGCATTGTGAAAATACACTTATCATAATGAAGAGATTAATGTCACACACTAGTGATTGACCTGAATGAAGATTACTTCCTAGGACATGGGACCCAACACCTGGAAGACAGAAAATAAAGAAAGAATCCAGAGAATTTTTGCAATATTACCCACATCCAAATGACCAGTGTAGAACTTCTCTTTCCCTGTCTTAAAGAAGCAGTTCATTACATTGTTTCCTTTTAATTTTTGTACATTTAGAGATAAAGATATTTCTAAAGCAAGAAATGAGATAAAGTGCTAAGCATGAGTTCATTCACAGAATCCAGAGGTGCTGCTAATGTTTTTTTTGTGTGTGTATATATTGGTAATTGTCTGCATATGCGTATATATTTGTGTATATATGAGTATATGGGGGGGATGTGTGTGGATATGTGCATTGATTTGGAACACTGTAAAAGCTGGGGTAAGACCTGTCACGCTGGGAGAATCTCCAAGAGCTAGAACATTCTGAGTAGGTAATACTCTATGCTGTAAACTGCTCATGCAGCAGGACTGAGGAACAGGCATCGCCTGGCCACCGGCTGTTACTGACTCTGGGAAAATGAAAATACAGCATCTCTGCACCTGTTCACCTGATGGTGAAGGAAGGAAAAGCCATTACCGAGTGACAGGAGACAAAAAACCAGAATCCACTTCAGCAACTCATCCCACTGCTGGTGATTAATCTCACACTCCCACAGCCTGATGCACATTAACCAGATAATTAATAATTTCTTTAGGGATTCCGGCTCGGCAACTGTTTTATCAACCTGCACAGCATTAGGAGGGAGATGCTGCATTTGTGATCAAATGTCTGGAACTGGGAAAAGGACTGTAGATGAACAGTGAGGGCTTTGCAGCAACTTGTGAGCCTACTTCAAAATGAACATGTATGGTATGAGTCATCCTGAGTAATTTTTTATCACTACTGTTGGCCACACTGAAGAACCAAGGAATGGATCCTTCCCTTGTACCCCCGTAACCACCACCACCAGTAGATACTCACAGACTTCAAATCACGTGTGTCTACTACTGTGTGTGCAAAATAGAATATACCAGGCATATCTAGATTCTAGAAAT
Organism: Saimiri boliviensis; assembly: GCF_048565385.1. Lineage (NCBI taxonomy): Eukaryota > Metazoa > Chordata > Mammalia > Primates > Cebidae > Saimiri > Saimiri boliviensis. The sequence continues at coordinate 68,621,372 of NC_133462.1, forward strand.
GCATCTTTTTAAAGAATGCATAATCTAAGACACTCCCCCATCAAATCAAAAGTTTCAAAGGAGTGTTTGATCAGGACAATGCCAGTTGACGTATATTTTGTTCTTGCTGGCTCTAATTCACATCTATCTAAAGGAAGACAGGCACAAAGGATCGAGATCACCCTTTCTGAGTCCCCTGTACAAATGTACCCTTTTTCTCTTATGTTAAAACATATTCCACAGGGAGAAGCCAAAACCTCTTTTTAAAATATATTTTTATTAAGATTTTAAGACTATGAATAAAATCCTAAGGAGAATAATAAATTATAAGCACTACTTATTAAAAAGGCCCACCATTAAAATTCCAACTTATTCATGTTCTCTCCTAATGAGAAAAACAGTGCATTGAAAATATTACTACACATTTCTCTCAGCTCTATCCAGAATACTGTTTAGATGGAAAAGAAACAAGAGTATAATCCATCCTCGTCAGAAATCACAGTGGACTTGCCAGCAGAAACCCTGAGTTGAGGCCTGCCCACTGTGTCTTGGTTTTATATCCTCCAGCTTTCCTGAGGGAAGCTATCATAGGCAGGCAAACAGCACTCTGCATGGGCTTTGCCATGGGAGTGTTAATCAGGATGGTTGGCAATTACGGAGCGTGTCCACTTTATGTATACCCAAAGGAGAAATTGCCCTCAGACGTCAGGGCTAGGATAGTCTGGGATTCACTTAAGAGTGGATCACGCAGACAAGGCAAAAATTTAGGACTGACAATTTCGGGGCTAGTAAGCCGTTCAGAACCAAATGAATTGTCTATTTCCAGAAAATTTGCAGGGTGATAATATAGGTATCTTCACACACATACACACAATTTTAGCTTGCTAGGACAGGCTGTTTTTTTTCACCCTGATTTTCAGAGGTTTTTAGATTATACTGCATGTCTTTATGGGAGTCCCCTCAAATCATCTTAAAGTAAGATAATGAACTGGACAAAAAGAAAAACAACAGAGAAAGACAAACTGTAAAATTTTGGGCAAAGCACAAGATCACATAATAAAATAGACCCAGAAGGACCTGGGATTTACCTAAGCGGTTGGGCACGCCCTAGGTGCAAGGCAATATGCCATAGGGTACACACCTGTAGAAAAATAAACATAGAGGATCCTCCATAGCATAGATTTCACTCTCTGATTTGGGTTTGGGAACAAGTTTTTTCAATATTAAAACATATATTATGGAGTAGAATGCAAATTTCATATGCACAAACAGATAAAGCAGGAATTAAACATTTTGTTTGCTTGCTACTGGCCATTTCAGGCCATATCCTCACAAAGCACACATACATATTCCTCGACCTCTACTTCTGGAGTACATGGGTAGAAATTCTGAGAAGCACTTGACTAGATCACATTTATAGAAAAGGAAAATGAAATCCAATGCTTTGACCTTGTTGAGCTTTAGACTCCAAACTGAGGGTAATAATATTTCACTGGCTGCCTTCAAATGTGTATATAAAGAATATAATAATCTATGAAGCAAGTGATAACTCTAAAATCTCAATCACAAGCACATGCAATTTAGATTCACAAAATTTCAGTATTCACCAAGAACTCTACGGCCCTTCCCTATCTAAGAAAGTAAGAGCACAAGGAAAGACCTAGTGGTATGAGTTACCAAATCTCAATACCACGGATGGTAACCAGTTCCCATCCGGTAAAACTAGACCAGAAAGAACTGACATCATAAGGTATACTAAACACTCCTTGAAGATAAAAGTCTTATCTCATTTACTTTTGTTTATTTATATATTTTTTAGATGCAGTGCCGCTCTGTCACCTAGGCAGGAGTGCAGTTGTGCAATCTTGGTTCACTCCGCCTCCCAGGTTCAAGCCATTCTCCTGCCTCAGCCTTCTGAGTAGCTGGGATTGCAGGCATGAACCACCACACCTAGCCAATTTTTGTATTTTTAGTAGAGACAGGGTTTTGCAGTGTTGGCCAGGCTGGTCTTGAACTCCTGGCCTCAAGCGATCCTCCCATCTCAGCCTCCCAAAGTGCTGGGATTACAGGTGTAAGCCACCGTGCGAGCCTTCTGATCAAATTTATTTGTGACTTCCTAGACCAAGCACAAAGCTTACACTAGGCACCCACTATATTAGGCACATAGTAAATGTTATCAGAGCCACTATTTGTTAAATAGAGATCTGGGGGACAGACTCAATTAAACTTAAAAGCACTAAATTGTTATGAGCTCTTTTCAAAAATGAAACCAGCACCATTAATAATAACAAACAGAACACACAAATGAACAAAAACAAAAGAACCCAGAAACATGAATGTGGTTCAGAACAAAGAACATTGGATGTAGAGTAATAAAACCTGGCTTGACTCCCTGACTTTTAAACCATTTTAGCTATATAAACTTAAAGGGGGTAATTTCAATCAGATACAGCCTATTTCCTTGTTAAGATAAATAGAATAATAATACTAACCTTACAGGGTTGTATAAGGTTAGTATATGACTTGTGCTGAGTAATGAGTTTATATGAATATAAGAAAAAGTTGTCAAATAATAAAGTACTAAAATCCCTTTGTTACTATCCATTATGATGCAAAAGCTCTGCTGAAACACATGCGCGTGTGCAGACACACACACACACACACACACACACAGACACACACACACATTGTACATTTTGCTCTCTCTCACATGGCTTGATTCCAGAGCCAACTAAACCAAGATCCTTACAAACTAGAAACAGTATTTTTAAATAGCTACACACCATCTCAGCCACTAATTATTTTTAGGATTTTACTCTATGCAGCTAATTGAAAGTGTTCGGTCCTTTCCATTCATTAGTTTTATTACAAGCACTCCACTGAATTAAAGAAAAATCTGCCATCACCGCCTTCCTTGAAACTTTCACTATATTGTCACAAAGGCTTTGACCTTACAAAAGCAATGCATGTTAATTCAGCACAAGTCACAGGACTGAACAGAGGATAAAAAAATCAGCATTTCTAATAAATAGGACACTATTGAATAAGTTTGATAGAAGGCTATTATACTCTTGATGTCAGGAAGTAGGGCTGACAATGCTTTCTTTGTTATGGTGAGCGGTATTATACATCACCAACTATATGGAGACTCTATTGACTTGGAGCCAACCAAATGTGTGAAGGGAAGCACTTCTCAATAGGATTCTTACTTTATTAAAAACTTTCTTACGTACACTGATAAGAACGGGACTCTGAAAAGATGAATTGCAAAGATCGCTACTAAGAAAGCTTTGAGACTGTATGTATGTCTACATTAAGCAGCAAATACCCAAGCCCAGGTAACTCTATACTTCAACATAAATGTTAAGTCCATACATCTGTTGCTTTTGCTTATTAGTAATTTTTTATTGAATAATTTTTCTGTACAGTGTACTTCATACATGTTTATTCCATGTTTATTTAATCAATATTCATCATTTTATCTCGTAGGCCTTTTAATTGTCATTTTACAGTTGCAAAGAAAAGAGAAGAAGCTTGGAAAAAGTATATTACAGTTGAAAACTTATGTTCATACAAAAACTTGCACACAGATGTGTATAGCAGTTTTATTTTTAATTGCCAAAACTTGAAAGAAACCAAGATGTCCTTCAGTAAGTGAAAGGATAAATAAACTATGGTACATCCAGACAGCGGACTATTATTCAGTGCTAAAAAGACATGAGCTATCAAGCCTTGAAAAGACACGGAGGAACCTTACATGCATATTCCTACATGAAATAACTCTATGTGAAATGGCACACACCATATAATTCCAATCATATGAAAAGGCAAAACTGTGGAGACAATGAAAAGATAGATGGTTGCCAGAGTTTGGGCAAGGAGGAGGCATGAATTGGTGGAGCACAAAGGATTTTTAGGACAGTGAAACTACTCTGTATATTACAATCGTAGATACATGTCATTGTACATTTTTCCAAACCCCTAGAATGCACAACACTCAGAGAGAGCGCTATCGTAAACTATGGATTTGGGTGATAATGATGTGTCAGTGCAGGTTCATCAACTGTAACAAATGTACCACTCTGGTAGGGATGCTGATCATGGAGCAGAGTGTGCCTGTGTCAGAGAGGGGTATATGGAAACTCTCTGTACCTTCCTCTCAATTTTGCTGTGAACCTAAAACTGCTCTAAAACTAAAGTCTATTAAAAATAAAAGACAGGCCGGGTGTGGCGGCTTATGCCTGTAATTCTAGCACTTTGGGAGGCTGAGGCAGGTGGATTATGTGCACTCAGCAGTTTGAGACCAGCCTGGGCTACATGGCAGAACCCCGACTCTATCAAAAATGCAAAAAATTAGCTAGGTGTGGTGGTGTACGCCTACAGTCCCAGCTACTCAGGAGGCTCAGGTGGGAGAATAGCTGGAGCCTGGCAGGTGGTGAGCTGAGATTGTCCCATGGCACTTGAGCCTGGGCAACAGAGTAAGACCCTGTCTCAAAAAAAAAAAAAAAAAAAGAAAGAAAAAAGGAAAGAAAAAAAGGAAAACAAAACTACAAGGTAAAGAAAAAAGGACATTAATTTCCCTAAAGTCTTTTTTTTTTTTTTTTTTTTTTTTTTTTTTTTTGACACAGAGTCTTGCTCTGTCACCAGGTACCAGGCTGGAATGCAGTGGTGCGATCTCGGCTCACTGCAACCTCCACCTCCTGGGTTCAAGCAATTCTCCTGCCTCAGCCTCCCAAGTAGCTGGGACTACAGGCATGTGCCACCACGCCCAGCTAATTTTTGTATTTTTAGTAGAGACAGGGTTTCACCATGTTGGCCAGGATGGTCTCGATCTCTTGACCTCATTATCCGCCCGCCTTGGCCTCCCGAAGTGCTGGAATTACAGGCATGAGCCACCACATCCGACCGCCTAAATTCTTACAGTCATTCAAGATGGCAGCAGTGGGATTGAAATGTAGGCCTATGTAATCTCAAAGCCTGTTTTCCTTGTGCTTATTTGTATTTTAAAAATATTTGGGGGATATACGTATCTTCATTCAAATCAGCCTCTTTTACATCTGTCCTTCCCCAAACACATTTTGATTTTATCCATAATAACAAGTAATTACATCTTATTAAATTAGTACCTACTACATGTTCAATTAGATACTACTGATACGATAATTATTTACAAACCATGAGGTATGTCCATCTGACACCATGTGTGTGGATATATATTATATCGAATATATTATACACACAATTACACATACATACACAAACACAGACATATATAGAGTCAGCCTTCTGTATCCTTGGGTTCCACACTCCTGGATTCAACCAACCATTACAGTAATTGAAAATATTTGAGGCCGGGTTGTCATAGCTCACACCTGTAATTCCAGCACTTTGGGAGGCTGAGGTGGGCAGATCACTTGAGGTCAGCAGTTTAAGACCAGCCTGACCAACATGGTGAAACCTCATCTCTACTAAAAATACAAAAAAAAAAAAAAAAAAAAGAGCTAGGCATGGTGACACATGCCTATAAACCCAACTACTCAGGAGACTAAGACAGGAGAATCACTTGAACTCAAGGAGTGGAGGTTACATTGAGTTGAGATCGCACCACTGCACGCCAAAGCAATACTCTGTCTCAAAAAAAGTAAAAAGAAAGGAAAATATTTGAAAAAAAAAATTGGATGGCTGAATCCGTACTGAACATGGGCAGATGTTTTTTCCTTGTCATTATTCCCTAACCAATACAGAATAACAACTATTTACATAGCTTTTACATTGTATTCCGTAACGTAGAGATGATTTAAAGTATATTGGAGGATGTACATCGGTTACATGCAAATATCACACTATTTTATATCAGGGACTTGAGTATCCATGAATTTTGGTTCGGGGGATGGCTACTGGACACAATCCTTCACGGATACTGAGGGATTAATGAATATGCATCCTTTATATTTATGTTTTTCCAATGATATCAAAGGAAAGTACAGAGAACATTATGTTTAATATTTAGGGTTTAACAATGTGTCATAATGCTCCACGTAATCAGTGGATTGTGGCTTCGAAGATAGGAGACCTGAGTCCCAGCGTGAACGCTGTACTTTTCCCAAGCTTACTCACTCTGAGGCCCGTGCCGATCCCTCAAGCGTGTTGAGTCTGTTTCCTATTTCTAAGATGGGAATAAAAATAGCTTCCCTGTCTACTTCAAAGGGTGGCTATGAATATCAAATGATGTAGTGCCTGCGATAAGCACTTTACAATGCTCTATATGCTGTAAGTCATTGTTATTAATGATAATTATAAACCTTGAGGAAGCCTGAGAAATTAGCTATCACTATAATTACAGCAGTAGTTGCAAGGTTTTTACCCTTTTCTGACTTTGAAAGGTCCACAGTTATATCTAGAGGAATTAAAATGAGAAAAATTTAAAAAATCAATGCATATTATTTCTATACTAACAAACAGCTAACTACAATGCTATATTTGCAAACAGAAATGACAATATGGAAAGCACCAGAAAAGTTCATTCCAGTGGGTCCTAGTGAAGAAAAATCTATTTCAAGTTCTTAAAAATCATATTAGCCTCCCACCTCTGTTTTTTAACTTTACACTATCTTTCTGTACTGCTATATCCATGAGCCCTGCTATCATCAGAAAGATAAAGCAAATCTGTTGGCAGGCAAAAGCTTGAGTTCTAATCTCAGCTCTGACACGGGGGATTAATAAACAAATATTTGTAAGGTTTTCTGAAGAGGAAAATTCTGGTTTTTTATTAGTATTAGCAGTACATTCATATGTGTAATTGACCCCAGTGTAGTATTACATATTTATTGCATATTTAACACTGTTATATGAGCTTCATCACACAAATGAAATAAAATGTTATTTATAAAAATGCTCACTCTTTTCCTATTTTAAGTTAAACCCATTGCTAAGAGGTCATTTTTTAAACCATCAGTGGCCCTGAAATTCTCTAAAACTTTCAGCTTTTCTCAGAAGGAACACTCAAGTGAAACATCTCAGTATGAGAAAAAGGCTTTGACTACATAAACATGTCTAATGATCTGCTGACATTACCAACAAAACTGAATTGTGCAATTTTCCAAAGTGCTCACCTAACTAATAGTGCCAGTGGTTTCATCTTGTGCATGTTACCCCTTGATACCTCCTCTGCCAAGCCAGGAGAGTACCTGATACCAGCGTTCCTGAAGCCCAACGTAATAATCTGGCAGTAGCCCAGGTAAGTCTATGAAATCTACGAAGCTCTGGCCACCATAACCACTGACTGGCCGGAGCACAGAGGGATTCAGAAGACAGACAGGCAACAGGACACATACCCTTTACTCTTTCCTTACTTCATCCAGAAGCCCTGGGCTCTGAGAAAATGTTCACAGCACAGGAAGGATTTGTTTTTAAGGACTAATTTCTCAGACCTTTATTCAAAGATCCAAATAGAAGTTGAAGAACCTGGAGGGAGAACAGTACTGCCAGTCGCCAGTCTGGCCAAAGCATGCACACACAATCTCCAAATTCCTTCCTCAAATTTCCATCAGTAAACATGGGAGGGTCCCCAGAACCTCTCCCATCTGCTGAATTTCACTTGGCGTGACTGCCAGCAACGGCCACACCTCCTGAGGAATTGTAGCGCACACCCTGTGGTTGCTAGTTACCTGGTTCACCAATGTGTGGGGCAACTTGAAGACGACAAAGAAGATACACAAAGCAGCAAGGTCACCACTGCTCTGCCTCTGAAAGGATGCCCAGGAGCCAGGTGGCCGCTCACCCTCACATCGGTTGGTTGGTACGAAGAGGCCAAACGTGTCACCACAACTTACAGAAAACCAACCACGCATTCTGCTCTCCTTAAAGAGGTTGCAGATGGGGTGGAGAGGAAGAAGGGAGAAGGTGCTCTTTCAACACTTCAAACCTTCAAAGTTCAACGCCCTGAACATAACATTTCGCATTCACACAAAATCAAATCAATCTACCATCCAACCCAAAACAGTCAAGATAGCTTTAAAAAAAAAAAAAAAAAAAAAAAGGAAAGGAAAAGCCTGGAAATGAGTACTTGATTACGAAGAGAAATTTGAACTGCTGTTAACAGCAGCAGAGGCACAGGATGCAAGGGTGAATCTATTCAAGAGAGTCTTCTGAGGAAGGCTGGAAAAAGAGCCGTGTCAACTCACATCCAGGTAATGCTGAGAAAAGAACCTGGGAATGGCTATTTCAGCAAATCAGGAGCTTGCTGTGTGCACCGGAAGTGCTGATGGTGTCACAGTGTCCCTCTTCACACACTGTACTACCTGCAGCTTCCAAAGGGAACAGCCAGTGACAGTTCCCTTGCTGGTATGCAGCGTGACAGTTCACATCCAAACGCTAGGAGATCTTGTGAACTATTCGCCAGGGGAGGAAGATGGCTATTTTCCTTTATGTCGTACTTTTAAGAACTTTTAGTCATTTGTGATTCTCTTTATCTCTACCGCTGTGTGTGTGTGTGTGTGTGTGTGTGTGTGTACATGCGCCCACCCACTCTCCTCTCCCTTTCAGCCCCAATTCAAGCATTAACCTTTGATGTAACATTTTTGCTCCTCATCAGAATGGAAAGAATGAGCTTCAGAGAAGCAATTGAGTTGAGAGAATAAAAAAGATGACATCACTTCAAACGTGGACTTGCCAGAAAATTATCCTTTCAAGTGCTCCCCTGTGTTATCAGCCAGGGACCCTCAGCTCTCTCTGACCGCTGCATGCTGCCCCTGTTTCAAATCTTTTGATCACCATTTGTTTCATGTCACCGTTCATTATGCCCCCATGTGTGTATGTGTGTGTTGAACTTGTGTACTTTCCAAAGTTCCTGTCAGTGCTCACTTTATAAACTCCCAAGTGAAAGAGAGGAATTCATTAGCATCCATTATTAGTTTGATAATTCTAAATAAAGTCAATATAAACATTTACATGGCATTTGCCCAGGAAGAGGATCAGGAATGAGAATTTGGGGACACATGCTCATGTTCTTTCTGATACACGCACCACCAGGTCCACGCAGCAAGAAGGCCCTGGGGATGGGTCCTATATCACTGCTGTGTTCCTCTTTTCCTCTAAAGCACAAAGAAAAGAGTCTTCCAACGTTTTCTTTTTTGGAATTCATTCATGTCAGATGCAGACCATTTTGAGAAGAGCTCAAATACCACTGGATTCCATTCCTCCACTCCTCACCCTCATCTTAAGAGCAAACACAGTGAGAAAAAAATGTATATACATTACAGCCAGAGTGATCTGGGTGCAAATTCCACTCAGCCTCTGGTTTTGTCTTTTTTTGTTTATGTAACGGACCACCCAAAACTCAGTGGTTATAAGCATCCACCATTGTATTTGCTCTGGAGTCTACAGTCAGGGTGGGGCTCACTGGCACCATTCAGTTCATCTTACTGGTGGTTGCTCACGTGGCTGCATTCAGCTGGCTAGTTGGCTGGGATCTGGGCTCAAGTGAACCTGTCTCTCTCCTCCCCTGGAGTCTCAGGTTCTCTCCCTTTTCCTGTGTCTTCTCTACATGGTCTCAGCATGTAGTCTCTCCAGCAGGGTAAACAGAATTTTTTTTTTTTTTTTTTTTTTTTACCAGGTGACTTAGGGCTTTCAAGATTACAGAAGTGAAAGCTGCCAGGTCTACTTAATGCTTAGGTCTGGAACTGGAACGAGATCATTTCTGCCACAGTCTATTGGTTAAAGTGAATCCCCGGGCCAGCTTTGATTCCAGGAGTGATGAATACACGAGTGTGAGTATAAAAGACATGGTTCACTATAAGCAACCAATGCAGCCAGTTACTACTGACACGCAACAAGTCACCTCATCTATACACTCTGATGTTACGTTTCTCATCCATTAAAAGGGAACATAATAATTCATATTTTATAGAGATCTCACAGTTAAATATGATAATGAATGTGATGCGGTTAGCACAGTGACTGACACCCAGTAAATACTCTATAAGTGATCTCTTTCATATATCCCAAAGTACTTGGAAATTTGTGAGTCCCTTCCTGCAACTGTCTACGCCTCCTACAAGAGCAGAGTCCACAGTTCATGTTAGCCATCTTAGAAATCACTCCAGCACCTAGTACAGAACTGGCATTGTGTGTTTGTTGAATGATTATGTGATCACATGAATCGGCACTCACTGTCTCCATCCACTCACTTCTACAACACATAGACAGATTGAGCTATTTCACAAGAATTTCTTATCCGCAAATTAAAAGTTATCAAATTCAATGTCATGAGCAATCATAGCAGTCTGGAGTTCATCTTCACCTCTTTTTAAATATAGTATATGTAGCAAATTCCCCAAAAATATTTTGCCAGATTTCCACTGCCTCAATTTTAAAACTCAGGCGCACTATAAGAAATATGTAATCCATATGTCTCTGATTCATTTTTACCCAGTTCATCAAAATGCTGTTTTTGTATTAAATGTCAAAATGCCTTTTATGTCTTTATTTATGAGCCCTTTAAAGTTGTTATTTTTAAATGATGCTAGAACATGTTTGCCAAATTTAAAATCTACAAAGACATTTGTAATTCAATTCCAAACATCAGCTTCTGGGACAGTTAATTTTGTTTACTCCTGGGAAAATTCTTCTTTTCCAATATGGACTTTTAAGGTTATTTTAAATAACCCACATTCTCATATTCTTCATTTTTAACATACTAATGAATGGAATCAGCCATTATGCACACAAAGAGTTTGGAAAAGCAATATGTGGCCTGCTGTCTCTTTCAATGGAACACCTTGCTGGCTCGGTCACCTGATTCTGCCTCAACTCTATAAAGTGGTGTGGGGAAAAGGAGCCTGCTGTGTGTTACCTATTTTTAAGGCTAAAACAAATTGCAAATTTTTATTCTCTATAATTCTAGATAGCGTAATCTTCTCTGCATGGAAACACTATATACTCAGCTTATTCCTGACATTTGAACTTCATCAAATCCTCTTCCTGCCTCTATTATTGTTTAATTTTTCACTATGAGATTTAAAAATAAAAATGATAATGACCTAATGAAACTTTTCCATAACTCAAATTTCTGTGAAAAACTATGCTTTGAGTTAAAATTTTAAAATATTTACAATAAAGCAGAATGTTAGCTAAAAATAAAAATAATCTATAAAAGTCAAGGTTATATTGTTTAAAAAGCCCTATATTTGAAATCAGAGAACCAGAAAACCAGAATAAGATTTCTGACCTTAGATATATATATCTACAAAATCAACTCTGATCACTTATTAATCAGAAAATGAGGATGTTGCCTTTACTACCTGCATCACACACTTATGAATATCAAATGAATATAACATTGATAAACTACAAATAATATTAGTGATAATATCTGGTATTCGCTGTTATATATTTTTATGTCAGTTTCAAATATAACCCTGTGTAAATTTACTTCCTTATCTAATGTTTCCATTTTAGAGTAAAAGTACTTATATCCATCCAGTAAGGAAACTACGGGAAATTAGCCAGCCCTAACTTTGAAACTCACAAACAGGAGGCCTCACGTGCTTATTGGCTCTGGTTTCAAGCTCTTTCTCCTAGTGCCAAGGGTTTGCTAATTCCAAGTCACCTGCTGAGCAAGGGATACTACTCTTTCCCTTCGTAGAGAAAATGCCATCCATGTGGCATGGATAATTTTATGTTCAATTTGTCAAAATGTTAATCATTTTAGGAACAGCACTTTGGGGGTTGAACTGAGAAACATCATATTTCAAAGGCTTTGGTGAGGATACCAATCGTACAGCGAGAACACTCAGGCTTGGACTGAAAAGCAGCTCTGAAATTTGAACACCAACCAGTATAAATCTGTTGCTAGGTTAACAGTGTTTTCTAGTAAACAAAGTTGCTTCCTTAATAATGTATTAAAACAGAATATATTCTATTTATTCTTCTCTTACAGAATTCAAGGAAAAAGCAAACAGCCTATCACCATAGCTAGGCCCCTTCTCTAGAAATCAGACAAGAAAAATTCACATTCCAGATCGGAATTAGTCTTGCATGGAGGAGAAATATCATGTTTCTATACCACCACAGATCTGACCCGGGTGTTAATTTGAATTTTAAGCAGAACCAAGCTTTTGCTTGGGTCCATCCCACCTGTCAGTATATGGTAGGAGAAAAAGATAATTACTTCCTCTTATTTCAAAATGCCAGACACCCAAGTAAGAGTTCCATGGAAAATGAACAGTGCACCTGTATTAAATTTTATTCTAATAAGTCTAAGACTGAGTATCACTGGCATCTTGTTATGTTATTCAGGGAAATGGTGGCAGATGCCAGGCGAAGCTTACAAAAGGGTAGAACTATGATACAGGAGAATGTCAGAAATGCACCACAGAAAAACCTGCCAACAGCAAGATGAAGTTGTATAATATATCATTTATTCACGTAGCAGTGCTTCCTTTGCAGAAAATACAAGGTTGAAATGCAAAGTTATTTAGAGGGAAAAGAGCAACACTGTGCTTGCACTACACAACTAGTGTTTATTTAGTTCATCAAAATTCTAAAGATTGTAGACGTTAAGTCTTCTTTAAAAGTCATGTCCAGAAGGTGGTATGGATTCCATTCAGGGAAAATAATGATTTAAATCTTTCAAATAGAGTTGATCAAGATAATCAACATGAGTCAAAATCACAAAGAAGACCTAGAAAATAGAAAATTCTAGTGTGTGAATGTATGGGAGTATGTATGTGTGTGTGTGTGTGTGTGTGTGTGTGTGTGTGTGTGGTGTGCGGTGGGTGTGTGTGTGGTGTGTGTGTGTGTGGTGTGTGTGGTGTGTGTGTGTGGTGTGCGGTGGGTGTGTGGTGTGTGTGGTGTGTGGTGTGTGGTGTGTGTGGTATGTGTGTGTCGTGTGTGTGTGTGGTTTGTGGTGTGTGTGGTGTGTGGTGTGTGTGTGTGTGTGTGGTGTGTGTGTGGTGTGTGTGTGATGTGTGGGGTGTGTGTGTGGTGTGGTGTGTGTGTGTGTGTGTGGTGTGTGGTGTGTGTGGTGTGTGTGGTGTGTGGTGTATGTGTTTGTGTGTGTGTGGTGTGTGTGTGGTGTGTGGTGTGTGTGTGTGGTGTGTGGTGTGGTGTATGTGTGGGGGGGTGTGTGGTGTGTGTGTGTGGTGTGTGTGTGTGGTGTGTGTGTGGTGTGCGGTGTGTGTGTGCGGTGTGTGTGTGGGGGGGTGTGTGGCGTGTGTGTGGTGTGGTGTGTGTGTGTGGTGTGTGGGGGCTGTGTGTGTGTGCGTGTGTGATGTGTGTGTGGTGTGTGTTGTGTGCGTGTGTTGTGTGTGTGGTGTGTGGTGTGTGTGTGTGGTGTGGTGTGTGTGTGTGGTGTGTGTGTGGTGTGTGTGTGGTGTGTGTGTGTGCATGTTTTTCTGTATGTACAATTGTGTACCTGCACGTGCCGGCCATGGTATAGCGTTTCGCGTTCATTATAAGAATTAGATGAGAATATTTAATGATGCCTTTTTATCTTTCAAGTTAAATATAAAGCAAACAAGCCAGAATAGATTGTTACTGATGTACAAAGGAAGAGATTTATATGGTGATTTATAGTATTTGGAAGAGAAATTTCTGAGACAAATGAAATCTAAGGACAGTCCCCAGACACTCACTTCAACACACTGCTGTCACTTGCTATAGTGCTGCCTTTTCTGGCTACAGGGTTTCGATATGATGCAGCAGATAACTGGACATCTGCCCCAGGATCTGTCCTGGAAAATGGCAGTAGACGTTTTAGGAAGGAGCTGCATGAAAAGGTCATTATTATGGGCATTTCCTTCCCTACATATGCTGAATGCATCTTAGTTTAAAATTATTACTGTTGTAGAGGCAGTATATGCTGTGAGCAAGGCACACGACTCAGAATCGGGCAGCAGAACTAGGTTTAAATCCCAGACCCAACACTCCCTGCTTCTGTGACCGCGAGCAGTTTTACCCAACTTAAAGATTTCCCCACGCTCTGCTGTCTCATTGGGAAAATAAACTTCCTGAGGCAAATGGTATCCTGAATGGTCCAATTACTACATGACTTTGAATCCAGATATTCAAAGGGTGTATCGTCTAAAAAATAAAACTGTCAAGATCCCGTTTGATGGTAAAAAAGACATCATGTAGATGCCAGACACATCTTTCATCAGAAGGCGGAGAGTAGTAGCAGTGTGGAGGAATAAGACAGTGTGTTTTCTGCCTCTTAGTCACATGGTGACTCTTCGCAAGTACTGAACCGAACTTACTCTGTGCTCCCTCTGTGTTCCATTGGTAAGACAAGGATAACATAACCAACTTCTCGGGCTTTTGAAATGTAAGAGACACAGTGTCACGCCTCTGTCTAAAACTTCCCAAGGGCTTCCCATCTTCCAAAGAGTAAAGGACACATTCCCGACAATGGGCTGCCAACTCCTAAGAACTTGACCTCTTGTTACCTCTGATCTCCCCTAATCCTCCTACCGCACTCTGGTAAGGGCCTCTGAACCCCCTCACTTTGCGCCCTTCCCCAGAACCTCGGTGGCTACTCGCTCACTTCCTTCAAGTCTCTGCTCCAGTATTACCTGCTCAGCGGAGCTTTTCCACTCATCTTATTTCGAATTGCAACTCTTCTTTACTCTCCTGCTGCTTTCTCTCCACAGCACCTACCACCTTCTCATATAATGCATTTTTTAAAAATTTCTTGTATTTATTGTCTTAACTCCTTTCACTGGAATAAAACCTTCAGGAGGGTAGCAATTTGCATTAATTTTATTCCCTGCTGTATCTCTAAAGAAGAATCTGGTACTTGGGATCACTCAAGCAATATTTATGAGATGAATACATTTATTGTGTGTTACCAAATGGCACCCTATCTATAAGGTACAGTGCCTGGCACATGATAAGACCTTAATAATGATAGCTACCAGTCCAGAAGGGTGAAGGGTATAATGTTTGGAACTGTGAGTGGGTGTGTGCTGCTTTCGGCCAGTCAACAGTGGGATAACACCCGGTTACCACCAGGAACTAACTGGAAGGCGCTGATCTACTGCTGGTTCCCTCTCTGACTCACCATGTGCCTTGGGCACACCAGTCTCTGCATCTATAAACACATACCATAACATCTACCCTTCAGGGCAGAGAGAAGCTAAGGAAGGCTCTGACTGTCACTTGGTCTGCCATCATAGATGAAGCATACGCAGCAGTTTTTAAAACATTAGATAAAATTAAGAATAACAGGAAAAACTGTAGCTTTTCCCTGATAATTTTTCTGGCTCCTAAAAGCATCTTTCAGCCAACACTCCCAATGCCCTGCCTAACAGGGTTTCAGACACAACCTTTTTAGTCTGTGTTGCATGCAGTTAAGCAGTAATGAGGGGGAACCCAGCCTGAGACTTTCTTGGGGAAATCTAAGGATCAGGTTTGTCGGTCGGGACAAGTCATTCTTTTCATCAGGGTGGAAAATACAAAGAAGGATATAGGGCTGGTCATCTGTTCATTAACTGGGTAGAATTACTGCAGCTACGAAGGTTAATAATTACACAAGTAATTAACACTTCCCTCATTTTCATACTCTAATCCTATAGTTGCAGGATTTCAACTCTGGTCCCTGAGTCCGAGGGAGGATGAGAGCAGAATGGCAATGAATTGGATTGGCTTTGGAAAGGGAGCTGGGAAACAAGAAGATAGCCCCGGGTTTCTAACCACTTTCTAACGAGGTATAACTACAGCATGTGAACAATACCAGCAAGCACTTCAGTGTTTCCTGTGGGTTTTGTTGTTGTTAACAATTGCAAGTTTTTGTGGCACCAAGAGCTGTACTGCTGTACGCCATACAGGTATTTGACACCCCGATCTTCCACTAAGCCTCCGCTTCTACCCTTTCACGCCTGTACATTGTATATTTGGTGTCACTGTTTATTAAAGATAACTAATGCCCTAAGTCTTTATTTACTTCTGTTTATTGCTATTTTAGCAAGAGTCACCAGAGAGCAGCTATGCTTCTGGTCCACTCGGGTTCTTTAATCACTGTTAGTAGGTAAAATCATCTGTGACAACTAATCCAAAGAGCAGATTATATTTATTTTGGCTACAGTGGCTTGCAATTCGTTAAAATCAACAAAGCCTTTTCATTAGCCCCCTGCTGATGTCCTAAAAACAGACATTTCAAGGGTCTCAAAGCACTGAGCTACACATATGCAGCCAAGCTAATTCTGACAGATTCTCAGTGCCATTCTTAACACAAAATCTTATTAAACTAACAAACAAGAAACAGAACCCCTCCACTTCCATACAAAGGCTTAATTAACATGCCTAAACTCCAAAATCAAAATTATAGCTGCAAAGCTCCCCGAATGTGGAAACAAAATAAACAGAGACTGTGTCATTCGTTAAGCAAGATTTACCAAAAACCGGGACCTTTTCTGTATTTTTCTTTTTCCAAAAAAAAAAAAAAAATGCGGGAAAGGATTAGAAATCAGAACCACGGTGCCTGTTACTCAATAGTTCTGCATGGGCGTTCTGGCCTTCAAAAGCTGGGATTGTGATTAACTGGACTGTTGGTGGAGTCAGCAGATCTGAACAGAGGATCAAGATCTTATTCCAGAGGTTGCCAGAGATTAGAAACAGTGGCAGCAGGTTTTAAGGACGGTATCATTCCATCAACATCCCACGCACCGGCTTTCTCCAACCCTCACTCCTACAACCACACCGCTGCATTTTTCTGGCATACTTCTTTTACTTGCCTGACCACCTGGCTGTCCAGTGTCACAGTGAAGAGCCTCTTTAACACTGAATTGGATTTTCGGGTTCAGTGCCAGAAATGGGGGCATTCCAGGGAAGATGCTCACGGGAGTGACTCAGCCATCACTGCACCACCAGGCAGTGGCCATAATTAATGAATGTATCAAAAGGTCTACTCAAGGAGCAAAGAAGGTAGACAATGATTTATGTTTACCTAAGAGGAAGATTATTTAGCTTTGCAAGAGCTTTCAAAATGAAGGAGCCCAGAATTATTTAGAGATGGTGTGATACCTCCCCAAACCTGAAGAGAAATTCAAGGAGTGAGCAAGCAGACCCAGAAATGAAGGGCAGTGGGAGAAGACAGAGGAAGACGTTTCCTCTCCCGCGTTTCTCCCTCCATAGCTCTGATTGGAAAGCTGCTCTGATTTGTGTATTTCCACGACTGCTACTGCAATGGAATTACTTGTTTGTCCCTCCAGCATAATCCTGAACATTGTCAAGTATGATTACCAGATGATATTTCATGCAAGTCTCTATCCTAACATGCAGATTTCCACTGGTTGAAAGGGGAAGCCAAAAGCAGCCCTCGAGAGCAGTGGCTTGCTTGGTTCTTAAATGCACATGTGACGAGCACATCAGGCTGCCTCCGAGACCAAAAGGTCCAATTCGCCTTCACAAGGGCCAATGTCCAGCAGCCCCTTCAGCCAGGACTTCAGCTTTTTCTGGTTCATTCCATAAGCAAAAGAGCTGTCCGTTAGAGCAGATAATAAAATCCATCCTAGAAGCAAACACCACATGCAAAGCCTCTCTCAAATCAGAGTTTTGTCCACAGGGAAAAGTGAGCCACATCTGATATACAAGTTATCATTTTGTCTCTCCATAATTAAAACTATTGTTGCCATGGCAATCCAAGGAGTGTTGCGAATACAGGAAAGGCTCATGTCATGGCTTTCTGTTGTTGTTGATATAGTTTGCAGTTCCAGCCAGGGTGTATTTATGGCAGGGCGGAAATGTGACTTGGGCACACAGGAAGCCATAGCGGGTGAGGTGTGAAAATTTAAAACTTCATTATGTACCCAAGATACTGCTTTCAATTGTCCCTCAGTCCCCAGCCTGCCTTATTCCATAGATAATAAAAGCATATGGTCTTTCTTATGCATATTTACATCTAGTAGCTCTGCCAGCACACCCCAAAGCTTCCTGGTTTTCTTCTGTATCATCTGCTACTATCTACCCAAGAAGATCTCCAGGTTGTTGAAACAGGTCCCTTTTCTGAGCCACCTTATCAGGCAATAGGAACCACAGGCAGTTCTCCCACAGGGAGACAAAGGTCTGGGGACTTAAACAGGATGGCTCAACAGGCTGCATTACTGTTGTCATATAAAACACGTTGAGACAAGCAAGACAGCAGCGGTTGCCCCGAGGAGTATTTCAATTTTATACCTTCTAAGGCTATTCTCAAGTAATGAGAACACTCCCTTGAGGATTTTTATTTGTTTTGGGGGGGGGGGCAGGGGGTTGCGTTGTTTTTTGGGGTTTTTTTGGGGGGAAACAGGCTCCCTCTTTTTCTGGCCTATTCAAAGTGGGTCAGCTTAGCTGGGTGGGGTAGTCCATGCCTATAATTCTGGCACCTTGGGAGGCCAAAGCAGGAAGATTGCCTGAGGTCAGGGGTTCGAGACTAGCCTGGCCAACATGGCAAAACCCATCTCTACTTAAAATACAAAAATTAGCAGGCCTGGTTGTGTATTTCTGTAATCTCAGCTACTTGGGAGGCTGAGGCAGGAGACTCACTTGAACCTGGGAAGTGGAGGTTGCAGTGAGCTGAGATCAGACCATTGCACTCCAGCCTGGGTCACAGAGCTAGGCTTTGTCTCCAAAAAACACCTCAGTGGGTCTTCAGTTCACAGTTCGTGATCTCATCAGAAGAAAGCAATCTGAGCGAGCATGAGAAAAAGACCACACAAACAACTCCACAGTCCTCGGACAACCCTGAAATCCAGTACATGGCTGCAGGCAAAAAGCTGGGATGGATGGACCAGTGTTTCCCAGATTGCCTTGGGCACTTATTAGAACACAGATGCCAGACCCCCGCCTTGGAGTCGCTGCTTCCACAGATGCGCACACACCTGGAAAATACCAGATCCAATGAATTTGGCCAGGTTCTCTAAGGGACACACCACACTCTCATAACTGAGTAAAACATTAAATCCAGAGCCAAAGAACCCGAGGAGACAGAGGACTTGTTCCCCGGCCTGTTCTGCAGGAACAGGTACTTCGGCTCATCCACTTTCCTTCCCAGAAAAACTGAGAACACCCATGGGGAAAAAAAAAAAAAAAAAAAAAAAAAACATTCCTGTTAGGTTCCTGTGGCTCTTACACATGAAATGTGAATCCATAGAGTCCAAAGACCAAATGGTTCGGCAATGTTTATTTGGCAGAGGAGCGAAGGTGAAAGAGTTATGTTTAGTTTTAAAATTTTATTTTTCAATAAAAAAATAATAGGAGAGAAGCTAGACATTTAAAACTCAGGAAAATGAACTAGTTACTTTTTTTTTTTTTTTTTTTTTTGGTCTGAAAGGGACACTGCACTTACAGCAATAGAGATATAAAAAAAAATGTATAATGTTTCACTTAATGCTGAGGACAGTCGTTCAAGATGTTGAAAGAAGCATATAATATTTCCCCTGGGGGATCTGAAGGTAGCAGTGTAGGTGACAAAAAAAGCCTGGAGGATTGAGGTAGAGAAGGAAGCTTTCATCTGGTCAGATGAGTCGCTGGAGTGCAGGGTGGAATGCTGAATGCTGAATGCAGCACGCTGTCACTGAGTGAGCTCTCCCTGCACGAAGAATAGCCCAACAGAGCCCCAATTACTGTATTTCATGGACACTCTGTCTCACCGGAATACAACTTGTTAGGGGATTCCTGTCTAGAGAGAAATTCTCAAATAAACTTTTATTAAAGACTAGATGCTTAGAAATGGCAACTGCTTCTTTTTAATTCCAAAAGCAATCCGAACCATAACTCAATAGTTCCGCCGTCTGATAACTGAGTTAAACCTAATGCTGTTCCTGAAATTTTATAGACACTCCTCTCTTTCTAAGTACATGAATAGTGTATATATACTCTTCAAAGGCTCGATTTTTCTCTTTTGTAGCAAAATGGCAAGAGCCTATGGGAGTGCGGTGCCTGGGGCAATGTTCCTTTTTGCTTAGAAACGACCTGCTAATCACCTGCAAGTTATAATAGACGACAAGGGAGGCAGCCTGAAGAGGGCCCCTCACCACCCTGAAGGGCAAGGGTTAAGTAGAAACAAAGAGAGGGAGGCTTTCTTGGCCTGAGGGAGCTCTGCAAAGTGACCAGTGAGAATCTCCCCGAGGATGGATCCAAGGGGCTGAGGAGCAGCAGTTAAAGATCAGAGGCAACTTGAAATGGGCCAACGTGCTGAGCTTCTGAAGTAGAAAGAAAAAAGATAATACTTCCAAAAAGCTTACACAATTTTAGGGCCAGCCATATCTTGGAAAGTGACTTGCTCTGCCTTTAGGCTGAGAGGCTGAGCTTGATGGGTACGGCACGCCATGGGCCCCTCTCTGCAGACTGGGAAATTTCCTTCAGGAGTACGGCACTCTTTTACTCCAAGGCGGGACTGGTACCATACTGGATGCTGGCACTGAGGGACGGGGTTCCCGGATCATGAAAGACAGCACTAGCTTCACACGGGATATCAGGAAATCTGGCTATTCCTACTGGGGTACTTTAACCCAAGAGAACTTAGAGCAGACAATTCAAAGGGCATTAAAGGCTTAGAAAACTGTAGCTAAGAAGTTGTTAAGGGAAAAGAGTTTAATCCAGTTCCAATCTTTAAGTGCAAAAGAATTCAGGCACGTGAGGGATTTTCATGGGGTGAGTTTTAGTAATTCTTTTCTAGTTCCTGAAAAGACAAGGAGAAGAAAAGGGCCCAAAATAGTCTAGTTAAAAAGAAGAAAATCTTGAACATGAGGGATTGGAACCTAATGGTGACCGTGGAATCTCTTTCTACGTATTGTTGTTAATTACAGAATAGATATGCATCAATCTTGTGCTGAGGGCTTTTCCTGGATAAAATTTGTAGAAGAAGCTTTGAATTGATTGGCTCTTCCTTCACCAGTGAATTTCTCCTCTGTAAAATACCTGTGGCCAAACTCCCTTTTAGCCTCCACTTTTTCTCACCTCTTTTCCCCAGTGTCTCCTCTGAGAAGATGTCTCACTTTTTTCTGCCCCTTCTAGACATCCTACTTTTCCATTTCAATAACAAGGTAAGTTTAAAAAAAAGGAGCATCTCTCAACCCCACTTCTCAGGATTTACTATCATTAGAAATTCACAGCATCCATCTTCATTGCCTCCTTCACATCAAGACTGCCATGACCTGATAGGAACACTTCCTTTTCTTCCTGTCACAGCCTCCACGTTCGCGGACATTTCTGATGACTGTCCCAAGAACATGGATGATTCTTCCGTCTACCCTTTCCTCCCCTGATCAAATCCTCTAGCTGCATGCCACTGACCATCTCCCAGGTTACTAAATCACGTGGAGGATTGCGTATTTTAGGATATATAACAATAGTCTCCTATGGAAACAATCCAAATGTTCATCAACAAACGAATGGAAAAACAAAATGTGGTATCTACACATAGTGGAATATTATTCAGCCTTGAAAAGAGTAGGATTCTGTTACATGCTACAACGAAGATGAACCTTGAAGACACTTCACTGAGTGAAATAAGTCAGACACACGAGGACAAACATTGTATGATTTTACTTATTTAAGGCACTCAGAGTAGTCACATTCATAGAGACAGAAAGAATGGTGGATGCCAGGGACAGGTGGGGAGTAGAAATAGGAGTTATTGAATAGCTACAGAGTTTCAATTTGAGATGATGGAAAAAGGTCTAGAGATAGATAATGCACAACAGGAATGTACTTAATGCCACTGAACTCTATATACACTTAGAAATGGCTAAAGTCATCAACTTTCTTACCGCAATTAAAAAATATACTGGGGGAAAAAAAAACTCACAAATCTCCCAAATCTGAATGTGAACATGCAAGTCACACCTGATTGTTTCAGAAGACACTTGTCAGGCTCTGCTAACAATTAGTGGTAAGAGTTTGTCACTCAAATTCATTCCTCCCTCCATCCCTCCCTTCCTGCCTCCCTTCCTTCCCTTAAGAAATATTTATTGTGCAACTACTCTGTGACAAGTACAATAAAGATGAAACTCAATAGAATTCACAACCCAGAAGAGAAAAGGGACCATCAAAAAGGAAATGCATCTCCCATCAAGTTTGAAACATAGGAAATGAATGCCTGGAAACATAAAACAAAGACCTGACCCAGTGGGTGTGAGGAGGGGAGTTGGGAGAAGGAGTGCTTGGAAGAAATGTTTTTAAGCTGAGATCTGGAATTTGAATAAGAGTTGGGCAGAAAAACAAGGAGTACATAGAAGGACATTCCAGACAGAGAGAATGGTATTTGAAATGAGAAAGAATGCAAGGCTAGTGTATTACAGGTGAATTGGCTTCGCAGGAGTTTAAGGAAAGCAGAGTAGCACATGATCAGGCCTGAAAGGTGGGCAGAGAGCGGACCACAGGGGGCCTGGGAGATGGCACGAAGTCTTTTAGACTGTTTGGCCTAAACATCAAATGAGAATATCGGACTAGACCCCCCAGGTCTCTTCCTACTTTATGAAGCTATTCAACTATAAAACGCTACATCAGTGATCCCTTTCCAAGCACAACTGCCGTACCACTCCGGCCATCATCCTCCCCATGTTCTCATAGAAACTGTACCTGATTTCCAGCCACCAGGAAACCCCCTAACACCTATACTGTATCACTCTTACCTTACCTAAGTTATTAGTCACCACCTAATTTCATTGGACATCCTTCCTCTCTGAGTCCAAGAGAGAACCCCTCGCTGCCATCCTCACCTCCTGGACATTCTGCCAAGTTTATTATGCAATCTGCCTTTCTGACTCATATCCCCTTCAAAGAGCCTTTCTCTGACTCACTTCTCCCTTTTCTCACACATCCTTCTTTTTCTCTTTCTTCTTTAATCTCCCTTCTAACCTCTTTCCTTCTGCTTCAGATATTCTCAGTCTCTTCTATATCCATATTGCTTTTTGGTTCTCAAGTGCAAAGGCAGAGGTGAACGTGGCTCACTACCAATTCATTCTATTTAACTTCAACTTTGCCTTCCACCATAAATACCAGGTGATCCATTTATTCATCCCATGAGCACTCCCCAGCTCACTTCTTTCTGAGGTTTATTTAGAATTATTCTCTCCTCAAGCTTCATCCCCCGATTCTCAGAGTGACTTTACATTCTATTTATTCTGTGAGTGTCCTCTCTGCCCTTGCCTCTGCTGTCCATGGGTCTGTTTCTAGAGATGAGTTTAGTCTTCTAGTCCTCGTCAGGGGAGATGAGTCTTCACTGTGTAAAAGACCTGGAAACTGCAAAGAAGTATATAATACATAGTTCTTGTCCTTCCAGAAATTTCGATCTAGTTAAGGACCTGTAGAAATATAGCACTATAATACATTGCTGTTGCAGCATGAGTCTTAAATGGTACTGACATACACTTCAACATCCAGATTTCTTCTAGCTCAAGATATCAGGAAAATCTGCAGGAAGGAAGTAACGTTGAAGTTGAGCCTTGAAAGATAAATGGGATTCCAGTTAGCTTGTCAAAGGGGTATGGAGGAGGTCCCAAAAAGAAGGAACTGCACACGGGAAGCACTGTCTGTGGAACACACAAGGTTCCACAATGATTACGCTATTTAAAGTGAAGAAGAGAAACTAGAAGTGGGTGATGGGATAATTCTGTGGAGAGCTTAACTGCCCAACCAGGACAGATCTCACTAGAGATCACGGGAATTCATGTGATTTTAGTGAAGCAAGCTGGCATGTTAAGGGACATTATTCTGGTGTGGCTGATGTGAGGCTTGGAAATTAAGAGGCTAATGGCCAAGTTCAGCTAGGGGGCACCTGTCACTGAGTGGTCCCAAAGCAACCAGGAGAAGGTACATGGATATTAAAGATGACATCCATGTTTCTATTTCTCTTATGAGGACCCTTGTCCTTTGTCCATCCCTGATCACTTTGGGGGAAGGTACTCCTTACCCTTATTGACTTATTATTTCATTTTTCTAATCCCATCTTCAGAGTTTTGTCTTCAGCTTAAAATACCTTCTGTGGTCTATTCTTTGTGTAAAATAAGAGAAATTCAGGAAAATAATTCTCCCTATGAAAAACGTTTTCCCTTGACCCATCCTGAGAGACTGGTCCTTCCCTATTCTGGAAAATGGACTGTCTTTCCAAAGTTTTCCAGCTCCCTGGCTTGCTCGTTCCCTCTGGAAATTCTCCCACCCCTCCTGCCTTGGCCTTAGAGGTTTATCTGGGATGTTGCCCTCCGGAGGACCAGCTGTACCAACTAGCCCAGGTGCCCTCCTAAGGGTTCTCCTGGCACTCTCAGCACCCTTGGTTACAGCACTGACCAAACAAAGCAGAAATCCCTGCGCTCTGCAGTCGTCTCCCTGACTCATCTATGAGCTGTGGGAAGCAGGGATCATATTGAAACGACATACAAAATATTTAGAATAAAAAAATTATTTTTCTTTCTTTCAGGGGAGACTGATTAAGACAGAAAATTGATAAACTACAATAAAAAAAATACATATAATTTGACTTCTCTTCGTAAGAGACAATACAAACCATTTAAAAGGTAAAAATAAGGCCAGGAATAATGGCTCATGCCTGTAATTCCAGCACTTTGGGAGGCCAAGGCAGGCTGATCACAAGGTCAGGAGTTTGAAGCCAGCCTGGCCAACATGGTGAAAACTGGTCTCTATTAAAATACAAAAGTCACCCAGATGTGGTGGTATGCACCTGTAATCCCAGCTACTCAGGAGGCTGAGGCAGGAGACTGCTTGAACCCAGAAGATGGAGGTTGCAGTGAGCCAAGATTGTGCCACTGTACTCCAGCCTGGGAGACAGAGTGAAACTCCATCTTGGGGGGAAATAAAAGGTAAAAATAAAATAAGGAAACATTTTTATAACACATTTAAGAAAAAGAGGTTAATATTATTAGTATAAAAGAAGTTTTGACAGAGAAGGAAAATGAGAAAGATTTCAATAGAAAAAAATTGGCAAGGCAGTAAATCCAGAAAATACAAAGGACCAATAAAACTATAAAAAAATGCTCAGCTTCATTAATAGTTTTAAAATTGCAAATTGAAATAAGACACTACCTCCCAATGACAAACTGACAAAAAGTAAAGTCTGTTAAAACCATGGGTAACTAGGAATTGGATCCTCACACTATGTTGGTAGATGTGTGTCTGTGTTTCTGTTTTTGTTTTTGTTTTGTCAGAGACAATGTCTCTCTTGCCGTGTCGCCGAGGCCGAGGTACAGTGGTGTGATCGTGGCTCACTGAAGCCTCAAATTCCTGAATTCCTGAGCTCAAGTGATCTTCCTGCTTCAGTCTCCTGAGTACCTAGGGATACAGGTGCATGCCACCAAACCTGGCTTTTTTTTTTTTTTTTTTTTTTTTTTTTTTTTTTTTTGGGTAGAAAAAAGGGTCTTGCTACATTGTACAGCCTGATATCAAACTCCTGGCTTCAAGCAATTCTCCCATGTTGGCCTCCCCACGTGCTAGGATTATAGGCATGAGCTATCATGTCCAGCCAATTTACATAATTGTTTTAGATCCATGGACAATTTCTTATAAAACTGAAAATATAGATACACTTTGGTTTAGCAATCCTACTCTAGACAGCTATCCTATAGAAATAAGACAACAAGAATTAAAAAATGTCCTGCTTTCAAGTCACAGCTATTTTACTTGGCCAAGGCTTTTATCTTCTCTGTAACTCAATTCCCCCATCTTTGAAATGGATAATAGCAACTACCTCATAGAGCTAGTTCCAGGATTAAATGATTTATTATATTTAAAGCACTTAACAAGTGTGGAACATAAAGAAAATATTATAGGAGTTGTCATTCGTCCAAATTTTCTATATTGAACATATATGCTAATTACAATAAAAAAGTATTTAAAGAAAGACAATGACTCCCAATCATTTCTGAATCGAAGATAAACCACTGGCCTAACTGAACCATTTTCCTGATGTGGCCCCGCCTTCTCACAGTTGTTCATTTAGGCTTGCCAATTTTCTAGCCCCACTTCTACTCGCACCCCATACTTGCCTGGTAAATTTCAAGAACTGGCTCTCAAATGATTAAAAAAAAAAATTGGGGGAACTGCCAATTTCTGTGGTGTCAATACTCACTCCATGGCTGATTGGAGCTACCAACATGACGTGGTGAGCATGGAGCTGATGAGGAGATGCAGAGCAGTGCAGTGTTCTAGACTACTTCCATACCCCGAGAACATGAATAAGACCAAAATGTGGTGAAGCAGAATAATTGGAAAGTGATTAATTTGGAGTATTTATTGCTTTTGGTTTTTAGATATTGACTTATTATATGTTCATATGATTCAATTTTTAAGAAAATTAAATTATAACTGGATCACAAAATTCCTAGAAATTTAACAATTGACTCTCTTGGTAAGAACAGGTTCCGGCGCATCCCTGAACTCTCTGCCTCAAGCACTCTGCACTCTTATTCCTCAATTGCATTCTCTCTTGAACTCCAGCTTTGCCTCCCTCCTGGTCTGCTTCCCCTCCTTCCCTCCACTGACCCCTGGCCTATTGTCTCTGCAATATCTTCTTTCAGGCTGTCAGCACCCCACTGGCCCTTTGCTTACCCAATTCTATTAGCAATTTTGGAGAATATTATACATTTAGCAGCTCAGTATGTATATTTTATTATCCTTATTACTGATTATTTTGTGTATCATCTTTTTTTCCAACTCCAAATTAGATTCTATTAGTGTATTAGTCTTTTTTCACACTGCTTATAAAGACATCAGCAGTGTGAAAACAGACTAATACACCAATACCAGAGGCCAGGTGTAGTGGCTCACCCCTGTAATCCCAGCACTTTGGGAAGTCGAGGTGGATGGATCACCGGAGGTCAAGAGTTCGAGACCAGCCTGGCCAACATGGCAAAACCCCGTCTCTACTAAAAATACAAAAATTAGCCAGGCTTGGTGGCAAGCACCTATAATTCCAGCTACTTGGGAGGCTGAAGCAGGAAAATTCCTTGAACTCAGGATATGGAGGTTGTAGTGAGCCAAGATCGCTCCACTCCACTCCAGCCTGGGAGACAGAATGAGATTCTGTCTCAAAAAAAAAAAAAAAAAAAAAAGAGAGAGAGAGAGAAATAAACAAACAAAGGAAAAACCATACCCAAGCCTTGATAATTTATGAAGATAAAGGTTTAATGGACTCCCAATTGCACGTGGCTGGGGTGGCCTCATAATCATGGCAGAAGGCAAAAGGCACGTCTTACATGGTAGCAGAAAAGCCAGAATGAGCACAAAGAAAAAGGGATTTCCACTTATAAAGCCATCAGATCTCGTGAGACTTACTCACCAACATGAGAACAGTGTGGGGGAAACCACCCCTATGATTCAATTGTCTCCCACGCAGTCCCTCCCACAACACATGGAAATTATGGGAGCTACGATTCAAGATGAGATTTATGTAGGGACACAGCCAAACCATATCAATTGCTTTTTTAAAAAGAGGTTGTCTACTGAGATAAAGGGCTGGCAGAGTTCATATTTGTGACTCTTTTGGTATTTCACCTCCAATGTCCACTTCACTTAGGTTAGAAAACCATTATTTTATACATTATAAGTCTTAGCACAATGAATGCCTGGTATGTAGTAAGCACTCAGTAATTACTTGTAAACTGAAGCTTTAAGATATTTTAATAGAAAAACAAAAACTCTATTAACTAGTAATTAACTAAAAATATAGACTCCTGGTCAATGTAAGTACAACAGGAAGAATTAAACTGCTTTTCCTACTCTCACATTCAACACAGAACACTTTCGTGTTCAGATGTGCAGGCTTGCTTTTGCTTTCCCACACAGCAGTTCTCCAGTGGTCACCAACTGGGTGTCCTACAATTTAACTCAATCCTGACACTCCTACCTGGAAATAGCATCAGATCCCACAGGTGAAAGGCTTGGTCCCACCAAACGTCCCCCAGCTTCAGACGTCAACCGAAAGTTGTAGGCTACCTACAACTGCTGCTTGATTTGACTACAAATTGGAGCTTTCCATAACCCTCTTCTCTGGTTTGATTAATTTGCTACAGCAGCTCACAGAACTCAGAGAAACACTTGCTTTTAATGGTTTATTATATTTATAAAGGATATCATAAAGAATACAGATGAATAGCCAGCCAGATAAAGAGGTGCTGCATAGGGCGAGGTATGTGGGAAGGGGCATAGAGGGCTCCCAAGCCCTTTCCAGGCACATCACCTTTCCAGAACCTCTCCATGTCCAGCAACCCAGAATCTCTCTGAACCTCGTAGTTTAGGGATTTATTTATTTTACTTATTTATTTATTTTAGATGGAGCCTTGCTCTGTTTTCCAGGCTCGATTGCAGTGGTATGATCTCAGCTTACTGCAACCTCTGCCTCACAGGTCTAAGCAGTTCTCCCGCCTTAGCCTCATGAGTAGCTGGAATTACAGGCGCACACCACCACGCCCAGCTAATTTTTGTATTTTTAGTAGAGATGCACTTTCACCGTGTTGGCCAGGCTGGTCTTGAACTCCTGACCTCGTGATCCGCCCACCTCGGCCTCCCAAAGTGTTGGGATTACAGGCTTGAGTCACCACACCCAGCCCAGTTTAGGGATTTTTATAGAGGCTTAATCCTGCAGGCATGGTCGATTATTAACTCAATTTTCAGCTTCTCTCCCCTTCCTGGAGGATGAGGGGTTTGATTGAAAGTTCCAAGCTTCTAATCATGGCTTGGTTTTTCTGGTGACCAAAACCCATTCGGGAGCCCTCCAAAAGTCACCTTATTAGAGCAAAAGACACTTCTGTCAAACAGGAAATTCCAGGGGATAAAGAGCTCTGTAGTCGGGAATGTGAACGTCGGGGGTGTTGTGGGGGTGGCAGAGAACAAATATATACTTCTTATTATAAATCACAACCTCATAGTAGATGTTTGCCTTCTTGTAGCATGTGTCCAAGAAACAACAATAAGGTTGTGGTAGTTGTACTGAGGTATAATCATGAGAAAACAAGTTAGCATGTCAGTATCATTCTTATGAAAGAAATGACATAAATACCTTTTATGAAGGATCTGATTCACAAGCACAGTACCATTAAGAAGATAAAGTGGTTGATGACTATTAATGTGAAAATGACCACCATTTGGATGCTCCTGCTGTCACATTCTTAGAGAATGTGGCGATGGGTAAACGTGCATGCGTGCGCACACGTGCACACACACACAAGTATAAACATACATGGCCAGACCACATACTTACTGTAAAACAATCTTAAACTCCAAGTATGATTGCTGTGAACAAACTTCGTTAAAAACAGTATTTAGAGATCAAATTGTTTTACTCCTCCTTACTTTGAGGTAACATTATAATTAACTTTTCTCTTACGGACCTTGAGAAAAAAAAAGAAAAGACGACGACGACAAACAGCAAGAGACAGCTAATGGCCTTCACATCCCCCATGTAAATTTTGGCTGATACTAAAGCACCCAAGGACAAGCATCAGCAGTAAATCATATAACCTACATTTCAGAATCAAAATTGCCACATTGCATTCTTTCTGAAATCAGAGGAGAAATTTTAGATTGTTATTTGCTCAAACCTATTTGCATTCCCTGGGCACATACCCAGTGGCAGGACTTCACCGAGAGGCATTCTCAAGCCATCCTGAGACATCCACCCTGCAGGTTAGCCACACCTGTAAGCTCAAGAGCTGTATGAGTGGGTTTTTCCCTTTTAATTGGTACTTATCTTTGCCCTCAAGAAAGAAAGATGTTTTCAAATACTCTGTGTAGTAAAAAAAAAAAAAAAAAAAAAAAAACTAAAATTTTTTGTTCCACTTAGACAGCCATAAGCTTTCCGTTAATTCTCAGTCATAAATAAATAGAATTGACATAGACATTAAAGATGGAAACAATAAAAACAGTCAGGAAGTACAGAAAAAAAAAAAGATTGCCATGATATTCTGTCTCGTTTTGCCAAAAAGGTATTAAAGTATCAATGATATAAAAATAGACTTGAACAATTTTTTCTAAAGGAAGGGGGGATAGCTACTCCCAGAATACATAAGATGGGTGTCCTAAAGATTTCATTGATTAGTTGATAAGTTTGCCGGTGAATGATTAGTCAATTAGTCATAAAGGTTTGAATTAGTTACTAGAGCTCTGCCTCCCATGAATAAATGTGGGGAGTATTCTCTCTCCCACCCTCTGTGACAGATGATATCTGTTTTCTCCTGTGAGTTTGAATTTAAGAGCCACTGAAGCTCAGCAACAGTATATTCTGGCTCAAATGAGCTGAAAATTGCATTCAATTTGAATTTCAAAAATGGTGGGGAGGAAGGGGGGGGGAAAAACCTCAGCACCCATCAAGTCTCTACACTCTTCAACTACTTCCTGCTGTTTAGCTGCATTCCGCCAGGCTGGGGACCTGAAACCCAGGATGTGTTGCAGGGGAAAGAGCATCGCTGGATTCCTGCCCAGTCTGAGTTTAAAAATAAACTTTTTATAGTCAGGATCAAAGCGAACCTCACTTTTACACACATGCATAATGCAGAATGTGACCCACCAAAGAAATAGATTTACCTTTTCCAAACTGAAATTGGCCTGCTTTATTTTTTTTTTTTCTTTACATACTCTAGAGGTGATAAAGGTGAAGGTGTTTTTTCTTGAGAAACTCCTGAAAAGCAAATTTCTTTCTAAATAATTCCTCTTCGGCTCACTTAAGACCCTCATTCCTTGTGGTTGGATGTACCACCTTCACCTGCTTCACGTTACAAAGCAGATGTGTTCTTGAAAAGTTGAGCGTATGGCTATTGATTTTTCAAATCAAATCATACTTTAAATGCTCTAAGAGAGTTGGTTATTTAAAGGAATCTTGTGATAAATTATATTTTAAAGCCAAGCTATTTTTAGTGTACAAATCATTGCCCCTTCCTGCAATGGCATAGTAAGCATGAATTTGAAGCATATCCAAGTTTTCTGAAAGCAGGGCACACCTGTAGTCCATAAGAAGTAGATGTAAGTATCACTAATATTTAAAATTAAACTGATGTTATGCAAAACAACAAATGATATCCCCAAAATCATGTAACTGAATGATGTGGGGCCAGAACTCCATTTTATGACAGTTTGAGCCGAAGGAGCAGAGAGAATGCCAAATTCATTCCAATGGACTTCAAACATGAAAACCTATTCTCCTGCTAACTAAATTATTCTCAATTTGCAAATTAAGCAACGTGGGTGCCATGAAAAAGGTAATTCCACTTCCGAAGTGCCATTTTCCTCACTGAAGCAGGAATCTGCTGAATGCTGTTCAAAAATATGCCTCATTCCAGAGGGTTCAGTAGCAAGCACCATTGAAAGGCATCATCTGCAGTGAGTGCACACGGATTCCTGCACACCTACTCTGTGCTGGCCTCTGCTGCAGGAACTCAGAGTAACTAATAATCCGAGATCCTGCATTAGAGGTGGCAGTGGCTCTTCAACTTTCCTGAGTTACAAACCCGTGTGAGAGTATGGTGAATGCCCACTCGCCACCTAAAGAACCCTTCCATGCTATGATCTTTGTATGACACTCATTACAACTACAGCAGAGTTCATGGATCCAAGTGAAGCACCTGGGGCTCGGAGATTAATTGACTCACTGATGGTAACCTGGGAACGTTAGTATTATATAACTGTCCTTCAAAAATGGAGTGAAGTAGACAGATATCCCTGGAAAAATAAACGGGTATTCAATTGGAATCTAATGGATACCAAAAACTTTTAGTAAACTCACAGAAGGTAGAATTAGAAAGAGAAGGATCCCTATCTTAAACACAGGACAGGATGTAAAGAAGAGTAATATTTTACTTCCTAGGCATCAGTGAAAGACAAGAATTAAGAAATACTCTGACTTTGACAACCGCAGCTTACTGGTCAATATAGTGAATCAATAGAAACAAGGGCAAAACCTTTCCAAAGCACCCACATGATCACTGCGACATACACTCAGTTAAGTCCAATGTGCCAGAATATCCTACTCACACACACAAAAACACTTTAAAAGCATTAAAAACGATGTTTTTACATTTTAAAAGGCAGAATGCGGAAAACATTTTTCCTTACTATGAAATACTTGCCAGACCCACAATAGTAGTCAAAGTTGTCAAGGGGGCACTTAGCCCTCTAATGTGTATCACGTGGCATTATGTTATGTAGATTTTAAAAGAACATTAATATCTCCTAATCTGGTAGGGAGCAGCTTACCTTTTAAACTGCGACAGTGTTAGCGTAGGATTTTTTCCTTACATCTTCATAATTTAATATTGTTTCATTGATGAACCAGTAAATTGTCAGCTCTATTCATTTATGTGACGTGAGCAAGGATCCAACCCAAAAAAGGAAAAAAAAAAAGTAAGGTCAATTTTCTTGGCTGCTGCATTTAATAAAATATGCCAGGCAATAGAGTTAAGCACACATTAATAGCCATGACTTAGCATGCACTGCCTTTACCAAGTCTTTGATTTTCCTATATATATACTCAGGGCTGCATTAACCCTCCAATGAAGGTACAGTCCTCATTTCTTATTTTAAGATTTCTTCCTTCTCAGCTTTATCAGATTTATTAATCTCCTGCTACTCTCTTATTTATAGCAAATGCTCCGGTTAGGGTTTGAACATGTTTTCCATTATAACACCCATATATAACTTACAGAAAAAAAATTCTTCCAAGACCAAGGGACATTCTACTCATCTCATATTAGTCTCAAAATAGATGCATTTCTCCAAATATGAAGGCTGTGTGTCCTATTTCTCTGATATTCAGGGAAAAACACAAGAGGGCAGGTAGAGAAGCCCAAGTTTTCTAAGTGGAAAAACTTAAAGCTTCTATTTTAATAAACTCCACAGCGGGCTTTCACTGAACATACACTAATGATGTTTTAGGTAGATGTCTCTTAAATGAAGCTACTGGGTTGAACCTCATGAAGCTGCTTTTACTCCATCTAATTTTGACCTACAAAAACGGCAATTCCACATGATGTAACTTAATACTTCTCATATCTTCACTCATATATAAAAATACCGTACAGAGCAACAAAGCAATTCCCTGGATATCCGGGGAAATTCTGTTCTCAACTTGCAGCTCAGTGGGTGCGAAGGGAGAAGGCTGTGACCCACAGGAGGCTGGAACGCCCTTGACAGTTTGTTTGGTGCACGCTCTGGTGGAATTTATTAAGTAAAAGATGTGGAGAAAATAATTATTCAGGTGGCACCGGGCCACTTTGCCTCACATCCCTTGAGGCATAAATGTGGTAACTGCAGACACTGGGGAGTGAACACTTCAAAGGGATGCCTGTATTTCATTAGAAGACCCTCACTGGGACCTCTAAATCTATCCACCAAAGACACCCTTCAGATTCATAGCTTTCCCGCTCTTTCAAGAATGAAGTTAAAAGTAAAATGCTTGACAAATAAACTAGATTGCAGTTTCAATCCCAACTTGCCCCTACAACCAGAAACTGGAATCATACGTTGGTAATTTGCTATAATGCTAAAGAGAAACTGAATGCTAGCAAACAAAAGAATCATTTTAAAATAATTTCTTGCATAAAGTGAGCTGAAGATCAACGAAGACAAGAGACCAAGGAGGTTTTTGGTGCAGGTAGGAATTTGACGGGGTCCAGGATCAAGAAAGGAGGGTGCTTTACAGAAAGAAATAGAATGGTGTTTAGAGCATACTCATGAGAGAGACAGGAGGTAAGATGACTCAAATGTGAGAATCCAACTCTACTTATTTTCTAAGATTGTGAACATAAGAGACTGTCAAAAAGCTGTAATTTATATAAGTATAAAGAAACACTATGAAAGAACCCACCCAAAAGATCCTAGAGGGTAGGACGCCTAAGAAGACCTAAACTTAGATTGTTACTTTTTAAAAAAAAGAAAGCACAGGACTCAGGAGGTATAAAAACAGGACTTGAATCAAGAAAAATCCTTCAGGTGCTGATTTCAACAGTTATGTGGCTGCTTTCTGTGTAATACTGCTAATGCTCACAGGCAGTGTGGCCATAGATTTCAAGTTAATATTTAAACTCTACAACTTGTCATACTCCATCTCTGAAATCACCAAAAATTTGAAATAATGTTAATATTATAACAATAATTTTAAAAAACCGGTCTCCTTTTGATCCCACACAAATAGCTATCTCTAACCAGAGGCATTCAACTCAGGAGGTTCAGAGTTTGTAGGCAAGAAAAGATGGTGGGGCATTGGAAGGATGTGTGGAATCAGTTCCTGTTACCCTACGATTTCCTCTTAGTACAAAATGCAGTATACATTTCCCTAGATAAATCTTGTTTTAAATAGTGACGACCAATCCAGGTGAAATATTTCTGATTCAATACTATCAGTAATTTACTAAGAATAGGGAGGAAAAATGGTTGTAAACGGCCTTTAGAAGTGCAGTAACAATATGAGGGAGAAGCTTTTTGTGGATAACCCAGGAAATGCACTACGATTTATCTCCATTTTCCCTTGTCTGCAAATATTCTAAACTCCAAACAACCAGTTTTATTTTATTTTCAGTTTTAGATTCAGGGCTGCATGTGCAGGTTTCTTACACAAGTATATTACGTGATGCTGAGATTTGGGCTTCTACTTATCCCATCACCCAAACAGTGAACATAGGACCTGACAGGAAGTTTTTTCAGCCCTTGATCTTCTTCCTCCCTCCCCTCTTTTGGAGTCCTAGTATCTATTGCTCTCATCTTTGTCTGTGTCTATCCAATGTTTAGCTCTCACTTATAAATAAGAACAGGTCATATTTGGTTTTGTGTTTCTGTGTCAATTCGCTTATGATAATGACCTCCAGCTGTATCCGTATTGCTGCAAAGGGCATGGTTTCATTCTTTTTATGGCTGCATAGTATTTCACACTCTACATGTACCACATTTCTTTATCCAATCCACAACTGATGTGCACCTAGGTTGATTCCATGTCTTTGCTATTGTGAATAGTGCTGTGGTATACATTTGAGGGCAGGTGTCTTTTTGGTAGAATAATTTCTTTTCTTTTGGGTATATATCCAGGAATGGGACCACTAGGTTGAATGGTAGTTCTGTTTTTAGTTATTTGAGAAATCTCCAAACTGCTTTTTACAGAGACTGAACTAATTTACATTCCCACAAATAGTTAGAAATGTTCCCTTTTCTCTACAACCTCACCAACATTTGTTATTTTTCCACTTTTTAATAATAGTCACTCTCACTGGTGTAAGACGGTATTTCACTGAGGTTTTGACTTGCATTTCTCTGATGATTAGTGATGTTGAGCATTTTTTCATATGTTTGTTGGCCACTTTCATGTCTTCTTTTGAGACATATCTGTTTAGGTCCTTAGCCCAGTTTTAAACTTTTTTTTTCTTGTTGAATTGTTCAAGTTTCTTGTAGATTCTGAACATCAGTTCTTTGTTGATTCCGAACATTAGTTCTTTGTAGGATGCATAGTTTACAGATATTTTCTCCCATTCTTTAGGTTGGGTTGTCTTTCTTTTGATAGTTTATTTTGCTGTGCAGGAGCTCTTTAGTTTAATTAGGTCCCAGTTGTCAATTTTTGTTTCTGAACAACCAGTTTTAAAATGTAGACTGAGACAGAACTCACAACTGTCTTGTAAGCTGATGACTGCCTATCCTATACCCAATTAATTACTACAATTGGGCATATAAACTTATCGCAAAAAAAAAATTCCAGTATTAAGAACTCTCAGGTGCAGTTGCCTGGATTTTACATTGCATTATTCTTAGGGGGCACCTTTCACATGTATTATAACGTGAACAGTCTGCACCACCACGGATGTGTAGTATGGTATAGGGAGAGAAAGTCTCTGGATTCCCTTTTCTAACCCAGAGAATATTTTTAAAACAAATATAGATAACTAAATTACCAGTGTCCCTTCAGTCACAAAGTCCTTGACCCCAAGGCAATGGGACTTACACCATCCCTACCATCACCAGCAGCTGCCTCTGCATTGTTGCAGGAAACTTCTTAGAAGGGGAATGACCTCTCTAAATACTGAAGAAGAAAGATCTGTTCTTCAGGTCTCAAACAGGTTCTAAGAATAGATATTCCAATTACAGAAGAAGCCACTTAGTACATGATATTCCAGAAACATGGTAGCATTACAGTGGAACCCAACCATACACCCAGCTGTCCTTGGGGAAAAACACATTTTGAATTCCAAAACCTTAGGAATATATATCTTATTGGGAGGGGTTACCTGTAATCTACTTACTACACGCAGATACAAAAGCCTGATCAGCATATACTCTCAAAAAGTGAATGGATAGCAGAAATAAAGATTTTTAAAAGGGGAAACACACATAGTTCCTTTAATTATTCTGAGTATAATTTTAGTGTACAGCCAGGAAAAGATAAACAGAAGAAATTCCTCAGCTTTCTAGATCCCTTACCATATGTTATTCATGTGGGTCTAAATAGGTTTGATTACTTGAAGTTTTTTTTTTTTTTTTTTCAGGATTTCGATAAGGGCAATCAGGCAGGATTATCTTGGGCAGGCACAGGATATACAAGCAAGCTACTGGATGCTGGGGAGATGCAGGGCAAGACAACTTCGGCTCCCCCCGGCAGGAAACTTGCTCTATTAAGAGATAAAATATCATGATATAATCTATATGATGCATCTTTTAAAATGAAAAGTGCCTCAAAGATTATGAAATAGTTTTGAGAGTGGAAAATAATCCATCAATTTAAATACAGCTTTTTCAGTGATGGGTACCATATAAGGCTCCCCCCAGTTAAACTGAGGTCAAACTCAGAATTCCAGATTTAGATCTCCCAATATTTGCCACTCTATATTTAGTCTTCACAAATTCAATCATATTGGCTACTTTCTGATGCAAACGCTGATGGAGGAAGCTTTTCTGTGAGGACAAAATATTTTTAAAGTAAGAGATTTCTTTATTAAGTTGGCCAAGATCCTTGATTCTAGCATTTAGCCAATTATTTTCCTTCCACTTTAACCCTGGAAACATTACAAGTTAGTAAGGAAAAGGGAAGGGAAAGACATAAGAGAAGAAGACATAAATGAAAGACTAAGAGAAAAGAAAAATGATGGGGAAAAACAAGGAAGGTTAATCAAGAAGGAGCACATGGCTTCCATTCACTCAAACTCAGAATACCATTAATGCACCCAGTATCGAATGCAGCATGAGTTCTTCTTGGTTTATCATCCTCTTCCCTGGAGAATGCAAGATGGCTATTGTTGATGAAGATCTTAGAGATAATCCACCCCATTTTAACAGTAAGGAAAGGGAAGCCCTATAAGGCCAAGTGGCTCACAAAGTGGTGACTAGAAGCCAGAATCACCATAGACCAGTCTAATGTTCTACCAAGTATATCTGCTTGGAAGTGGTAATAGCTTTTCCAAGTCTTAGACAACCACTAATGACAGCAAGAGCAAGGTAAAATGGAGATGCTCTTCTCTCTCTGGGGGGAAAACAGAGATGATCAGCTCACAGTATTAGGACCTACAGGAACAGTTGGGCAAAGCTGCAGCTGACCCAGCTTCCAGGGTAATCTGACCGTTGCAGAACAGCACACTGCGAATTTAGAGGGACAAGCTCTAAGCCCAGTTTTCTCATAGTTCCAACAAACTGTCTCCACTGGTCATTGTGATATAACATTTCTGATGATTAATTAAAAGCTCTTCATTAGATCAGTCAGCTTATCATTAACAGCTCCCCCTATCTCTAATAGAGTTAATAGAATGATGTGAAATAAATGAGAGATAGAAAGAATTAGATAAAGCCTCAACCCAAATGAAAGCACCCTCTGCTCTCAACCAAGGAGGCAAAGAAACAAAAGGGAGGGAAAAGTGGGTTTTGTTAAAGATGAGAAGACAGAGTGCTGAGGAGGGAAATGTGGGGAGGAAGGAGGCATTTGCTCAATCGGTACCTATTTTCAGAATTTCCTTCAAGCTGGCTTGAACTGAGAGCCATCAATTATTTAAAAGATGTAACATGATGCTTCCTTTGTTGAGGCAAATCTGCAAGCAGACCCCGAGAGAAAATAAAAAATGAATTAGGCAGAATTTTTAGTGCGCTTGAAGAAAACAAAGATTTAGCTATTGGAACTGACTCTTTTAGAAATTGTTCAATTTTGTCTCCTAAAATCCACAAGCCTTTCTTCCCTCTTTCTGTGCCTGTTTATTTATTATTTTCTACAGTAGATCGCACAAACGCGAGAATGAATCATTTCCCAAACTTCTCCTTTCTTTTCAGATTCAGCTTGATGTACTGTCTTCCGTTTAAATTACAAATACGCTAATCTGAAACACTGTTTACCAAGCAGCATTTTAAATGAAAGAAACAAGAAATTGCATCACTCACATTTAAAAAATGACTTTAGACTCTGGACCTCATAAAAAACAGCCGACAGTGTTCTCTGCCTTGGCTGCTGTATTTCAGTCCAGTGAATGAAATTCAATTAGTGAGCTTTGTACTTAGAACATTATGATTCTGATGGTTGGTCTGATCAAAACCGGTGTGCCAAGCCTCAGTTCTGTTTTTTTGGCAGACCACAGTTAAGGAAAAATTCAATAGAGAAGGTTGGCAGGAGAAAAGTTAGTTTCAGAGAAGCTTACTTTTCACCAACAGAAGAAAATATGGGAGGAGGGAGCTGCTCCCTGGAAGTTCGTTATTTACTAAGCGAATGAATTAACTTTTTGAGAAACCTCAGTACCTGAGTCTGTCATTACCAGTTTTAGTACTTTCCAAAAATAGCAATTGGCATAAAGTAAACCAGTACTAACTAGAACCAATAAATCAGAGATTTCATTCATCTTTACGTTTTGACCAGCCTCAGCTTATGTTCCAATGAATCATAGAGAGACCACTGCCTTCATGATGCTATCAGAACCCTCCCAAGTAGAACAAAGGAATGAGCACCTCATAGGAAATGCCAAGCTTTTAGAGTGAAGACTTAAGGTAATTATCAGTTCGAGAGGTGCTGTATCTTTAACACTTCTGAAAACAAACCCACACACAGCAAAAGCAACTGGATACAGCATAGGCCTTCACATGTCTTGACCAGCTATCTGGACCACTACACCATGATTCAGGAACACCACACCCACATCTGCATGGACCAAACAGAATAATAAGAGCAAATCAAACTGATGATTATATGGCTTGATTCTTTGGCCAGCAAAAGTTGACAAGTAATAGTGAAAATTTCCAAAGGATATATAGCCATTGGTCTATTAGTATCGATTAATTAGCCAATTAAGATTTGAGCATCCATTTAAATTTTAGCATTGTTTTCTTAAAACACAGACCACCCCTATATCAATCCATCCATCCATCCATCTATCCTTCCTTCCTTCCTTTCTTCCTTCTCTTTTCTCTTCTCTTTCTCTCTTTCTTAGAGAATCTCACTCTTGTCACCCTAGCTGAAGTGCAGTGATATGATCTCAGACCACTGAATTCAAGTGATTCTCCTGCCTCCGCCTCTCAAGTAGCCAAATTACAGGCACCTACCACCATGCCCAGCTAATTTTTGTATTTTTAGTAGAGATGGTGTTTCAGCAAGTTGCCAGGCTGGTCTTGAACTCCTTATCTCAAGTGGTCTGCCCGCCTTGGCCTCCCAAAATGCTGGGATTATAGGTGTGAGCCACTGCGCTCAGCCTGATTTTTTTGCTTCTCTCACAGGGAATGACACCACCATCCAACTTCTTTTATAATCAAAAACAGAGGAATCATCCTTAGCATTTTTTTTTCATCACCATTATCCATTTCATCTCCACGTTTTTCCCTCTTCTTGGAAAATGATTACAGGAACAATCACATGAAATTCCAAGAAAAAAATGTAAATATATATATCCCAGAAGTGGCATCTGTGTTCTCAGTGCACTCATTGGAAAGTTGTGCTAGGTACTTTACATATTGCCTGAGCGTGACCCAGGATTTAAGCCAGATGAGTAGCCTTGACTCACTGTGCCCTTGGTGCTATTTTTCTCTGGCTCAAAATTCTATGCCCACATTTGTTGTTGATACGAATATATCATGTTGATGTTTTTTTCAGATGATAAAGAGATTCATTCTAAAATAAATCTTTCCTGTATCAAATACCGAAGGCAAAACGCACGCTTCCTTCCTGCCCATAAATGGGCTTCCTCAGATGTACTTTTTTTCAGAATTAGTAAAATGACAAGCTAGAGTGGCTTATTCTTAGCTTTCTAGAGCTAAGGTTGTGCCTGAGTATTTACACCA
This sequence comes from Saimiri boliviensis, assembly GCF_048565385.1. Classification (NCBI taxonomy): domain Eukaryota; kingdom Metazoa; phylum Chordata; class Mammalia; order Primates; family Cebidae; genus Saimiri; species Saimiri boliviensis. The sequence goes on from NC_133462.1 coordinate 68,661,548, forward strand.
AGGATATTAGCAAATAATACAAATCAGGTGAGGTGGTTTTATGCCCCCCAGGAGAGCCAGTTATCAACACGTCACTAAGAAGGATTTTACTTTCATCATTCTCTTCTTAGCAAACAGAAAGATCCTTACTGTCCTGCATCGACTCCCATTTTTTTTTCTTCTTTTCCTTTTGCCATGGAAACTAACCAGCAGTCCACCAAAGTGCTTTCCTCTTGCTCCTTGACACGTAGCTAACCATTTTCCAGCCACTCTTGCATTTATGTAAGGCCATGAGATGAGTTTTCCTCCATGGAAAGAGAGTAGAAATGACAGGAGCCTCCCCATACTTGGTCCATAAAAACTCTCCTGCTCACTGTATCCCACATGTCTCCTTTTCTGCAGATGACAGATGTAGGAAACTGTGGACCCTGTATTGAGGTCAGAGAGCCACAAGACAGAAGGAGCTCGGCCTTGAAATCATCACTTGAAAGAGACCCCAATCAGGAACACCCATTAGAAACTTTTCGTGAAGGAAAAATTAACTTTTATTATGTTTGAAACATCAAATATTTGGGAGTTGGTTTGATACCCCAACCACCACTGCTGTAACTAAGCACTTTTCCCCGCTCTTCTTTCGACAATTCCTCCCACCAGCTACTAATCTGGAGATGAGAAATGGTCAAGATTAGGAAGAAAGAAACAGGGGACCCGGCCAGGCACTGTGGCTCATGCCCATAATCCCAGTACTTTGGGAGGCAGAGGAGGGTGGATCACTGGTGGTGTGTGCCGTAATCCCAGCTACTCAGGTGGCTAAGGCAGGAGAATCACTTGAACCTGGACACAGAGGTTGCAGTGAGCCGACATCATGCTACTGCACTCCAGCTTGGGCGACAGAGTGAGATTCCATCTCAAAAAAAAAAAAAAAAAAAAAGAGAGAGAGAGAGAGAGAAAGAAAGAAAGTAAAATGAAATAGGGGACCTAATAGATACTGTTTTCTCACCTAGAGTTTTTATAGCACTTTAGAGTTTTTGGTTCTGTGTGCTAGGGCAATACGTTTAGAAAGTCATCAGCTAGAACTGTGTTATTTCCATACTTACAGTACAGGGTGCGGCTTATTGGTTTTCCCTACGGTGATGTCACCTAAAGGAAACGTTCCAATTTAGAATCATTTCCACGTTAGAAATATATGAAGAATCCAATCCACATGCCCTACGCCTTGTCAAGGAAATTAACTATAAAGACAGTATTGATATTATACAATTAAAATGAGAGCTCTTAACATATTTAATTTCCCCCTGACCTGACTTTCTTCAGTCATTATGGACCAAAAGTATGAATTCATTATTTGCAAATAGCCCCGATTGTTTAATGTATTCTAACAGAAACTAAGACACCCCCTTGCAGGCACGCGTGCATGTGCACGCACACACACATACACATACACACACACACACTCACACACACACACTCAAGCACACATGTTTCTGTCTCTATCAAGGGCAAAAATAATAAAGAAGGTAAAGATAAGAAACACTCTAAGTTGTTAACAATGTAGACTTAGTGTAGTAGAACTACAAACATGTTTTTAGTCCATATGTCGTATCTTTCTATAATACTCAAAGTGAAAAAAGGAAGGGAAAGGAGGAGGAAGGGTGGCAGGGTGGGAGGGAGGAAAGTAAGGAAACAGAAAAACTGTCTTAACCTTTCCAGATTCTCTACTATATATAGCGTCATGTACCCCCTCTCCCCCATAAACTGGTATGAGGAATATATTTGGGGGTATTTGGGATTGTTGTGCTCTCAAAACTTTAACAATCATGGCTCTGAGGCTTAATCACTTGTATGTGTTACAAAACCAGATGGTTCAAGTGGGTGTTTGTTTACAAGCTCTTTGCATAAGGTTTTTAGCTGTTTTTTAGACCAAAGCTGAATATTTCCACTAAGAAATAAGGCACTGAGGAATTAATGGAAAACCACTGGATCTCATAGGTCCCTGCATTTCCTGCATTCACTCTGACACCGTTTGGTGTACTTTTTCAAGGATCTATTTAGGGCTCCCAAAACAAGAACATAAGCTTAGAGCACTTTGAGTTCTAGTTTATGGGACTCCAGCATAATTTGGGAGAAGGAGGCCTCTCCCCTGGGCTCAGCATTGTTCTGGATGCTGTCAGTGAATCAGCTGGGAAAGAAGAAAGTGCTCTGCCTTCCCAACACCTTCACCATGCTGAACCTCTTGAACTTATTATGTTTCCTGTTTGAACTGGCTTCTCCCACTGAGTTGTTTTGACCAGCCATATCCATCTCCAGCTCCCTCCTTCTGGATTTAGATGAAAGGAGAGAGAAAACTTTACTGGAGATCCCCCTGTTCTTTGTTTCCTGTACATTAACCACACGGCTACTATCTGCAAACATGCAAAGGCACAGGTTTATTTACTGCAAAATAAGTGAAATCATGTTGAAGGTTTCTTAAGGGAGAATAAAAGGGTTCATCAAGGCACAAACTTCTATGACTTTGAAAAGATGAGCATGTGTTTCTGGTTTTCTGGATGAAAACGTCACCCCTCTCCTAGCACACTGTCCACTCTGTATTTGACCTTCTTTCAACAGAAAGAGAGGCAGTCAATGCTTGCTTCTCTTCATTTTTAACAAGGTTAATCATGTCAATCATAGTTAGCATCCATACTATTAATGTCTGAGATCATAAGTATTACCTAAACTGGCCTCTTTCCTGTCACCACCTAATCAGTTCCAAAAATTTACAATATTTGAGGTGAGAAAGGCAAGGACAGTACATGAATATCTTGACATTTTTGTGAGCTTGTCTCTGTCATCTTCTAAAACAAATGAGCAAGAAATTATAAACTAACTGAAAATGTGTTTCATCATTATCATTTGAGTCTTCTCTTTTACTAGTTTGGGGAGGGGAAAAAAATGAGCTTTCCTAACTTCTTTTTTTTTTTTTTGAGACAGAGTCTCACTCTGTCACCCAGGCTGGAGTGCAGTCGTGCCATGTCGGCTGACTGCAACCTCTACATCCCGGGTTCTGGCCATCTCCAGCCTCAGCCTTCCAAGTAACTGGGATTACGGACGTGTGCCACCATGCCCAGCTAATTTTTGTATTTTTAGTAGAGAAAGAGTTTCACCGTGTTGGCAAGGCTGGTCTCAAACTCCTGACCTCAGGTGATCCACCCACCTCAGCTTCCAAAAGTGCTGGGGTTACAGGCATGAATCACCGAAACCAGCCCTCACTTCTTTTGAATTACTTCACCAAAATGAGGTATTATTTGACTGCATTTTCAGGATAAGAAAGTGCTTCATTTACTATTAATTTTGTCTAGAGAGCAACATGGCTTCTGGCCCATAATCAGTGTTCCATAATTGTATGTTGAATGAGCTACTAGATACGACTATCTTCCAATTCTAACAAACTCAAAACTTAATTTAATGTATGTCATTAGACTTTACAATGTAATATAGGAACACCTAGATAAATTAGCACATTCATGATTTATGTGACTGTTTTGCCTCTTATCCTGAAGGTAACTTTTAAGAAAGAGCTTTTTCATTGTTTATAGCTTTTAATAAAGGAAAGTATATCTGGTAGAATTCAAAAGACTTGAAATACTGCCTAGATTGTCAACAAAAGAAATCAAGCTTAGAAAATACTTGTCTGTGGAAACAGCATCCACCATAGAGTAGTAAACTCTCAATTAAAACTTATTAAATGAATTCATAAATAATAACCAGCTTCATATCAAGGTAAAGATCTAGGCTGAGTACAAAAGGTTAAACAGAAACTCAATTCCTGATTTGCTATCCTATACTCTATTTATTTGTCCATTATTATGGGCAATGATTTATTCTATTTATGACATAGACCATGTTACACAATTACTGAAGATGTTCAAAAACTCTTCCAGAAATTCCTATTATTAGTTGTATCGCTATTCTGAAAGCACATTTCTCTTATTTTTTAAAAAAATATGTGGAGTATCCACCTAATGATAGGTGTCATATACAGAACTTTCATGAGGCATCAAACATGAAATTTAGTTTAAAATTAGTGGTCACATGAAATGAGCATGTTTAAAACCAAGAAGTGATATCCTCTAATCACAATCCTCTAATAAACACTGGGAAAAGCTGTGATGGTCTCAGCACACAGAGAACTCCTTCTCTGCAGATCAAAGGAGAGCGGAAAACACCAGCAGCAGCCATGAAATATCACTTGTATCCACTATTTATGTTTTATATCCTGTCAACAGCAGAATGTTCATTTAGCATCAGACACAAGTTATTCAGGGACTTAGATGATGCAGCAAGTGTCAATACTGATGTTACTATTTACAGCCCAATAAACTATACTTTGAACAATATTAGTAATATAAAGCCTAGGTAGCACTCCTAGTATTAGTGCCTTAATACAGATATATTGCTATAAGCATAGTTTACAGCATGGAACATAAACACAAATCCAGTGATACTAATAAATCATTTTCTTGACTGCTTAAAAACGTACTGCCAAAATGGGCTTTATGCATTACACAATGGAGCAGAAGGCAGCGATATATATTTAAATTTTCCATTTTTAAGCTGTCACTCAAAAACTTTCATACTTTTTTTAGCTTATTGATCTTACGAGCTTGTGATAAGACTTCAACTGCTTGGTTGGGCTGTTTTTAGCTTCTGCTTCTTATTAAAAGAGCTAAATCAGGAATCACAAAATGCTACTAATTTAGCACTTTCCAATAGAAATGAAAACTAAAAACAGCACCAAAATAGTGTAACCCTCATGTTTTATTGCCCTAGAATCCCAGATTTAACTACTATATAGCATAATAATGGGTATAATGGAACTATTTATCATTATGTATATGTGTGTGTGTATATAATATATATACACACACACACACACAGTGCAAAATATACAAGCTTGCATTAAATATACTAAAATGATTGTGACAGGATTCTGACTCTTGTATTTTGCACAAGAAAATACACACACAGACATACACATGCTATATATACGTGTGTGTGTGTGTGTATGTGTGTGTGTGTAATATATATTAAAGGTTCTGCAGTTCTGTTTCCCACTTGTTCTTTAATTGACAAAGAAACATATATCCTTAATTCCTTAATGTTTTAACCACTTCTTACCTTCAATGTACACCCAACAATCTAAATATCCTCAGTAGAACAGCTGGAGTAATTGGCTACATCTAATCAACCAGCTTGTGTAAATGTTCTCCACCCCACACTCTGCCAATACTCCCGCTTGTTTTTGAGTGGCAAATTACATACCACAATCGGAAAAGTTTCAAGTGCTGATTTGGGCCTCAGAACCCTGTCCTCTCAACCCTGCGGGTGCTCTCACATTCAACTTTCTGCAAGCTCTTCAGGGTGATTTGTTTTCTCCCCTCAGTGCTGGCCCCAAAGTTCAAGGCTTAGTGTGGAGGAGATAGTGGCCCTCATAGCTAATGGCCCATATTTCGCAAAGGGCAGCATGGAAAGAAGCCAGAGCCTCACGAGGACAGGGTCCATAATAAATATTCCCGTGATGAATGAGTCGTGTGGTCATGGTCAGGGGTCTTACTGCATTCCTGAATCTTACCCACTCAAACATGACAGAGCACTGGGTTTGTTCTTATTCCCCCCATGGCATCCTCCTGCGGTGTCTTAACCAGTAAAGATGGTGGTAGCCACTATGAAACAAATTTATTCTCGGCAAAAATAGCTGCTGGAATTTTTGTCACGATCATTATATCCACCTTCTGAGTGGATCCTGAGCGGCAGGCAAGATAGCAAAATCAGTACCCCAAAACCTAAAATGCAATAAAAAAAAAAATAAAACTAAATTTAAAAAAAAAAAATGCACGCGTAACAAAGACAAGATTTTTTTTTTTTTTTTTTTTTTTTTTTAGTGTATCTAAAATCATCAGTCTTCCAGAAACAGCTCCAATTGTCAATCATTTTAAACTTCCTGCAACATTTCCAACTGAGCCTCCAGATATTTCCTGGCATTGCTTTGCTGTCAGCTACTACACATGGACACCACCAAGAGTCATCAATTTTCTACAGAGCTCGCTGTTTCATTTTTGAAACCCTTACTTCCACCAATTCAACTGCGTCTTTGAAGACTGCCTCACACTCACTCACACTGGGCCACTTCGGCATGTCTACAATCTGCATATGTATATGTATGTGGGAGTGTGCACACCCAACCACAGAGGCACATTTCCATTTCTCCCCCACATAAATATGGTGATGAATTGGCCGCTTAGAGCTTTTCTGACAGCCAGTCGAAATGGTAGCTACAATGACCAGGGGATGTCCTAGTTCCTCCATGCAGAAAGATATTCAGCGCACGTAATAATTATCCATCCATCTCGTTCACACTAAAGGCATGGCAATGCAATTTTGGCCTTATAATCAAGACCATATGACAAAAACCAAGGCCATTAGGGACCAATTTCGAGTATTCTCTGCAAGACAATGATTTTCCAACTGCACTTACATATGCTGAATAGTTACCTCTGCACGACCGCACCTGCTCTCATTTACCTAACCCCTCTGTTTTCCAAAGCCTTTCTTAGTAATGCAATAGAGCAGAGTTTTAAAGGCTTGCAGGCTTTTTTTTTCCCTTCGTTATTTTTTTTTTTTTCCATTTTCCAAAGCATACTATGAAAATCCTGAGGGCAACATTTCTGCTCATGCCAATGACCGTATTTCAGAGATTTGTTCTCTTCTGTTCCCTCTCCCCTGGTACCTTCATCCTTACTCTTGGCCCTGCTTGCTTTCCTTTGAATTGAAGCATGGTCTTCAGTTCAGGCCCATAATTACTTCACATATAATTCTGACCTCACCACTTCAGGTTCAGTGACACAATAGCGTTATCTCTGAAAGGACGTGATATCATCATAAATCAAAGAGCTGCACAGGCAAAGGTGCTATTTGCAAAGTGGGAAGAATACTAAAATTATTTTGAAATTATATAAAATACAGCTCAGGTATTCTTTTGTGTCTTATTTATAATGCTTAAAGAAATGATATAAGAGATATAAATCTTAAAATAATAATATCATATATCATTAATGATGTATCAATTTGGGGGCAATGGAAATAAATCATAAGAGTAGTAAGAAGGAAAACATTCAAAAGCTTATGCAAAATGGAAACTGGCCCAGACACTTTTTATTACTATCATTACTTTAGATTTTCTATAGATTCCATGCCCCTTCCTATTTTTCAATTGTTGAAGAGAAGATAAACATGCCTAAAACATCAATTAATTGTCATCTTGGTTCTTGAGATTATGAACCAAGTTATATCATATCTTGTTTCTGAACATATTTTTTTAGATTATGAGATAATGGGCTTGTTATAATATGAGTGCAATCAGTATTTTTTTAATTGCACTGCTCCATGGATTAAAAAATGCTATAAGTAATAACTCAATATATTAAAACAATAAAAACTTTAATGCAGTCCCTCTCCACTGAAGAAGTCTTCACACCTCTCAGATGGCCATTTTCAGGAAAGCTTTGTAAAGATACTCAAAAACTCCCTATCCCTGCATTGGAGCCATCAAAACCAAGTTCAGTTTGCTTCATTCTATGCCCTGGAAATTCCATCATTATTCCTACTTCTTGCTGCTTAATTTAACATGATGAAGCCTGGCCTCTTCTAGGAAAACAAGAGCAGAATGCATTATGCAACTTTCAATATAAGGCACTCAAGAGCTCCTAATTACTTGATTTAGGCATATGTAAATAAGAAGACCTTATATAAAATCAGTCAAAGATCATGCCTTGAGCGTTCCACCAGTTGAACAATATTCTGATTACCTAATCAGGTTCTAAATGTATGTATAATGTATGCCTCAGAATATCAAGGCTATCACATATAAAGCAGTATGGTTCACGTTAATATATATGCTGTTTCTTCAATTAAGACATTGCCAGCTGACAGGCAGAGGAGTAAGTTATGACATCTCAGTAGTGATCTTGCCTGAGCATGTGTGAACTTAGCTGTTCATCTGATTGTCACTTCATTGGTACTATTTGCATTGGCAACAGCATATGGAGTTGAGTTTCTGTTCCCTTTATTTTTAGTTGACATGTAATAATCGTACATATTTATGGGGTATAGAGTGACATTTCAATACATATACCCAATGTGTAATGATCAAATTAGGGTAATTAGAATATCCATCACCATAACCATTTATCATTTCTTTGCATTGGGAACATTCAAAATTTCTCTTCTAGATTTTTTGAACATATACACTGAATTATTGTTAATGACATTTAACCTACAGTGCTATAGAACGCTAGAATTTATTCCACCTATCTAGCTGTAATTTTGTAGTTAGTCAACCTCTCCCATCCTCCCCTCACGTCTGCTCCTTTCAGCCTCTAATAACCATAACTATACTCTCTATTTCTATGAACTGAATTTTTTTTATCTTCCATGTGTAAGAATATCTAGGGTATTTCTTTTCTTTGCCTGACTTATTTCACTTGCTATAATGTCCTTCAGGGTCATCCACATTGCTGTGAATGATAAGATTTCATTCTTTTTTAATGGCTGGATGTTATTCCATTGTGTCTATATACTACATTTTCTTTATCCATTAATTCATTGATGGTCACTTAGGATGACTCCATATCTTGGCAATTGTGAATGATGTTGCAATAAATGTAAGAGTGTAGATAACTCTTCAATATGCTGATTTCTTTTCTATTGGATAAATACATAATAGCGGGATTGTCGGGTCACACAGCAGGTCTAGTTTTTGTTTTTTTTTTTTTTTTTTTTTTTTTAAAAAAAACCCTCCATGCTGTTCACCTTAGTGGCTGTGGTAATTTACATTTCCACTAGAAGTATATAAGATTTCCCCTTTCTCTGCATCCTCATCAGCATTTGTTCGTCTTTTTGATAATAGCCATTCTAAATGAAGTGAAATGATATCTCATTATGGTTTCGATTTTTGCAATTCCGACTAGTGATTTTGAGCATTTTTTCAAATACTTATTGACTATTTGCGCATCTACTTTTAAGAAATTTCTGCTGAGATCTGTTGCCCATTTCTAATTGAATTATTTGTTTTGTTTTGTTTTTGCTGGTATTTGTGTTTCTTGTGTATTCTGGATATTGGTATCTTGTTACAGCCAGTCTGTCAGTTTGCAAATATTTTCTCCCATTTACAGGTTGTCTTTTGACTTCGTAAATTGTTTTCTTTGCTGTGCAGAAGTTTTTCAGTTTAATATACTTCCATTTATCTACTTTCTGGTTGCTGTCTGTGCTTTTACAGTCTTATATGCAAAATCTTTTCTTAGACCAACGTCCTGAAGAGTTTCCTGTGTGGTTTTTTTCTAGTAGTTTTATAGTTTCGGGTCTTCCAGCTAGTCTGTAATTCATTTTGAGTTTATTTTTGTATGTGGTGAGGGATACAGATGTAGTTTCATTTTTCTGTGCACAGATATCCACTTTCCCCAATACCATTTCTTGAAGAGGGTGTCCTTTCCTCAATGAATGTTTTTGGCACCTTTGCGGAAAATCAATTGCCTATAAATATGTGAATTTATTGCTGGGTTATCTATTGTGTTCCATTGATCTATGTGTCTGTTTTTATCATCAGTGCCATGCTGTTTTGATCACTGTCTCTTTGTAGTACATTTTGAAGTCAGGTAGTGTGATGCCTCCAGCTTTGTTCCTTTTAGTATTGCTTTGGCTGTTTGAGGTCTTTTGTGGTTACATATTATGGAATTTGTTTTAACTTAAATTTGATTATCTTAAAATGCCTTCAAAAAAGATTGACCTGTGGTGATGCACTAGGAATAATGTCACTGGGTATGAAGGAACTATCTTGTCTGATGCCTTGCTGTGCAGTTAGAGACAACAGAAATGGCCAAGTCTTCCAGAAAAAAATAATAAAATTTTGAAAGCTAACAGAGGTTGGCGTGAACAATTCCAATGTCACTTGCATGGCGATTTTTATCCATCAAAATTTTTCAATCAAGGAATAAATAAAACCAAAAGGTTAACCAAATAGGAAAAACTACAAAATAAAAATTAGATGAAATCCTAGTTTCTGCAAGTCTTGAAATTATATTTCAACCTTAAAGGTATTAAAAGCATGTTATGAAAAACATCATATCACTGTAATATTAAAAATATTGACTAGTGGATAAAAGTGATTCCAAAGAATTTAAATGTGAAAAGGACTTGGTTAGGTTCTTTGCTGAGCATGGGGGATATCATTTTCTTTTTGCCTTCTTCTTCACTGTTTGCTTCTTTTATCTTGTCTGTGGATTGTTGCTCATGTCCCAGTCCTCTAAAAGTTAAAGAAGCTAAGTCCTTGGATCTCTTCTTTTATCTTTCTACCCTCTCCCTAGGTGGTCACAGCTAGTCTCCATAACTTTGAATACCATATATACTTACAGATCCCAAAAGTATAACTTTAGCCAAGATGTCCCCTGTGAACTCCAGAAATATTTATCTATCTTCCTACTCAGCACATTTATTTGGATCTAACATGCATATTTGTCTAATATGCATCTCAAAATTAACATTTCCAAAAATGAATCCTCATTGCTCTCACTCTTTTACCAAATCTATCTTTCCCCAATATTTTACATCTTGTGGTTGGCTGCACAGCCCAAAAACTTTAAAAGTATCCTCAACTCTTTCTTTCTCTAACACCACCCATGCAATCCATTTGGCTCTTCCTTCAAAGCACATCCAGAGCTGATCAGTTCCTCTCATTTCATCCTCACCACCTCATTCCACAGAACCAGCCTCTCCCTCCTGGACGATGGTAATGGCATCCTGACTGGTTTCCCTGTCACCCTCACCCTCTTCAGTCTATTCTCCATAGGCAAGCCACAGTGATATATTTTTCTTTTTTGAAAGTCTAAGTATTAAGTTACTCATTAAATAACTAATTATTGCCTATGATAAGATGCACAAATTTTAAGAGTAAAGTTTGATGAGTTTTGCCTAGTACATACATTCTTAAAACCATCTCCATCGAGTTACAGGACATTTCTATCATCCCAGAAAGTTTCCCTTATGATCCTGTCTAGTCAGTCACCTCCCAGAGGAAACCAGTGTTCTGATTCTTACTATGAAAGCTTAGTTCGCTTGTTTCAGAAGGTCACATGAATGGAAACATATAGTATGCCCCACCATGTGTGCCTGTTTTTTTTTTTTACCACATCATAACATTTATGAGATTCATCTGTTATTGAGAGTATTTGTAGTTACATCATTTTACTGATGAGTAATATTCTATTGCATAAATATCCCCTAATTTCTTCATTATTTGTTGATGGACATTTTGAGTTGTTTCACACATTTTAGGCATTGTGAATAAAGATGTTATAAACACTGCACAAAACTTTTTGTGAATCTATGCTTTTGTTGTTCTTGAGTAAATACCTAAGAGCGGAATTGCTGGGTCATAGGTAAAAATCTTTAGTTTCATAAAAACTGCCTATTTTTCAAAGTGTTGTGCTATTTTACACACTCACTAACAATGAACAAAAATTCAGCTTACACTACATATTTATAGGTATTTGTCAGTGGGTTCTTGCTGATACTGTTTTAATTTTAGCCATTCTAATGAGTATACAGTGGCTTCTCACTGTGGTTTTAATCCATCTTTCCCTGATGACTAATGATTGTGAACATATTTTCATATGCTTATTATTTGTATATCTTTTGTGAGGTGTATGTTCAAGTCTTTTGCAAATTTTTAAAGAGTGATCTTTTAAAAATATGTTAGGCCTTATCACTTCTCTGCTCAGAGCAATCCAATAGCATTTCAGATCACTCACTAGGAGCCAAAAGTATTTACAACATCCACTAAATCACAACACGATCTGCTGCTCGGGTAACATTCTGATCTCATTTGCTAGTACTGCTCCATCTGCTTAGACACTTCATTCTCCTGGTGTCCTTGAGAATCCAATCACCAGACCTCTCAGAGCTCCTGTTCCCTCTGCGGGGACTTTCTTGTCCCAGAGATCCACCTGCCTGTTTTCTCATTTCCTTTAGTACCTTCTGGAATATTGTGCACAAAATAGCAACCAGATCTCTAGCATTCCCTATTTCCTTCATCCAGTTTTATTTTTCCCATAAGACCCATGAAGATGTGATTATTTTTACACTTATTTTTTAGTTCCTTTGCCGCTCTCATTCCTCCCTTTTACACTTTCATCTTCCTTCCTTCCTCTTTCCCTTCCTCCCTCCCCTCCTCTCTTCCTCCTTTCCTCCCTTCCTTCTTTCCCTCCTTCCTTCCTTTTCTCCTTCCTTCCTTCTTTCCTTCCTTCCTTCTGTTATTTATGGTTTATCTCATTCTACCAAAATACAAGCTCTATGAGGACAAGGAACTTTTGCCCATTCATTCCACAACTTTTGCTCGCTACTGATTCCTAGATCCTAGAACGAATTTTTAGCCCTCCAGAAGTGTTGAGAGGACTATATTTTTTAACTCTTTACCAACGTAAAGACATAACATTTTAGTCTTCAACTATATTTTAAAAGCTGCAGATATATCTATTTAAAAGGAAAAAAAAAACCCTAAAACTGTGCTCCCAAACACTGTACTAAATCAATTTCATTTTTAAGAAATGAGGCCAGGAATGTTTGCTCATACCTGAAATCCCAGCACTTTGGGAAGCTAAGTCAGGAGGATCACTTGAGCCCAGAAATTTGAGACCAGCCTGGGCAACATGGCAAGAGCCTATCTTAAAAAAAATAGCTGGATGCAGTGGCACACACCTGTAGTCCCAGCTGCTTGGAGGACTGAGACAGCAGGATCCCTGAAGCTCAAGAGTTCAAGGCAAGAGTAAACTATGATTGTGGCACTGCACTCCAGCCTGGGTGACAAGGCAAGACCCTGCCTCTAAAATAAACAAATAAATGAATAAATATTTTTTTAAAGTTTTTAAAAACTGAAACTGAGTAAGCATGTGAATCATATAGACTTCCTAGAACAAAGTAAAAAATTATATATTTTATATATCTATAAATATACCTACATCTGTACATATATATGTATACAGAATTTGTTAAGTAAAGTAATAATAAAATAGATAAATAAACTAACCTATACTGGGTGCTTACTGTTAACCCTCACAAGAATCCCACAGGGAACTATTTCCTCTTTACAGATAAGAACACTGAGGCTTAGGGAGTTTAAGCAACCTGTTAAATTCACACAGCCGGTCAGTTCTAAAGTCAGGATTTAAACTGTATTACATTTTATCAGTTTGCCTAAATATTATGTATGTGTGCATATGTACATTTAACTTGAATTAGACATAGAACAATTAAGAACAAAGTCTGAAAGAAAACAATCTAGTCCCCTGCAGTGCTTTCACAAGATAATTATCATGTACATATCTTACGATGTTAGAATTTTCTTTTTGTAATTGTTAGAGACTATATATATATATATATATTATATGTAAGTTACGAAACATAACAATAAACTCTTACGGATCTACCATCCAGCTTAAATAATGAGCATTGCCAAACTGTTAAAGCTACCTGTCTTCCTCAATTCCACTCAGCTACCTTCCTCACCAGAAGTAAATGCCACCTTGAATTGTGTGCACATTACTACTTTGTTCTACTTAGAAATTTGATTAAATGAATGTGTCCCTAAATGATATACTGTTTAGGTTATTTCTATGCGATTTTTCAAGATGGTATCATACTGTATATAGTCCTCTGTGGTTGTTTTTTGTCTTCTCATTAAATACTATGCTATTACGACTCCTCTATGGGTTGGTTTGTTTGTCGAGATAGAGTCTCACTCTGTTGTCCAGGCTGGAGTGAAGTGGCATAATCATGGCTCGCTGCAGCCTTGAATTCTTGAGCCCAGGTGATCCTCATGCCTCAACCTCTTGAGTAGCTGAGACTATAGGTGCATGCCACCATGCCTGGCTAATTAAAAGAAAATATTTTTGTAGAAACAGCATCTCTCCGTGTTACCTAGGCAGGTCTTGAATTCCTGGCTTCAAGCAGTTCTCCCATCTACCTCAAAATGCTGGAATTACAGGTGTGAATCACCAGGCCTCACCCAATTCCTTCATGTTAATACTCACAGCATTGGTTCATTGATTTTAACACTCTACTGTATTCCTTGTAGGAACATACCAAATCTATTTGTTCATCCTTTTTCAGGCTTCTTCCATCAGACATCAAAATATATTACAAAGCTACTGTAAGACAATATGATAGTTATACAAAGAGGGAGAGACAAATTGGTCAATAGGACTAGATTGAGAGCTTACAAAAAAGACCTTGCCAGATGGTAACTTGGAATCTAACAAAGTAAATTGCAGATCTGTGGGAACAGGATGAACTATTCAGTAAATTGTGCTGTGATAACTGATTAATCTTAAAAGAAACTCTACCTTATACTACACACAACAAATTCCAGTTGGACTAAAGGTTGTGAAAAGCAAACCTCTATAACTTTAAGAAGATAATATAGCAGAATATCTTTATGACCTCAGTCAGCAAAAAGAAAATTATTTTGCCAACACAAAAAACACCAACCATAAAAAAATGATAATGTCAATCTGATATGAAATTATTTTTATCAAAGGATACCATAAAGAAAATGAAAGAAACCACAAACTATTAGAAGATATTTAGAATGTAAACTATCTCTTATTAAGAATTTATTTTTTTAAATATATTTCTACCTTCCCTGAAATAGTCACAACTTAAGAATTTTATTGTTTCTTTTTCTATTTCTTCCTAGAGCTTGGAAGAGTAGGTGGTACTTGATACATTGCTGATTAACAAACTTTTATTTTAGGTTGTTTTCTATAGCAGCATATGTAAAATTTTACCTTGTTTTAAACAAAGGCTACTAACTATAGGTGGCATTGTTGTAACATACATCATGTTCTCAATTACCTGTATGACAGCAAAGACTGATACTAGTAAAACTTCATTTAAGTTTCTTAATTCAATTGAATGAGAAGGTCATTGACACTTCCATAATTGCTACTGAAAACCATTTGGCTAAAAGAGAAACACACACACACACACACACACACACACATATACACACAAAAAAATTGTGACATAATCTTTATGACAAATTATTCATTTTAAAGGAATTACCCACTATGATTCTTGTTACAGGATCATTACTGCAATTAATTTACCTAAGAAATTATTTGATACCTCTAACCCTACAGTCAAACATGACATAATTTATACAACCATAAAGAAAAAAAAATGTCAGTGCTTTCTGTTATTTTTTAAACTGCAAATAGAAAGTCCAATTTTCAAGCTTTGTTCTTATTCAAAAGTATGGAATAAACACAAAGGAATCAAAAGAACTAGCAAGAGAAAGAAAGTGGTTTGGGAGAATCTGAGAGCAGCCCTCATACTACAGATGGCTGGCAAGCTGGTAACCTCAGTGTGAGGCCCTGGCATTGCCTAAGTACTACTGAATGCTGGTGACCTGGTTATTTCCTCCCAAATAAGGACCTCTGGTCAAGTCTTTTGAGTTTTTCTGCTTTCTTCTCTGTCTTCATTCCAAGAAGACAGGACTTAGTGTAGCTAAGTGCCTAAAATTCCCTTGTCTGTGAATGTTTAAAAACGTGTTCCCACTTGAAAGCATGGCAGAGACAGAGGTGTAAATGAACATTTCAGGCTACAAATTTAATCTGTAAAGTCCTGCATCTGTTGTCTCATCCATTAGATGGTGTGTTTCCACAAGTAGGAACCTTTTTCCTTTACTTTTCTTTTCTTATTGTTAAATCGTAAAAATTACTGCTAGGCTAACA
This sequence comes from Saimiri boliviensis, assembly GCF_048565385.1. Classification (NCBI taxonomy): domain Eukaryota; kingdom Metazoa; phylum Chordata; class Mammalia; order Primates; family Cebidae; genus Saimiri; species Saimiri boliviensis. The sequence continues at coordinate 68,677,348 of NC_133462.1, forward strand.
AATCTTGTTGCTAAAACACAAAGCCAGCACACTACCAGAAGGTATGAGTAGAAGTGCCCTGTATAGGAACCATTGAAATCTAATCACTTTAAAGCTTTCTAAAAAGGCACTGTATTTCAGGGCTACATAACCAATATATTACACAGAGAAAACCTAGAGCTTAGAAAAGAACAGTGAACATGAACATAGGTGTAGAAAATAGTGACTGAGAATGTGTATACAATTAATATGACATGATGGGAAGTCAAAAAAAGAACCAGGTAGAGTATCAGTTTCTGTGTATAGAGAATGGCTCCTGATATTGGGAAAATGTGGAAATTCACACACATATGGGTTAGAGACCCATATGTGTCACTCACAAGCCATATGACCCTGAACAAGTTCTATAATCTCTCTTGGTTGTTTCTTGAAAGGACAGGAAAACAATATTCGACTCACTGAGTTGTTTGGAGATTTAATGAGATGATGTACTTAAAGCACTTTGCACGCTATAAGACGCTATATAAATGTGATTGATCTACCTAAAGAATAATTATTAAAACAGATTATCCCTGAGGAAAGAACAAAAGGAAATGGGTTTATGAAATTATAGTGAAAGGGGAGTATATCATGCAGTGGGACAAGCATCCTGGCTGTGACACTGATTACTAGGGAAGCGACAGGGTTGATTTCTGAGGTTATAAACCACCATTGCTTGAGAGAATTAAAACAATCTTGCCTAGAGGTAAAGTCATAGAGTATGTGACTCTTTCCGATGCCACCCAGGATAAAAATAATTAGGCTCAAAGTTAATACACTTCATTAGATAGTTCTGTCTTCTAAAGACAGGCTTAAACCGTGTTTTCTGAGGTCCTGAGGAATCCAATAGCATCAAGCCATGTAATTCTAGAGCATTTGCTGGCTCCCTCTTGTACAAGTTGAATGAAGACCTGTCTATCCCCCTCCATTATCCTAAAATGAGGCTTTAAAAAATGAGCCACCAACCTATAAAAATAATTTGATGACATTTTGCCAAATATTAAACCATGCGGTGGTGTCCTTAGGGAAACCCGGGAAGAGGAAAATCACATTGTGCTCTCTGATCCCTCCCACAGGGACACCAGGAGCCTTCTTTGTGCAGTGGAAAGTACAAGGAAGGCAGAGGAGAAGCTAAAGCAGACACAGTGTCTGCCTCAAAGTGTCTCAGTCTAGCAGGAGAGTCAGCCGTTACTCAAAGCCACATTAGGAAAAGAAGCAATCTGAAGAGATTTGACTGACAGAGAGAAGCCAGTAAGGATTCTCTAAAGATGAGGAGGAGAAGCAGATATCTAAGAAAAGTGTAGGAATTAACAAGGCAAAGATACTGCCTGGAGATTTCTAAGTGGGGAGAACAGCAGGTGCAAAGGTCCTGTGGCACAAAGGAGCACGGCAATTCCAAGGATCTAAAAGAAGGCAGGAGGATGGGTGCACAGGGTGGAGGATATGGAGTGAGATGAGGTGCCAAAGGTGGGTAGAGCCAGACTAACTAGGACTTTGAAGGCATGCTTAGGATTTTGGTTTTTATCCTCAGAGCAAAGCAAAGTCACTGGTACAATGTAAATGTAAGTGAAGAAAAAGTAAATCACAGAACAGATGTAAAAATTGCATGAAGAAGAGATCAAGGATGGCTGTGACTGCTTTGCAGTGAAATGGATGAAAGATCACTGGCTGCTTCCTCAAGTCATAGGTCTGCTGCCAGCCACGTCATCCACTCCACAACCCCGTCCCCAAAGGATACTGTGTAGTCTCATCTTCTCCTTTTCCCCAAACCATGGGTGACGCATTTGCCCCACAGAAACTGATCATGGCCCTGGGGAGTTTTGATAATGGCAGTATATCAAGGAATATGCATTTCCTAAAGTGAAACAAGCGTATGGAGGGGCGAAGGTGGCAGCTGACACTGAGTGTGAATCTGTATGTGTCTACCTAACCCTAAAGCTACACCTGGAAGGAAAAATCATTATCCAAACTCACTTCTTCTTTCTGGTCTAGATAATGGCTCTCTGTATTAAAAATGTTCCTACTATTAGTAGTTCTTTATTTATAAAAGGAGGAGAGAAGGAAAAAAAGAAAAAAAAAAAAACCTTTGGCAGGGAAATAATAACAAAATGTATGATCCACAGAGGTGGTAGGAAGATATAACGTTATTTTACATATTTGATATAGAGCCTAAATTAAGCCATAGAAAAGAGGCCATGAATCTTCACAGCCTCATTATCAAGCTTCCCTAAACCTCAAATACAGAAAAATACATTTCATAAACAAAGACCCAATAGGATTTTAATAGTTCAATAAATTTCACAGACATTTGCACTAATCACATTTCATTACATCTTTAAAAAGAAATTCCATTTGATGGAGAGTCAGATTTTGAAAGAGAGCACAAAATATCTTTGGGAAGCTAGTTTTGGCTAATCATGAAAATGCAAGTCAAATGTATTATGGACAAGTCAAATGTTACGCAACTGAAAAGTTACACATATGCCTTTTTTTTTTTTTCCCCTACTTCTCAACTTCATTGTGTCAAGAGTCAATCTCTTAGAATCTCTCAGGACACATCTTCCTCCAAACCTTCCCAACCCGAATGGCAAGAAATTCAGATGTCAGCGTAAGCTGTCAGTCCCTAAAATGTTCTACGATCCCGTATGCCTTTTAGCAGCTCCATTTTCTGAAGATGAATTTTCTAATGCAAGGTTTCATCTATTCATTACCAATTTATTGAAGACATTCTAGTTTGAATGTTAATACCACAATAATCCCATTTCCAGGGAAAAAAAATACATTCATCCAGTACTACTCAAACCAGGGCACCAGAAGTTCTGATCTCCTGTGGCTCCATGGTATGGTTGAGGGGACATGTCCGTCCAGAGCCTACGGCCCTCTTCTAGGAATTCTCTACTCAAGTGGTTCTAGGTCTGCTTCAGGACTGACTCCATCCTCCCAGTGGCTGACTGTTCTATTAGATATACTCTTAGGCCTGAAGGGAGGCCAAAGGGCAGTTCTATTGGATATAAATGTGTAGACTAGGGCATCCATACAGGTGTGCACAAGGCACTCTGAGATACTGGAAGGAGCCGGGAATAGGAAGAGGGTCAGATTAGGGGTTAAGGGCTGAGAGTCAGTTCTTGTCATGTTGCCATGGTCTGGTGCACCCCTCTAAGAAGTCTGTGGATTCTAAATTAGAGCTTGGCCTTCCAGGCCATTCTTAACAGTGCCTGTCAAAGTTTAATGTACCGACAAAATACCTGGAGGTCTTCTTCCAATGCAGATCTGATTTTGTAAGTCTGGGGTAGGGCCTGAAAGTTTGCATTTCTAATGCGCTCCAAAAAGATTCTGATACTGCTGGTATGTGGGCCACATTTTAAGTAAAAAGGATCATGAAGGTGCATTTGTCAAGGTAGAAGAATAGAACACATTTTATTTAACAATGTATAAGCTTGATTTGTAGCTTTTAAATATTTGTGGTACCTGGGTCTCCATTTGGACTCTTGTCCTAGCCCAGCAAATGTTAGGGACATTCTTGCATTTATCTTTCATCAGAATGACCCACCCACTTCCATAGAAATCTCATTTTAAGGGAAGAATTATGTTGAAGTACAAGGTGTCGACAAAAGATTATTTGTATCCATTCATTCTGCTTCGAAGGATGCACCAGATGGTTGCTCAGGCTGTCTATACATACAAATTCTGATACTAGGAGCAAAGGAAGGATTTGCTGTCCGTTGGCAGCAAATCCACTTACTTATCTTCACTATTTCCAAGCCCTTGGGCTCCACCTCTAGGAGTAATCATCTCGTAAACAGAAACCTGGACAAGACCAGAAGGTAGAAACTTGCCACACTACTAGAAAAACATATGTTCAGTGGGTACAGGCTCACCTGTACAGGATTTAGATACAGAAACATCCCCTAGGAGGGCCTTCCTTCCATGCCTGCTCCTCCATGCCCTTCCCCCATCATGGTGCTCAACTTCAGGCTCTCGTTTTTTATTCCCAGCATCCTCCTGAGGTCCCAGGGAACGTCAGCCTACCTCAGTCTATTCCTGCTGAGCCAAACCCCTAGCTTCTCCCTCGACCTGTGAAATTCCATACTGCAAATTCTACTGTATTATAAGCCACTGTAAACCAATGGCCATCCAGCTGTCAAAACCCATGCATCCCACAGAGGGTGGTTGCTTTTATAAGAAACAGAAACACATACACACAAAAGAGAAAAGGATGGGATCCCGCTCTTAGTCTCCGTATTTGTTTCTGTCTGGCCCTGCTTGCATCTCCTGCCATGTCTCATAGCACTCCAGCTTTGTGTACACGTCCACTTGAACTGGACTACCCGAGTTTCCTAAACAAGATCTTACATTTGGCCTTGTTTCTACTCTTTTCAAGAAAACAAACTTCACTCTTTAGAGTAGTTTTGGTGTGACAGCAAAATTGGCGGGAAGATACAGGGACGTCTTACGTATCGCCTACCTACCGTCCACATACACAGCATCCTCCCCCACCATCCATTAATATTCCCCACCAGAGGGCTACTTTTGCTACAGTTGATGAATTTACCTTGACACAGTGTTTCCACCCCAAGTCCATACTTTGCATTAGGGTTACTTCTTTGGATTATATAAGGGTTTAGATACATGTAGTAGCAGGTATCTATTATTATAATATCATATAAAATAGTTTCACTGACCTAAAAATCCTCTGTGGCTCACCTATTCACCCTCCAGCCCCCAACCTCTGGCAACCACTGGTCTTCGTAACTGTCTCCATAGGTCTCTGTCTTTTCTAGAAAGACATATCATTTAAATAATATACTATATAGCCTTTAAAAATTTGCTTCTTTAGTAACATGCATTTACATTTCCTTTATGTCTTTTCATCACTTGATAGCTCATTTCTTTTTAGCAGTGAAATATGTACCACAGTTTATTTAACTATTCACTATTGCAGGACAATTTGGTTGCTTCCAAGTTCTGGAAGTTATGAATAAAGCTGCTATAAGCATATGTGTGCATATTTTTGTGTGGCACAAGTTTTCAGCTTATTTAAGGTAAAAACCAAGGAACATGATTGTTGAATCATAGAGTAAGAGTGTGTTTAGAAACTGCCAAACTGTCTTCTAAACCAAAGTGACTATATCATTTTGCATCCCTATCAGTAATGAATGAGAGTTCCTGTAGTTTCACATCCTCATCAGCATTTGGTATTGTCAGTGTCTTGGATAAGTGTATAGGGGTATTTCACTGCTGTTTTGATTAGAAATTCCCTAATAACATCATATGATATTGCCTTTTCTTATGCTTATTTGCTATTTATATGTCTTCTTTTGTAAGGTTTCTGTTCTGATCTTTTGCTCATTTTTTAACTGGGCTATTTCTTATTGTTGAGTTTCAAGAGTTCTTTGTGTAATTTGGACAACAATCCTTTATGAGATGTTTTTTACAAATGTTTTCTCCCAGTCTTTCGCTTGTCTTCTCATTCTCGACAGTGTCTTTCACAGGGAAGACATTTTTAAGTCTAATGAAATCGATTATTTATTTCATAAATTGTATCTTTGGTGCTGTATCTAAAGAGTCATTGGCATTCCCAAGGTCATTTACATTTTATCCCATGTTACTGTCTGAAAGTTTTATGGTTTTCCATTTTAGATTTAGGTATATGGCACATTTTGAGTTAATTTTTGTGAAGAGTATAAGATCCATGTCAAGATTAATTCTTTTATTTTTGCATGTGGATGTCCAGTTGTTCATGCATCATTTGTTGAAAAGGCTATCTTTTCTCCTTTGTATTTCCCTAGCTCCACTGTCAAAGATTAATTGACTGTGTTTATGTGGACTATTTTTGAGCTCTCTATTCTGTTTCATTAATCTATTTGCCTATTCTATTCCCAATATCACACTGTCTTGATTACTGTCGCTTTACAGTAAAGTAGTATCTGTTTTCTGATTGTTATCTTTCATTCTTGTGCTGACTAGTATGTATCTTTTCTTTGTTTCCATAAATTTAAGAATTGATGGGTTGATATCCAGAGTAACTTGCTGAAATTTTGATTGGAATTGCATTGAATCTATAGGTCAAGTGGGGAAGAGCTGACATTTGGCAATATTGTGTCCTTCTATCCATGAACATGGAATATCTCCATTTATTTAGCTATTCTTTGACCAGAGTTTTGTAGTTGTCTTTGCATAGCTCTTTTACACATTTTCTTAGATTTATACTTAAGTGTTTTACATTTTTGGGTGCTAAATAGTCTACTATTCTTCTGCAAGAAATTTTCTTCCTCTGCTTCTACTCTTCCTAGACTAACTCATATCAAAATTTCAGGTCTGAGTACTCATTACTTTGGGAAATCTTTCTTACACACATATTTAATCATTCATTCATTTGCTCATGCATTTACTTAACATATACATTGTATGTCTACTATGTGTTAGTTGTTATTCTAATCTCTGAGGATATGGCAGTGACCTAACATTTCTGCTCTCATAAAACTCACATTCTAATGGGTAGGATAAATGTAAACATACAAAATCTAATATTAACAACCCACTTGAGGGAAGATATTCATTAAGTAGTCAATGAATGAATTAATTAATGTTGAAGTTTTCTGACCCTTATGGTGTTCAAGGAACTTTATTTTTGGTTAAGCTTTCTCCTCCACCAAACTGAAACAAAACAAAACAAACAAACAAACAAACAAAAAAAACCATAGGTAGAGGACCTATTTTACGTTTCCACTGACCATAACCCATTATCTAACTTAATTATAAGTTCACCTTCAGTGCTTAGTAACTATTTAAATGTTTGTCTGATGATGTTTTAGAAACTATATTTTGGATTATTGTCCCTTCTATAGAAATTTTCATTTTCCTTTTCTTTTCTTTTTTTTTTTTTTTTTTTTTTTTTTGAGATGGAGTTTCGTTCTTGTTGCCTGGGCTGGAGTGCAATGGCACAATCTCAGCTTGCTGCAATCTCCATCTCCTGGGTTCAAGCTAGTCTCCTGCCTCAGACTCCTGACTAGCTGGGATTACAGGCATGCACCACCATGCCCATCTAATTTTGTATTTTTAGTAGAGAAGGGATTTCTCCATGTTGATCAGGCTGGTCTTGAACTCCCTACCTCAGGTGATCTGCCTGCCTTGGCCTCCCAAAGTACTGGGATTACAGGTGTGAGCCACTGTGCTCAGCAGAAATTTTCAAACAAGAATGTTAACTTTGAGATGGAAGATGCCTTTCATAACTGAGACGTTTGAATTCTCTTGAATCTGAGGGGAAGAGAGAAGGGCACATGAAAGAATCACCACCTTCTTTATTTCAAATTCAAATTTCTCCCTCCCCCATCCCAGATTCTAATTCAAACAGCTATAATCCCATAGCTTTACACCAGAGTGAAGTTCAAGTGAGCCACTATTAGCAGAAAAATGCTGAGAATCACCAGTGAAAACCACCAAAGTTTTACTATCAACTAGAAAAATGAAGATGAGAAAATGCATCACTAAAAATCTAATGTGCAGCTGGGTAAATGATAAACCAATCTGAATTAGTGAATACTAATTGAAAAACTGCATGACAAAGTATTTTCCCATTAAAGCAGGAATTTGCTAAAGGCATCTTCAATTATTTATCATGCTTCAGTAAAAAGCTTCACACATTCTAACAACATAGTGTCTTCTTAAACTTTGCCTCCTGATGGAATTTTTAGCACAATGGCTACCTAGCTCAAATAACTGTAAAAATTATATGCCAATGACCTTGCCAATGTTCTTTAATTTTTATGAGGTTCTTTTTTTCTCTCTGGTCCTCACACCTAACAGAACAGATGTTTTTAACTTGAGAACCTAATTATTATCTATGAGTGTTAATATTTTTAACCTAATCATTGCTTATCTGCTGCCCAGAAACTCACGGTTCACTGTTCTTTGCTAGACAAGTAGAATATTTGGAAGTTTTGACCATCTAAAAGGACAGTGTAGATGAAGGACTATCTCCCTTTGAAGTTCACAAATATTTGAATGTCCTTTCAATTGCTTGGATAACTTACTCTTCTCGAAATCAGGGCGGAGGTGACTGCTGGGAGCCAAAATTTTGGATTCCAAACCTACAGGGAAGGGAATATATCTGGAACATAATACTCTGTTGGTGCTCAATAAATGTTTATTAATGAGCCCCATTTTTTTGACCCAGGCACAGAGAATAAATCCAAGGAAGGAAGATTATGCAAATAGACAGAAAGGTCACCCAGCCCTACATGGGGGTGTGGCCCAGGGTGGGGGCAGGACCAAGTCATTCAGGTGACAGGACATTCTCCTGGGTGTATAGCCGTGACCCTGGCAACCCCCATTCCAATAGTTATCTGCTCCATTATAAAATAATGTAGAAGAACACGTCAGCCTCTGACTGCAGAAAATACTGTTTGAGAAAGAAAAGCCTCTCTCCTCACAACAGTTTAAAGAGATTCTTAGGCCAGAGGACACTTGATGGAGAATAGACAGTGAATAGAATCAAAATGCGAGCTATAAGAATCATTAGTAATTGGAATATCCACACTGCATAACTGCAGAATAGAGGAAAGGCACTCATTAAGCCAGACTTAGTAATATCTTTACAGTGAACAGATTTATTGTAAAAGTGACGTGTTAGAAAGAAGTACAAGTATTGGAAATGTATGTCATCCAAACCGATGACATTGGCCAAGGGCCTCTCTAAAGGCAAAAGTCATAAAACAATATCCCCCCTCTCTGGAATAAAACAAAAAAGGCATAAAGCAGTTACCAAAATGCCTCAAAAGATTCATCTGTTATTTCTTCTCAATACTGCGAAGAAAAATGTCTGTGTGATTTGGACCCAGTCATTAGCTATTTTAAATTATTGGTTTTAATCTAGTAACTAAAACCAAAATTTGTAATGGTTTATTTTAATAAAATATTTATGATGCTTCAGGAAAAATAGCTAAATAGCTCTGATCTGAAAATGAACAATGAGAATGAACTAAATAGATTTCTCCCCAGTAGGACATACCGCTCAACACACACACACGTGAAAGACAGACACGTCAAACATGAAACTGTATTTCGTAGACATTGTCTTCTTTTAATTGAAATCTTATCTGAGGTGAAGATTATCTCTTTTCCTTCAGCTACACTAATCTCTTCTAGCCTGAAGGCCCATAACTGGTGAATTATTAAACAATCATATTTGTAGCAGCAAATTGATTTCTGAGAGATTCCATATTGATTGAGATATTTAGGACTAATGATTTTGAGGTTAGGGTGTTGAGACATTATTATCTCTGATGAACTAAATTGGTAGGGATTTTTTTTTTCTATTTATATTATTTTCCATTAATAGTTCGACTTACACTTTAGCCTTGAATCCACCTATCAGACCAACAGGAGTGCCAGGTGGCTTTCTCAACTAACCCAATACGCTAAAATTATGCTGGTTGTTGGCTGCGTTCATAAAAAGGTAGCAACTTCATAGGTGAGCCAGCTGGTTAGCAACCTATCAGGAGTTGGAGTCAGAGGTATAGTTGTTGCTTGGCTAATCAGTCTTGCTCCTATCTTAGTAACTCAGGAAACTTCCCTAAACCATAAATCACTGCCAATGGGCCACATAAGAATCACTGGATGAGAGTGAAGTGGCCAAAACGGAGTAAATTAATTGCTAGTTACCAGAAAACAATAACACCAAGTACATAGTCAAATATACTTCACCGTAGATCAGAATCTCCATCTTCATACACAAAATATAATCCACGTTCACATACAGCACTAGCGTCTAACAGCATTAGGAATGTGTCACATTGACTCTGCTCATCAACGGACTGTCTGGGTCACTGAAATGCTGGAACGTCATAAGGTATGGTCCCAGCACTTAATAAGGAGAATTATCTTTATGACATCAATTCTGTAGAAAACCCAAGTTTAAGTGTCTGCTCTACCACTGGCTGGCTGCATACGTTTAGTCAGAGTATTTAACGTCACCAGGCCTCTGTTATTTCATCTGAAAAATTAACTAGTATGTACCACGTAAGTGCAACAAGAACAAAGTAAATAAAAGCTTTTTAATTTTTAAAGTATATATATCATTGTTCCTATACATCTGCATTCTGTGAGCACTTTGGAAATTAAAGGATTGCCAGCTTTTCCACTTTGGGACAAAAAAAACCTGTGTGCTAAACAGCCGGAGAAAAGAAACACTCTTATCACCAAAGACAAGAGAAAGCTACCATGTGAAAGATGTTCTGCTGTTCCAGGAGGTGTTCCATGCACATGTTGGATGTCACTGATGCAAGCACTAAAGTGCATCCAGTGTGGCCTTGCAGAAAGGAGGACAGTTGGGGCCTGCATCAGACCACCCTGGGCCCCTTGCTGTAAGACAGCCTTTGGCTGTGGTGCACATTCTTACTATAATGCTGATGCTATATTTTATCCTTCTCATTCAGTAAAGTGTAGATTTGTAAGAAAGGAAAAAAAAAAAAAAAAAAAAAACTTTTACAGGCAGGTACCTGTAAAAGTTTGTGTTGTTCTGACTGATACTAAAATGAGAGATTAAGGTATGTAAGGTAGTGGAATGGGAGCCTGTGATTTCAAGATTTTCCTTCTCTTTTACCCTACGTCTAAACCATTGCCAAATCTTCTTGGCATTACCTTTGAAGGATACCCAGGAAATGCAACCACTTCTCCCCACCTCCATGTCTACCGCTGGAGTCCAAACCACTGTGTGCTCTCCCTGGAGAACTACAGCCGCCTTTCAATGAGGCTCCCTGCTTCTGTCCTAGCTCCTTGTCAGTCACTTTTTGAAACAGCCGCTGGGATGATCCTTCAAAAAGGTAAGTAAGATCATGCCACTCCTCACCTCAAAAATCATACAAATGGTTTTATCTCCTTCAGAGTAAAAGCCACAGCCATGACACTGGCCTAATGAGTCTACACGCCTCGTCGTGCTCCTGTTTCTCCGACATTACCTCTCACTGTCTTCTCCTCAAGGAACTTCAGCCCAGCCCCGCTGCTGTCCTCAACTTTCCTAAAATATATCACACAGCCTCTTTCCACAGAACGTTTGCACCTGCTGTTCCCATTACCTGGAATACACCCCTCCCAGACATTTACAAACCACTCCCTCGGTGTCTTCAGATCTTTCCACAAATGTCATCTTCCTGGGAGAGCCTCTCCTGACCACTCTATTTAAGATACAACAGCACCCACCTCCCTTCATTCTATTTTTCCCATCATCTGACATACTATCTATGATCCTTCTTTATTTGCTTAGTTTATCACTGGAATGATAGCTCTGTGAGAGCAGAGGCTCTGTCTCCTTTGTTCACTGCTGTATCCCCAGGGCCCAGAAGCAGTGCTGGACCCATATGCAGATGTTAAAGAATAAAAAGATGAATGAATGAATGAATCCCCAATCTAGCTATTCTAACACCATTCTTGATTCTTACCAACCAGTAAGTGTATCCCTGGTTTTTAACATACTGTATGTTCAGGCCCCTTTCAAAAACTGTTATCCTGCTTGTCCCCACCCCCGTAGTTATAACCCAGTCAGTCAGTCACACACCCCGGTGTAACTCTCGAGCTTAAAATTACAATAGAAAAAAATTATTATCACAATTGGATTCATTATCATTCATATTTCTGTTTAAAGAACATAAGTAGGTCACTTTCAACTATATTCATCTTTACAAAAGTCTTGGTTTTTAGAAAAACTATAGTTAAAAGTAATTTATTGTATATTTCAAAATAGCCAGAAGAGGAGAATTGGAATGTTCCCAGAACAAAGAAAAGACAAATGATTGAGGTGATAGACATCCCAGTCACCCTGATTTGATTATTACAGATTGTAGCATGCATCGAAATATCATATATATCCCCAAATACAAGCAACTATTTATTACATATCTTTTTTTTAATCGTTCTAATTGACTTAATCTCTGAAACTCCTGATCTGACAATAACCTAGACCTGATCTTGCAGGTATTCATTTTCCAAAAGGGAAAAAATAGCAACAAAAAGATCTCAACATTTCTTAAACTGAGATTCATAATATTTTTATTCCTAAACCACATATACATTAGCCTCCAAAGTTCTCAGGGTAAAAAATTAAAAAAGGTTTATAATTTTTTAAACAGAAAGAAATGGGCAGCAGCACTTTAAAACTTCTCAGTTTGAAAGGGATATGTTTGGTCAATGATCTATTTTTATTTCTGCTCTGCTGTTTCTCGAGGAGTCCAATGACAAGGACCTGTCCTTCAAAGTTTTAGTCTGTGGGCACAGAATTAGCATTTTCAATTACTTTCCGTGGATGAACTATGCAGGTCTCTTTCCCTCCCCACCCCGGCCTTTTCTCTCATTCTCTCTCTCCCCTTGGAGAACAGGGAGGGCAGTTTCTGGGTTACCTTTCCATTTGTGTTTTTTAAATTTTCTTTTAGAATTTTCTCAGCAGGCTACAATTATGCTTTTAAAAGTAATTTATAAATATTTTTCCCAGAAAAAAAGAACTGCAAATATAGGATTGAAGTATCATATGATATCCGCTTAAACCGTTGACATGATCTGTTTTAGTTAACAAATTTGTTTTATGTCATTCTTAATCAACAGACATATATTTGTGTTACTCCTATTGATTCCGCAGCAAAGCCAGTTAATGTTATTATTATCTTGGATATATACTCAGAACAGTTACCCTTACAGACATTTTTAATAAAAATAAACAACAACTAGGGGGACTCATCAATGAGATCAGATTGTTTTATCAACCAAGGAACAACTATTGTTCTATTTCACATAGTTTACATTCATTTTTCAATGTCTTCTCTCTTACCAACCATTTTAAATACAACGAGCTGGTCAGATCAAGGACAGACACAGAAAGGGGAAGACAAAAAGAAGCAACCTCTGTTTATTTTTTTTTTATTAAAGCCAGCATCCAATGAAGGAAAACCAGAAAGTACAAAAAGCTAGGTGCAAGGGTTGAGCCCAGGTAACGGGAGCCATAAATTCTTCTATCATGAGGCAGTTGCCCTGCCAGTTTGGCAGAAAATCTTGGCGGGCCCTTTCTTTATTCTGGCTCTTGTCTTTATTAAATTAGAGAAATAAATGATTCTCAAGCACTTTGGAAATATACAGTGTGCTCACTAAAAAGACACTCAGAATTCTGAGTTTTCAGTTCTCAACCTTTATATATTCTGCATCTATACTTTTAAATCTTGAGGGGAGGTACTAGAGAAAAATAGAGTCAGGGATCTAATCTCTTTGATTGCAGAGTCCCCACTTAATCAGAGGTTAAGAAACAGGCAACTGACACAATAACCAGGACATCTCTTACGTCAGTGGGAAAGAACTACATTTGTTGAGCACATGCACGTGCTGGGTCTCTGTGACATTTTTTCACATATCATTTGAAGAAACAGATCCCCAGGACAAATCACCTTACCTTCTTATCACCCAAAACTCAGCATGAAATGGTCTTGACTCATAACAAAGATTCCAAAAAGGGCTGCTTTCCATGACAGATCCGACCACCTTCTAATTATACATGAGCTTCACAATTCTCTCAGGGCTGAAGTTCTCTTTAGAGCATGTTAAGCAACTTATCTAACACCTAATAGAAACTTAGATCCAAGTTTCTTGGAAAGGTATATCTAACAAAATTCTTAGTAAAGCCCTTGCTTAATCCAAAAAGTTTGAAAAAACAGGGAGATATGAAAGGTGATAAATATGAAAAATATAAATTACTCCAATAACTCTAAATGAGTAACCCATTTAAAGCTATATAAGCAAAACCCAGCACTTCGAAGTAGAAAATGCTTGTGTGTGTGTGTGTGTGAGTGTGTGTGTGTGTGTGTTTGTGTGTGTGTATGAAAATGATTGCTCCCCGTCCCTCATCCACTCCAGCCTCCATAGCTTAAAATAAAAAATAAGTTGGAGAGAATTAAACTAGGACACTACTCTGTGAAGTTGCAAATGTTTAAGCCATTAGGTGAATATACCATGTCTGTGCCGTTGGCTGTTTTATTAAGTTTACCTTCAGCAGATGTAACCTTCGTAACCCAGTCTCTCCATAGGTCTGACATTTACCTGGCAATATCTTTTTAAAGCAATATACTTTAATGCTAAACACCTCTTAATTAGGGGCTCATTGAACAAAGGTAGCATTCATCTCTTCATTTACAAAGAGAAGCAACAGCAGCAATGGTAGCAATTTTTATTTGTAGGAACCTAACTGCCAGTTAGACTCATTTTTATTACCCTTCAATAATGTGCTTTGTGTTTTGTTTTGTGCTTAAATAATGGCTTATAGTCAAATGAGTCTGCCTTTCCTCCTTATTACTCTTATGATGTTCATAAAGAAGGAAGAAGCAAGAGAGAGTTTAGGTAACTGTATTCCATATCCAGTCTAAGCCAAGTTCGCTAGAGGGAAAATAAGTGAATCTGGAGCTTCCCTCACTCTTTCCATTAGTTTAATTATAGTGGCCGCCACAGTATGGAGCATCTAGAATGGAGATGGAGTCATTTCCGTACTTATGTAGTACTCACTTGGTACAAGTCATAATACAGTCATAAAGGAGTGAAAGCCAATAGAATCTTGCTCTTTCTCTTATTTTCAGTGTGTTGCTTTCATTGTTTGGAGAAATCCTGGGAGTCTTATTGGAACAAAAAATTACATACCTGCTCCGTTATTGGCTTAAAATTTTTTTTAGCACAAACTTTCTTTACTGTCCTCTAGACTCACACATTTACTCTAGGGTATTGGACCTATCTGTCAAGCTCTTAGGAGTCAAGTTTTAACGAGACCTAATGATATTAGAAGGAAAAATCCTTACAAATGAGGGACTACACAAATTTTCCAGGGATGAGATATATATATCTATATGCCTAAGATATAATGTGAACTAAATTTTCAAAGTAGATTTTTAGCTACATGTATCATCTTTATTTTACTTAATATTTATAAACGACTTTCTCAAACCCTTCCACATACAACAAGAGGACTGGGAAGCTACTTAAAGGTAACCCCTTACTGACTGGAAGAAATGGAAGCACAGAGAATAAGTACAGGGCCACGGTTCTACAGTTGGCAGGTGCCGGGGCCTCCAAGAATCCAAGTGTCCTGACTCCCTACTCAGCATTCTTTCTTCTATGCCCCATTTATCATGCTAGGTGTCTGCAACCTTGCAATGATGGGTAAGAATAATTAACCAGCTGGATTACTGTGGTTTGAATGTCTCCATCAAAACTCATGTTGACATTTCATTGCCATTATAATAGCAGTAAGAGGTGGGGTCTTTAACAGGTGATCAGGCTATGAGGGCTCTGTCCTCAGGAATGGATTAATGCTATTAGGCAGGAGTGGGTTCATAGTCTCAGGAGTACGTTCTTGAGAAAAAGGATGAGTTTGGCCCAATTTCCTCTTGCCTGTCCATGCTCTCTTGCCCTTCTACCTTCTGCCATGGCATGATGCAGTAAGAAGGCCCTTGCCAGACACTGGAGCCATGCTCTTAGATCTCCCTGCCTCCAGAACTGTAGGAAATGAACTAATTTTCTCAGTAGAATATCTAGTCTGCTGCATTATGTTACAGCAGAAGAAAACTAAGACACTGAAGAATGGGGAAGCTGAGACAAAGAGAAATTATTTGCTTAAAACAAGAGCTGGCAGATGACTTCCAGTGGGCCAAATTCACCAGCCCTAACTCCCACCCTCCCCCTGAACTTTTTAAAATAAACTTTTATTAGGATACAGCCACCACAGCCGCACTCATTCATTTCTGTATTGCCTAAAGTTACGTTTGCACTACAATGGCAGAGCTGAGTAGTTGTGACACAGAGACTAAATAGCTGGCAAGGCAGAACATATTTATTCTCTGGTCTTTACAGAACAAGTTTGCTAGTAACTGGCCTAAGGTGCACAGATAGTGCCAAAATTGGTACTAAAACCCATGTCTTCTCATTTATGTCACACAGAGAATAAAATGTTTTCTAGTCAAACATGCTAACACTCATGCTACCAGAATCAACAAGGATCTTCCAGACAGTGTAGCCTCAACTCTGCAAAGGGGTGTTGAATATCTGTCTTTCAACCTCTATTCACATTTCTAGTCTCATGGCCAACCCAGTGTCAGTACCCCAATGCTATAAGCAGTGCTTCTGAATGCCAGTCTCTTCCATGACAGAGCAGAAAGAGCCATCTCTATGCAAGTACCCTATTCTCTTCCCCTAATGTACGGTCATTTTGCGTTGCAAAGGAAGTTTTTTTCACATATCCACTAATGAAATGAGAGTTGTGAGCCATTTTGGCTTCTTGAAGAAGGAGCCCAAGGTCTCCTTCCCATTTTGTCCTCTTCAGCTATATTTTCCCCCGAGAGCTCAAATTCCTGGAGCTGATCAGGCGACATGCTTAAAGAAGTAAAATATTCCCAGGTCCAAACGTCACAGTGACTGTGTGCACATGGACTGGGACCTCTTCTCTTTCGCTGAATTTTGAACCCAGGTGTTGTGGATCCGCTATCAGTAGATCAGAGAGACAATATGATGCAGGTCCGTGGAACCACAACACCTGCGTTCGAAATCCAGGATCAGCTACTTGCCAGCTGCTGGACAAGTCCCTCAAACTGTGCCCCTGTTTCCTCAATCTACAAAACAGGGATAACAATAACCCCCACCTCATAGGAGTATTGTGAAAATTAAATGAATTAATTGGTGTAAAGTACTTAGAACTCTGACTGGCTCCTCAAGTAAAGACTATAATAAGTGTTTAATAATTAGAATAAAAACTTAAATTAGATTGTAGAGGAAAACTGGCACCAACAGGTTACACTATTATATAATCAGCTTGCCCATTTCAAAAGAGGGTTTAATAGTTATCTAATAAAAATGTACATATTTCACTGAGCCTCTCACTCTTTCTAAAGTAATTCCTGAAGCTCCAAAACCTCCATAATCCAAGGAGGCAATATTTAAAATAGACACCTCCCAAGGGAAGTGTCTAAAGCATCACACTGCTAAACTTAAGGACTGTTCCATACAAAATGCTATATTTCCCCTTTCTTTTCTCTCTACCCAGTTAAAACCCTCACTTTCCAGTCCCAATTATTTTGTTTCATGATGTCCACCTCTATGGTCTACTAAATCCTACTTTGTCTAGTTTTATTATGAATTTGTGTAGCACTAATGCTTACTTTCCATGTTATGCCACCATGTACAGAATGATAACTTTGGTTAGTAAAATTAAATGGCTATGACCTCCGTGTCTGCTGCTGATCCTTGTTCAAACACAGTCCTATCATCTAAGTTTGAGTCATGTGTGTTCCGCTGCCTTTTATACAACTCCAGCTACATGTCCCAGAAGAACCTCAAACCTGACAACATTGAAACAATGCGCGATGTTTTACTCCACGTTTGTTTTATTATTTCCTTCCCCATCCCAGTTAATGCCATAACTAATATTTTCCACAGTTTCTAGAAATCTATCTAATGAGTGACCAGCCATATATATCCTCATATACTGAATATTTAGTAAGTCCGTGTGACCTCTCCAACTCCACAGGAACTGCATGCACTGTTTACACCCACATCATCTCATCCAAGACCACTGCAATAGCCTCTAATCTTGACTGCTCCCCCATCCTCTTCAATTCAACTTCCATGGGGCTGTTCCTGTAACCTCAAGCTGAACCACTCCTCTATAATACTCACGTTACTTAATTGGCATCCTCATGGCTCCAGAGAAGCACATATCCCACTGCACGGCATACAGTGTCCATTACAACTCTGCTCATTTACTGAACAATCTTGGCTCCCTGTCTTGCCTCTACTCAGTCATCTTCCATTTTATGCTTTAGCAATATAGAACAAATGTAGTTGCCAGAGCAGGGCAGGTGGTCTCCTTTCATTTGCTCTTCTCTCATCCTGGAATACCATTTCCCACATCATTCATAGGGAAACTACTATTTATCTGTAATAAAGTCTCAGCCCAAAGGTTACCCGTTTGCATCCTTTCCTGACTGCACTATTTATCGAGTACCTACTTCGGCCAGATATCATGCTAGTCACTGATTATGCAGCAGAGCACATGACACAATACCCCTCCCTCCATGCTACCACTGCCCCAATGCATCTTCTCATTACAGCAAGAATGTTATTAAGTGGGAGTTATGCATATATCTGTCTTTCCATTCTATCATAAGCAAAATAATAAAAGGTATGTGGAAAGAATGAAAAACTGTAATTTGTCTCTTCAACTAATTTGTCCTGTGGTTTCATTGGATTTCTCAAACAATATAATCTAATACAAGGCACAATGGTCAGGAGTACCAGCTCTGGAGTCAGACAATCTCAGCCCCAAACTTGACTTCGCTATTCATTCGCTCTATGACCTCGGACAGCCTACTTACTGCCTGTAAAGTGGAGACAATACTGGTACCCTATTTCCAAGTGCTGTCATGAGGAGTTGATGAAGCAATTCATGTAAATAACTCAAAACGGCACCTGACACAAAACAACTCTTCAATAAATGTTAACTTTTATTATTTTATATTTAATACTGCTCACCTGTACACATGAGTAACAAATTATAGAAAGAAATAAAAATTGGTTCAAATAGTTACTTATGCTATAATTTTTATTATGCATATAATCTCCAATTGTGTTGAACCTAAAGAGTTAAACACACACACACACACACACACACACACAGAGTGCGCACATGCACGCACACACAGAGACACACACATACATATGCATTTTCCAAACCAAGACTTGTCACCTGAGGATGAGGGTCGGAGAAAGGAGTGCTGCTGGTTATGGATGTTAGATAAACAATTTTTTCTTACAACAAACCCCTGGCACCCTGTTCTCACCATGTCATGGCCTGTGATGACTTAGTGTCTCCCAAGCATGACCAAGCGATTAGCGGGGCTGTGTCTATGCATCTCGACAGTAATGGGAGCTCTCTTTCCATTTGCCATGTATTGAAGCCTGAGCGCTTCGCTGCTTCGTGCATTTTCAGCTTGATGAATTCATTATTCTCCATATTTTTCTCCTCCCTCCTTCAGAGAAAACTCTTTCCCCAAAATGCCAGGACTATATTTCCCTTTTTAAAAATGGGCGATTTTTAAATGCAAATATTTTACGGCAGTGTGTAACAGCTTAGCTGCACCCAGTGCCACTTTGAGAAAAAGGAGGAAATAATGCAATGTAAGTTCTCTGATTCAAATACCACAGCGCAGCCTTTCACTGGATAGAAACATGGAAGTTTAAGTTGGATATTTTCTAAGAAAAAAGTACTTTCTTTTTGGATCTGAAAAAAAAATGAGTCAAAAGTTTTATGTCCTAGATGGGCAGTGATAGGCTGTCTAAGCAAAAGATCTGAGCACTTATGTCTCATTTTTTTTTCTCCCCATAAATAATGCACTGCCATACCTGGAGTATATCTCTCACCACTCCTCCCATACAGAGAGCATCTGCCCATCCGACACTGTGCTCATGGATAGAAATGCAATTGAAGGGTGACAAGGGTAATTTCTGCAGAGCTTATGGTTTTATAAAACACCTTCAGGAGAAAAGAGAAAGAAAGAAAAGTATTCAAAAAGGATGGAATAGTAGAGAGTAGAAGAGTCCCTTACTTAAAACCAACCTTTGGCTTCCAAACTTAGCGACTTCAGCCATATAATCCTGGGTTTCAGCAGCAAGAAAACTGTAAGGGAGAACATTCCACTTCACGATAAGCAACAGGCACAGAGGTTCCTTCTGTGATTTCTAAATCAAGACCCAGAGTTTAATTAGCACTAAGAACTCGGCACATATGAAAGGTGACATCACAGACACTGTTTATTCCAGCCAACTGCTGTTGCCTAGACCACAATCATTAACAATTTTATCTTCACATACAAGATGACATGAGTCACCACAGAATTATATCTATGAGCATTAGGATAATGGTTTAATGCTCTGGCCTGGAAGTCAGATCATCTGAATTCGAAACCTGACTAGCTATGTGACTTTGAACTGGTTTTTTTTTTTTTTTTTTTTTTTCCTCTCTAAGCTTAAACTTTCTTATATGTAAAGTGGGAATGCTATTATATATCTGATGTGTATCACACAGATTAAATGAAAGAATGTGTGAAATGTGCTTAGCACATATAGCTTTTATTTGAATTAGCACCAATGACAGTGGTATTGTTTTTGTTTTGTTTTGTTTTTTTGAGACAGGGTCTCACTCTGTCACTCAGGTGGAAGTGCAGTGGTGTGATCTCGGCTCGCTATAGCCCTGATCTCCCAGGCTCAAGTGATCCTCTGACCTCTACCTCCCTAGTAGCTGAAACTAACAGTATGTGCCACCACACCTGGCTAATTTGTGCATTTTTTGTAGAGACGGGGTTTTGCCACGTTGCCCAGACTGCTCTCAAACTCCTGGGCTCAAGCAATCCTCCCATCTTGGCCTCCCAAAGTGCGGAGATTACAGGCATGATGTATTGATTTTTTTGGTGGGGAGTTCCATGATGTATCTTCAAAGACTTATTTCCTTTTTCAAAAGCAGGTATCAAAGATCTTCCTGGGTTAAAAAGTGTTGTTGATATCATTGTTGTGAAACTAGAATTTCTTTTTTATTTTTTCTTGAAACTAGAATTTCTAATTTTACCCAATAAAATGTGTTCGTGTGTGCAAACGATAAGGATCTACTCCAAAAAGTCAGTAATATATAATGACAGCAGCGTTTTTTGCAATGCATACCAGGTTATTATAAAAATGCATTCTCCTATAAAAGAGAATCTGCCTTCTAATTGGGTTTCTTACACAGAGATCTTATCTCCCAGAAGGTGAAAATGTCCTAAATGGGTATCTCCTCCATTTGGTGAGATATCCTTATAACCTGCAACCCTTCTCAGAGGCACAAGCTTGCTGTGGTCACAGAAGATGACGCTTCAGATCTAAATATAGGGTCATGGTGCTGGAAGAGCGGGGGGAGAGATAATAAGAAGGGAGGGTACGTGGAGGCTCATGTGCTATAAATAACCAAAGAACATGACTACATTTAGAACTTCCTGTGTGTAGAATTCAAGCAAATCTTGTGCTTTATTTCTTGAAACAAAAGAAACAAGAGCTACGTCCAGGTTTTGGGAGCCCCTGGCAGGAATATACTCTTCCGTATATTTTTTTCTTTTGAAGAACTGAGACTCAAAATAAATCCTTATGATCATTTTAAGATCCTTCTAATCCCCAAACTGCATCCATACTACAACTTAGAGAAGGACCTGCCCACACAAGCTGACAATAGCTTCATGCAAAATAACTCCCTAAACATAAAAGGGTATTTTGGCAAAGGCTTAACAAGCAGAGTACATATTTCAGTTGCGAGTATTTCTCTAACATCTCCAATATGGAAACTTCTTATAATATTCTGGCAGAAATGAACATCTGTTTTGGGGACGACACCTGATAATTTTAACCACTCCTATAATAGGAAAGTGCTGACTAGAGGAAATGTTTACAGAGTCTTTGTGCAGTGAGGATGGCCCAGGTATCTATAAAAACGTCTGCTCAGCAAAAGCACAACCAACATTGCTGAAATTCCTGGGCTGTCTCCACTCAAAAGTTTTCTAGGCTACATGCCACAGAAGAGAATCCCTTAGTGAGCCCACAGGAGAATTATCTGCATAATTCTTGCCTGTTCACGGATATTTGGTGACTAATCTGCATTCCTGTCAAATTGAAAGGGGTCTACATGCCCGTGGATTTGTGACATCCCAGGAGAAGTCTGGGTTCATAAACCAGTGAATGAATCCCATTAACACATATACGTAGCTTCTTCATCTGTAATATCAATGACATTTTTCCTTGCCTATTTCTGAATATACTTTATTAAATAATAAACTCAAGAATAATTTCATACAAATCACAAGTGTATGTATTATTCTCTATTATTTCAATGGTTTCCTCACAGGCAAAAGTAAGGCTCCAGTTCAGAATCGTGGCTGGGTTTGCCACGATAGAATCCCTTTATGGCAGGTCCAGCTTCCAAGACTACTTTTTCAAAACCTAACCTGTAAAAGATCAGCTGGCATGGGGAGAAATGACAGATACAGGTGAGGGGAAGGAAGGCCACAAACCACACTGCCATGTGTGTACCTATGCAACAATCTTGCATGTTTTTCACATGTACCCCAAAACCTAAAATGCAATTTAAAAAAAATGATGCTGAACCTTAAAAAAAAATCAGCTGGAGAGAATCTTGAATAACTCTGAACTTCAAAACATATTTGTAAGTATCAGAGGCAGGTGTAGTAGGGCAGGAGCTTCTTTTGAACAGCTTAATAAATCACCTTTCAGTTTTTCCCAACTCCACAGGGAAGGGCCTCTAGTAAAGGAATTCTTTAGCTAGCAGCCTTTCCCAACCCACCTCACACACTGGAAGAGGTGAGCCAATACAACTCCTAGTAGCACGCTGGAAGCTTTACCCTCAGATTTTCAGGCTGGAGAAAGAAGAGGTAGTACAAGGTTTCTCCAAATATTTCAAAGGCAAAGTTGCTTCCTTCATGACTAAATCCCAATAAATGGCTTTATATCTCCCTGTGCTGGACTAATCTTCCCCATCTCTATATCTTTGATATTAATGGTATGATTTTCAACTTAGGAAGTTGCTTTTCCATTGGATTAAATGGAATAAAACTCACCCCTTCTATATTGTGTAAGGCAATGTTGGTCAAGTCTTCCTTGAAGGCCATTTGTCTGACATCATTCATCAACTACCATAATCTTATCATTTATGGCGGGGGGGAGCAGTCAGAATTGCTGATAGCAAAACTCTTAGAGGGTAAATGTATTCAAACTTTTACCTTAGATTTGATCCAGAAGAGTGAGGTTGGATATGAGTTGGCTGCCAAGGTAGATGGCATCTGTCACACAGAGACAGGCAAGGAATTAGAAAGCAAAAAGCTAAGTAAGATTTGTATGAATGTATGCCAGTCCTTGGGAACTAAAATTATAGGTCTCTTAGACAGGACATGAAATAGGTAAAGACCATGACAACTTCTAAAACCATGCTATGGGGCTAGGCGTGGTGGCTCATATCTGTAATCTCAGCACTTTGGGAGGCTAAAGTAGACGGATCACAAGGTCAAGAGATCGAGACCATCCCAGCCAACACGGTGAAACCCCATCTCTACTAAAAATGCAAAAATTAGCCAGGCTGGTGGCATGTGCCTGTAGTCCCAGCTACTTGGGAGGCTGAGGCAAGAGAATTGCTTGAACCCGGGAAGCAGAGATTGCAGTGAGCCGATATTGCACCACTGCACTCCAGCCTGAAGACAGAGCAAGACTCCCTTTCGAAAAACAAAAACAAAAAAAATGCTACGGACAAAGATAGCCTGATCATGGAGCTAAAGACATCTAATCCTTAGGGCCCCTCACTATGAAAGTTCCTCTCAAGGCCCTGTGTACACATAGTTGTATATTTTGGTGACATTTTGTATAGCAAGATATTTTAACCACAATTAATCTCTGGATTTCTCTCCCTATGTCTCTTGGGTTGGGTGACCCAGGAGTGACCCCAGACATTCCTGAAATTGGGCAAAGGAACAGTTGAGCTGTCAATATATTTATCTTGGGTTTAATAGTTTATATTCAGGTGGCTCACAATCACATGTAGTTAAATTATTGTTAGTTATCCCCATGTAGGAATAACTTGCAGGAATTCTTCTACTACTCTATCCACCCTGTACAGGTATCACATCTGAGAATGCAGGATCAGAAACTGTACAGAGATGTAAACAAGGGGCCTGCCTCCAAACCTATGGGTTATAGAAGAGAAAGAAGGTTTGAGGCCTGGTGTGGTGGCTCATGACTATAATCCCAGCACTTTGGAGGCCAAGGTGGGCAGGTCACTTGAGGCCAGGGGTCAGCCAGCTTGGGCAACACGGAGAAACCTCATCTCTATTAAAAAATAATAATACAAAAATCAACTGCGGGTGGTGGGGCATGCCTGTGGTCCTTGCTACTCAGGAGGCTGACACTGGAGGATTGCTTGAGCCAGAGATGCAGAGGTTGCAGTGAGTCGAGATTACACAACTGCACTCCAGCCTGGGAAAAATAAATAAATAAAATGAAATAAAACAAGAAAAAAAGGTTTAAAATTCATAGACCCAGTCTGGAAAATTCTTCGAAATCTCACAGTGCATATATGAAAGAAGTTTGATAGAATTTTTCCAAAAATTCTGCAACAATCCTACAAAATTTACAGAATGTTGCCAATAATGAGTAGTGTAACTAAAGCCGTTTTAAACCATCAATAATAAAAAACAAATTTCAATCAACATGCTAGAGAGAAGACCTAATGTACTTTCTATTCTCTCTAGAGAAAATGACATTACAAAACTTTTGGTGTCAAAGAAGAGGCAATCAAAGTGCATGTAGCCAACAAGATATAGAAAAAACTATTTTGCTGGGCGCGGTGGCTCAAGCCTGTAATCCCAGCACTTTGGGAGGCCGAGGCGGGTGGATCACAAGGTCGAGAGATCGAGACCATCCTGGTCAACATGGTGAAACCCCGTCTCTACTAAAAGTGCAAAAAATTAGCTGGGCATGGTGGCGCGTGCCTGTAATCCCAGCTACTCAGGAGGCTGAGGCAGGAGAATTGCCTGACCCCAGGAGGCGGAGGTTGCGGTGAGCCGAGATCGCGCCATTGCACTCCAGCCTGGGTAACAAGGGCGAAACTCCGTCTCAAAAAAAAAAAAAAAAAGAAAAGAAAAAGAAAAAACTATTTTACAGAGGAGTGTCAGTTAATTAGAATTTTGTTATTTTTCTGGATTTTTTTAAATGTTGTGATTTTTGTAAGCTTTGTTACATTTAAAATGTGTTGTGATTTTCTTTATTGTTGTGAATAAATATTCACTTTTGCACTTAATTTTGCATTGTTAGTTTAACATCCTTCCTCTAACATAGCTGTGCTTAAGGAAAGACAGCATGCTTCCATGCATGGCCCAGTTTAAAGAAAAGCCATCAACCTACAAGGGAGCACAATGCCAGTGACACCAGGGAGTCTAAGGGGAGAAGAGTCATTGCTGCTTCCTGGTCCAGCTTTCCTCTCCTGCTTAGAAATGTCCTTCTCCTACTGAAGGTTTGGGATGTCTGAATGTGTGTATGCTTTAACAAGGGATGTGATGATGCCATTACAATCCTACTCCCTCTTTGAGGCGAAATCTAATTTCAGGGGAAGAAGACAAGAGAAGGGATGCTGAGGGTTTTATCTCTATTCTGTAGAAGAGTTTGGTCAAGAGTTTGATGGAGTACTCTGACGGAGTACTCATTTCCTTTCTACCACTTTCTACCCTATGAGCTTAAATCCAGGACAAGCCCTCTCTGGGTACAGCAGAAGTTACCAGTTCCCTACTCCCATCCCTTCCTTCCTTACCAAGTTAGTGAAGGCTGGCTTAGCTGCCATCACCTAAAACTTTTTTTTGCTTTTGGGCATTCTCTGGCCATCATGATGGTTTGCCTATCTGCTTGCATGGCAGTGGAACTGTACCTGGGAATTGATCCCTCACCCAAACTCTAACCAATGATTGATAGAAGAGTTAGTATACAAATATTCCATCTTTTTATCACTCTAAAGCTTCCCTGAGTTTCCCAGCAAGACTGAACTCAGTTATCCACAGTCATAACTCAATAACAAAACTTTTTATTGGCTGTGTCTCCTTCTGTCTTACTTCCTTATTTTTCTACTGTTATCACTCCCTGATAAACTATGTGCCCTCGAATCTTTGTCGTGGAGTCTGTTTCTGTGGAAACTCAAACTAAGGTGTTGGGTTATTGAAGTCTCATCGGAGAAAACGCAATTGGAAGAAAGTCAAGGTACATATAGAGTTGTATAATACCTATTACTTTATCTATTATCAAGTTCAGAAGCCATATGTGGCCAACAGCATCACTGATTTCTAGTCACTCTGAATGTGAGATTTGAGGGGAAGAAATTACTTACCATCCGGATTTAGGTATTTTATTATCACTGGAGAAACTTTTTGGACTACCTGTAAAAGACTGTTTTTGATCTCTCATACTTATCAGTTGTTTTCCTTGTCGTAACTTTCAACACTCAGGGTATATTGGTTGTGAACACAGGAACTCAGCAGCAAAACTCACTGACTCCTTCTTCCTACCAACTACATGGGGCTCTTTCAGGTTCCCTGTCTATCTAGCTCGTAGCTGTGGACTCATTTGTAATTTCTGTCCTTCTGCTTGAGAACCCTATTCCTCAGATCCACTGGGTTCTGATATGGTGGTTTGAATGTTCAATCCATACTGAGCTCCTCTTTAGGGGTGGCTATTTGAGCTTCATAACACCATTACTCGTACATTTCCCTGGCTTACATTCTGTTACCTACAAGTGTTACTCTAGATATCTTCCTAGATGATTCATGCTTTTCAGACAGCAGCAGTGGACACTTCCGGGCTTCCTTCTCCTTTAACCTTAGTCATTTACCACAGCCCCAAGGAGAATGTCTATCATGAACAAGTATTCAGACCAAACTGAATGAGAAAATAAGTGAGCATGAAGAAAATGAAAAGTCCTCATGTTTTGAAGTAACAAAGTTTTCTAGTACACTAAAATGGATGAGAGTTAACCACAGTAAGAGCCCTTTAATTGGACTGCAACAATCACACTTCCACCATGAGACCTGAAAGGCAGATGTTGCAGTTGGAGCCTTTCTTGCCCACACAAGTATGAGTGCCTATTGTTTGTATTTAATGACCCATCGGAAAACTCTGGAGTTGGTACTTTTTCATACAACGAAACTCAACACCATATATGTATGTCATTTTATTCAAAAATGGAGATTTAGGTGGTGCACATATGGAATCCCAGCACTTTGGGAGGCTGACGTGGGTCAATCATTTAAGACGAGCCTGGGCAACATGGTAAAAACCCATCTCTATCTCTACAAAAAAAACCACAAAAATTAGCTAGGTATGGTGGCATGTACCCAGCTACTCAGGAGGCTGAGGTGGGAGGATCAATTGAGCTGCAGTGAGCCATAATGTCACCACTGCACTCAGCCTTGGTGACAAAGAGAGACTCTGTCTCAAAAAAATAAATAAGGTGGGGGAAATTTATAAATTTATCTAATGAATCATGTTTTCTCTAGTTAAAATTATCAACCAATAGTTGAAAATAGGCTTTAAGGCCGGGCGCGGTGGCTCAAGCCTGTAATCCCAGCACTTTGGGAGGCCGAGGTGGGTGGATCACGAGGTCAACAGATCGAGACCATCCTGGTCAACATGGTGAAACCTCGTCTCTACTAAAAATACAAAAAATTAGCTGGGCATGGTGGCGTGTGCCTGTAATCCCAGCTACTCAGGAGGCTGAGGCAGGAGAATTGCCTGAACCCAGGAGGTGGAGGTTGTGGTGAGCCGAGATCGCGCCATTGCACTCCAGCCTGGGTAACAAGATCGAAACTCCGCCTCAAAAAAAAAAAAAAAAAAGAAAAGAAAAGAAAAAAAGAAATAGGCTTTAAGGATTCCATCAATAAAAAAACCCAACTCAAATTTTTGATAGCATATATATACATGTGTGCATTTAAATATAGCCCCAAACTTCCTTCATGCAATTCTATTTTTTTTTTTTTTTTAGATGGAGTATTGCTCTGTCACCCACCAGGCTGGAGTGTAGTGGTGCAATCTCGGCTCACTGTAAATTCTGCCTTCTTGGTTCAAACAATTCTCCTGCCTCAGCCTTCCGAGTAGCTGGGACTATAGGCATGTGCCACCACACCTGGCTAATTTTAGATTTTTTTGTATTTTTCATAGAGATAGGGTTTCACCGTGTTAGCCAGGCTGGTCTCGATCTCTTGACCTCGTGATCCACCCACCTCAGCCTTCCAAAGTGCTGGGATTATAGGTATGAGCCACCACACCTGGCCCCTATATGTACTTATATTCACCTATGACAAACAGCTCAGTGATGGCTTATGCTTTCCTTCATTTTCAGAGAAAAAGCATGTCTCTGTAGCTTCCTGTTTCCAGGCAATATGACTTGGTTTCCATGGGCTTCTACCTATGGCTCAGCAATAGGTATTTACAAGTCACTTTAAAGTTCTGTATTACTAGTTGCTGGGATGTTTCAACAGGTTCCTGAACTTTACATTCTAACATGAGTGGCTTGGCTTTATTCTACGTGAATAGTGTGCATGGGGGAGGAGACAGAGAAAGATATCCCGAACTTTTTTATAATGTGTCTTAGTGGAGATGTGGATGGTTAACAGGCTAGATAATGACCTGTAGGGACACTGAGAAATTCTCTGTTATAACCAACAATTCTTCGGAGTCAAAAAATTATCTGAACTCACAAACGAATGTCACCAGAAAATTTTCCATCATGGTTCTACTCTTGGGCCAAACCATTAAGATTTTCACAGTGGTGTCAGTGAAGGGATGGCATGACAGGCAAAGATAATGTTTCTAGAACAATGGATGCTAATCTATGTGTAGCCCCACCCTTAAAGATGGATGTTTTGCAAACTGAACCAATGAGTCCTATTGTTAAAGTTGAATAATAGCACCACTTATCCAAATTTCAAAAATATTTTTTAAAGTAAAAAGCATACATCTTTAAAAACAATCAACACAAACATTTTAGCCCCACTTACATAGTTTTTTTTTTTTTTTTTTTTTTTTTTTTTAACATTTGGTGCATAGTACCTTTCTGTATCATAAAGTTTAGCAAAAAGAGTTAAAGCATTAATTTCTTATATAGTTGACCCTCGAAAAACATGGACTTAAACTATGTGGGTCCACTTATATGTGGATTTTCTCCCATCTCTGCCACCCCTGAGATGGCAAAACCAATTCCTCCTCTTCCTCCTCCTTAGACTACTCAACATGAGGATGACAAGAATCATGATCTTTATGATAAGGTACTTCCACTCACCAAATAGTAAATATATTTTCTCTTCCTTATGATTTTCTTATCAAATTTTCTTTTCTTCAGCTTACTTTATTGTAAGGATACAGGGTATAATACATATAGCATACAAAATAGGTGTCAAACCACTGTTCATGTTATTTTAAAGTTTCCATCAACAGTAGGCTGCTGGTAGTTAAGTTCTGGAGGAGTCAGAAAGTTATAGGTGGATTTGCAACTCTGCATTGTTCTAGGGTCGACTGTACTGTGTTGCTATTTCATGTGGTCCAATAAAGCAGGGGTCCTCAACCGCCCCCAAACCCCATGTAGGTCCGTGGCCTGTTAGGAACCTGGTCACATGACAGAAGGTGAGTTCAGGCAGTATTACCGCCTGAACTCTGCCTCCTGACAGATCAGCAGTGGCATTAGATTCTCACAGAAACAGCAACCCTTTATGAATTATTCATACAAGGGATCTAGTTTGTGTGCTCCTTATGAGAATTTAACTAATGCCTGATGATCTGAGGTAAAACAGTTTCATCCCAGAACCAACCCCAACCCATTCATGGAAAAACTGTCTTCCACAAAACCAGTTTCTGATGCCAAAAAGGTTGGGGACTGTTGCTATAAAGAGAACTAATATGGGCCGGGCATGGTGGCTCAAGCCTGTAATCCCAGCACTTTGGGAGGCCGAGGCGGGTGGATCACGAGGTCAAGAGATCGAGACCATCCTGGTCAACATGGTGAAACCCATCTCTACTAAAAATACAAAAAATTAGCTGGGCATGGTGGTGCGTGCCTGTAATCTCAGCTACTCAGGAGGCTCAGGCAGGAGAATTGCCTGAACCCAGCAGGCGGTGAGCCAAGATCGCGCCATTGCACTCCAGCCTGGGTAACAAGAGCAAAACTCCATCTCCAAAAAAAAAAAAAAAAAAAAAAAAAAAGAGAGAGAGAGAACTAATACTCTGCCACTGAAACAACATAGAATCCTTCTCTGATTTCACAAGATTTTTCCTGTCCCCAGCCAACCTCTCAGGAATCCCAAGGATTTTGTTGTTGCTGTTGCTGCTGCTGTTATCATCTGTCATTGCTAATACTTACTAACTTAGCATATATTCATTGGGACCCTACTCTGGGCAAAGCACTGGATGAACAGATGAACAAGACAGTGTCTGCCCTCTTGAGGTTTACATATCTGATTGGCAAAATAGATAATAAGTAAATATATTCCCATTAGAGAATTGCAGAATAGGATAGGATGGGATGGAATGAGATGGGATGTCATGGGATGGGATGTCTGGGATGGGATGGGATGTCTGGGATGGGATGGGATGTCTGGGATGGGATGGGATGTCTGGGATGGGATGGGATGGGATGGGATGGGATGGGATGGGATGGGATGGGATGGGATGTCATGGGATGGGATGGGATGTCATGGGATTGGATGGGATGGGATGTCATGGGATGGGATGTCATGGGATGGGATGGAATAGAATATTCCTTGAAGAACAAGAAGCAGGAAGGGGGAGTAGAATGTGATAAGCCATGGCTATGTTAGAGAAGGTTAGAACAGGCCTCTGAATACATGCCATGTCTGGTTTCAATGTAAACTATAGATCCTGCAAATAAGCATGAATTCTCTCTAGATAGCAATTTTCATTCTATAAGGAGATTCTATAAGATTCTCATAAGGAGCACACAAACGAGATCCCTTGTATGAACAATTCATTTTACTTGTGCCACTAAATGTGCAATGTATATATGTGTGTCAATGTTGTAAATCACTTTGCCCAACTTTCACTTCATTCCATCATTGGGATACACCTGGGCCATGATTTTTCATCCCTAACCTTTACCAAACAGTATGTGATATGCTGGTTTCAGAGGCCATTGCCAAGTTGATTTTAGATTCCCACTTAGTCTGGATTTTTCAGACCAAATGAATTCGTTGGGCCTACATAACCTCAATTAAAATGGGAATGGGGGCTTCACCTTGGCCATACATACTGAACCACATACAGTGTTTAAGCTTCTAAGCCGTCAGTCTTTGTGACTCCCCTTCAGTGATATTTAACTACTTATGACATGTGACTTTGAAAGGTTTTGAAAGTCTTATTCGCTAATGGAAAAGCCTCTTACATATTTTATAAAAATAAACAAACATCAAAGTTAACACTCAAATGCAACTTGCTTTTCCTAAACTCTCGAGCCTTATCAGCATCCAAATCTCTCCTGCATGTTCTATTAAAACAAATAGAACAAGAGTCTTGAATTATTAGGGATAAAATCAGATTATAAGCTCCCTGAAGGTAAAGATTTTATTTTACATTGATTTGTTTCCCAGTACCCAGCATAGTGCCTGACACAAAACAAATGGTCATGAAATGTTTGTTTCATTGTATTAATGGGAGGGAAAGTTGTAAGACATTTAATCACATGAAACACTCGGCTTTTTTTGGTTTTCCTTTAAATGTTATTAGATATCTCCAAAGTTAAACTGTGACTGAAAACAAAAATTATTTCTAAACATAGATATCAAATTCCATTATAAGTGTGCTTCAAACCAAACTCTGTCTAATACTTTACAGATTCCCAAAATTTACAAAGAGCATGCAGGCTTCACGTATACCATTATTATCAAGGATTATGACGACAGTGATTATAACAATAGTTACCATTAATTAAGTGCTAACCATGGTGCATGATGCTTCATTATATCCTTCCCTCTTTGATCAGCAAGTCACCACACAATGTCACCTCCCACATCAAAGAGGCTTCCTCTAATCACCATCTAAAATATAATCTCCACTGGATCCCTCTGATGCCTCACCTTGTTTTATCACCCACCCACTGACATATTTGTTTCAATTGCTTACTAGGTTGAGCTCTACCAACCTAAATGTAAGTTTTGCAAAAGTAGCAGCTTTAACTTCATTTTTTACTCTGAGGTCTTTAGCAATTAGTAGAAATTCAATAAGTAGTTGATGAATGAACGAATGAATAAGTTATTTTATTCACATTTTAAAACAACTCTGCAAAGTAGAACACTTAGCCCCAGGAAATTGAACCTACATTTCTCTAAGTCTCCTACTCTTCCTGGTACCCCATGCAAACGTGTTGAATAAACAAGAAGGTGAGAGAAAGCCCTCCTCCCTCACCTTCTCCCACCTTTCTATGGTATAACTGAAATCTCTACTTCTCTCTTCACTTGCCCATTTTCAGGGAAACACAATGAGCAAAGTCCACACATATTAATCAATTCTCAAGCTACTTTTATATACCTTATGTGCAAGAAGAAAATATTGTATCATTTGGAGTTTGGGAGCAGAGATAGTTGGATTTAAGAGCCATCTCTGAGTCACCTGAAGCATCCCTGCAGTGTGGACATGGCCTAAGGCAGAGACCGGAATCAGATACGTTGATTACTTTGAACTCACCCGGAGATGATGAGGGCAGATCCAAGGTTAAGGTGACAGATTTTCCCGTACTGCAGTCTTGCCCATTTATATCCAAGACCCTCCACCTCTGAGGTACCCTGTTGAATGACTCACTCCTGGCTACGTTTGTGCCTCAAAAAATATTGGGTAGAGATTGCGCTCACTCTGGCTCCAGTTCCACAATGATCTCACTCCACCTCCTGGTCCATAATGATGAGGTTCTGCCTGAATTATAACCTATAGCAGATTTTCAGTTACTTCTTTCAGAAAAAATGGACTTTTATCTTCCTTATACTTCAAATTTTATCTCCAGGTAAATATCGCTTTTTCTCTAATATATTTTTATTTCATGAATATGATGGGTGAAAACAGGAGCCAATGTTTTGATCACTCTAATAAAATGAATCACCTCTTTCGTTCTCATTTAACTCCTTGCAAAGACTTTTAAAAAAATCTGTAAGTGCATTTCTGAGAGTTCCTGAATGTAAGCATATCTCTGAGCTTGCTAATTATATTTTCCATAGTAGGTTATTTAAAATGTATCTTTAAAATAGATTACATGTCTTGGGGGACCGGTAATGGGCTATAGAGTCACTCACTTTGAAGTCACCAGTTCAAATTTTGTCTAGACATTAAGCAGTGAAAAAAAAATTATTTCAAGTGACAATTGTTTGGCTTACTTTCGTGAAAGATGAGTTAGTAGCTCCTCTCCAGTCCCAGGTATGCATTTTACAAGTACCACCATCATCTGAGAGGCATTAAAGGAGACCCTCCCAGTGATGGGGTACCTAGATGGGATGTTATCTGCACAAACACACACACATACACACACAAACACACACACACACGGTACTGCACACACATATAAACCCATGTGTATAAACACACACACATATTCTGGTACAACTACTTTGACTGTGCTCACCCATAAGAGACAGTAAAAAAGTATATTTTAGCCTAGTATTTGAAAACACTCAATTCAATCCTAATCGTTCAACTTCTAAATTTGCCTACAACCCTCAGTGATCCTGCTCTTGCTGTGCAGATTTCTGCACACAGATGAGAACACCTTCACAAGCCAGCTTTGCTGTTCACTGTGATGAAACAGAAGATGGCATTTGTGTTCAGGGATGTCAATCTGGAAGCTTTTAGGAACACTAGCCTGCACTTAAAGTTCAAAGACGACTGAGATGACTCTTCCGAAATAGAACCTTTCCTCAGGACTCAGGAGACCAAATGCCATTCTTGACCCCTGCCCCTCCTTCATCTCTTGCATCCAATATATAAGCATAGGCTGTCCATCTATTCTCTTTATATACCCTGAATTCATCACTTATTTGCATCATCACCACCTTAGGGAAGGCCACTGTCATCTCTCACCTTGATTACTACAACTTCTCACTGTCTGTTGCCTGTCTGTGGTTTTCCTCCATGACACTGCCAGAGCGTCTCTCCAAAATGTCACTCCTCTACTTAAAACCCTTCAGTGGCTCTCCAATGCCTTCAGGATGAGGCCCCTACTCCTTAACTTAGCCGATAAGATTTTTAGGATTTCACCTCTGTGGGCTCCTCTACTGTCATTCCTGTAAGGAGCATGCTTC
Source organism: Saimiri boliviensis (assembly GCF_048565385.1). Lineage (NCBI taxonomy): Eukaryota > Metazoa > Chordata > Mammalia > Primates > Cebidae > Saimiri > Saimiri boliviensis. The sequence goes on from NC_133462.1 coordinate 68,711,289, forward strand.
TAATGGCTAGGCATAAATCGCCACTTTCCACCACTTCTCTAGTTACCGTTAAATTATTCTTCTTGACTCAGCCTCACTGTCATTTCTACCAAAAAGTAGGTCCTGATCCTTCCAAGTTCTAGGTTGGGCATGATTCTTACAGCCCTATCATTTTACTTACCACCTACACTAGTATCTCTTTCCAACAGAATCTGAGTCTTATTCACTGTCAAGTCCCTGGTTACTAACATCTAGATTCTAGATATTATCATCTAGATTCTAATAATATAAATAAATAAATAAATGAGGTCAGAAATTTAAGAATGGCTTATAGCATTTCCTCTATTTAGTGACCATATTTTGTCCTGTTCATTCTGTTCTACCGTAAACCAACTTGTGTCCTGAACCCATTGCTGTGTTTTCTTTCTTACCATTCACTCCTTTGCATCTAAAGCACAGGAAAGCAGAAATGGAGAGTGAACTGGAATCTTCACTGAACTCCAAGAGTCAAAACATGGGTTACTAAGGAAAACCAAGGAATAACCTTTCCAGAAGGGCTTTTATTAAAAAAAATGAAGGGCGGTTTATACATGGCAGAAAGATTTTTAGGCATGATACTACCTGAAGATAATAAAATAGTTTGGATCAGCGATTGCTACAAACAAATCTTGAGTGCAAATTTAAAATGAGGGGGAAGAGTCTAGGGTAATTTCTTCTATGACCATATCTCTGCTTCTTTGGATTTTACAGAGATAGAAAAGAGGAGGAACAGTTAAGTAAGATGCTATATTTTAAAAGGAGCGTATAAAAAGTATATATGCAGAGGACTAGAGTAGAAATGGTAAGTACTAATGAAAGTAGAACAAGAAATGGAAATAGGAAAAATGGACAGGGTACTGGGAGGAGAGGAGGAAAAGCAGAGAAGTGGATAGGCAGCGGTACAGATAAATCAGAGGAGAAGAAAAGTGAAAAATAACAGGCAAGAAGAAGGAAAGGGGAAAAAATGGAATACAGTGATTTACGCATACCTGGGTCCTTATTTTGACAGTTGAATAAATAAATGAATAAATGAAGGTGAGAAATAAAGATGAGAAAATAAAGGTGAGAAGGAATAAAGGAATAGCCAAAAAAGGTGAAAATATGTACAATCTGATTCTAGTCTACCACGTTATGTATTTATAACACTGTATTCATTATACTCAAAAAGTGCCGAGTCCTCCCCTAATCCTGTCAATGGAGAGCAAAACCCTTTTATAGCAATATTTGAATTGCTTGAATCCAACAGGCGGAGGTTGCAGTGAGTTGAGATTGTACCACTGTACTCCAGCCTGGGTGACAGAGCAAGATTCTGTCTCAAGAAAAAAAATAAATAATCTGAGTACTAATAGCGTTCATTCATTCATTCATTCAACCAATGTTTACTAAGTACTCAGTGAGCCAGACACTATATTAGGTGTTAAGAATTTGACTGTAGGACACACAACCTATGCCCCTAAGGAGACTGCAAAAAAAAGCATTAAATATATTTTGCAAGTTGGAAAAAAATCTTCTACTTTATATTGCACAGGCTACATGATCTGTGAAAAAAAAAAAAATCAAAATCAAAAGTAATAGTAAGTCTTGGCCAAAAGCCACAGGAAACAGGGGCATTTTTCTCAATAGAATTAGATGACATTATGACATGTGCCCATTTAGAATGGAACTGCAAATCATAAAAATGCCAAAAATGTGGAGAAGAAAAACATTAAAGGAGCTAACAGCAGAATATTAAAGACAGACATAATTAAAGAGAGAAAGGCATAATAAATACAGGGTACTTTAAATTCTCTTTGTCATAGGGCTGTACTGCAGTTTGACTCCCAATCCCATTAAAGTCATTCTAAATTGATTCCCTGGGTATAATGAGCCCCTCTTGATAACACCAAAACACTTGGCCTCTCAAGAGCTCCTTAAAGGCAACCCTGCAGAACATGCCACTAGCAGGATATTCCTGCAAGGAACTAGCAGCCACTTCATTTAGCAGCCTGGCATGCAGTGAAACAGACCAATGTCTGGCTTTTACTCCCCGGATGTACAGCAAAAGAATGAATAGCTTCCCTCTGCCCATGAAGGGAGACCTTTAAGGTACATATTGCAACAGCATGGTTCTACCTTTGATATTTCCTGGTTATTAATATCTTAGGCTTTGAGTTGTTACATTATAGGTTTTCTGTAATGAAGACTCTTAATTATTTTATATTTAGTCTACAAATTTTAGCATCCTACTTAATTTGAATAAAGAGAGAATTTAAGAAATTTCCCACTGAGGTTATCTATCCTAAATATTTTTGATAATTCTATATGGAAAAGGGCTTAAAATAGGATCAGAGTATTCCAAATACGTTTTATAATCAACACTATTCTCTTCCACCATACAATACTAGCAAATATAAGGAACAGACAAGTCAATGGGACATCCAAGGAACCCAAATTATTACATTACCATTTTCCTGGACCCCATTAACCTTGAGAGAACTGTAAAGGTCATTAGTTTGCATGGCTAAATCGCTTTCAGCAATTTCTCTAAAAACGTGGCACCAATAACTCTTTCACCCATGCTCAGGGACTTTTTTCCTTCCCTTTTTTAATCATGAAAGACATTTGCATGAAAACAGGATCTTTGTTTCCTAAGGACTGATCCACTTGCTACTTACTGTTGCTTCTTCTGCACCTTGGTGACATCATAGCTCTGGCTAAGGAGCTAATTTTAAAATCACAAAGGACTGTGATTTCAAGTGGAAGCAGCTAACCTCTTGGGAAACAAAGACCCTGTTTTCAAGCCATTGTTTCTGACAATAAAATGCAAGAAACATTAAACAACTAAAATGTAAAATAGATGTTTTATCTGAAAATAGATACTAACATTGTCTGTGATTCTCTACTTCTTAAAGCTGCAGGAAAAAGTTACACAAATAAAAAGATAAAAGAAACTAAAAATGAAATTTGGAATGTTAACAACATGCTTTCTGTACACTTTGCCAGTGTTGTTTGCCTGCAAACATTGGACAATCATATTATCATTGTATTATACTATCCTCATTTCAAAGAGTGATAGCAATCTGAAAATAGGCTTTGAAGATAGCATATTTTATCTAGACATTACTTCTTTTTTGTAAATACAAATCCACTTATAATATTGTTATCATTTAATTATCCCTACATAATTTAACGTTTTGCTTACATTTTGTTATTTCTGTTATCACAATTAAGAATCACTTTTCAGTGATTTTAATCTCAGCAATGTGCATATATGAGGATAACCCTAATCACTATTTATGAGATAATTAGAAATATTCCTTTGCATAGCATGAAATAAAACTCTGTATCTTGTAAATTTCAAGGTATTGAATAAGAAGAATATAAATTATTTATAACACATTTTAAAGAATTTATACAATTTATAAAATCTTATGACAAAATTATAAATGACCATTGAGAGCAGCTGGGTGATGTCCCCCCTTTGAATGAGGTTTCAGAAATGATAACAAAGCATGGACATTCACATTTGCATGATTCATGCAACCCATGGACCATAGGCTGGAGTTAGTGTGCCACTTCTCCAGTATACTACTGAGACAATCACACATGGCATGGTCCTGTTTCCTGCGATTATTTGTGGCTCTCTTGGGCTTGAATACAACAATGTATCAGAAATGAGAAGGCTGTGGGTCAGTGTCCTGGGTGAACTATTTAGTTTCGCCCTCTCTGGACCACAGACTGCATGCCTAGCTCCAATTACCTGAATCAGTGTGCCCAGTTCTTGTGTTAAAGGAAGACTGGGGGAAAACAAGAACTGAAACTGGGCTCACATCTTATAATTGTTTTCACAAAGCCGACTCACATGCACATGCCACAGTGGCGGCACGGTTTAGGTGTACGCCAAGGTGGTGTTGTTATGGGTACTATGCTTAAGAATACTTAAAAAAAAAAGCCACTCTTTATGAAGCACATATATGCTAGGAACGGTGCTCAGTACTTTACATACATTATCTCATATTTACAATAAACCTTTTAAGGTATTTTTTTCTCTGTTAAGGAGAGGATGTGACTGAGACTTGGTGGAGGTAATTAGACCACCTTTACACAGCTGGTGTGGATATACTGGGGTTCAAGCCAATCCCAGGTCTGTGACTCCAAATTCCTCATTTTTCTTCCTAGTTCAAGAGATATGTAACATGGACTTGAAAACTAGTAAACAAAAGATCCAGTATTTTACCAACACCCTGGCTGAAAAATCTGTAGATTCACTTATTCACTCAGCAAACATTGGTTGAGTAGTTACTCTGTGATGATTCATAGTTTGTGAGAGGAAATGTAGTATTTTTTTTAAAGGATGGTTTAGAATCTGAGACTGACTCTAAGATAAACCGATAAGCCTCCTTCCTAGCTTCTGTGGTCCGACCACGGCAAACCACTCAACGCTTGTATCTTCAATGTGAAACAATTAGATGCAACTATTCCCATGTTTGCTTCTAAAAAGGGAACCCCTTCATGCTTCTGTTCCAATTCTCAAGCAGTATCTACTGTTATTCTGTAGCAGATATACCAGTAACAAGCTATTGTTAATTAACAAGCATTCCATGGAAATGTGGGCTAAACAATGACTTCATTCCATAGCATAATCTATTTCATACGTCTTTGCTTATCCCCGTTTTTTTTTCACATGTAAAATGTGCTAACTGGAGTGCTATGTTGCCATCTGAATGTTGCTTAATGCTTGCTTTATTATACATAAGTGAACAGCTACTGTATTCGTTTGCTAGGGCTGCCGTAATAAAGTACCACAAGCCAATAGCTTAAAAAACAGAAATTCGTCTCACAGTTCTGGAGGCTAGAACTGTGAAAAAAATCAAGATGTCACCAGGGTTGACTCCTTTGGTAGGCTAAGAGAGACTGTTCCGTGAATCTCTCCTAGCTTTTAGTAGCTTGCCAGCAATCTTTGGAGTTCCTTGGTTTATGGCATCATAACTCCAACCATCATGTGGCATTCTCCCTTTGTCCCTGTGTCCAAATTGTCCCCTTTTATAATGACACCAGATATACTGAATTAAGGCCCAACCAAATCTTTTCATCTTAACTTGATATTCTATAAGGACCCTGACTCCAATAAAGGCCCTATTGTATGGTATAGGGAGGGAGTTAGGGCTTCGATATCTTTTGGGGAGACACAATTCAACCCACAACAGTGATCCTATATAAAGTTTGATTTCTTTAGATGTTTCATAAATTTTAGGCTCAGATGTCTCCTTGTTGCACTAACTCCAATTGAAGGACCATGTGGCAACACCGTCACTGGAAACCCACAGAAAAAAAAAAAAAAAGACAAGACACAGCTTCACGTTTAGAGAGAGCAGGCATTCAGCAAAGCACTGGTCTCATGCAGCAAGGGCCTATGTACTCTGTTTCCATTTCATAGAAGTCCATGCCAATTGAAACGCCAGCTATCCATACTATGCACATGCTAAAGACAGATGCACTTTTCCATTCAATCAGGGACAATTCCATTCAATCAGGGACAATGAACCCTGCTGTGTCATGTAGGATGGCGGCCTCAATGAGATACATCTTGATTTAATGGAGAAATAAAAGTGATATAAGATCATAAGCTAAGACCATCATAAAGTCCATGCAAGCACCCTATACTTTAATACTCCCAAGCTGCTTTTTAACTCTGAGTGAAACAATTTGTCTAATGTCTACAGAAATGGTTCAACTAATTTCCTCCTTTAAGTAATATCAACCTGTCTACTATAATACACCTTAGTGGAAGCTGCCTTCTTTTCTCTGGTTCTTTTTTTAAATGCTGCAACTCTATACAGATATAGGAATGGATGCAGTGCTTATTTCTGAATGGCAGAAACTATCCCACAGAAATAAAGCAAATCCACACTTGATTACTGTCTTTAGAGACCCTTTGCAAGCACCAGAGTCTGAAAATAGTCAAGTAGATGATAACGAACTGCCTTGGGCAGGAGAAAGCAGCCACAGCTTTTTCCTACGCCTTCATTAATAATTCCTTCATTCAATCACACATAATTTTTGAACACCTATTTGGTCTCATGTTCACTGTTTTAGGTTTAAATAGGGTAGTGGGTACAGACCTCATTGAAAACGTAACATTTGAGAAAAGACTTAAATTACAGAAGGCGTTGATCATGAAATGTGTATAAATATTTCAAGTAGAGGAAATAGCCAATACAAAGACCCTAAGACAGGGGCAAGTCTGGTGAGCTCAAGGAATAGCAAAGAGACCAGGGTGGTTGAGGCAGAGACAACGAGAGGAGAGAAGTTGGAGGTGAGGTCAGGGAGGAGGTAAGGGCCGGTTCACGTAAGGCTTTCGTGGATACTACAAAGGCTTTGATTTTACTGAAGGAAATGGAGAACCATACCAGCATTTTGAACAGAGAGAATGAACAGACTTTTGTTTTAAAATCTCTTTACCTTAAAAGTCAAAAGTGAATGGCCAAGAATTGATAACTTAAGCCAGTTCAGCACATGGAAATGGCCGTTCACAATCCCACCTCAAATCTTCAAATGCTAATGAGTTTGGCATCATTATAATTTTTTTTTTCTTAAAGAAAGGAACACCAGGTGCAGTGCCTCACACCTGTAATACCAGCACTTTGGGAGGCTAAGGCAGGTGGATCACCTGAAGCCCAGAGTTTGAGATCAGCCTGGCCAACATGGTGAAACCCCAGCTTTACAAACACACACACACACACACACACACACACACACACACACACACAAAACACAAAAATTAGCCAGAGCCGGTGGCACACATCTGTAATTTCAGCTACCCTGGTGGCTGAGACACGAGAATCGCTTGAACCCAGGAGGCAGAGCTGGTAGTAAACCAAGATGATGCCACTGTACTCCAGCCTGGGCATCAGAGCAAGAATTCTGTCTCAAAAAAAGAAAAAAAAAAAGGAAAAAAAGAAACAGAGATTTATGCATATTTCGTAATCTTTATTTTAGGGTAGGTTCTTTCCTAAAGTTATATGAGCTCAGATTCTATTTCCTACTCATTAAAATTAAGGGTTGATTCTGAAAGTTTTCTATAAAATTACACATACACAGTATTAATATCTGTAGGAGCCAGCCTCCATGGTGGTCTAGGATGACTTTTGCCCCTGATATTAACATCTTTACAGTGAATAAACAGTGAATGATAGCTGGCCAGTATGACCAATACAATATGGCAGAAATGATGGTGTATGATTTTCAAGGCTAGGTTATAAAAGGCATTGCAGCTTTTATCTTGTTCTCTTGAATCACTCACTCTAGGAAAAACAGCCATTGTGCAGTAAGGAGAGGCCCACGTGGAGAGGAACCCACTTGCCAGCCATACAAGCAAGTCACCTTGGAAGTGGGTCCTCCAGCCGCACACAGGCTTTCATTTGGCCGGCTCCAGCCAACAGCTAGTGACTGCATCTCGCTGGTGACATGCAATCCCATGAGTGACCATGAGCCAGAATTTCCAAACCAAGCTGCTTCTACATTTCCAATGGGCAGAAATCACAGAAATAAAATCCTCACCATTATTTTAGCCATGAAAGCTTTTGTTACTCAATCACAGATAACTGTTATATTTCAAATAATCTGCACAGGGATTATCAGTTAGCTGTTGTTCAAAACATTTACTTTTGTCAAATATGCTTTTGAATTTTTGAACTCAACTAAATATTCAGTAATAAGATCACAGCCAGATAAAACTACATCGGAAAGTTGCCAAAAAAAAAAAAAAAACCTTTCGTTTGACTGATATCAAATCAAAAAAGTACTGATTTGCAATGATACAGAATGTTGGAGAAAGCATGGACTTTGAAGTCAGAAAAAATAATGGTTATGAATAATGTTCTACTTAATAGTTTGAGCAAATTACTTAAACTAATCAAACCTCAGTTTTTCAATCTGTAAAACATGGAAAACAATACTTAACTTATGCTGCTGAAAAAAGTGTGAGATAATGTGTAAAAAATAATTTTATTCAATAAACATTAATTTCCCTTTTATTAAAATGAATCTGGGCCATGTTTATTTTGTAAAGACAAATACTCTAAAAATAATAATGTATTACATAAGCTTTATTTGGTTATCTCATGGCTAATCTTAATACTAATATTAGGTTTGAAATATTAATACTAATAGTATTAATATTAAACAGTATAATATGAAATAGTAATATTAAACAGTAATGTTAATATTAGTATTAATACTAATATTAGGCCTAATATTGAGCTAACCAAACTCAAGAGTATAATCAGTAATTCATTTGTTATTGGCTACTGAAATGGCATTTACATTTTGGAAAGAGGAAATAACTCAATAAACACTTTGCCCAATCGGATTAGTCATAATATTTGTGTGACTTCTAAGGCTAGGTCAGATGTGAGACTTATTTTTAGTCTGTTTTTAATCGTAAATGTAATTTCAATGACCATATGACATATGGGTACTGATACAGATGGACCAAAAACATTTAAAAACTAGAAGTCCTCATTAATTCAATAGCACAATTAACTGAGTTTGTGACCTCTAATTTGGAAATATGGTTTGATTCACAATATTCATAATTATCTTATTAATCATAATCTCATGAATAATGTATTGTCTTATAGGGCTAAAAGGAAGGAGTTAATACAGGAATCTTGATCCCAATATCTACAATATTTACCAATGCATAGACTGTGTTAAACACAATCTATATGCCAGGTACTGACATAAGCACTGGGGGTTTAAAAACCCAAAATGAACCTGCCCCTGCTCCCAAATAACTTAATATCTAGTGTTCTCTCTTAGGTTACTTCTACAATGTAAAACTGACAGACAATGTAGCATATTTTCCCCAGTTCTTTTATTTATCCTGCCTGTTTTCACAAGTTTTAGAGAGGACTTTAAAAGAAAACAGAATGGATTACTGACTAATATGGTTTGGCTGTGTCCCCACCCAGAACTCACCTTGAATTGTAATAATCCCCAAGGGTGGGGCCAGGTGAAGGTAATTGAATCATGGGGATGATTTTCCCCATATTGTTCTGATAGAGAAAAAATCCCACAAGATCTGATGGTTTAATAAATGGGAGTTATCCCGCACAAGCTCTCTTGCCTACCACCATGTAAGATGTGCCCTTGCTTCTTCTTCGCCTTCCACCATGATTGTGAGGCCCCCCAAGCCATGTGGTACTGTCAGTCCATTAAACCTCTTTTCTTTATCAATTACCCAGTCTCCTGTATATCTTTATTAATTTTATGCAAGAAACAAAGTTTTAACTGTGCTTTGGCTGAAACCTGTCACATGAGGTCAGGTGTAAATTTTCCACATATGGCAACATGTTGGCTCTCAAAAAGTTTCAGATTTTGGAGCAGTTTGGATTTGAGATTTTCAGTTAAGGCATGCTCCACTTGTATTTAGTAAACTGAACTGTGGTCAAAGTAATTTTTTAACTGCTGTGCTATTTTATTTATTGTCATCACCAATAAAGGCTAGCTTCCCCGTAAGTACTTTGTAAATCATACCACCAGTTTAAGGCTTATAAAAACTATTTTAATTCTATGTGGTTTAATGCTTTGAATAATCCATCAGGATTTTTCTTTAGATCTTTAAAAGGACTATAATGAGTTTAGAGATGATAGAGATTAAATTTACACAACACTCACAATGAGAGCAAAAGGAATATTTCATCACCCCACAGACATGTACGTACAGCAGTCTACTGTAGTAGATTGTTCTACTATCCCAAAACATTAAGATGTGAATGTGACTTCTCAATTCCCCAGAAAATTATGTGGGTCAAGCCAGGGAGGGCCAGTGCTGGTGCCATCACCATATGATTTCAGGCTAAAATTTTTAAGATATTTTCCCATGCTTCTATGTCATTGCTAACTCAACAATTTCAGCCTCTTCTTCTAAAGCGGGTGAAAGGGAAGGAAAGAAACACGAAGTCAATGAGATTTTCATGACAAACTCTGGAACACTGTTATTGTGCTATTGGATAATTCAAGGACATTATTTATACTCACCCTCAGCTCAATGTCTAAAAATACTTGTAAGGATTATTGTCAAAAAACCATTTGTGACTTCCTTTTGGAGGATAAGAGAATAATAAACTTCAGTCTTGTAAATATCTTTATCAGAACAGTCTCCATGAAATTCTTCCCCTTCCTTTCTTATTCTTAGGCTATTTATTTTTATGAAATTGAGCTTTCTAAACCTATCAAAGAAGTATTTACTTGGACTGACTTCCTTCCTCCTTCCATCATTTCTTCCTCCCTTCCCTCTTTTCTTCTGATGCTTATTCACTATATATGGACTAAGCATTTACTATATGCCAAACAATGTTCTAGGTGCTAGACAGTCAGGGGCAAAAAAGGGGAAAAAATCCCAAGCCAATTATGGAATTGGGGTGGAAGCAGGTGCACGGGGGATAAAAGGTCATTAAGAGATGAGCCTGGCTGGGCTTGGTGGCTCAAGCCTGTAATCCCAGAACTTTGGGAGGTCAAGGTGGGCGGATCATGAGGTCAGGAGTTTGAGACCAGGCTGGCCAATATGGTGAAACCCGTCTCTAGTAAAAATTCAAAAATTAGCTGGGCATGGTGACGTGCACTTGCAGTCCCAACTACTCAGGAGGCTGAGGCAGAAGAATCATTTGAACCCAGGAAGTGAAGGTTGCAGTGAGCCGAGATCACGCCATTGCACTCCAGCCTGGGCAACAGAGAGAGACTCTGTCTCAAAACAAACAAACAAAAAAAAGTAGGGAAAGAGATGAGCCCAAGAAAAGAGCCATAATGCAAACAAGAAGAACGATCTATCAAAGGGAGCCAAAGACTTCAGATTTTCTGCACAGTGTGTCTAGTCTCACATTATAGTTTAACCTTTCACTTGTTATGCTCAAATGTATCCTAAAGTAGAACTAGGCACTTAGACAAAACAACAACTACAACAGACACTTCCAACCCAGTGCAGGAGATATTACAATCTTCACCATTGCAAACCATTCACCTTTTAATTCCTTTCAGCCTGTAAGGCACTGTGTGATATGGGAAAGGTAACCATTATTCTCCCCATTTTACAGATGAGTAACTTGAATCTTAGCAAAGGGATTATTCAAGGTTACAAAGTTCAATCGCAGAACTAAGGTCTGGAACACGGTCCTCTGATTCCAAATGCAGAGCATTTTCCATACATTATTTCTCCACAATCAGAATAAATGCTCAAAGAAAGTATAATCTAGCAACTGAATTCAAACCCTGGACTCCAGTAACTGCTCTAGAATATCTACATAATGAGGTATTAGAAGGCAACCAGTAGGGAAAGATTTCCTTGAAGTTGCTTAGGAAACATATTATATTTACTTACATTGTTTGCACTCTCTTGGCTGGTGTTGCTAGTGACTGTGAGAACCCTTGGAGTAGAGAGAAGACACGTATTGATAATGAATTAAACCCCAAAGGCAACACGGATGTCTGTGACCAGTTGCCATGTGAAATGGCATCCCAACTTCTTTCAGAAATCTTAACGGTCTTATTTTATTAATCAGGGACACAGGCTCTTGATATACAACTTAAGTCCACACTTCCAGGGTTTTGGACTGTGACTGAATTGAAACAAATTCCACTTGCTTCTGTGGTAAAGAGTCTTAGTTAAATAGACAAGTGTTCCCCAACTAACTGCTAGCTAAATGAATGTCTTTCCACCAAAAACCAGGTATACTCTGCAGGACTTAGAAACCAAAGAAACACCATCTTGAGACGTTAATCAGAGATTTTAGTGGTCAGATTTCAATGCCACCTAATGTGACCATATTTGAGGAGATTATTTCTGTATATTTCCAGAAATTTATTTGGAGGCTGTTAAAATGTTCTCATTCTTCATGGTAAAAAAATATTTTATGGCTCAATATGTCACATTCACTTCTGTCTCCATAATTTCACCTGCTTCCTTGTTCCTTGTTACTAAAATGCTTCCTGCTCAAGTCAATCTGACCCATCTAAATTCTATGCTTAAAACCATATATTACCCTCTTACCCCTCTCACAGTACCATGCAACACAGGGCCCACAGGGGAGTCCACATATTGGTTAAATTATTTTCTTTTAAATGCACAATATCAAGGATTGCTCTTTAAAATTCATTCCACAGGATGGTAGATAATACACATTTTTGTTGAGACTGGCCTACAGGGGATGCCACACCTTTAAAGGATCAGCTCCCTGGCTTTGAGGCTTAAAGCTCTCTATTCCAAAAGACACAGAGGCACAGCCCGAGTTATTCAAATAAGCTCATGATTTTATTTGACTTGAAAAGTAAACAATAATAAACAATTAAAATGGCAAGCTATAAAACAAACATAAAACTTCCCATTGTTCCGTGATGTGCTGCTACTACATTAGCTTCATTGTCTATTGTTCATGATGTTTGGCAAGAATACTCTAGGTCTGAAAGTTGCTTAAGAAACACTGGGAGTGCCAGACCTCTAGATCCATGTCTCCCATGAGCATATCCCATTGAGCATAGTTTTCAAATTTTAAATGGCTCTAACTTCCACTCAGAGCATAAACATTAGGCCAGCCGTGGGCACTTTTTTATTGATAGGGTACAATATGAAAAGATTTCACTGTAGGGGGAAGCATCAGCAAATCAGAAGTGCAGAGATGATCCCAGCCAGCCCAAAATGAGAGGGGCAGATGTAGTCATTAGCACAGTTTCTGATGAATAAACATACCCTCTTGCATTATTTTGCTGTTTGCCTGTTCTTCATGCTGTGTCTCTTTGGCAAAAGAGAGCCACTATCTGGGTCTGAAAATGACTGTTAATCACGTTTTTTAAAAACATATTTTAGCAAAGGATGAAAACACTCACAAATGCAGCTGAAATTTTTAAAAAGAGAGAGAGAGTGAAAAGCAACCCCCCTGCAGCCAAACAACTCAGTGTGGGCACAGTGTCATGTTGACTCATCTCTGAAGACCAACCGATTTGTAAAATCATCAGAAATGTGGTGGCTGGCTCTGATTACCATTGTGATTTGGGGGTGTATTTATCCTTCGATAGAAAATCTGTTCAAATGAATTCTCCCACATACATGCCACCCGTCAAGCCATGTGCTAACAGTGATCTTCATAAAGAACTGAGCCTTGTCAGAGGTTATCTTTTCATTCAAAGGTACCAAATGAAAGATGGAGATGGAACTCCACACCAAATCTTGCCCCGTGAAAAGAAAATATAGAATGACTATCTAAAGAGGCCAAGAGAGACTTTGAATAAAATAGGCAAAGACCAGGAAAACAATGACCATGAAGGGAAAGTTATGGGAAATATGATTATGGTAGATGTGTGCAGACCGGGAAACTAAGGTAGGAAATTAGGAGGACAGGGAAATTTAATTCTCTTCTCTAAAATATCAGCCCTTTACCTCCTTACCTATCCTCTGAGACAGGTTAGGTCTTAAAATGCCTTTAATCTCTGGTAGACAAGTTACAGCACCAATAGGCTAAAATATTCATGAGCAACAGCCTACAAATTCCAATAAGCCATGTTAACTACTTAGATATACTGAGGATACCAAGGTTACCACCAGACACCATCAACTCATAGTACCATATGATCTGCTTACTATGCAAATATGTACATACGTGCGAAGTCTGATTATTATAAATAACTCATTTCCCAGCTGCGTACACACTCTACAGAGAAAATGACACATTGCCTGACTATCACTAAAAGAAGCCAAGTGAATGTGATTTGTAAAATCAGGCTTCCAAACCTCTTTCTCCTGATTTTAGGTTTTGTGTGGAACATAAAAGGAAGTCCCAACTGAAATAAGAGTTGTCTGGCATTCAATAAACAAGTTTATGGGTGGGCACTACAATGCCAGGAACCAAGCTTGGCCTTCCTTGGAGCTAGTCTGAGTAGCGACTTGGTAAACCGTGAATTAAGCTGAATTATTGCACTGGCTCTGGAGGGAACAGAGGCTGTGAGTGTCTAAACAGTTGCATACTATCCCACTTCTTCTACATATCAGCTAATTAGTTGGCTGCCTACATGCCAAGCATTTCCTAGATACTCTCCCAAGGAAATAGAAGTCTTCATTCCTCACTTGAGTAGATTCAGTCAAGAACCTACCCTCTCCTCTCCTCGCTTTGGTATTGGTTTTGTCTTGGAGAAGACTTAATTTCCACAAATGCACAAAAACACACCTCACTGTGGGTATCTCATAACAAGTTCTTAGTCTAAATTCTCCAGGGATTCTTCTGCAAATAGATTTGAGTCAGGGGTTGTACAGTGAATTGTGGCTGAATAACAACCTAGTATATTGGAGAAGTTGAATGTCTGTAATGGGTACTTTAGTTTAAGGTTATTAGTTATGAGATTAAGCTCCATTGCTAGTAAAAGGCCTAAGGTGGTCACACCTAGGGCTGTGAGCTTTAGGTGGTGATCCCGACTTCTCAGCTTCAGGCTGTGATTGCCTCCCTCCTCTTGACCCTGCTCTGTCCCTAGGCCTACCTCAGCCTGGATCTCTAGTTTCTTAGCACTTACCTCATTTGAACTACTGATCTCTTTAGCCCCGAATTTTGTATACATGGCTTTGTTTTCACTTCTCTTTGTCTAGCTTCTACCCCCTCTGCAAGATTACAGATTCCTAGGAGCATATTCAGGTTTTGAGGTATCTGAAACGCATGCAGTTGGAAATGAGTACACAAATATAAATGTAAAGTGATAAGCAAAACTTTTACATTTTGGAGGGGACCCATGAAAGTGCAGTGACCTAGAGCTTGAGTTTTATACATTTCTTAATAAACCTGCCTCTGATGTGGATGCCCTCATTCTAGTGGATTGTCATTAAAGGCTTTTGGCCTGTCTTCTGAGAAACCCATCTATTTCTACAGCACTTAAGGCTTTTTCCTTGAGAATTTGAGATTTTAATAGAACTTGAAAGTGTTTATGCCCACAAGAGGTATGCAATCAATATCTGCAAATGTAAATACTAAAAATGATGAGATGTAATCACAGGGGCCCCAAACTCTCAATGCATAAAATGTAGGGACAAAAAAGCTCATGAACCCCACACGTTATCTTGGAAACTGCTACTGCTGCATACCTAGCTCCATAGCATTTGAAACAGCACTTAACCAGATAGTATTAGAAAACCCTTGTTTTGAGTTACTGATAGCAAGAAAATGACACTGACATGGGCAGTTTAGAAAAAGCAAACTCAGAGGCTAAGTTTAGGCCAAGGAAATTACAGAATACGTGAACACTTCTGTTCTTTCCTTCCGCAGGTTTCTCAAGCTGCCTCTTCCTCAAGTAGCTACACGTGGCCAGGGAGTTCTCAAGCTAATTTCATACATGGACCAGTGAGCAAGAATTCCTGCTCCTTTTTTTCTGAGTTCTTTGAATACTGCTGTATTATAACCTCAGGATTTCTATTCATAGTTTGCCCCAGGGCTATTGTAACAAAATACCACACACTGAGTGGCTTAACTACAGAAATATATTATCTCAGCTCTGCAACTTCAAAGTCCAGAGTCAAGGTGCTGACAGAGCTGGTTCCTTCGAAGCGCTGTGAGAAAAAGTTCCAGGCCCTCCCTGAGTTTCTTCACATCCTCCGCCTCCTATGCATGTTTGTCTCTGTGTCCAAATTTCTCCTTTTTACAAGAGGATTATTCTGGATTGGAACTTACTCTAATTGCCTCATTTGAACTTGATCACCTCTGAAAAGACCCTGTCTCCAAATAGAGTCACATTCCTATGTAGCGGAGGTTAGGACTCCAAAACATCTTTCTTGGAGTGTACAATTCAACCCATAACAAAACTCTGAGCAGCTCTATTTACGAGATGCTAAGAAAAAGTATACAGCTAAAGTGACCATTAGTTAGTTCACGGAGCAAAGCGGATATAACCTTAGGATGCCAAAGGAGTGTTTGAAGACTGCATTACATTAATGCCAAAAAAACAGGTTGAGAACTAACATGATGCTGAGTAACAAGTATAAATTTGGCAAAGAATAATGTAAAATTGCACAATCTTTGTTGTTTTGCTTCCACGTTCATGGACATTTGAGCAAGTACACTCAACATATTACAGCTTTTTGAAGGACAAACAGTCCATAATTGCTGACAAACTATAGCTCCTTTAAATGCCCCTCTGCCAGATAATTTAGGACTCACAAAAAAGAGAAGTTAAGACCTATCACTTATCCCTGAAGTATGACATTAGGCTTTAAATGTATTTTATCTCCAGATGAAAGAGGTGGGAATTGTTTAGTGCTTACTTTTTGGAGCATACATCAGCAATATCAGGACCTCAGATTGGCATGTGAAATCATTTTAATTGCTAGGAGGGCCAGTCACTATTAGCTAAATGTCATCCTCGTGAAAGAGTGGCCAAGCACAGTGCTCCACCTGACTGGCAATTAGAATCCTGTCTAACCTCCTACCTTTAAAATGAGGGGCTGAAACATTAGCACACCAGAGTGAATGACGAGTGTAAATATGATATTATGATCATGAAAATGAAAGCCAACTCTCGAAGCAAGGGAAACAAGATATGAACAATTATATTTAGTGCTCCCGCAGGTGAATAATGCTTGATCAGAGTGATGCTCCGAAAGCAGTGAAGGGTGCCCATCCACCCTTCTCTTACTTCTTGCATCCGCTTGGAGGATTCATTTGGCCTTTGTTTTTTACCCCCTTTTCCCTCCTTTCAAAATAAAATTTACTTTTGTGACTGCTGTGGGTGTCTGGGTTCTTATTTTAATTTATTTTGAAGTTTGATTTAAATTTGGAACCTGCATAAGACTTTTGACATTTATTTCTGGGGGTGTTTTCTGAAGCTGGATGAAGTGGGTGTTGACTGACAGACAGGTTGCTATGGGAACAGCTGTCATTGCAGAGACTAAGGCTTTATTTCATACTCTTCTTTTGTCAGGCAAAGGTTTGTGGGATATTTTTAAAACAGTATAAGTGCCCCAGAATTAATAGGAAATCGTTCAGTGACTCTTTTCTAACATACCTATCAAAACCTGCAATAGTTTCATTCTGTACTGCCCTGTTCTGCGTATGGATTCATAACTTTTTTCTTTAAAACAAGTGCTTTCCAGTATGCTTTTCTCTCATTGGTTGTTTGTTCTTTATATTTCCCCTGCGATACTGGCCCTCTATAAAATCATACAAGTAAGAAAATCAAAGTAATAAAAAGCATCCAACAGGTGGACTTGGACCCACCTATTAGCTCTATCGTGGGGCTTTATTTACTGGCCAACTTCTTCATCTTAGGATTTTAAAGAGTACATTCAGGAGATATAACACATACAAGTTAAAAGAGGAGCACTTAAGTTATCTTAGACTTAAGTCTGATTCAATTATTTTTATCTCCATTTATTTATTCTCTACCTTTAGTAGCCTCTTGGAGATTTGAGTAGATGATTATAAAAGATGCAGCAGTTCTGCATCAAATCCTAATCAGCCCCAAATCTTCTATTTCTCAGGTCGCTCATTCCACAGACATTCATTACAGCTCCCAAACCAATTGAATTCTGAATACATTCCAAGCGTCACTTAGAAAAATGACCAAAACAAGCAGAAACCCCATTGAACAATCTGCTCTGTAAATAAAGACGATCGACCCTTCTCTAAACTCAGCTTCCTATAAACCTGAATTCAATCATTTCTGTTTTTTAGAAGAGGTACCTCTCCACGCTACTCCACGTATCAACACAGTGTAGAACCCTGTATAGTTAGCTTTCTGGATATTTGAAAATAGGGCAGGGGCTGACTGTATTATTTTGCGGTTTTTGGCTGTATTCAATTTCTACCATCTCTTTACTGGTCTTTCTTGGCTCCCTTTTATATGAACGTCAAATTTTGCATTTGTTAAGGCCCATCATCCAGATACTGCTGGAAAAGCAAAATTTTATCTTAATAATGTTTCAGATTTATGCTACCTAAATAAGAATTAAACTCATAGTTTAGACAAAGTAAAATATATAAAACATAAATGCATTTCCTTGAAACTTGCTCAAACTCACATCTTTTCTTTCATCATTCCATTAGAGGAGGTTTACAGGATTTTTTTTTCTCTACACAGGAGCTATAAGTGTTTATGTCATTTTGATACATTGAAATTTGCTTTATTAACTAAAATTGTGTACTCCATCATATTTTCTCACCTCCTGAAAATACCTACATAAGATGCAAGAGATTCATGAGGATCTTAATTCTGTATGGCAAGCATGGTTTGACATTTCAGGAACCTCAGATTTTTGTGTAGGGGGAGAGTGGAGGGGTCAGCTAGATTTGTTTTGTTTTGTTTTGTTTTGTTTTTGAGATGGAGTTTCACTCTTGTTGTCCAGGCTGGAGTGCAATGGTGCAATCTCGGTTCAGTGCAAACTCCCCCTCCCAGGTTTAAATAGTTCTCCCTTACCCTCCTGAGTAGCTGGGATTATAGATGCATGCCACCACACCGGCTAATTTTTGTATTTTTAGGAGAGGTGGGATTTTGCTATTGTGACCATATGAACTCCTGGTCTCGAACTCCGACCTCAGGTGATTGGGGGAGGCTTGATTTAAAGTGAGAAAGAAATGTGCCCAGAAATTTTGTGTTGATCTTACTGTCCCCCTTTCTATGGCTGATTTGAGAAGTAGACTAAAAGGGAGATCTTAGAACAGAGAAAAATGATGAACAAAATAAAAAAGGTTAGGAAAAGAAGCGAGTATGAGAATAAAAATCAATCTAAGAAAATGGTAAAAAGTGCTGAGAAAATATTACCACCATGTAGACTGAGAAGCTCTGCAACTTACTTACCGTAACTATAGCACTGTATAGCATTATTTGTATATTTTTTAACAAAGACAGGTGCCATTTCCTTTTTTTTAAGATTGCATGATGGAATAATTACTACATTTTGAGTCAGATGAGCTGGAATTTGGCTTTTCATGTGATCTGATATGTGATCTCAGTCCAGTAACAGTTTAGTTGAGACGATCTCGTCTTTAAAATGACACCTCACCTACCTTACAACCCAGAAAGCATTTAGTAAAACTGTAAACGACTCTCCAAATCTAAGTTATTATTATTGTTTTCATCTTTCTTCTCCTTCTTTTCTTCATTCTCCAACTTCTACCACCAGTTATCTTTATCATTCTCATACTCACTGTCGTCATCATCACCAGGTAAAATACCTGAGCTGGAAATCCTGTTTTAGCATCTGTTCCCTGTAGTCATACACTTATAAATGATTTACCTACAAACTCAAGAACCCTCAAAAGAGATTTCCTTGTATTTCCTCTATTTGACTCTGCTGATGTATCTCTAAAGCTAGGTGTTCTGCTATATTTTGTATAAATGGATCCAATTTGGCCACTGACATTAAATTAATAATCTGAGTAGGCAATGAGTATTTATGTAATTCATTTGCAAATTGTAATTGTCAATTAGGATACCTGATGCCTATACATCTAGGCATGTGTCCATATATTTTATGCTCATGCTATACAGGAAAATTGAAAATTCAGTAAGTAAACTCTTTTGCTAAGAGACATAACCAAAAAGCCTCTTGTCACTTTTTAACAGACTGCAAATCAATAAGTGATGTAGAGCTTTACTTTTTGGTAGCATTAGGATGTTGGCTTCAGCAATAAGCATGCTATAGATCAGAAGTTGGGACAGAATACTCTGCTATGATATACAAGTGAAAAGCTTCTTATTTTAGAACTGTAGACAGTTAGCTTACCCAATGACCAGCTCTACAGCTGTACTACCTTGCAGAGTAGAGCATAATCTGTACCCATCACACTAGTCTTTTCACTCCAGCTTCTACCCAGGGAGGGGGAAAATGCAATACATTACAGTGAAAGTTACCAATACACAAATGCAGAAGAACCTAATATCATAAAAATAACCCCTCTCAGCCTCATTCACACTGAGAATAAATGAAAATGTTATTATTCATGCTGTTGTCAGACAGGATCACATCTGAGTCACATCAGACACAACTGAATCTAGCTTGATTTTTTAGTTACAAGATCCCTGGAGAAAAGAGAATCTGCAGAACTCAAAAAAAAAAAAAAAAAAAAAAAAAAAAAAAAAAAGGAGAAACCTACTTCACCGTTTGCAGTCTTCACTTTCAGGACATTTTAAATGATCCCGTTTCAAGTTACAGAAAGAGGGAAAATTGGAGTTTAATTTCCAGGTTGACTCCTTCCCAAATTTGTTATTTTAGGCAAATCACTTAACTGTCTTATGCCTCAGTTTTCTTCATGTGTTTATAGTGAGGTAACAATAGTATCTACCCCATAGGATTTCTGGAAAAAGTCAATTAAAACATCCTTAAATATCCTGAAAACTCTATTATGCTATATAAATGTTAGTTGACAGTAATAGTTCATGGTGGCAGCAGTAGCAGAAACAGCAATAACAAAAAGCACACACCATCGATTGCATAACCCCTCAGCAGGGCCATAATCAAACATGTTAATATTCCTACAGCAAAAGATATGAATATTGACACTTAGTGGAATAAACAAAAGAATATAAATTGCCTGCTGTCAGTCAAGGTCAGATTTTGCTCCCAAATAAGTTTCATGGCCAACTGTATAAAAGAAATTTAAAAATAAAAACCAACAACTTTTTTTGGGATTTCAGAATTATGAATAAATAGATTTTGCATTTGGACTAATAAACCAACATATGAGCCACACTTTCCTATGGAATAATGGCTATTAAATTTCCAGCCATTCTGCATCTCAACTAAATTATTCTCACTTCACTTTCCTTCCTAATCTAATACCACAACTTTTTTTTTTAAAAGTGTATCATTCATTGCCCCCCTTTAAATACTCTCCAGTCTCCACATTGCTTGGACAAGTTATCTTGCATAATAGGAAGACAAACACTTCCAAATGTGATAACAGTTTCCTAGACTGGTCTTCCTACTTCCCTCCAGTCCATCCTCCACCCAGCAGTGAGAGATCTTAAAATGTAAATTTAGATATGACACCTTTCTGCTAAAATCTTTCAATGCCCTTCCATAATTCTACTCAACAAAGATCTAACTTTTTAATATTGTGCACAAAGCCTTTTCTGAGCTGGTTCCTGCCTCTCTTTTCAGCCTCATTTTCCTGCTCAGCCCTTCCTTCCCCATCCGTAAAGCCCATATTCCAATCCAGCCAAATGACTTGCATTTGTGAATATGCAATTTCTGTGAATATACAATTTCCCAGTGAATATACAGGTGAATATACAATTTCTTACCTCTGCATTTTGTTCACACTGTCTCTTCTGCTCTGACTGTCCTTTCCCAATTAGGTGTGTCAGGTGACTATTACTCATCCTTTGTCCATCCTCTCAAACAAAATTTCATCTCTGAAGTCTACCCTGCCCTCTTCACATTTCTTCTAACACTCATGCTGTCTTAAGCCAGCAGCTATCATACCCTTGTCACACTGCCACATGGACCACATTATGGCACAATTACTTGCTATAATTATGCATCCACTCCTCTTCCCAGACTCTTCAAGTAGGCATCCTTGGTATAGCAAACCGGCACAGACACTTTACAAAGTGAGTGCTTAGTGAGCATCTGCTTCATGAATAAAAGTGCTTCCTATAACTTTTCATCAAAACTACAGATGTTCAAGGTATATGAAAAGCCACCACTCACTAACTTTAAAGTTGGAGAAAAGTTCAGATGTCTTTTGTACCTCAGATAAATTTTAGGTTTGTTCTCCAACTGTAGTTCTCATGGAAGAACTATTAAACAGTCTGGTGCTCAAGTTCAACAAAATTCTCTGCTTTTTACCTTAGTCTATTTCTAAAACTAGAAATACAAAGCATTCAAGTAGGTATCACCAGCACTAGACAAGATTAGAATTTAGCCAACAAGAGCTTTCTTTCAAGTTGGAAAGCTTTCAGAGAGAGAAAAATGCAGAGAGAGGACTTAGGTCCATAGAATTTTCCATAAAGGCATGACTTTCCCACCACATCCAAGGGAGTTACTTTATGTGTTGGTGACATGTGCGCTACATGACAATGCCTGAAAATCCCTGACAGCTATCACACAAGCATATCCATGGGAAGGGGAAAATTGTTCCAGGAAGAAAAATGCTTAGTGTGTGCAAGGATCGTCTTGATAGGAAAATCTGCAAGGGCCAAAACACATGTCTGAAGAAGTCAGATACTAGTCAGAGACACTACCAACTAGTACATTCCAAGTATATTGGGGATGAATGATTAAAGATACTTTATGTATTAAGAAACACCAAGCCTGTCATATTGGTTCTTTTCTTCCACTTATCATTTTTTCTCTTTATAGAAACCAGGTTTCTTTTTAAATTAGGAAGAGCAGAGTCATCTCCAGGTGGGAATGCCTCTGTCTTATCTTATTCATCCTCCATGCCCAGTATAGCATCTGTCTCATAGAAAGCTCTTGTTCATTGAACAAAACTAAAAATTTTCACCTAGAGAACATACTTTAAAAAATCTCTTTCAACATCTTAGCTCTAATTAGGAAGTATTTCTAATTTACTGATTTTGGTGGCTGCTTGGAGTTAGGGCATGGTACTTTTTTACCCGAGGATCAGATAAAATACTACTTTCCATGGACCAGGCATCCCCAAACTTTTTACGCGGGGGGCCAGTTCACTGTCCCTCAGACCGTTGGAAGGCCGCCACATACTGTGCTCCTCTCACTGACCACCAATGAAAGAGGTGTCCCTTCCTGAAGTGCAGCGGGGGGCCGGATAAATGGCCTCAGGGGGCCGTACTTTGGGGACGCCTGCCATGGACCTTCAGCCACAGGCTCAATCAAAGCCATAGAATAAGTGACAGAATATTCTCCTTTTCCTCCTCTTCCCTAAATCACAAAGTTCTTTGTATACCCTCCCATGGTTTCGCTCAAATAAAGAAAGAGGCATGAAATAATCCATGGGAAAAACAGCATATAAGTGACAATGCATTTTAAGTGACAATGAATTAACTACTAAGGAGAGTTGATATCACAGTTCCATATTTTAAAAACAAAAATGTAGGAAAACTCTCGTAAAATTTGACAAATTTTGCAGAACTTCTGGGTGAGGTTTGTGAAATATTCACTCATCCATCAGACAGTCTACCTTCTGCCTTGGCCTAGAGTGCTATTGCTTAACCGTAGGGATTATGTACCACAGCATTTTACGATGAAGAAACTGAGCCTTGAGAGGTAACTTATGCGCATTCACACATTCTAATATTCAAAGGGAAAGGCTGTCTTCCTCTCGTTCCTAGCAGAGCTTTGTCTTGATAACAGCCCTACTTGAAATGGAGAAATGACCAGTATCCTCTACCCTCCATATAAAATCCTTCGAAGATAAAAAAGCACAATTACAGATTTTGGTGGGTCCTGAACACTTGTTCGAGGGGGACAAGGACAAGGAGAACAATAAGTAAATGGGACAGAGGAGCTCTTTCTCTTGTTTAAGACTTATAAGGTACTGTTGAAAAATCTACAGATAAGCATCTTAAATCATGGTAAATTACACACTGCATGCTGGTGACTCGGTCATGGAAAATTATGAAGCTACGTGATGTCTCATTTGTTGTGCTGAAAACAAATGTAAATAAATTACTGAGAGAATCTCATTTACATTTAGAAATTCATCCTGATGCATGACATGACTACCAATTTTTTTTAAAGCTACTTTGAGGAGAAATGCCACACATTAAACCCAGATGATGAGGATCCTAGTATGAGCTTGATTTGGTACAGGGTTTTCAAAGCAAGGAAAGGCTACCCTTTCATGATAGAAGAACCCCCAACCCTGTCCCCTAACCCTGTCTCTCTCTCTCTCTCTCTCTCTCTCTCTCTCTCTCACACACACACACACACACACACACTTACTCACTCACACAAGGGAGAGGAAGCAGCATTAGGCTCGTGGTTGTTTCTCTGTTTCTAATGACCCATCTGCTGTTCCTCATGTTCACAGACAACACTCCGGACCCACTGTTAGTGGGACTAGCTGGTTGCCCAGTAGAGGGGATGGTTTGTGGTGAGCTATTCACACTCTCTCACCCCATTCCACCCATGACCTAAGGCAGCTGGCAGGGGTTAATGGTACAGAATGGAGTTAACTGGCTCCTGCAGGGATCAAACCCATGACCGATCTCATTAACACTCTGATTTGACCAACTGAGCTGCAAAGCCATGGACTCTCATTGAATAGGAATTGGTCATCAAGTGGCACAGATGCCCTGCACTAAGATGCAGCTGACCTGAAAAGGCAGATATAAAATACAGGAGATTGATGGGATTTGAGCAAAAACCTTGAAGGGCTTCAGGTCTAGGGTAGCTGTTAGGCTTGTTGCCATGCTTAATTTATCCCATCCACCTCTCCATGACTCCATTCAAATCACCCAGGGCAAAAGCAAGGACTTATGAAACAGGGACAGAGAGTTACAGCACATTGAATGTAATGAGAACAAATCAGGCAAGCACTTAATAAAAAGTTTTGAGAACTGTTACATATAGTCTAAAAGGCTATAGCTACAAAGGATTGGACAGTGGTCTCTCACAGAAATTACACTACTCTTAGCATCCTCTGTGCAATATTGCTCCTTCCCCATCGGATGAAATAACCCATCCTAATGCCTTGTCTTCTAAATGAGGGCCTGGGACTTAAACTTTTTTTCCTCTGCAGCTGTGACTATGGGCTCGCTTTCCAGCTCTTAAATTTCCTCCCATCTTTTTTCTTTTCCTCATTCTAAATAGATACTGCAAAAAGTTGTTAAGTTTTGCTTTCCACCCCACAAGGGTAAAATACAACCATTTCCTAAATAGGGATATTATGGTGTGCTCAGCCTCATCCACAGCAGAATATTTACATAAGCCTGAAGAGGTCTGAGAGTTTATTGGTTAAGGGAAAAATAAGCAGGCCATGAAATAATTATTTTTCATTGTGCCCTGCCAAAGCCATTCAGCCAAAGGCTAAATTGAGCTGCTATTGTGATTATTTGAACTGTGGAGCCAAAAGTCTTTGCTGCAAAGCATCCCAGCTGTCCTAAATTTTGTTCTGATGGTTAGTTTTCATTCTGGCTCAGACCCTGCCAAAAAAATGGTCCCCAAAATAGGCGGGTGGAAGGGTTGCTTTATCCAGACCCACATCAATTACCGATTTAGGGCCATTCGGAGAACTTGATTATTAACAAATCACTTCCTGAAACTGTTATGACAGGATTCCCATATGCAAAGAGCAAGTCACTCATTTTCACAAAGTGAACTGAGGAAATTAAAACTAAGACTTCACAAATTTACTGATAGTCACTTTTTTTTTTTTTTAACGCTGAGGCACATGAATTCTTCCCAACGGTCCTCAAGGCTAGAAGGCTGCAGCCACAGCAGTTACCCAGGCTGGATTAATGGGGGCGTCGACCCTGTGCTTGGGGGGCACCTCGACAGGTATGTGTAGTGACTGTAGCATCTCACAGCTGAGTAAAATGGCTCTTCCAGGGCTTTCGGAGGCAAGGTACTCTTTCTTTGTTCAGTGTGGCTTCCCCTACATCTGGAGCAGTACCTGCCCACTGTAGGCACTCAAGCCGTAAGTGTTGGACAGAAGGAAGGAAGAAAGGAGGGAAGGAAGGGAGGGAGAATGGGTGGCAGGAAGGCAGAAAGGGAGGCAGACTACCAATCCAGCGGGGCCTAGAGTTTCGGTTAGTGTTGTCTTCTAAATAAATATTCCTTTTGTGTGCTGGGATGAACACATTTATGAAAACAAACCTAGTGTGGAGACACAAAAAATAGCCAAATCAGTTATCTTTTATCAAACCATTACTTTTTTCTACTCTGGCCAAGATCCATTCACAACGGAAAAAAGAAGCTAATGTAATATATTAATTTAATGCATGTACTATGAAAATGTACACTAGCTTGAACAAAAACCAACATGTCTCTAAAAGATTCCCTAAGATTTTCCTGCAATTTACATTTCCATTAATATATTTCAGAAATGGAATCAGCTGCAATTGTACATCAATACCATGTAAACCAATAAAGCCCATCTAGAGGTAAAGGAAGGCCAGCAGAAGACCAGACACCAGGAGGAGGCATTCTCAGGGAAACTATTCCTGTTATCTGCACCTACACGACATCCAGAGGGAGTTTCCTGGAGCTTCAGGTTACTCCCACTTGTAGTGGGAGAAGTTTGATGTGCCATGAAGCCAATTCTTCAGTGCAGGGATAGAGCCTGGAGACACTGAATCACCCTTTGGAGTGCGGATGGGTTTTTGTCATTTCTGGAATTACTTGGAAGGAAGGCAAAATCTTTAAAAGCAAAATTTCTTTTTTTTTTTTTTTTTTTTTTTTTTGAGATGGAATCTCACTCTCTCACCCAGGCTGGCATGCAGTGGCATAATCCTGTCTCATTGCAACCTCTGCTTCCTGAGTTCAAGTGATTCTCCTACCTCAGCCTCCCGAGTAGCTGGGACTAGAGGCACCTGCCACCACACCTGGCTAATCTTTGTATTTTTAGTAGACACGGGCTTTCACCATATTAGCCTGGCTGGTCTTGAACTCCTGACCTCATGATCCGCCCACCTAGGCCTCTCAAAGTGCTGGGATTACAGGCATGAGGCACTCTGTCTGGCCAAAGCAAAATTTCTGTAACACTAGTTGCAATTTAAAAAGTCATTTTCACCCATATTCACACAACTCTAGAAATCTCCTTCTTTGAGATGCTTTCCTGGAACAATCACAAGGGCATGGACTTCCTTGGTGTGTCTCTGTTATGAAATGATTTTCTCCCTGCCCATTCACTTCCCCACCCCAACCCTTGCCCCAAAAACTAAAGGTTAGAGATGGGAAAGGGGAATATTTATCCACGCAACAATTAGAACCTCTGTCAAACATCAGCCGTCTCTGACTGTCCATCAGCACTAATTAGCTCCAGATCAGCCTATGAAGTTACCATGCGTAGCAATGCATGAGCAGATGAGCCATCTTTTAAACAGAGCTAGTAGCTAACAGATACAGTCATCGCATACAGGGAAAATCAGGACATCAAAAAGCTAAAAGAAATATTTGAAAAGCAAAATGATTTTGTGATTAAAGCAGGGATGTAACTACAGAGTGTTTCCAAGTAAATTTAGAGGTATACATTACTTCAGGCTAGGACAGGTAGGTAGTTTGTTGTGGCTGCTTCAGAGGACACCCCCATAGGTTAGCACCAAGAAGGACCTTCCCAATCACCCACTCCACAACTACCCACCCATACCCACGCCAATCCCCATGTAAGGGACAAACAAAACAAAGCCTGGAGACATGAGCATCATTCAATCATTCACCATCAGATGCAATTACTTTTTCTTAATTATTAATCTCTCTTTTTCTCTCCGCCCCATCTTTCCTTTATTGTCTCCATTTCTTCTTGCCCGCTTTATCATCTTTTACTTCTTCCTAGGTCTCAGGGCTTCCTTACTAGCAGTTGTAGGAATGATAAGCACTTGCTATACCAGGAACTATTCTGAATGCTTTAATATTCACCACCTCATTTGATATTCACAACAGCTCTATGAGGGAGGCACTATTATTGTCTGCGTTTTATTATAGATGAGCAAATTGAGGTATAGAGAGATTAGGTGACTTGCTCCAGATTACTCAGACAATTAACAGCAGAGATGTATTTTTAAAACATCCTTCCCACTTACATAGGAGGAAACTGAGGCATGAAGAGTTTTAGTAACATGCCGGAGGCCACTCAGCTTAGAAGAAGCAGCACCAGGACTGTAGAGCCCCTGCATCCACTCAACACCTTCCTCATTATCCTGCTCAGGACCCCAACGTTAGAAGGCTTGAGGGACCAGAAGCAATGCTGAAGTCCAACAGCTGTGCTTGATAAGTCCCGGAGTCTACAGCATCATCAGGTTAAAAAATGTACTTAGAAATCTAGGCAATCAAGAAAAGGCATCCACAAGAGTGCTTTTGTTTTGTGAAAACAAAGCAAGAATTATTTAGCATATGTTCCTGCAAAACGATTTTGCCAGTTTCAGACATAAAAAATAAACGCTTAGTAGGATGACATGTATTTCAAATAGTTGCAGCCAAAAATAAATCTCTGCTTTCAAAAAAATGTCTAAACAAAGTCATTCCAGGGCTTTTGGTTCTAACTTCTAGGGTATATCAATTGGGGAAAAGTATACGCACAAGAAATTTAACTGTTTTTGGTCAAAGACAGTGGGGAAATCAAAGCATGTCCACAGATCATTGAAAACTCTATTTTAGTCATTTCAAACGCTAATGTTCTTCCTCCCACCTTCCAAAGCTGTTCACCAGAATAAAAAGATTAATCTCTACAAGCCTCGCCCCTTTGACCGTAGCCTTATGCAGACGGGTCCAAACACAGCTCTATTGACTTTATAGAAACTCAGGATCAGGACACAACCAAAGTCATGTGTACTGAAAATTACTGGGTGAATGTTCGTTACACTACCAAACTGTTTTTAAGAAGAAGGGTCATGCCGATGTCCTAGGAAGATTCTGGAAAATATCTAACATATGGTTATATAGTTATACTACCATTTAACTTCCATAGTCCTGGTAAGTCATTTTCATTTTGTTTTTCTATTCTCTCTTTTACGTATTATTCCTATCTGGAATAATACATGACCTGAGATGAGAGAAGAAATAGCCGAAAAAGGAAAATTCTTGTAAAATGATAAGAACTAAGCCCATGACTCCCATCAGAGGACAACCTTTGCCCCACTATTCTCCACTGAGGTCAGCTGTGCATGGTGATTTAACACCTTGCCTTTAGTTTCCTGACCTCTCATCTGGCCTGCTGAGCCCCACACAACTTTCTGCAACTCGTGATTTAATTCCTATCTGAGTTGGAGGCATAGAAAGAGCTTGACCTGTCACCTGTGTGACAGCCACAGCTCTACCTGCTGACTAGATGCTCTTCTGGATCCATCCCATTGGCCAGATGGAGAAACAAAACATCTTCCCCTTTAAGGAAAAGGAAGTGATGCCAAGAAATGCTTCATTTCAATTAAACTTAGCAGAGAATCAGAACCAAATGAGTCACATTTATTAGAAGACCCTGCAAATGGCAAGAGTTTTGAAAACACCACTCACAGATAACTAAAGAATAGGTAAAATGTATGTGCATTCAAGGTAGTTCACTTCTTCCCAAAGGGTTATCAGTTCAGGGCAGGTGAGGGCTCCAGTTTACAGGTTATTAAATAGCACCTCTGTCCTGAGTCTGGGTGAAATGGTGGAATGCTTTACATTTGATAACATACGTGGCTATCCACTTGTGGGTATCTAATTTGGAATGCTATTAATGTGTAGCCTTTCCTGGCAAGTCTGCCTGAGGGATTAGTCACCCCCAAAAAGTTCAGTTGAATATTAACCACATTAACTTTGCAGCCTGCAACAATACTGTTACACACAAATGGCCTACAGTGTCTTGTGGATGACTTGTTTAACAAAAAACATTCCATGCAGAGTCCCCACTGCTGGAAAAATTGTGTTCCATCAAAATGGATAACCACTCTGCCAATCCTGGCTGAGAACCCCGCCCTCAACCATGCTCACACACACACACACACACACACACACACACACACACACACACACACAGCCCAGCCCAGGGTATCACAGTTTAATCTAATTGCCAGATTTTCTCTGACCATGTAAGACTCTTTTTCTTTCAAGGATTTACTGCAGACCAAGTCCTCCAAAATTGACTGAAAAGATTTATCTTTAAAGGTAAGAATTTTAAATGTTCTGTGCAGATTTTTTTTTTAAATTTCTCACCATAAAGGCCACATGTTCCCTCTATTCCCCAAACATACTGTCCCCAAGAACAACTTCCTAATGTCTACAGTAATTCCAGAAAAACCAAAGAGAATTACAATCTCCAGTAAACAGAAAAGGATAAATACATCTTGAACCCACATTATAAATAGAAACAGTCACTGATCTTCTGCTCAGTGACAAGCACCCCTTAGAGAAAACCAGCTTACCAAAACCCTACTGAATTACTTCCCTCTTTCCTTACACTCTAGTTCTTTGTTACATGCATTCTTCAGCTTTTACAAACCACCCTTGCAGAGGTGATTCAGTGTAATTAGAAATCAAGTTAAATCTTAGGCCCTGGAACCTTTATTTCTTCATAATGTTGTACACTTAATTGCTCCTGCCAGTTAGCAATGCAATTATGTTGTCTAGAAATGGAGACAAACAATAGATTTTAGTATTTAAACAGGAATTGAAACTGCAAGCAGAGAGCCACAAACCACACCATTAAACTGGAATTAAAGCTATATGTGAAAAGAAAAAGCTGGCCCAGCCATCACCTGCCTACCATTCAAAGAGAAAGTACCCACAGATCAGAAGGAAGATGGAACACAGGACGCGACAGCTTGAGTTCCTAGTTTAGGGTGGGATTTTATGAAAACCCCAGGCAAAAGAATATGATGGAATAAAGTAGACAACCATACAGGACAATACTTGCCCGTTAGTGGCTAAATGAATAAAAGAAGCCTCTGTATTGAGTGTCCCTTGTGCATAATCATTGCCTCAATGCAGCCTGTCTCCAATCTCTATGCCTACCAAGATTTTCTAAACTAATGCCTTACTAACAGGGTTAGAAAAGAGAACAAACAACAACCAACTGAAATTCATTCCATTTTCTAGAAACCGTAATAAGAATCATGAAAACTCAAGTGACGTGCAGATTCGGCCTTGCATGTCCCTCTGGATCCCATGCCTAGAATTTCTTTGTCTTTTTTTTTTTTTCTTGAGAGTGTCTCACTCCCTTGCCAGGCTAGAGTGCAGTGACACAATCTCCGCTCACTGTAACCTCTGCTTCCTGGGTTCAAGCGATTCTCTGGCCTCAGCCTCCTGAGTGGCTGAGATGACACACCACCATGCCCAGCTAATTTTTGTATTTTTAGTAGAGACGGGATTTCACCATGTTAGCCAGGATGGTCTTGATCTCTTGACCTCGTGATGTGCCCGCCTTGGTCTCCCGAAGTGCTGGGATTACAGGCAGGAGCCGCTGCACCCAGCCAGCCCCATGCTAGAATTTCTATACACACCACCTCCAGCAGTGCATGAATCTTCTCATTATAATCTACAAAGGGATATTCAGTCTTCCAGAATAGCATCTTACTTCAGCTTTATGGAATAAATTAGTTCAGCCTCTATCTCCACTATCTCTCCATGTAGAGACCTGAAAGGACTTAAAACATGCAAGAAACAAGCAGAGTAGGTGTCTCCAGAAGGCTCTCCTGCTGGAAAGGCTCTACAGAAACTACAAAGTCTGAGAGAATCCACACTGGAAAACGCAACTCTCCTCATACCTGCAAAGAACTGTGGCTGATAAATACGCAAGTCCAATACCGCTTTGGAGGACAAAGATGTCAAGATATTTGATGCCAGGTTCAGAGGGGCCTAAGCTTTGCCTATTACATGAATCTGCATAATTGCAGAGCCCCTAGTGAAAATGATTTCTCCCAGGAGAGGGGTGAGAAAAATTTCTGGATGCAATTTTAAGTCTTTGGGAATAGCAAATTTTAGGAGTCTACCATCATTATTTCCTTCCAATTATACAAGTCGTTTTTCTGACAAAATAAAAATTGGCAAAGTATATTTTCAAATTCCAGGAAGTTTTCACAAGTTGGCAAAAAAAAAAATACACATGTAGTTCATGAGTCTGTGCCTGGGCCATATACCTAATTACGTATATTCTACACCAACCCCAGAGCAGAATTCATTGATGGCTCTGTCTAGCCTCTATCCTACCTTGTGCTTTCATTGAAAAAGCCTCATCCCAATTGTTTTCTAGACCCTACCTTAAAAAAATACTAAGTATTACACCTTATGCCCCTGCTTTCTGAAATGCAAGCATTGCACCAAAAACTAAGTTAGCCATCTCTGTACTACAACACTGGACCCTCCAAAAATGATCTCCCATCTTTATCTTTAATTTATCTTTAATTCAAAAGTAATTGTGTACCATTACAGCTCAGAGTTTAAAACGAACTCTCTACAAAACTTAAAGAAAAAAAAAAGAAATTAATTCTAACCCTTACCTTTGGCACCTTATAAGACTTTTGGCCATGACTTACCTGTATAAATAGAAAGAACTAATTTACTACAGAAATGCCCATGGGCGAACATGTACTAGCTAATGAAGTGTTCAGCTTTTGCATGATTAACCAGCTGGTGGGGGTAGTGTAAAAGTAGAGGGCATAAAATAATAAGAAAAATTGATTAGCAGTCATTTTTTAAAGTAGTCCATGAAAAATTCCTTTTTTGTACTCACTAGCTCAGAAACGGACTGTAAGGGGAGATAAACTTGAATGACTCACCAGGAAACTGAGCAGGCCTCACGGCTGCTGTTTGTGCTTTCAAAATTCTCTAAGCAGGGAGGCCCAGGTGAAGCAAGAAAAGACACCAACCTGCTTCCAAATGGACCGACGGACACAACAGGTCCTGCCAGTTGTCATAAAGTTAATTCTAATATGTTGCGAAATACATTACAGAAAGTCGAAAACTATGACTGGGCTCTGTGTCCATTCAATTTTCTCTCTGGAGCACTCTGCTAGACCACACTTGGCTTTAACTACCGCCAGACCAATTCATTAAGAAAAAGGGTATAGTCTTGAGCCAGAATATTTATACACTTGACTCAGAAATAATCTATTCTAGGGGACATTTTCCCAAGCTAAATGCATGACAGAGGCCTTTCCTATTCATAAAATTCTTTAGCAGGTCTGCAACTCCCTTAAGGGAAAAGAAAGGGAGTCAGGTCCAAAAAGGAAAAATGCAAGCTGACCAAAAAGAAAGGAATGCGTAGGGAAAGACGCGGGTTTGAGGTTACTTATAAAGCAATGAAACTGCTTTCTTCCATTTGCTTTGATTACACAACTAATATTTACTCAGCTTAGTCCTCCCTTTAGCACAGGGACAGGTATTTTCCAGGCAGGGAAAAGAGAAAAACCGAAGCTGGGTATTCCTCACTAGCACACCAGACTGCATTCCCCGATCCCATCCTTTATGTGGGATGCTGCTCATGTCAAAGAAAGAATAAGGTAGTGCAGAAGCAGCGCCTATACAGAGATTATTTCTCTCCCTTTTCCTTTCTCTTTTCTTCTCGCTCTCTCTCATGGACATGTCCATAAACCAAGTGATCAAAGCATAAGCCTTCCCATCCCTTTGCTCTTCTCTGTGGTGATAGATAACAGCCCTCTATCCAACCAGACCTTTCACAGATTTGCAGCAGACCATAAGTAGAACCAGACACTGAGCTACGCATCGGATAAACACACCACCATTACCATAAAATCAACCATTTCCCTATGACTCCCAGGTAGATAATCATTAATCCCACTTGACGTTTTAGGTTTTACTGTGAAAAAGCTCACAGTGTGGTGGGAAGGCCACCACTGGCAGGTCTAGAGATCTGAGTTCTAGTATGAGGTCTGCTGCTAGCCTAGCTGTGTGAGCTTGGGCATACTGCTTAGCCTTTCTGATGCCCAACTTCCTCATTTGCAAAATGAAGGGTTAGACAGGAAGATCTCTAAGCCTTCTCCCTGAGGTCTGCAGGATTCTTTTTTCTCTGCTCATTGATATGTCAATAAACGAGAGGAGAAAGGCTGAGCATTTGTCAAATTTTACATTATAAAGCTGTTCCATGGTTGTGCTGTCCAATGCGGTGGCCACTGGCCACATGCAGTGACTATTGGGCACTTGAAATGTGGCCAGTCTGGATTTCAGAGAGTATCCCCAAAATGCAAAATACCTTACTCATAAGTTTTGTAGTAGTTACACTGAAATGCTAATATTTAGGATAAATAGAATGCATCTTTAAAATCACCAGTGCCCAGCTGGCTCTGTCAATAAAACACGAGACTTAAAGTTACCTGTTTATTTTTAGTTTGTAAAATAAAGCCGCCGGAAAATTTAAAATTAAAAATGTGGTTCACACTGTATTTCTGTTGCACAGCCAGGCTCTACAGGAGAGTTTGACAAACTATGGCTTGCAGGCCAAATCTAGTCAATGGCCTGTTTTGATATATCCTGAAAGCTAAAAACAGTTTTTACATTTTCAAAGAGTTGTTTTTAAAAAAACTGTGTTATAGAAGCCACGTGTGACCCTCAAAGTCTGAAATATTTACTATCTTGCCCTTTACAAAAGCAGCTTGCCAACCACTGCTCACAGCTCTCCTTTCAAAGTTTGAGTACAACAGTAATACCCAAGTCTGCAACATAGTGCCATGAACATACAATGAGACAGAATTCCCCTACCCATCTTCATCTTCCCACCACTGTCTTAAATGTGGTAGGAGAGAGTAAGAGGAGAATCGCAGAAAGAGAAGGAAAGGAGAGTTCACACTCAATGCTTGTATTTTCCCTGTCTAACCACAGTAGCAGCAAAGCTTACACGCATTTCAATCCCACAGCTTTCGGGTTTCTTCTTAAGAGAAAATGGCTTAGCATGAAGAAACTGAGCCAAGGGGGAAACATATGACAACTTTAACCTAATTCTGTAGCACAATTTGGGGGGACAAATTTACCGTGACCAACTGATGTGGTTTGGTTGTGTCCCCACCCAAATCTCATCTTGAATTATAGTTCCCCTAAACCCCATGTCTGGTGGGAGGACATGGTGGGAGGTAATTGAATTATAGTTTCCCCCATACCATTCTCGTGATAGTAAGTTCTCAGGAGATCTGACAGTTTCATTAGGGGCTTCCCGCGTCACTCAGCTCTCATTCTTCTTCCTGATGCCATGTGAAGTAGGATGTGTTTCTTTCCCTTTCTACCATGATTATAAGTTTCTTGAAGCACCCCCCAGCCCTGCAGCAATGTGAGTTAATTAAAACTCTTTTCCCTATAAATTACCCAGTCTCCAGCCGTTCTTTACAGCAGCATCAGAACAGACTAATCCACCAACTGTCCCAGTTTGCCAGGATCAAGAGCTTTCTGGGAATGTGGGACTTTCCCTTGCTAAAGTGTTCAATTCAGGACTGTCCTGGGTAAACCAGAATGAGTTGGTCACTTCGAATATGACCAATAAAAAATATGGTACCATGTTATATAAAGAATGCACTACTGATCACATTTTTAAAAATAGAAATACCTTCTTTAACAAGTTACCTGTTGAATTTTTGCCTTTTCTACTTTCATTGCCTCTTAATTACTAAAAATCAAATTTTCAGTAAGTTTTCCACTGACCATTCAGTTCTTTAATTTTATGATCTTGGATCAGATCCCTACCATTTCTGAGTCTCACTTTTTCCTCTATAAAAATATACTGAATAGACAGTGCATTCTTCCTAATAACTTCTTGGGGAGGATAGAACAGCAGACTCAAAGAACTTTGAGTCAATTGAGGATTTGCAATTCAAGATCCATGTTCAATACAGGATGACTAGACAATTGTCCATAGGATGGATTTTTAAAGTGTTTTAAATTGTTCAACATTGTAATTGATTGAACTGGAGATAACATAGAACTCAACATGATCCAGCTTCTAAAGACCAAATTATATAAATGGCACTTCAAACCCAGAAAAGTTATATATTCCATACATGTAACCCTAATGGAGATATTTTATTATTTGTTTCATTATTGGGGGTGATTGTTTTGAAAACTGTGGATGAAATGATAGTACATAACAGTTTCACAAACAATTGAAACTTCAAGAAGGCAATTCCCCGTCTCCCAAATGCTATGAAAATATTCTCATTGTTTAGGAAAAGACAGTGTCATTCATTGCATATTAAACACACTCTCTCTCTGTTTCATCGGGGATGCTCTATTGTGCAATAATTGGTCCCCATTGTTACATGCACAATTTGGCTGCTCACATGTAAAAGTAAAACCTCTTAAATAGCTATCTCCACTGATAGCCTTAGG
Source organism: Saimiri boliviensis (assembly GCF_048565385.1). Taxonomy (NCBI): domain Eukaryota; kingdom Metazoa; phylum Chordata; class Mammalia; order Primates; family Cebidae; genus Saimiri; species Saimiri boliviensis. Next base: position 68,747,203 of record NC_133462.1, read on the forward strand.
CATAGATGGTCCCCTGTGGCCATGTGCCTGCAGCAACCCATGACTAAGTCTTACGGAAGGGGAGGGGGAGATTAAAAGGGGGTACACCTATAATCCTCTATGTATATTAGAAAGGCACCCCTGAAACCTCATTAGCAATGGCTGAGTGCTGTGTCAAGTCCTCAGCAAGGGCTTTGCCCAGAGTGGAGCTTGGTAAGGTAAATGTAGTGGTCCATGCCCAGGACAGAGGGGAGACACTGAATGACAAAAAGTTCTGCTGTATCCTAGCCCTTCTGCTCTTTGCAGAAGCACCTGTCCCTTTTGCAGTACCCAGTTTCACCTATGCTAAACCCACAAATCTCAGAGGCCATTTCCTTCCTTAACTATCACTGAGGCCTCTCTACCCTGGCCAGCTCGCAGAGTAGAGATGGCTTCTAAATACTGAAGACATTTTGGTTTCCTTTACATTACTGAAATTCTCCCTCCTACCTTCTGAACTCCTTTTATGTCAAAGTCACACTTTGGAGATTTTGTAAATAATTAGTGTTAATGTTTTGATGTCTTTTTAAAAAAGAGGCATTCATTTATTAGGCCAAAAAAAGAAAGATGTAAAATGTTCTAAAATTATATTGTGGTGGTGGTTATACAACTCTGCATATACTAGAAGCCATTAAATTGTATACTTTGAAAGGGAGAATGTATGGCATGTACATTATATCTCAATAAAGCTCTTTTCAAAGTCATAGAAATCCAAATAATTTAGTTTTGAAAAACTAAGAGGTATAGTTCTGAGTTAGCTTAATTTGACACAGTAACCCTCTGCTGTGAATAATAATAGCTAAAGTAGCTTGAGTGGGTTCTTTGGAGTAGGCAGTTCATAGAGGGTCTTATTTAAAGTTCATAGTAAGCTTATGAGGAATGAAACACTGTTATTTCACAGAAGTGAACTAGATACTTAAAGAGATTAAATACCTTTGTTAAAGCTATGCAGTTACCAGGGAATGGCACTGAGATTGGATCCAAGGCCTTCATCTCCAGAGCTTAGTTTCTGAAACATGGTGCTCATCTGAATATCCAGAACTTGCTTGGTTTTTGACAATTATCCTAAATGTTAGTATCATTCTGAAGACCCAGATAAGTTCTTTCATCTAGCTATGGCTTGATTTCTTGATTGTGTACAATACGACCTATAAAACAGTTATTTATATAGAATAGATCCTTAATAATCTATCATTTAATATGCATTTGTGGAAAATAATAATGTCTATGAGATTTTGCAACTTGAATTACGTTTTAAAGCATCCAGGGATAAAGCAGCTTGCTGTAGAAAGGGATCTCTATGGCTCCTACGTAAATAAAGATGGTAAACGTTTTTCATACCCACATAGCCTCATTGTTAGGCTCCACTATTTCAAGCAAGGTATTCTGACAACTGTTAGAGTTTTACAGTTTGAGACACATCCTTCTTTGTCCCTGATGGTCTGTCTGAAAGGCTGCGACTCCCAGGTCTAGCTCAGAGAGGCCCAGAAGATTTTCTTCCCAATTCAGGGTAGTCCTGTGAACCACTGGGGGACCTGTCCCTCTGTAGCAAGCTTCACTCTGGTCACAAAACAATTTAGCACATTGTTCTGTCATCCAGGGTACCGACATCTAAACCACTAGGGCAATCACTGCTTCCCCCGAGACAAAAGCCAACTTTGTCCTGCAAAATCTTTTTCATACAGATAAGCAAAGATGGGAAAAAGCCCAAGGCATGGAGCACGTGGGGCAGCGTTGGGTCCATGCTCCTGCTTCTCTTGCATCCTATTCAGAGGCCCAGGAGGACAGGAACCAGGCTGCAGTGCACGATATGTAACACCAGGTACGTTCTGTGCCTGATGATAATTTTACTAACACAGAGGAATGGTGGGCAAGCAATGCATAATGAAGTATTACATCATAAATTAGAGGGTCAACATATGGGATTTCCTGCATTGCACGGGAAAAAAAGAAAAACAACGCCTTCTTTGTATCTGTATGTTACTTTATTTTTAACAAGTCTTTAAAAAAGATTTCCAATTAAATGTCAAATCCTCCTTGCTGATGGAGAACAAGATAGAACAGGCTAGTCCAGAGTTCAAATCCCAGTGGATTACTGGTATGGCCTTGGCCAGATTTCTTTGCAGGACTTGGCCTGAGTTTCGTCACTGTTGAAGTAGGACTAATAATATCTACTTCATTAAGATTGCTGTGAGAATTAAACAGATGATGTATAAAAGTGCTGAGAGGCCTGGTGCAGTGGCTCACACCTGAAATCTCAGCGCTTTGGGAGGTGGAGTTGGTAAGCTCACTGGAGGCCAGGATTTCGAGACCAGCCTGGGCAGCCTAGCCAGACCCTATCTCAATAACAACAAAATAGTGTTGAGCAAAGAGCCAATATGATGTCTCAGTAAAGAATAGCTATTGTTACTGCTAGCCCTAGTGGGTATTTAATAACTCAGAAATTGAGGAATGAGACCAAGGTTACTCAATATTGCCCATCTCAAAGCAGGCCTGTTTTCTTACTATATGTCAGATTGCTTTCTCCCCTAGACAATCTTTTCCACAAAACCAGCCCCTTCCAAATGTCTCTGGCCAGAGAAGTGAGCTATAAACAGTACTAAGCCCTATGATATTTAATAGGATGTTTAGGTTTAATACAAAAGTCAAATACTTTAACAAAGTAAAAACTCTAGGGATTCTGTAAAATAATATCAGGAGCTGAAGGCAGAACCATTACAAAGGAAGCCTAAACAACTTGTCAGAGTTTTAAGGAGACCTAGAATTCTAACATTAGCCCAAATACTGCATGTTCTCACTTATAAGTGGGAGCTAAATGATGAGAACACATGAATACATGGAGAACAACACACACTGGGGCCTATTGGAGGGTGGAGGTTGGGAGGAAGAAAAGGACCAGGAATAATAACTAATGAGTATTAGACTTAGTACCTGGGTGATGAAACAATCTGTACAACAAACCTCCATGACACAGCTTTACCTATGTAACAAACTTGCATCGTACCCCTGAACTTAAGGCTAAAAAAAGTGCACAGGCAATGAAAACCAATCAGCCAGGAACGTGACACTTGCCCGAAGCTGGTACTAACTTGACACCTTTTCAGCTCTCCTCAGTCATAGATTTAGGGGCTGACCACCAGAGAAGAATCTCTCCTCCCAGGCCAGAGGAATAACTTCTAAGCTGCTTCCTGTGGACCACAAGGCTGAGTTTGCTCTGCACAAAGGGTAAGGGACTGAAAAATGTCTCAGGGAGCCTGATCCTGTTCCCTGATAACAAATACTCAGTTTTCCTTTTTACCTCTGATCTGAGATTCCTCTCTAATACTCAGATAAGGTAGATATTTATCCCCTTCTTTCTTTAAGAGAAGACTATTTGCACTACTCCAAATGTTTTATATTTTTTCTTATTTCACTGTATTAGTCTGTTTTCATGCTGCTGATAAAAGACATACCTGAAACTGGGTAATTTACAAAAGAAAGAGGTTTATTGGACTTACAGTTCTACTGGGTCCCTCTCATAATGTGGGAACTATGGGAGCCACAAGATAAGATTTGGGTGAGGACACAGCCAAACCACATCACTCCACCCTGGCCCCTCCCAAATCTCATATCTTTACATTTTAAAACCAGTCATGCCTTCCCAACAGTCCTCTAAAGTCTCAACTCATTTCAGCATTAACTCAAAACTCCACAGTCCGAAGTCTCATCTGAGACAAGGAAAGTCCCTTCCACCTATGAGCCTATAAAATTAAAAGCAAGTTAGCTACTTCCTAGATACAATAAGGGTACAGGCATTGGGTAAATACAGCCATTCTAAATGGGAGAAATTGGCCAAAATGAAGGAGCTACAGGCCCCATGCAAGTCCAAAATCCAGTGGGGCAGTCAAATCTTAAAGCTTCAAAATGATCACCTTTGACTTCATGTCTCATGTCCAGGTCATGCTGATGAAAAAGGTAGGTTTCCATAGTCTTGGGCAGCTCTGCCCCTATGGCTTTGCAGGGTACACTCCCTCCAGACTGCTTTCATAGGCTGGTGTTGAGTATCTCTGGCTTTTCCAGATGCATGGTACAAGCTGTTGGTGGATCTACCATTCTGAGGCCTGGAGGCTGCTGGCTCTCTTCTCAGAGCTCCACTAGCCAGTGCCCCAGTAGGGACTCTGTGTGGGGCCTCCAACTCCATGTTTCCCTTCTGCACTGCCTTAGCAGAGGTTGTCCATGAGGGCCCCACCACTTCAGCAAACCTCTGCCTGGGCATTCAGGCATTTCCGTACAGCCTATGAAATCTAGGCAGAGGTTCCCAAACCTCAGTTCTTGACTTTTGTGCATCCACAGGCTTAACACCATGTGGAAGCTGCCAAGGCTTGGGGCTTCCACCCTCCGAAACAACAGCCCGAGCTGTACCTTGGTTCCTTTTAGCCAGGGCTAGGGCAGCTGGAACACAGGGTACCACGGTACCTAGGCTTCACAGAGCAGGGCGGGGAGGGGGTGGTCCTGGGTCCTGCCCGGGAAACCATATTTTCCTTCTAAGACTCTGGACCTGTGATGGGAGGGACTGCCATGAAGACCTCTGACATGACTTGGAGACATTTTCCCCATTTTCTAGGGGATTAACTTTTGGCTACTTGTTGCTTATGCAAATTTCTGCAGCTGGCTTAAATTTCTCCCCAGAAAATGGGATTTTCTTTCTATCACATCATCAGGCTAGAAATTTTTTGAACTTTTATCCTCTGTTTCCCTTTTAAAACGGAATGCCTTTAACAGCACCTAAGTCACATCTTGAATGCTTTGCTGCTTAGCAATTTCTTCTCCAGATACCCTAAATCATCCCTCTCAAGTTCAAAGTTCCACAAATCTCTAGGGCAGGAACAAAATGCTGCCAGTCTCTTTGTTGAAACAGAACAAGATTGACCTTTGCTCTATTTCCCATCTAGTTCCTCATTTCCATCTGAGACCACTTCAGCCCGGACCTTATTGATAGCTACCAGCATTTTTGGCAAAGCTGTTCAACAAGTCTCCAGGAAGTTCCACACTTTCCCACATTTTCTTGCCTCTTCTGAGCTTTCCAAAGTGTTCTAACATCTGCCTGTTACCCAGTTCCAAAGTCACTTCCACATTTTCAGTTATCTTTTTAGCAACATCCCACTCCTGGTACCAATTTACTGTATTAGTCTGTTTTCATGCTGCTGATAAAGACATACCCAAGACTGGGCAATTTAAAAAAACAAAGAGGTTTGTTGGACTTACAGTTCCACATGGCTGGGGAGGCCTCACAATCACGTCAGAAGGCAAGGAGGAGCAAGTCACATTTATGTGGATGACAGCAGGCAAAGAAAGAGCTTTTGCAGAGAAACTCCTGTTTTTAAAACCATCAGATCTCACAAGACCCACTCAACATCACAAGAATAGCACAGGAAAGACCTACCCCCATGATCCAATCATCTCTTACTGGCTCCCTCCCATAACACATGGGAACCACGGGAGCCACAAGATAAGATTTGGGTGGGGACACAGAGAACTACATCATTCACTAAGTCCATGATAAGTTTTCTTTAAAGCACTTGAATAAAGGCTTCACCCTACCAATTATCTGTACTTGTTTTTATAAATTTTGATGTTTCCAAATTGCATCTCATTTTGTTCCTCCACCTTGAATACAAGCTCCTACAATTTGAAAACTGGCTTTTGTTTTTTCGACCCCATCCCAGTGCCTCCCGAATGGTAGTATTCTGTACACAGTCACAAAGTAATCAACATAACTGCATCCACTCTGCCTTAAGCTTTTTAGGTTAGGCTCCATGGAAACATATGGAAATAAACACCCCTCCCTTACACACACACACACACACACACACACACACACACACACACACACGAACACACACCACACACAAGAGCAGGGCAAAAATGAGAGAGTGTGTATAAGGACAGGGGCGGCAACAATGGCTAAATTATTTTAACATAGTGATATCTCACACAAGATCCCTAATTGTCCTCGTGTTCTTAAACCTTCTGGCTCATAAGAACTGTGTTGCTATATTTTTTTAATATTTCAGGCTGGTAGTGGCAAAATGGGTTATTTAGGCTATAAGAAAATAAGTATTTGGACTGGTCATGTGAGAAACAAGTCACTAGGCTGGTAAGCTCAAATTCCATCTCTTCTGTGGCTTTGCTGAGAAAATTAGGAAGTCACTGCCCTGTCTCCCTGTCTAGAGTCCATTGAAGAAGATAGCTAAGAGATGCCTTGACCCCAGTCTCCACAGAGAGAAAAATACCCTCTTTTTTCCCTACATCATCTGCCCTTGGACTGAAATTTCATAATTCTCTCCAACTATTCATTTTGTTATTTCAGGATATAGTAAGTAAAGCTGTTGCTTTAGTTAAACTTTTACAGCAGTAAGTTAGCAGTCAAAAACTTTTTTTTATGCTGATGACTTAGTCTTGAAAAATTTCACAATTTTTCTATTAAAAGTTATTTTTTTCCTTTCTTGTGAAATATCTTCACATTGCTTAGTACACCTTTACCCTTGGAAAAATCCTGTGAGGTTATTTGTTTTGATGATGAGACATCTGAATTACGGAGGTTTAGTAATTTGCCCAATAACACGCTATCAGCAGAAATTTGGCTTAAGATTCAAACCAAACCAATTTGTCTCTAAACCCTACTCTTTGCCCTTATGCTAGCTACGTAGTGGGACTCAATTGATGCGGTTGGGTCTCCTGCTCCACTCAACACAGATGGAAGCCCAGAAATTTCCTGGACCTAAAGGATATACATACAAGATCCATTACATCAACACAGGGCATTCTGAGTTTGATTTGGAGTTTCTGGCAATCTATCCCATTGCCCCGTAGGATAGTCTGTTATTCTCTGGTACACTGGGAACCCTCAACAGTTCTCCTACATTTAGTTCAGTTCCTTTCCTGCCCCCCAATCTTAGTTTAAAATTCTCCACTGAGTGGGTGTAGAGAATTTTAAACTAAGCATGAAAAAATATTCTCATCTTTTTCATAAAAAAAAAAAATGAAATCACAGAGGCCCAGGGATCTCTAGCTAAGAGGCCCCATAGTCAGAAACACTGTAAAAAGATCATAGCTGACACCACAGTTGGTGAAAATAACAGCCTGCAAGCTGTGCCAAAAGCCCTTTTCCCTCATCTAATCCCCCATCATTCTTCTGATACAAGACAGCAAATGCATTAAATCCTTTAAACATTCATAGCAGGTGGTATAAAGGTAGTACATTTTAAGAGTTGAAAGAATGTCTATAAACACACTCACACACGTAGGTATACATCCATCCACAAATAATACTATATCGTTTTTTAAAAAAATAGGTTCAGTAGAGACTTACAACAGTTATTTAATCTAATTGATGCCATGTATGACAGTAAAGAAGCTAGCTATGTCCAAATTAGATTCGAGGAGTACATTTTCCATCTTTTGCTTCTCCAGAAAAATCGGTCTCCACAACAAGCCCAGTATATATAGTTTTTGTTTATTGTTTCTTCCCTGGAACATGAAAGTGGTCTTGGATATCAGAGGGTAAACAGGCATCTGACTGTCACCCTACCAGCTGGCAGATTCAAGTGTCACAGCTAGAGCCTACACCTGCTTAGTTTCCTACAGAATCCTCACTTTAATTAGAATTAGATATTGGTCTGTGAGTATGTGTTCTAATTTTATTTTTTATTTTAAATCTTGCTTTGGCATGCAATATCTTTTTAGATTCTTTGAAGGGAATAAGTATGCTTATCCCAAGAAACTATCAGGGTTATATTAAAAGCAATGCACCCAGTAGGTTCACATCATTCTGGCATGTATCATCTGAAGCTCATGAGAACCATGTGAGAGCCCTGTCATTTGGCTCTGCTGCTGTCATATTTTGATGGTCCCGGATAGCATTCCATTTCAGTCTGAAAGAACCCATCACTCTAATAGGTGGGCTTGCTCTAACCACAGATATGTATTTCTGCTTTAATAAAATGTAGAATTATTTATATTATGGATAGCTCTATTTGTTTTTCTTGAATCACTCAGCTATACAGTATGCTGAATGACATATAAATATAGAAATTATGGAAATAGAGAAAGCATTTTACCCAATGCAGATCCTGAGTTGCTAAAATGAGTCACTAAAATTTCTCTCTAGGGTGGCATTTCAAATCTAACCTTGTCCCAAATAACAACTGACCACCAATTTCTTTGATTCCCAAGAATGGAGAGCTCTGCAGTGTGACTCAAGCACAGAGCATTTGCTGTTCCGGCCTGAAGCACTCATCTAGGAGGAAAGTAAAGGGAAAAGCACAGACAGACAGACAGACAGACAGAAAGACAGACAGACAGACACACACACACACAAATACACACACACTGCATGTGCTCTGACATCCTGCAGCAGTAGAAGAATATACAGAATTTCACTACCCGTCCCTACGCCCCCACACTCCCCCTTGCCCATGCTCCACAGGCCCATTCTAAACGTGCAAACAGTATTGGTACAAGTGTTTGTAAACAAGGAAGTGTGAAGATATTTCTAATTCTAATTATAGACAGTCAGAGCTAAAATTAGAAACCCAATCTGTTCACCTAAAAGAAAAAAGAAAAAAAAAAAACTTTTTAAAAGCTCTCCAAAGGGGTTTATTTAAATGAAAGCAGCCAGTAAGCTCTGATTTGGCAAGGAGTGGTGAACTCTGGTGACACAGCCAGGGAACTGCTGATAGTCAGCATTGCCACCATGCCATATGGTATGCTTCCTCGTTCCTAGTGAAGAAAGCCATGATTTTCAACCTTTATCATAGTATGATACTGTCTTCTCTGGGACAGGACATTAATAATACCTCTTTTACTCACTGTCCTGATATCTCCCTTTGTAACCTCAAAAACATGTTAAAATGCATTCTTTTAAGTTCCTATTTTTCCTTTTGCGCCCAGCTCCAGTGCAAATTTAATGCCAAACATTAAGTATTTCTTGGTATTCACAAACACACACACACACAGAACCAGTAATAACCTCCGTACAGATGCTCAAGTCTCGACATCCATCAAGAAACTCAGCAAAGAAGACAAACTTTACACATCTGTAGGGCGATCACATCACATTCCAATCCTAGACCTAGCAAAGTAAGCCGCCCTCACCCATTACAGCTAAATTGGGCCTCAAAGATGCTTTCCATAAATGGAAAGAAGGAAGCTGGGTTCAGTTACAAAGAGGAAGCTTTTCGCTCCCATTTACACAAACAATATAAAATTGCCAGACTCAACCTGAAAAGTTTGTGTCATTTTCAAAGCCTATCAATAATAAATGAATAGTGCACAACTTATTTCTAAATAGCCAAAATTCTCAGTCATATTTCCTAAAATGAAACACATCATTTATTGACCATTTTTGGTCTTGCAATACCAATTCCTTCGTACTTTTATTAAAGAGCCATCATCTTAACCAGAATTTTAAATTTAGCTATTTTTGTATTTATTGTCATTACTCTTACATTGAGCCAACTTCTCAGGATAAGAGGCAAAAGAATAATGGAGATTTTCGGTACCCACATCCTGGCTCTTAAAAACATATATAAACATCAATTTAAGTTATATTTCTAAAGATAAAGTGTTAATGTTCTTTATATAGATTATGCCCATACTGGAACAAGTCAAAAACTAAGAACTCAAAACGGAGAGCTAAAGGTCAATTATCTGGGATTACAGAAAATGTAGATAATGGTCCCTCCTGAATACTCGTTCACTACCTATTAGCAACAGCTTCAATCTCATCCCTTCCCTTATACCACTACCCAGGGCTCTAAACAGAAGAAAAAATACCTGCCACATTGTAACTTTACCTTTCTCCAGTTTCTAGAAAAGATACCCATGGGAATAAAATAACCAAAGGCAAATAAAAACAGAACAAAAACGTGAATCATTTGACTATTGTGCCCTCAATCTCAAGACCCAGTCAATTATTGAATGAGGCAATAATCACCTCTCAAGTTTACTGAACTAGGTAGCAGACTTTGAAAGGCAGAAGTCCAGATCACTTCTTTTTCCTCCATAGGATGCATAATTGATCCTTCTGACATTCTGTCCACTGATCACCCTCCCTTTTGGCTACACGGAAGTCCTTGCCCAGCTTGGCCTCTGTGACTAGCCACTGCACGCTAGCCCCCCTAACACCTTGGGCTCTCCTGCCTCCCTAACTTTCCCAACCATGAGGACCCTCCCGCCATCTGCACACATTCGCTGTGTTCATTAACTACATGGCTGTACTAAAAAGATTCATGTAATGACACAATGGTATCCCATTCCAAGTTTCTTCTATATTAAATTAAATTAATGTGACCCAATCCTGGAAATCTTTAATTCATCCCTTGTTCGTTCCTAAAGTAATCCACATACTAACTATTCCAAACCTAACCTGTATACCTCCACTTCCTAGGCTGACCTCCAACTCAGGTTACCAGTGAGGCAAAAGTGCAATGGCAGCTCCAGATAACTTAGAAAGAGGCACACAATCATGGACTATAAATGACACATAAAGTCGCAGTCCATTTTCATATTTTCTGACTGGCACTTTTTAAGAAATAAAAAACAGCTCTGCAGGAAAATGGACTTCCTGCCGAAAGCCTGAGCAAAAACAGCCACCAGAATAATTCACTGGCACTGGGTTATTAAAATCCCTGACAGGTATTACTTAAGATGTTAGAAAATTATTCAGGCACATGTGTACACATATATCTACCTTCTGTGCTTGTGCGCTCACACACACAGACACACACACACACTCACATTTTTAGTAAGTACTCATTAAGCTATCGGAGATATTAAAACTAATCACGGCAGTTTTCCTTTAATGTTATCCTCAGCATAAAAAGAAATGAGCCCATTGTCATTTATTTTAAAATCATTCTTTATAAAAAATAGCTAATCTCCAGAAGCACACCTGGTTTACTGAAGTGAATACAAAGATGCAGCATATAGCCTTAATGTGCTCAGCTGGGGAAATATATTTTTTTTAAATGAGCATTTGTTAGGGCTTTATTTGCAAATGCAAAACTATCCAAGGCACTCTTTGTGCATGTAGAGATTTTGCATTTCAAAAACCACATTAATATAGGAGGATTCCCATCAACCCCTAAAAGCAGCAAAGAAAATTAACCCTTGTGGGATTGTAAATGACAAAAACCCCATAAGACCAGGTCAGAGGAAGTTCAAAAACCAGGAAATCATCGACACAACCCCAAAGTGCATCCAACGGAAACTTCTAACAGTCTTCCCACAAAATCTCCAGACTCATATATTTAAAATGAAAGGATCTGCAGCGTTGACTCGTGTATTAAAAGCGGGAGAAAAAGGGAGACCTGCTGGGGTAAACCCATGAACTACCCTTGGGACCTCCTGAAGGGAAATGATGAGAAGTCTAGAGCTCTCCCTGATCTCCCGAGATGGCTGGTCTCTGTGAGGAGGCACGAGGCTGCCCCAGTTGCCAAGGATGGGATATGGGAAGTTTTGCACAGCAAGGCCATGTGGGATAGTATGCGTGCCTCTTCGCCATGTTAACCGGGTGTTTCCTAGATACGACGGCAGGTGTCATTTTTTTTTTTTTTCCATTTGATCAGGGAATGTAATACATCTTCCAAACAATTTTCACCCAACTGGCCAGAGATGTTAAAATCCAACCCTGAAAGACTCCCTTGGGCACTTTCCCTTGGAGGCACACTGTCCTTTGCTGCTATGTTTCTTTTGAAATATGGAATTTTCACACAGAATTCTTTGGAGTGTTTGCTTCTTTAGGATTTTGTATGGATTTTAAAATAAAATCAAAGTATACAGTTAGTATATATTGAGATGCCTTTCCATTTGGGACCTAAAGAAAATAATAATTCTGATAAATGATGAGGAACACAAGAGCAAGTAGATTGGCATTTCCAGTGCTAAAATACATAATGTCCATGGAGCTTGCTGTGACCCAAAAGAGTTCAGGCATGTCTCCAATAAAAGGAATTATGTCAGGAACCACTGATATTCATGCTGCACATTCCTTTCCAAAAAAAAAAAAAAAAAATCCCTAAAATTAGTTCTACCTTTTTCTACTTATACCCCTGATGGATACTAGCATAATATCAGAAGATATTTTCTAACTCTTAATTTTATATCCCTATAGCACCCAGCACAGTATCTTATACAAAAGAGATGATCAAGAACTAGCTGTTGATTGACTGAATGAATTCTCCTGCTGGCACTAGATCAAGAAAGACATGTTAGCCAAATGTACCTAAATTAGGTTACTCACTCCTTGGCTTAAAACCCTTTGATGGCTTTCCATTACGTACTTTCAGATAATATCCAAGCATCTTCTAATTATTTAGCTCCTACCTTCATTCCTAGCTTCATTTCTCATCAAGAATTTTGCAAGTGTTTGGAGCCTAAAGTAATCATAGAAATAAAGTTGATTTTCAAGAGGAAAATCTTAAGAATCACACAGACTGGGATAAGAATGGAGATATGGTGGCTCACACCTGTAATCCCAACACTTCAGGAGGCCAATACAGAAGGATCACTGGAGTCCAGGAGTTCAAGACCAGCCTCAGCAACATTGTGAGACCCTGACTCTACAAAAAAAAAAAAAAAAAAAAAAAAAAAATAGCCAGGTGTGGTGGTATATACCCATAGTCCCAGCTACTCAGGAGGCTAAAGCAGAATTGCTTGTGCCCAGGAATTTAAGGTTGCAATGAGCCATAATTGTGTCACAGGCACTCAGCATGAGCAACAGTGGTGAGATCCTGTCACACACACAAAAAAGGGAATGGAAGATATGCAATATCACTGGAAGGAGATAAAATTACTCCCTGGTTGGTAAGATTCGTTGTAAGTTTATTGAATATATTAACATATGTAAGCGAAGGCTGTTATCAGCCATGGGATACGCCATGGGAGAGGGAGTACTAACCAACAGACTTATGTATCATCTGGTCTCAATGGTAAGCCTGTGCCTACCATGAAGTGGTTGTATCAAACTACTTACCATTTGAATAATCTAGTTACCATCTTCTAATTTAATACTCATCAACCAACCTTATGATTATGATGTGATTTCCTAAAGAAGTATCCATTTTTGAGCCATAAATCTGTATATCCTACTGAGTACTAAATATCTCCACTTTGATGTCTCATAGGAACTTCAAATTTGGCATGTCCAAAAATGAGCTAATCCTCCCAACCAATTCTTTTTCCAGTATTTTGTGTCTTGGTAAATGGTGCGGTCATCCATCCATAAGAACCAGAAACCTAGGATTCTCATATTCAATCAATTCACCTCATCTAATTAAGCACCAAGTACTATCAATTCTACCTTCTAGATATTTTTCAAATCCATTAACTTCCCTTCATCCCCACTGTCATCACTCAAGTCCACGCTACAAATATCTTTCTCAGCAGACCTTGGTTCTATTTTTAGTAGGGAGAATATTTTTAAAATAATAAATAGATGCATTAAACCCTGTTCTGTTGCACCTATCCATTTTCACAGTTGGGCGATGATGATCGTTATCCCAATGGGGGAAGCAGATGGGAACCACCAAGAAGAAAAAAGACATTGTTCAGCTTTGGTCTCAAAGCTGACTTGCTTGATCTCTGTAGCTAGACAGAAGCCTCAAAAGCCAGGCTTTGTATAAAGAGAGAAAAGGAATTCTAATCCCATAGTTAAGTGCTTTGGCTTTTAAACTGGATTGTAGTGTTTGACTATAGGCCAAGGGAGGGAGAATATGCAATGGAACTAGAGAAAAAAAAAAGTAGCCCACATTTCCAGACCAGAGTATCAGGGGAGGAAGAAGAAGATGGACAGAGATAGCTGTAGCAGACCAAGAAATAGGTGTCATAACTCACTTCTCTGAAGTGCTGGATCAGGTGACATCTGAAGAGGTTTTCTCTTCTTCCTATTTGAGTCTGTCTTTCAGGGTCCTCCCTAACTAAAGCCACCCAGAGTAAAGGTGAAAGGAAACACGAGTTGGTAGAGAGTAAGTGTGAGTAGCTTCCCAGTTGTTCCTTTGCCTTCAAGGTAGTACAGTAGGATCTAGGAGGTCTTGTGTGCTCAGTGGAAGGGCAAGGGCAGTCACTGACAGTATGCTCAGAGAGAGGCCACAAAGGTCTTGGGCTGAGAGGTGGAGAGTAGAGGGTATTCTGTTGGCTTCCAGATGGAACACAGAACCAGACTTCAGACAGCCACGATGCAATAGTGTCAGAGAGAGCTCAGGAGCAATGAGGCAGCAGAGAGGACTGCAGGCCCCAATCTAGCTGAAATAGAACAGACATTGAGTTCAGCAGCTAGAGTTCAGCTGCAAATGGAGGCAGGGCTGCATGACCAAGCCAACAATAAGGGTGCTGTTCCTGCTGAGGGCAGCAGTGAGGACCCAGAAGTCACCCCAACACTCCTGTGCAGAAACCAGGCCCACTTCTACCAAGGCCACAGGCACAAGAAGCTCTCGCATTCCGACTGGATGGATAATACTTGACTAAGAAGTTTCCTGAAATGAGCCATCTTAAAGGAAAGGAGAGTAACTGAATCTGGAAGACACTAGGATACAATGTATTTCTTTGCTACCCACTGGAGTCAGAACTTAAGAGGAAAATAGATTAGCCATAGAAAATGAAGACGCCTACATTTTCTTTATGCACCACACCTTAGCATAGTGTGAGTAAATTTTCAACTCTGCAATTTACCTTAGCCCCACTCTATCTGCTCACAAATTGTGGCCACAGTGGGTTTTGACAATGCACACTGACTTATACAGTACAGACTGTAAAAACACTTCCCATGTCTTCCTTTGTCCATTGGATAGCGATCAGAATCCTTAATGTGGCCAATCAGCCCTTCATAATCAGGCCCGCCTTTCCTCTCCTCCACCACCACCTCTGCCTTGCCTAGCTCCTCTGTCACTCCAGTGCACCAGCCATCATGGTCTCCTCAGAGTTTCTCAAGCTAACATTCTCTCAACACAAAATACTATCTCCAAAGCTCCTCCTTCACTTCAAATCCTATTCATCATTCAAGATGGAACTCAGCTATTTCTTCCTTAGACAAGCCTTTTCTGACTAGGATTTTCATCTCTGAAAAAATTATTGGTTACACAAACTAATTTTCTGAGTGCAGGAATTCTCAGAGCCTTTACTATGGTACTGTGAATCTCCAAGAAGTAGAATGAAGCTGACACAGTCTCCTAAACCTATTTGCCTGGAGTACACGTTTCTCCATCTCACAGAATTGGTATCTGCAACAAATCATTTGGCAATTGCTGACTTATGAGTCACAGAACCAAGAATCATCTCTCTTTGAAACCAAAGGATAACTAAAGGTAGTAAGGCTTCTGGGAAAAGAGATGAAATACTATTCCTATCAAGGGAAGAAACTGTTGGATTTCTTCTGAGAAGGTGGTTAGGCAATATAGCAGAGACTGGAAGAGGAAAGAATAACTTGTGTGTCCATCAGTGAAAGGCCGGTTGCCTCGCCAGGAGTCACCGGGAGTCAAACAGACACATCCATCCCTCTCCGCGCCTGATAACTACGTCATCACCCAAGCTCGTTATCTGGCCTCGCCACATGGCTTCTCCGCACCTGCCCCTGCATACCATACCCAAGCCCACACTCAGCACTAAACTATGCATCCAACTCCCAGCCCGCTGTTTAAAAACCCTGCAGAAAAATTTTTAAAGAAGCCCCACCAAACCCTGCCTGGTAGCGGTCTGCCTGTAGGCCCCCAGCCAGCCCACTTACCCAAGGTCCCGCCCGGCTACCAATGACAACTAGCTCCATGTATTTCCTGCTTCTCAACAGCCAATAAGATTGACTTCACTTTGTTTCCCCAATAGCCAATCAAGGCTCACTTACCCAAGGTCCCGCCCACCTACCAATGGCAACTAGCTCCATGTAGTTCCTGCTTCTCAACAGCCAATAAGATTGCCTTCACTTTGTTTCCCCAATAGCCAATCAAGGCCCATTTACCCAAGGTCCTGCCCACCTACCAATGACAACTAGCTCCATGTATTTCCTGCTTCTCAACAGCCAATGAAATTGCCTTTGCTTTGTTTCCCCAGTAGCCAATTTCCTTCCCTCCCCATAAAACCCTACACCGTGAACAGCGGAGTGCAACTTCTTTAGCCCCTTCCTGGACCACAGAACCTCCCCCGGGAGCTAAATAAATTAGCTTCTCATTTTCTTATACTTGCCTCAGTTTCCTCATTTTACCTCAGCAATAAACCTTACAATCAGAACTGTCCAGAAGATCTAGAGGTGAGTGTCAGCACTTGTCCTGTGTAGGGCACTCATGATCTCCCTGATGGGCAGGGCCCTCCACCCAATGTCTTGGCACATGGTTGCGGCCCAAGCTCCAAGCACCACCGGCTGCATTAGAATTGGTTCCAATCCAGGGAGGCCAGCCAGTGCCACTCGTGAGAAGTCAACAGCAGCTTTTCTGGCAGCCAGAAGAAAGAGGCCACAAGAAAAGAAAGTAAGCCAGAACGGAGCAGAAAGTGAGGTGAAAGCAGCTGGTCTTCTCTGCTCCCATTTGGGAAGACTGGATGGAAAGGGCTTAGCTCTGAGATACAGATGGCATCATTCTGCATAAGTAAAATAAGTACATCTATGAACAAGAGCAGAAATATGAGAACACTTCACAACAGAAGATTTATGGCATTATTCACATGGAGCAAACGTCACTGTAAGTCAGATGTGTTTGAATTCCATTCAAGGGAATTTAATAACTGAGATGTCAAAGAACCTTATTAGAAGGCAATCTTACCTATGTGATCCTCTGACCTGGACCTCAGGGATCATCTACAGTGATGTGCCAAGATATTTGAGCCAGGGGGTTGAAAAAGAACTTCTGGCAACACAGCTTAATAAATGGATTCCTTGGCCCAGCGAAGTTGCTGAAGTAGTAAAACGAGATGCAGTCCAACAAAAATTAGGTTACACATGAGAAAGATCTTGATAAAATATAGCCCTTCTCCAGAAAAACTACATTATTTTCTATTAGATGGGAGAGACCGCATAGCCTGTGCAGCTTTATTGTCTGAGGTCTTAGGTCATTTGGGGACAACTCGAGTTTGAACGACAGGATCCAGACATTCTGTATGTGGTTTGAGAAGACTCAAGCCTCAGCACCTGGAAGCTGCTGGCGAGAAAGCTAAGCCTCTCCTCCTGTTCATAAGAAGCTACATAGAGAGGCAGGTGACTGAGAATCAATTGACACAATGGTAATATCCAGTAGTCAGTACTCTCAGAATGACCTTATGATTGAAAGAGCAAAATTCGCAGGGTAGTAGGAGAAAACTCAGGCCATCTCCTACCCAAACTGAGATTTGGGTCACATCTCCTCTGTTCTCTTAGCCACTGTGTTTTCCTCAGTGTGTTTGTTTATAAATGGTCATAGCAGATAGACTCTCACCAAAATAAATGAACCACTAAACTAAGTCTGGGGGCAGCCAGAACTCAGCTCACTGTGTTACTTGGCCTTCAATGCCAGTACTAGAATACCCGCTATTAGAATACCCTTCTAGGGCTCCAAATGATAAAAATAGTTGAGTTTTAGATGACTGCTCTGGTCAAGGAACATTGCTTGGGCCATTCAGGTTAGAAATAGCCAGGTGTGGGAAGGACTCAGTGAACAGAACAGACTCCAAGGTGGAAAGAGGAATCTTTTTTAAGGCATGCATGCATATAGGCTGACAAAGGGAAAAATGAAATCAGGAAGAAAGGTTTTGTGAAAGACTTTTTTCCTCCTTATTTCATATCCAGGATCTAAGGCCTAGTACTGGCCAGGAAGCTGAAGTCAGCAGTTACATGTCCTCAGGTGGTTCTGAGACAAGAGCGAAGGGAGTGGATAATGGGGCTGGGGGTGGGGGGCAGGGGGACTGCAAGACTGGGTCATTTGATAATTCTTGACTTGAACCTAAGAGGGTTTCCCTTTGGGTATTATCCTGAAGAAAGCTCCAGGCAACCTAAGGCCGATCCTTCACTTGTCACTTCTAAAAGGTGAATCAGTTAAGGCTTACAATGGCTGACTCTGTCCTGCTGTTCAGGTTCACACGCACCTTCTAATTATAAGAAACAGGCTTCTTGGGCTTCTCCAGGCAAAAGCTGAGAGTAAGCCAACATTATTTTTGCTGTTACTGCAACATCAAAATAATTTTCCATCTGCTAGAGCCTCCGATTAAAAGGGCAATGATGATGAGTCAATGCAAGCCCACTGGCATGGGCCATCCTTTACTTATGTTTCAGAAAGAATCACTGTCCCACTTTCTGTATTAAGAGGTGAGAGAGAAATGAGCCATATAGAATGGGAGTTGGCCTGAGAGACAAGATACCTGGGTTATGGCCTGACCATACTTTTAAATAGATAAATAGCTGAATGCAAAACAATTTAACCTATCTGGAGTCCTACTCTGCCCTCCCAACCCTACTCCATTTTTTAGAGACAGAGACTCACTCTGTTGGCTTGGCTGGAGTATAATAGCACAATCATAGCTCACTGCAGCCTCTAATTCCTGGGCTCAAGCAATCCTCCCGCCTCAGCCTCCTGAGTAGCTGGAAACCACAGGCTCACACTATCTCATCCACATATTTATTTATTTATTTATTTATTTATTTCAGAGACAGGGTCTTGCTATGTTGCCCAGGCTGACCTCAAACTCCTGGGCTCAAGCAATCCTCCTACCTCAGCCTGCTAAGCTGCCGGATTACAGGCACAAGCCACTACACTCAGCCTATTTCCCATTTATGAAATACACAAAGGTTCTGTGAAAATAAGAATGGCAAGAGCATAGAAATCACTTTGGATAAAGTACTCCATCAGAATTACTTCAAGGGGTAGAGGAATACATACTGAGATGAAAATGGAATTACACCTTGGATTTTGAGATTGAGCTTTAAAACTACGAAGAAAGTGTCACTGCAACTTCAGCAGAAGGGCCACAGAATGAATTGAGATAATTCAAAGCAGATCAACTTTAATATTTGGTGCAGAAAATGATCTCCATGTATTCAAAGGCACTTTGGGCAAGCCTGAAGCAGATGCCGGGGCAGGTTTCATAGTGACTAAACGCATCAACATCAAAAGAATCTCCATCTGTAAATCATTCCACGTGAATTGTTACAGCTTGTGTAGTAACCACATATTACATTCATGTTAGAATGTTATTCTGTCTCACCCCCCATCTTTCTAAAAGGATCTAAGAGAGACCTAGGTGTTCAGAATCAGAAATTTAATAACATCTTTAACAAAATATCCAAGAGTTCTTCAAAAGAACCAAAAGTTTCCCTTGACTTGACTGAGCATTTCTAGACTTCCCAAGGGACAACTGCTAGTCAAAAACAAAATAAGCACTTTTTTTTTTTTTAGATGGAGTTCCGCTCTCTTGCTCAGGCTGGAGTGCAATGGCGTGATCTCAGTTCATTGCAACCTCCAACTCCCTGGTTCAAGTGATTTTCTTGCCTCAGCCTCCTGAGTAGCTGGAATTACAGGTGACTGCCACAATGCCTAATTTTTTTTTTTTTTTTTTTTTTTTTTAAGTAGAGAAGGAGTTTTTCCATGTTGGCCAGGCTGGTCTCGAACTCCTAACCTCAGGTGATCTGCCCACCTCGGCCTCCCAAAATAAGCACTTTTAGAAGAGGATTGCATCTGTCTTCCTATTGGGGTGAAGAATAATGAGGACTGCAATCTGGCTAATGTTGATCACTAACAACAGCAGAGTATTCCTTAAGTGGTTTTTCAGAGGCAGTCTGGGGCAGCTGGTTAAGAAATCTTGCATCTTCCAGCCAGAGTCCATGGACTAGTCACCCTTAATCACTAAGAGGGCTTTACATATCATAAGAGCTTTGATGAAAATAAATAGACCACCTAAAGATGGACATGGAAACCCAGAGGTGCCTTGCTTTCAACTTCCTTCATTCATTCTTCCTTGGTCACATCAAAACTGCATATCCTTTGCCAGACACAAGTGATGTATGCCTGTAATCTCAGCTACTTGGGAGGCTGAGGTGAAAGGATTGCTTGAACCTAGAAGTTTGATAACCAGCCAAGGCAACATAGTAAAATCCCATCTCAAAAAAAAATAAAAAACAGAAAGAAATGGCTGGGCATGGTAGCTTATGCCTGTAATCCCTTTGAGAGGCCAAGGCAGGCAGATCACTTGAAGCTAAGAGTTTGAGACCAACCTGGCCAACTTGATGAAACCCTGTCTCTACTAAAAATACAAAAATTAGCTGGGCATAATGGTGTGTGCCTGTAATCCCAGCTACTCAAGAGGCTGAGGCAGGAGAATCACTTGAACCTGGGAGACAGGGGTTGCAGTGAGCCAAGATCACACCACTGCACTCCAGCCTGGGCAACAGAGCAAGGCTCCGTCCCAAAGGGAAAAAAAGAAGTAAGAAAAGAAAAGAAATGCATACCATAATGAAGTTGGAAAAACAAAATCTCCAAATGCTGTAGAAAAATTATGTCACTTGTGTTTTGGTCATTAGATGTCCATAGGTTATTCAAGAATAAATATTAATACAAAAAATTGTATGTTACCAAAATGATTTCTTATGTTCCAAATAATTTGCATGGCATGACAAATTATTGGCTTGCTCTTAAAATGTGGTGGTTGTTTTGTTTTTTTACCCTGATAGTGCAGAAGAAGAGTCCCTTTGTGTTCTTCTGCCAGCCACCAAAGGGCTGGCTAACGTCATGGTCATTATTACCAGACATGGGGGCAACATGGGAAGAAGGGGTTGGCACATTTTTCCAGGAGTAAGGGCATTTGGAAACTCCATGGTGGGTCCCAATGGCACAAAGCCTCTTGTGTATGGTACTACTTTACAAGAAAGGCTCAGTCAATTCCTCAGCAGCTGTGAAGTTGTCAGCCGTGGCATTCTTTACAAAGCTGGGTGGCTGCTTACTGCTGACATGTTTGGTTTTGAGCTCTGGAAAAAAAAAAACCCTCACTGGAATGTTGAGCTAGGCAAAGGCAGCAGATGCCCACAATGAAAAAGCCCATTGTATGTCAGGTGCTTAGGAAGTTTCTGGAAACTATTGACAAAACATGAGTATTTTTCTACTAAGTTTGCACTGAGCCATTTCAGTTGCTTTTCATCAAAATCTCTCAACTTCCCTGTCCTGTACTTGACATCCAGACTAGAGATGATCCAATAGGCTATCAATCCCACTCTCTTCTAAAGGTCATATTGGGGGGAACATAAATGCCCAACAAACCACACACTTCTCTAAGGAAGAGGCACATCGCCTTCCCGTTTAACCTTATATGGGCTTTTTTTTATTAATACTAAGACTCAGAAACGTCTTGGAAATGTCCATGTGAGATTTGGTATAGTACTTGTGATCATTTTCAGATTTCCTCAATTTGAAGATTGACTCAAAAGAAATGACAAAATACGTGTGACAATCTTCCTAGATGCCAGTCTAGGCAAAGACTACTTAACAGCATACTTCAGTGTCTCCTAGTGGAAGAAAAACAGTCTTCCTCCGGGAAGGTTGCAACACCAGTTCCTGGGACTAGATCTTGCCACAACTGTGTCTATTTAGGTTGTAATGACCTGAACAAAGCTAAATGTATGGCTACTGTGGTTATTATACAGGTGCCTGGCAATAAAATACTATGCCTTAGCAAATAAAGAGACATAGGAGGTGAAGAGAGGTCAAAGAAAAAAACAGATGAGAAATCAATGTCAAAAGAGGTCACTTTATGAGCTTCAAAGGGAGCTATAGTCATTGATTATAATATCACTGAAACAACACAGGCCCTGTGAGATCTGAAATTACATTTCCAGTCTGAATTTATAGAACTCACTGCGGACTCTGGTTGTGACTGTAGCACATTAATGGGAGCCTACCAAGTAAGCATGATTTAGATGGGCACAGGCAGAGGTGAATTCAGTTTTTCCTGGGTTTGGATGATTAGGTGTGCGATCAAGAAAGGTTCAGAATGGGTTTCTTCTGCAAGTTCAGAGACATTGCTGGTAATAGAGGCTGGAATTAACTTTCAAAAATCTGATTATGTCAGTGCCTTGCTGACCAACCACCAATAGCCCTTTTTTTCATGCATGATAAGGTTTAGAATCCTTAGACAATAGGCAAGGCCTTTCTTATGAGGTGTTGTGCTGAACCCCTATTAACCTCAATAGGGAAGGCACAAGGTTCAAGATGCAAAAGAAGAGACGCAGAGCCAATAAACAAGACATGGGGTTTCATTCGGGAATTTAGAGGGGAGAGAGTCCAGTGGTGACAGGCTGTACAGGAGAACTACCTGACGTACAGAAACAGTCCAGTGGCAGTGAGCTGGACAAGATACCCACTTTCCTATGCCCAGCGGCAGGCTGAGCAGGAAAAAACTGTAGCCACTTGCAAACAGCATGCACTTTATACAACGTTTCTACTCAACACCCTTGCCTTAATGTCCTCGGCCTGGCAATCTTCATGTATTTCAAAACTCAGAGCTTAATCCCCTGGACAGCCTGTTTTCCATGCCATAGGCTGGGGTTCAGATGTTCCTTATAGACAAAGAATGAATCTCCAGGTTGGCCACTTCTGGATTCCCCATTCAGATGTGTCTGCCACACAGGATCATTCTAAGGGTTTACCTAAGTTATCGCTCTCAGGTACATTTACATGACATGAAGCCACCGGAGTCTCCTTCTCAGATCATCTGAAATTCCAACCATACTAAAATTCTTTCAGTTTTCCAAATCCTGTGTCCTCTTCCCCACACCCAGATGTCTACACAGTTGTTTTCTGGCTGAAATGCCCTCTCTACTCTAGTAAAATATTCCTTTATTCTCTTCTGGTCCCATTTCCTTACTATAGCAGATCCTAGGCTCGTCAAACTCTATCTCTCTTTCTCCTTGGGCACACAGCCACACTGCCCTTCCCAGCTTCCCTTGCTGTCAGATAGGTCTATATGACAAAACTCTGGCCAGTGGAACATGGGTGAAAAATATGTTTAACAACTCTGGTCCCTAAAATCCTTCCTGGAGATCCTCCATGTTCTCTTTCTCCCAGTGATTCCAACTGTGAGGCCCTTGAAGATGGCCTTGGGTCCCTGAATAACTACGTGGAGCAGAACAGCCTACTGACCAAACCCTGCAGTCCGTGTTAGACTGTGGCGTACGTGAGAAATACTTTAAGACACCAAAAGGATCAGGGTGTTTGTTTCAGCAGCTAGTCTGCTTTGACCAATGCACTCAACCAGATATTATTAATTACATTTTACTTGTTGTCATTGTGGTTATATTTATAGTTCACCATATATTTATTTCTGGAAGAAGTCTGGGTTATAAACAGAAATTCATGTTTATTAAAGGAAAAAATTTATACTAAAACAAAAGCAAAACTACACAAGACTTTTTCTACTTCTGGGCTGACTGACAGAGTTGTCTAGAACATGGTGCCATTGAGATTTTATTTAGAGGTCCAGAATAAAGCCCTTCTGTGGGCCCAGGCTACATTCCGTCTCTTGGGCTGCTGTTTCTCGGATGTACACCACTAAACATAAAGAACACAGAGTACAATACAATGAGGGTAGGGGGGATTCTGGAAAGATGCTGACAATGATGGAAGAATAATTTTTCAATCTTTTTATTTTTGAGATGAAGTTTCACTCATATTGCCCAGGTTGGAGTGCAGTGGCGTGATCTCGGCTCACTGCAACCTCTACTTAGCAGGTTCAGGCAATTCTCCTACTCAGCCTCCCGAGTACTGGGACTACAGGCACGCACCGCCATGCCTGGTTAATTTTTGTATTTTTAGTAGAGGCAGGGTTTCACTATGCTGCCCAGACTGGTCTCAAACTCCTGATCTCATGATCTGCCCTCCTCAGCCTCCCAAGTGCTTGACTACTACATAAATGGAGCAATCATATAACAAAATCCCAAATCCCGGGCAACATTTAAAACAAAACTAGGAGACAATGTTTCCTCTTGAACCCCAAAATACAAGTTAATGGGACAAACCATCAACAGCCAGAAATTCTGCATGGAATCAGCACTTGGTTGGGAAGAAGATGGAAACAATGGGTATCTATGGACCTGAGAACAAGAGAACCCAGAAGAGCTAACAGTGCTCACTGGTAAGTTCAGTGGGCCACTGTGAAACAACAGCTATCACTGGGAGGGGTTTTATCCTCTTTACCACCCGAGTACCAGGGGCACATGAAAGAAGGACTGAGGGAGATGGAGCAGTTTACTCCTCATGAACTGTGCAGTCAGCAGGCACCTTTCCAGCGTAAGTCCCAACCAATGAAAAACTGCTGAGAGCAGCTTCACACTTGAGACACAAGAGAGCCTAAAGAGAGAGAGAAGGTTTTGGCCAAAGCGATTGAGAAGAAAACAGCCAGGGAATCTCAGGAAGCATCTACCATATCTACCATATTTTTTAAATACTACACATACATGAAAAGGAAGTTCTATAGAGTTAGTGAGATTTCCTGAATCGTATCTCATTCTAAAATGTCAGAAAAATTAAGTTCACATAAAAATGAACAATGGAATAGTATCAAGGTCAAGGTCAAATCCCACAGAAAGTAATTATAATTACAAAATAGAATAAGGAGCAGAATAACATCCTTAGAGACAATAAAAGCATGCTGAGGCTGGGCATGATGGCTCACGCCTGTAATCCCAGCACTTTGGGAGACTAGGCGAACTCCTGAGCTCAGGAGTTCGAGATCATCCTGGCCAACACGGTGAAACCCCGCCTTCACTAAAAATACAAAATTATCCAAGCGTGGTGGTGCATGCCTGTAATCCCAGCTAGTCAGAAGGCTGAGACAAGAGAATCAGTTGAACCCAGGAGGCAGAGGTTACGGTGAGTCGTGGTTGAGCCACCATACTTTAGCCTGGGTGACAGATGGGACTCCATCTCCAAAAAAAAACAAACAAACAAAAGTATGCTGAAAGTTGTCACCTATAATTTCAAAAGAAACTTAAATACATTAAGAAATGATACAAACTACCAAAGAACACTACCATCTGATTAGAAAAGTTCATAAATAAGGGGTGGCAGGACTGAAAAAAATAATTTTAAATAAAAGAAAAACCTCAGAAATGTCAACTAAACTAGAAAAAAAGAAACAGAACAGAAAATCTATTAATAAATATAAAAGGTGAAAAGGAGGAAAACTACAAACTCAAAAAGCAATCAAGAGATAAAAAAAAAAAGATTTAAAACAAGCTTGTCCAGCCCACAGACTGTGAGCTGCGTGTGGCCCAGGATGACTTTGAATGTGGCCCAACACAAATTCATAAACTTTCTTAAAACATTGAGATTTTTTTTTGCAAGGTTTTTTTTTTGTTTTTGTTTTTGTTTTTTTCTTTGTTTGTTTGTTTTTGTTTTTAACCTCATCAGCTATCATTAGTGTTAGTGTATTTTATGTGTGGCCCAAGAAAATTCTTCCAGTGTGGCCCAGGGAAGTTAAAAGATTGACCACCCCTGAATTAAGAGAAAAAAAATAGTGAACATAGGCAAAGGAAATTGAACATATGGATAACAAGAGATTATGAACAAATAAAGCAAGGGAAGAGAACAAATATAACTATAATTAAGAAAATGTCCTAAGTACAAAAAAATTGAAATAATATTGAAAAGTTGTGCCATGTATCTGAAAATATTGACCTAAAAAAGACCAACAGCAAGACATATTCTAGTAAACTCTCTGAATTTTTGAGCAAAAAGAATACATGGCTTATAGTCTAAAGAAAATTAAACTGTCATCAGACTTTCTAAAGCAAATGCTTTAGGCTAGAAGAAAACAGAGTAGCTTGCTTAATATACTAGAAAAAAGAAAGGGTTTTCATATCTAGCAAAGCTGACTTGCAAGTGTGAAAGACTCAAACAAATTATTATGAATATAGACAATAACTTAGGGAATATTGTTCCTATAAGTCCTTTCTGAGTAGCGTATTAGAGAATGAGCTTCCGATGATCAGATCAAAATAAGAAGACAGAACATCAGCATAAGGACTGGTGGTGAATATTAATTATATAGTTACCTGTGGACTTAAGTTTAAAGGGGACTAACAGAGAACAGAGTATCTGATGTCTCTACGCTCTGACAATGTAAATAGAGCATGACTATTTAAAAATAAAGGAAGTGGAGGGAACCATATGCAACGAAAAGTTGTAACGTTTTCAATAACCACACAAGTGCTAGTATTAGCATTGTCCTCGTGAGATTACTGTGCATGTAATGGGTGATAAATCAATGATTACTGTTAGAATATTATCATTCTATCATTCCCTGTGTCCTTGAGGGTCCAGATTTTTTTGGGAAGGAAGGAGATCTAACTAATGCAGAAGAGGCTAAATAAAATTCTATAACAGTAAATTTGAATTGGAGTACTAGTAAGAACTCATAAGTTCATAGGACACGTAATACAATAAACTATAGATATTATAATGCAGATGTAGAATAAACTATATAAAATATAAATGAATATAAACTATAAGTAAAATATAAAACTATAAAATAAATTATCTGGGGGGTCCAGAGGAGGGACAGCAGGGGATGGGGAGGTTAGGGAAGAGAACATGGGGAGAAATGCCAGATATATGTGACCGGGGGATGGAGGCAACAAACCACATTGCCATGTATGTACCTCTGCAACAATCCTACGTGATCTGCACGTGTACCCCAGACCTAAAGTACAATACAAAAAATTTTTAAAGCTATAAAATAATGAAAACTATATAAACAAAATAAATTATAGTATATTATATAACTATAGTATATTATACAATAAAATACTATATATTCACAGGGATCAAACCTGAGTATGATCCACTCCCAGGTGCCAATTTCCAGGAAATGCAGGGGGCAGAGGAACATACTGAATTGCACTGTGAGCCTGAACTCAGGCTCAGGTGAACTATATATTATATATACTAATATACCATAGTATATTATATAATACATAGTACTATGGTATATTATAGTACTATGGTATGTTATATAATATACTATGGTTATTATATAATAAAGTATAACTATAGTATATAACTACATACATAGTTTATTAGTTTATATAGTTTTTCTAAATCTTCCCAATTCTATCCTCTACAAATGTTAAGAAACCATGACCAACCCAGAACCAATGAGTATACCTAGCACCTACCTAGAGTATAGTCTTCAAATAACATTTCTTATCTAAAGAAAACATAGCTTCTTGGAGACATGGTTGATTTCAGATCTAGGACAGGAAATGTATATGATAAGCCTGAAATGTCTTGTGTTGCCCCATAGCAGGGGAGCTAACAAAGGCTTTTAAGGTTGTGACAAAAGGACTCAAGAACCAACCTGCACTTGCCCCTGGGGGCTAACATGGAACTATTTGAGCTTTGATAATGATTATAGTCTTGCCAGCCACCACCTATAGTCTTGCCAAAGGGATCAAACCTGAGTGTGATCCAGTCCCAGGTACCAATTTGCAGGAAATGCAGGGGGGCAGAGGAACATATTGAACTGCGCTGTGAGTACCTAATATATGCAACTCAGGCTCCAAACTATACTGGTCAAATGGCTATGGTCTCTCAATAGCTAAATTGTAAGGAAATAAAAGGCATTAAGGAGGAACTTAATGATTAAAAGATAGTTAAAGGACATGCCATTTTTGTTCAATGGGCAAGACTAGATTCCAGTCTAGTGTTTGAGGATGCACATGGGTAATAAATGTATTTTTTAAAAATATAAAGAAATTATTATTACAATAGAATCATGATTACTTACTAGGAATACAAAGGACTATGAGTGGGTAAAGCATGTGAAGGGGTTTTGGAGGTGGCAAAATTCTATCTCTTGTCCTGGCTGTCATACAATACATACATAATAGACATATATGCATAGACTTATAAAACATTAATACAATATATAAACATACAATATACTAGGCCATGCATTGTATTCATGTGGATTTCTCTATTTGTGTTTTAATTACAAATATATATATATATTTTTAAAAGACTATGAGTCTCTCACTGCCATCCAATCTCCTACTGAGAGGACAATGTAAAGCCATGGTTGAAGTAAAAAAGAATGCTAGCAAATCATGATGGACATCATCTTGTGAAGGTTCACAAATGTCTTTGCAAAGTTGTATTTAACTTGGAGTATAATGTCTATCCTCTTAAAAGATTTCACGAATCCAGTAATTCACCCTTTCCTCTGAACTTCTTTTATATATGCTATATATATATATAAAATGAACAAAATAAATTACAGTATATTATATAACTATAGTATATTATACAATAAAATACTTGTATAAATACTTTTATATAAAATATATTATATATACATATATCTAAATATACAGATATATAAAATATATTTATATATATGTGTGTGTGTATATACATATACATATATATATATATATATTTTCTTTTTTTTTTCCCTGAGACAGAGTTTCGGTCTTGTTACCAGGCTGGAGTGCAATGGCATAATCTCGGCTGACCACAACCTCTGCATCCTGGGTTCAAGCAATTCTCCTGTCTCAGCCTTCAGAGTAGCTGGGATTACAGGCATGTGCCACCACTGCCAGCTAATTTTGTATTTTTAGTAGAGACAGGGTTTCTCCATGTTGGTCAGGTTTGTCTCAAACTCCTGACCTCAGGTGATCCACCTGCCTCGGCCTCCCAGAGTGCCAGGATTACAGGTGTGAGCTACTGCACCCAGAATTTTTATATATTTTTAAAATTATACTTTAAGTTTAAAATTATACTTTAAGATGCAGAACATGCAGGTTGTTTACATAGGTACACTCATGCCGTGATGGTCTGCCGCATCCATCACCTTGTCATCTACATTACATATTTCTCCTAATGCTATCCCTCCCCTAGCCATCAACCCCCTTCCATCTCTCCCCTAGTCCCCCAGCCCCCAATAGGCCCCTCCTCTGAACTTTTTAATGTCTCCACCGTTTATCTGATTCTCCTATTTGTATAATTACAATGAGAGAGCTAGAGAAATATGATGCAAAAGAAACCGTGGCTATACAGGTAGCGTCAGGCAGGTGAAGAGTGATGGGTTGGTGCCATGTTTGTGTGTTAAGCCACCTTAACAGTGTTCATTGTGATTTAACAGAAACTTGCTCACTTGTGCCATGCATATAAAATTAAGTTTATCCTAAAATTTTTGCCTTTTCAAGCATCTAAATTCCTCCATTTCTTAGAGAATATGCTAGGACCCAGAAGAAGAAAAGTCAACTTTGAGTAATAAAATCAAAACAACATTGAAGACTAGATAGAGAGATAGAAGACAATAAATTCCTCTGAGAATTCCTGGTGCCTGAACACTCAAAACAAATGTACAGGAATCTTGAGAGTGTGGAGAAGATATTCCTTAGAAATAACTACTTCATACCCATTATTCTATTTTGAAATATTTTAAACTTTTCTGAGTCATCTTTTTTATTTAGTACGTTAAATACTTTTAGTGACCACAAAGAATAATCATAAGGGATCTTGTGGATTTGTTCTTTCCCTCCCCGCCCCCAAAAAAGGTCTTACATTCTTCTATTCCAAATTGTCTATCCAGCGGGATTTTCAGGAGTGAACAATGTGTAAAATGTTCCTTGTTCAAGCCAAAGACAAAAATGAAGCTTTTAAAATTGCCCATGTCACAGTTAGGATAAAACAACCTGCCTATCACCAGAGCATAATTCAACCCCATATTACAAAAGCATTACCTTCCCAGTTCTTTTAGAAAGAGATGGAGTATGAAATCACAAATAGATAACAAAATTTAAGCCCCTAAAGAGAGAGAGAATACGTACCAAAATAGCTAAATGCATGTAAATCAGTACTAAGTTTAACAGGCATGAGTAATGCAAACCTCACAGGAGCCATCTTGCCTAGGACTGCTTCCATGCTTCCAGTTCGAAGGATATAAATGGGCTCTCCCCACACTTAAATATGGAATAAAAAGACTAGCACTGGACTATAGAGGAGGTAAGCCCAAATTCACAGAGGTTTTATTAAAAACAGGAAAAGGTCAGTCCTCTTCCCCCAAAGGAATGTCCAGGGCTTGTAGGAATTATTACTCCAAGATAGTTTCTTTATTAAATTCGCTGTGCAGAAATAGAAAGACAAGGCCAGGGGAGAACTAGAAAGACATAGAATGTCTTACTTTTGTCCAGCCTATGCACTGCCACTATCTAAATTTAATGCCAAGATACGTCCTCTTCACCGTATCTGCAAATCAGATATATTTAAAAACCTCGAGTAAATCCTTAATGAAGTAAGAAATTATGCAATTAAATAATCCACTAATGATAAATATATCACCGATGTGCTTTCCTCAAAATAAAACAAGTAAGATAAATTCAGAGTATTGTGCCAGGTATGACACCTGCAAAATACCTCACTGCTCACCAACAACATGAAACACTCATCTACATTTTAACCCATATTTGCTTCTAGTTAAAATCAAGCATTCATTAATGAATTAGTTTGAGTGAATTTATAGATCGAGGGCAGCCCACCACTGCCTTGTTTAGCAAACATTTTTCAACATGGGCAGTCACAGGGAAATCTCAAGCCCAAGTTAAGTGCCAACTTAAAATGGATTCCTGAGACATCCCTGGTGTGTGAATTAATTCTATTTGTATTAATATTTGGAATGTCACGCAGGATGCCGCAGCTGGTTTTGCGTGACACTCTGGCACTCTCTCCACAGCATTTTTATCATTAAAATGACCATGTTTTAAAAGCAATGACACACCGCGTGAGAGACTTTATAAGAGTGAAAAGGATGAAAAGCTGGAAATTTCTCTATTAGTCTCTGCCTATTAAATACCCTAGCTTTACAACAGCAGGGCACATTTTAGTGTCAAAGAACAGGGCACTATATTCAATTTCAGTGCAGTGAGGGGTTTGGGTAATCCTGTCTCTTTAACATTTGAGATCACAGCACTTCTAGAAAAGTCAACAGAATCAGTTGCTCCAAAATAATGTTCACAATCAGGCACACTCACACAAAAACACTCCTTGTGAGGAGGTAAGAAATTAAAGCAATATCTGGCAGAGAAAAAATCTGTTCTCAAGAGCTGAAACCAAAGAGGAGTGTCAGAGCTTGAAGTCTTCCCTTTGGAAAGCCTCTGCAACCAGCGATGCTGGTTTTGTGGTAACCAGAACGGGGCCGGTTTAGATCAGTGAAAACCAGGTAGAGACGAATACCTCCCTTCCGTCTATGGTTTCAAATGTTTCTTAACATCAAACACTTTTACGACTTAGAAATGAAAACATCACCTGGTTTGGATTGTATTTCTTTCGCTTCCAGGATTCCAGTGAAGATGGCAATAAAACTAATATGGCTACAGAGAGCAGGAAGAATCATGAAAATCAGGATAAGGTGCATGCTACTTCATCGGCTCTTAAATAATCAAGAAGGAACTCTATTATGTACCTATGTGACCAGCTGTTTTCTACCTCCGTTGAGATCTCACAGCAGATCCATTCTGGGAGAATATCTGATCTGGGGCTTTGGGGTTTTATATATTGTTACCCTTCCCCCCTCCTCCTCCCTATTTAATGGGTTCTAGAAAAAGCATAGGAGATTGCAGTTTCAGCAGACAGGGAAAAGAGGGCTGATATGCTTTACATAGTTATTTTTACATTTAATCCAAGAGCAAGAGAGGACTAAGCAACCCAGCTGACTCTAAAAAGCATTTTAGGAAGTTGGCAACCGAACAAGCCACCTCCTGCTATCTCCTACTGCGAAGTAACAGTATCCGGGGTATAGATGTGTTCCTCAACGATATCAATAGCACAGATAATTAAGTTAGTGCAGCAAACTAGCTACATGCTTTGAAGTGTGGAGACAGTTGGTGCGCTAACCTTTCCCTCACCTGATAGGCTAAGCCTACAATCTCCTCACACATGTTAACAATCTCGTGACCTCATTATCACATCAGTTAGGTTACCCAACCATGTGGGGCCTACCATCAAAAGGGCTGCTTATGAACTGGGAGAGTGGGTTAACAGGCTCAAAGACAGACTCTGCCTGGTTGGGAAGACCCTCCAACTCGAGGAGTTGAAATTCTCTAGATTAAGCTATCCTGTGGCAGGAGAGAAAGAGCCTCACAGCAGGGGAAGAGAGACCAGCTGACCCAGACATCATCAAACTCTGGAGTGCATCTTCTAAGTACACCAGTTACTGGATCCCAATGTCTAGAGAGTCTTATTCAAAGTGTTGGGGTAGAGACAGAAAATCTGCATTTTAATGAGTACAATGGTGATTCAAAATTTGTGGTTCTCAGACTACATTTCATAGAAAGGTAGAGACTGAAGCAAGTTTCTGAGAACTCCAGTAGTATGCGCCTATTATCCAGAAACTACTAAACCCTGTGGTGCTTTGTATAAGTAATTTAATCTTCACTATATAAACACATACAATAAATATGTGTGTGTGTGTATATATATACACACACACACAATAAATATATATCTACACATGATATACATTTGTAAAATATACAAAGCATAAGGGTTTAGTATTTTTCATTAATCTTCACAACATGCATATATATGTTGTATGTATATATACATATTGTATAGATGTTATATGTATATATGTATCTATTGTATGTGCATATATGTTGTATATAAATTACATAAATTCTGTGTGTATGTTATGTGTATATATACATATATGTATGCATATATGCATGTTGTAAAGATTAAATATGCATATATGTATGTTTATATAAGTATATATGTATGTTATAAAGAGTAAATGATGAAGAATACACACACACATACATATATATAATTTGATTCATTTTATAACCACAGAAACTGAGGCTGAGCAACATTAAGTAACTTGATCCAAGGTCACATGCTAATAAGTGGCAAAGCCACGTGCAGAACCCAAATGTGCCCCTATCAAATGGACCCATAGAATACTATGGGGAGAGGTCTCAAAGACGCTGCAGTCCTTCCTGATGTGTGTTTAATTCACCTATATTTCAGGCCTTACCTCCACAGAAGACAAGAGCAAATGAGGCCAGGAGATAGAGAAAACGCTGCAAATAACAGGTACAAAATATCAGAAGTTGTTCAAAATACAGGCATTCCCTATTAATTGTATGACAACTTGCACTAATAAATTGCAGTAGAGATCAGCCTGTAGGCACAGGGAAGCCTGCTATGAACAAATGAAAGATGGCTGTCTTTTACTCAGAAGGGGATAAAGAACATGGGAAACGGGTCTCTTTCTATTCCACTCTCAACCCTAACTGGTTATGCCAGACCCTGTATAAACTCCCTTAAACCTGAATATATCCTGACTGTGTTTTACTTGGGGTTTTTAATGAGGAAGAAGTAGGGACAAAAAGAAGAAGAGAAAGAAATTACAGTCCCTCCTCTAACACCCCAAAACAAATGTGAGGATGCAACATTTCTCTGACTCAAGTACCAGGCCTGGGGGTGCTAGAGCTCCTTGACGGGAAGCCCTGTTATAGTGAGAAAAAGGCAGAGGTGTTTCAACTGCTACTAGAAAGATAAATAGCCTAGGATATCCATTAATGCCCCATAAATTCTGCTGCTCGGAATGCTGATATATTTCTAGTGATTTGTGATGTTTTCCTTTCCGGTTTTTGATGGCAACTTAGGTTTAATACAATAGACTGGTTTGGCAAAGGTAAAATGTCTAGCTATGACAAACTTAATTCCCTAGACTCAAAACCCTGAGCAGGTGTGAAAACAGCAAATCTAGTTAACTTCCCAATTCCCATAGAAATCTCCACTGGGAATATGACTTCGATGTGGCATTTCTAGGGAAAATTCCATTGTTAAAGGTGTTCTTAGAGAATCTCCCATGAGGCCTGCTTAGAGAAATTTTACCTATTTCTCTTTCAAACATGAGGTGTCAGTGGGTCTGACCCACCCTGATGATGAAATCTTAAAGGACAGCCTCACTTCCCTTCTGAAAATGCTCAGAAGGAGGCTTGGAAAACAGTCAACCAGAAGGTGACAGTCACAGGTGGAACTGGCCAGTTCGTATTTACAAGGCTCAGCCACACTGGATACTGTCTGTCATTTACACAGAACCTGAAGACCAGTTCAGTCACATATGGCTTTTGGGGAGGGAAAGGCAGACATGCATGGGATCAGGTGCAGAACTGGCAAAGTGAGAGTTACATAATCATTTTCTTTTTCTCCCTCTAGAAACAAATATAAACCTACTTTATGATGGCAGCCCTCATTTCCCAGAGAAGCACCTTTGCAATAATAACGCTATAGAATAAAAGCTTGAGCAACCAGGGGCATTTAGAAAAATAAAGCCTCCCAACTTCCAAGTACTGTGTTGTCATTACCCTGTTCCTTACATTTTCTGTCGGGAGCTCACCATATTCCTACATACTCCAGAACTGAAGGGCACAGTCATTGCCCCTCCCCAGTGGAGCTGCTTTGAGGAATAACTGAATTAACATGTGGACAGTCACTCTGAACAGTGTCTGGTACATTGAGTAAGCTCTCTATAAGTCATAGCTATTGATATGGTTGTGCTGGTATTGTTGAATGTGGCTCAATTAGCCACAACACACATATTACACGCCAAATATTTTTAAAGCAAATATGTGGCTTGTTTGTAGTTTTCATCTGTATTCTATATCCCATGGGGAGAATTCTAATTACGAAAGCAGCCATTTAAAAAAGATTAAAATATTTAAGCTACCTACTTTCTCTCTTATCTTTTAAACTTTGTAAATGTCTAAAGCAGGGCTTCTCCACCTAGGGGCTGTTGACATTTGGGGCTGGACAACTCCTTGTTGTGAGGGGGAATGCCCTGTGGACTGAATGATTTTTAGCAGCATCCCTGGGCTCTATTCACTAGGTGCCAGCGGCAGCCTCTTCCCAGTCTTAATAATCCAAAATCTCTCCAGACGTTGCCAAAATGTTCCTTGGGGGACAAAATTGCCCCTAACTGAGAATCCCTAGTCAGAGCTATTTTGAAATAGACGAATGAATTATAGACATAAGTTCTCTAAAATATGCCTCAAATGTGAGATGATATGCTCACACCAAGGATTTCACTTATGCCACAAATAGCATTTTACTAGAAGTAAACTGAAACCCAGAGTCCCACAGGAACAGTGAGATGCTTGGCACTAGCAAGTTATGGTGAGCAAAATAGTCCAAACTTGTTCATATATGCAAACTCAACATTTAATTTTCTGCAAGATTACCCACAATAATTACAAAGTTTCTATAAGACAGCCTTAAAAGCTTGGAACTATGAGATCCATAAGAATTGATCCTTTATCTTCTACCTTTGCTGTGTACTCTGTCTGTGGAACACAGCAAATGAATGTAGGCAATATTTTCCTCTAATTTCTAGGAGTACTAAAGTGAAACTTTACTGAAATTAAATTGATTATTAAATAATCTGATGGTGAGAAATACACAGTAAACTCTAACGTACAAACAACACTAAGGTAAACCGAAGACCATTTTGCTTATAAGCATGTATCCTTTAGCAGAACATAGTCGTTGCACATATAACTCATAGCTTGACACTCTAAAAGTAATGTTGAAATATTAGTTGGTACCGGTTAATGATGGTTTGAGGACAAAGAGTTGACATCTATATGATACCAGTTTGTTCAGTCTTCCAGTTACATACAGTATTTTTGAGGCAGTAGTAACAGCTTGAATAAACTGTCTACCAGGAATCTATGGTCAAATGCTGACTAATGCCAGATCAACTTGAACATTTCAGAGCCATTATCATAAGATATAATTTCTTTGTCATAGTCTTAGCATTAAGCCAGGCCAAGAAATCCACCCTAATACAAAGAGTTGTATTAGAATCTTACCTCCCTGATATTAATAGAGTTCATGTGAGAGAAGATACACATTCATTTTTTTCACCTTCTGATATCCACATGACTAATGAAGTCTCATTTCAAAGAGGGGAAAAAGACCCACAAGACTGACACCCATATTCTGGCTCAGTATCAGGCCAATGTGCTTTTCCCTTAAGGGTATTAGTTGCTTTGAAGAAGGAATGTTGCACCATGTCCACGCACACTAGATCTCATTTGGTTGTTCCCTCTCTTTCTAAGATGATGTTACTGACAGGGATTACTCTCTTATTACATGGTAAAGTGGGTAGGACTGCAGACAAACACGGGACCTAAGTTTGCAAGTACAAGGTCATTTCTCTTTGCGTAGAGCTACCTCAATTCCATCTTCTGAGAAGCAGATTATGATTCCATGCTACCATGTGATCTCACGATGACAGGAAAGCTTGAGGACTCAGGAGGGAAAATAAGTGATCTGCATCCTATGTGAGCCTTCAGGAGCTGCCGTACCCTTCCCTGTCTCCTTTCTTTAATTCTCCCATTGAGGACCAAGTCAGAATCCTTGCACCATCTGGTAGCCATGGATACCACACTCAACACACAATATGACCTTATGAATCTCTTTTTTTTTTTTTAATAAGGTCTCCAGGGGTGTTTAATCCCCTTCCTAACTTTCTTCACACTTAATCTCCAGTCCTGTCCTGCACCAACCCTCTTCTAAGGCTGGAATCTCTAAGAGGTATAATCAACCTGGCTCCAGATGTCAGAAAACCCCATTTCTAATGTTTTGCTATTTTTTTTACAAGCTGTGCCACTCTAAACAAGCCACGTAATCTTGCTAAATTAACTCAGCTGTAAAAGACAGATGATAACCTGTGACTTCATAAACTTTCACTACAAAAATATCATGTTATTAGAAGAAATACATTGAGAAAAACAGTTTAAGGGAGTCATTTTGCACATTATTTCAGTGGAAACAATTAGAAAACAATCATCAACAAGCACAGTTATTCTCAGGCAGCTTTGCTCATATGATCTTCTAAAGAAAAAGGTAAACAAGTCATCATTTTCCCCCCCTTCCAATTATTCTTTTCCCTTCTAGCATTAAATTACTCCAGTCCCTAACTTTAATTCTTCCCCTCCACCTCCAGCTTTTAAAAAGAATAATTGGGCAGTTCCCAGTATTTTCCCAAGAAGTACCTTAGGGCCTTTGACTAGTGGTCTAACTTCAGAGATTATACTTGTGATGGTTAATACCGAGTGTCAACTTGATTAGCTGGAAAGATGCAAAGTATTAATCCAGGGTGTGTCTGTGAGGGTGTTGCCAAAGGAGAGTCAGTGGTCTGGGAAAGGCAGACCCATTCTTCATCTGTGTGGGCACCATCTAATCAGCTGTCAGTGTGGCCAGGATATAAAGCAGGCAGAAAAACCTGAAAAGACTAGACTGGCCTAGCCTCCCAGCCTACAGCATTCTCCCATGGTGGCTCCTTCCTGCCCTCAAACATCAGACTCCAAGTTCTTCAGCTTTGGACTCAAACTGGTTCTCCTTTCTCCTCAGCTTGCAGACAGCCTATGGTGGGGCTTTGTAATCATATGAGTTAATACTTAATAAACTCATACACACACACACACTCACACACACACACACACACACACACACACACACACATATGCATATCCTATTAGTACTGTCCCTCTAGAGAACCTTGCCTAATACAAAAATTAACAATAATTAAACTGACTTAAGAAGGTTGCCTATCCTTGACTTTAACCTTTGAAATACAAGGATTTTGAATCTTCCTCTTTCCACTCTGCCTTACATTGCACCTCATTTCTCACACAACAGTTTGGGGCCTCTCCTCTTTTTCTGGTCCCCTACGCTTACTAAAACCCACATCTTCAAAACAAACATGTGGAGAAGAAAGTACCTCTCAGAAGGGAATTCCATCTGCTCTACAGACAGAGTGCCAGTGGGCCACATCACAGAAGCAGCAGGCATCTCTCTAGGGAAGACACCATAGTGTCTGGTGGACTCCAGGAAGCTACAGTACCAGAAGGCACAGGATTCTCTCCAGGCCCCAGCCTGTATTCTACAAAAATATAATGTTGTAAATCACAGTCCTCACATCATACCTTAAAGACCAGATGATGGTGTCCCAGACTCAAAGGCAATAGCAAAGCCTGCATAAAATGGTCACCTATTGCCATTTCCCAGAAAGACCTTCATTATATACAAAGATGTGTCTCTCCTCCAACCATGTGTCCCTAAGTTCCTAGAAGGTGATTCTAATTAGAAGAGATCACCAAAGTAGAGAAAAATCTTTCTGGGGCAAGGGTCCAGGGAGTGGGGGTAAAATGCAGAAAATGACTTTCATTTCAGCTGTAAGATCTTGTGATCTTAGGGAAACTGCATAATTCAGTTTCTTCATCTGTAAAATTGGGAAGAATGTGACTTATTTAGCTCACAATATTTTAAAAAATCAATTAAATGAGAGAAGTAAAAGCAATTTTAAAATAAAAATAATCAAATAGTAGTAAACACCCAGTATTCTAATATAGATTACTCTAATTTATGTCTGTATTTGCAAAAATACAACAGGACTGTAGAAAATCTCCAAAATTAAGGTTTTTTGTTTTTTGTTTTGTTTTGTTTTGTTTTGTTTTGTTTGAGACTGAGTCTCACTTTGTCACCCAGGCTGGAGTGCAGTGGCATGATCTCGGCTCACTGCAAACTCCGCCTCCTGGGTTCAAGCGATTCTCCTGCCTCAGCCTCCCACTTAACTGGGAGTACAGATACACATCACCAGGCCTGGGTAATTTTTTGTATTTTAGTAGAGACAGGGTTTCACCATGTTGGCCAGGCTGGTCTTGAACTCCTGACCTCAGGTGATCCACCCCAGCTCAGCCTCCCAAAGTGCTGGGGTTACAAGCAAGCCACCACGCCTGGCCAATGTTAAAATCTGAAAAAGCAAAATAATGCTTCTAACATTGTTTGTCCTCACATAAATATACCTGTACTTCTTTCTCTCCATGCCTCTTTCTGTGTCTATATCTTTACATGAATCTCTGTCTCAAACGGTAGCAAAACATAGTAGAAGAGTTCCCTGGATTCAAAGGTAAAATACAATAATGTAAATCTCAATTCCACTATTTCTAGTTGTGTTACCTTAGACAAAATAATGTCTGAAACGGAGATGATGGTCCCAGACAGTCTACTTACAGAACTGGAGGAGTATGAAATGAGGGACACCTACTTCTGCCTTTCTCTTTCCTCTCTCCACTTCCTCTTTTTCATCCTCCTCCTTCTTCCCATTTTTCCATTATTCTTATTCACCTCTTTCATTTCTTCTTTTCCATAAGAAAGAACTAAATCTGAGTTCTTTGATACTTCTGTGATTATTAAATAGCAAAATTCAGTTAATTAAGCTGTCTTTCATTGTGATTGCCTTCCATGTTTCTGGTATGAGTCCTCTGAATGCCCTAGAATAAATGCAGTTATGTATTGGGCCTCTCCTTCATTGGAAAAAATATATATATATTTTTTAAAAACCCTGCCAATTTTCTCTAACTTAATGAAGCAATATGTATATATATAGGAAAGTTTATGAATTTGAGGCTTGGCTCTGTCACTCATGAGTCTGTGTGAACTTGAGCACGTTTCATCATCTTTTGGGGGCTCAATTTTCTCATGTATAAGATAGGGGTAACAATATCTATCTCATAAGAGTAATGAGAGAATTAGATCAATTAAGATACCAGTAAAACACTTAGCCTAATGCTGGTTAGATGGTAGGTGAACAGTAAGGAGCAGATATCCTTACATTAAAATGAAAAATCAGTTTTATGTATTAATGGCACCACAACTAACTTCAATATTAGCAATTTGTAGGGAGAATTTCAAGATAGGATGCTGCCCTGTCAAATAGCTCAGAGACAAAAACCTCTAATAATGACTAATTGTTAATGAGTGCTTACTGTATGCCAGACACTTTTCTTGGTAATCTACATGTGTTCATTCATTTCATCCTCACAACAATCTGATGAAGTGGATACCATTATTATTTCAATCCAAGATGAGGAAAGACAGATGAAGAATAGTTGTCACTTCCCTAGGTCACTGCAGATAGATGAGCCAGAATTCAAACCTCTGGTGTCTAGTTCCAGAGCTGTGATGTAAAACATTTTCCAAAATCATCTTCCTCCAGGAAAGATGGCATCTTCTAGACCAACTGGTATGCTGCCAGTAATTTGTTACCAGTAAGAAAGCACTGGAGTCCACAGATTGTTTTCTTTTTAATTTAAATGAGTGCAGTTGCACTTATAATGTCATTCTTCCTGCTCAGTAACATTCTGATTTCCTCTCTAATGTTGAAAAGAAAGCTGTGCAATCCAGGCTGAAGCTCTGGTGTTACTCAGAGCCCAAGGCTCATCTGTGGTGTGTGCGTGCCACCCATCAGCATCAGCACCTCTGTCATCACCACCACAGTTATCACCACCGTCATTCCATTATATATTGATCACTCTATGCCAGGCCTGTGGTGATTCTTCACATACGTTTTGTGCATGTGTTACAGCAGAAGAAAACGTTGAAAACCAGTGGTCTACACCATTCCAGAGGTCTACTTATAAGGCTTTTCTCATCATTCTACCATATACCACTGGCCTGAAGAAGGAAAGAAGAGTACAATAATATTACTGGTATTTATTTTGTGTTAATCACTGGACTAGGCTTTTTACATATATAATCTTATATAATCCTCACAATAGGCCTAAAATATAGGCATTATAGTTATTTTAACCCTGGCTATACAATAAAGGAAACCACAGCTCAGAATGGCTATGTATCTTTTCCAAGGATTGCGGAATTTTGAAATTATAGCTTCAGGATTTGAACCAGACCTATAATGATGCTTTTGAGCAGTCCCTTTAAGATAGTTTTACCATTTTCTAAACTGGGTTTGTTTTTTTTTTTTTTAAGTCCTATAACACAAGCTCTCTCTTTTGTTATCTATTTATTAGAAAGTAGAAGCTCTCAACAAAGAACTAGATTGGGAATCTGAAATCACAAGTTATAGCCCTGGTTTTGCAGCTCACATGTTGTATGGACAACTTATTTATTTATTAAAATGAGGAGTTTCAGCTCTAACCTGCTATGTATTAGAAAAGCATAACAAATACCCACAGTCATTCATATGATATCCAGTCATCGGACATCTGCCATTTGCCCTTGGGAAAGAAGACTGCACAGAAAAGCCCACCACAGTGATGTGCTTGTTGACTATAGTACCAGACAAGGGTCGTTAAAGAGAAGGTTGGCTGGGAAGTGTGAGAAAGTCATCCACCTTGCAGCTGTCCCTGCCTGAAGAGGACCATGGCTAAATGAGGGTCTCTCTCTAGAGATCTCTGCTGGCACCTTGTCTTCATTCCTTTCTGAACAACCACCACAAAAAAAATCCTCATGAAGAGTATTGCCTTCTATATGCAACTGCCAAAAACCCAAGTGTAGGCAAAATCCATCTGACGGGATCTCTTAACTGCTTTGATTCACTTCTTAAAGGAGATTAGTTGTTGGAAGGTCACAGAGAAGCCATCCTACTGCACATTGCAGCTTGGGGTTTCAAAGCTTTCACTACTAAGGGAATCTCCGTGCTTGATGCCCCTTCTCTCCGTGCCGTTTAATCAATGAATCAACAAATAGTTACTGAGCAAGGCTTCCCTGGGGTCTGCGGGGTCACTTCAGATGTGGCTCTCCTGTTCAATAGCAGGAGAAAGAAAAACGGATTTTTCTGACTCCTCTTCAAGTTTCCATTTATAAAACCAGGGCTGGCATCAAAAGACTGTGGGTCTTCCGTCCCTCTTTTTTCATTTCCTGAACCCTCTGATTCACGAATAAAAAGGAAATGTTATGAAGCTGGGACAATATATAAAAGCTGGAAGGGAGGAAGGAAAGAAGGAAGAAAGAAAAGGAGGGAGAAAACAAGGAAGAAAGGAGGAAGGTAGAGAGAGAAGTAAAGAAAAGAGGAAGGGAAGAAAAGAAGGAATAAAGAAGGGAGGGAAGAGAGCAAGGGAGGGGCAACAGGAGAGAAGAATGAAAGAATGAGACCCTTAGATTTCAGGAAGGTCAAAAGACACAGTAAACACATAGACAATATTCCCAAGAGGTAGATCTTCGGTAGCATATACACTCCATGCTTACTAGCTGGCTAATTATTACTATTCTTTAGTATATATGATTATCTTTGTGAACCCCTACTTTTAAACTTTTAGATTGGTATAATTATGAGTGCCTTTAAATGTCCCTCTACCTTAACTCTACCTATAGGATCATACCTTAAAGGTGCATTTAGCCTCAATATCCACAGTATCAGAAATCCCAAATATTAAAAAAAAAAGAAAAACTCAACTAGTTTTTCTAAGTTGCATGAAAATTTAAATATATATATATATATATATATATATATATATATATATAACTTTTGGTTTTTAGCAATAATGTGACACAGGCTAGGTGCAGTGTGGCTCATGCCTGTAATCCTAGCTCTTCAGGAGGCCAAGGTAGGAAGATAACTTGAGCCTAGGAACACAAGAACAGCCTGAGCAACAAAGCAAAATGTTTTAAAAAATTGAGCCCAGGAGTTTAAGACTGAAGTAAGCTATGTTTGTGCCACTGCACTCCAGCCTGAGCAACAGCAGGACCCTATCTCAAAAAAATACTTTTGTTAAATAAAATACTATACTGTGCTACAAAATGAATCACCATCTCCCAAGTGATGGAAGTTACTGTGGTGTGAAATCGTCACTATGACAGGACCACACAATGAGGTGAACATCGTCCTTCTCTGTGAAGCACAGAGAGCAGGATTCTACTTCACTGCATTTTTCCTCAATCAAAAATATAGTCATCCCTCGGTATCCTTGGGGGTTGGTTCCAAGACTTCTGCATATACCAAAGCCCAAACATAACCAAATCCTGCAATCAGCCCTGCTGAACCCACATATACGAAAAGTCAGCCCTCTGTATATGGGTTTCACATCCCACAAATACTGTAGTTTTGATTGGTGTTAGGTTGCAAAAAAAAAAGGAAAAAATCCACCCACTAGTGGACTTGCACAGTTCAAACCCATGTTGTCCAAGGTTCAAGGTAATAATGAAAACAGCAACAGTTTGCTGGACACTTACTCTGCCAGACATGG
This sequence comes from Saimiri boliviensis, assembly GCF_048565385.1. Classification (NCBI taxonomy): domain Eukaryota; kingdom Metazoa; phylum Chordata; class Mammalia; order Primates; family Cebidae; genus Saimiri; species Saimiri boliviensis. Next base: position 68,790,257 of record NC_133462.1, read on the forward strand.
TGCTGAATACTTTCCATACGTTACCCCGTGTAACTCTTTCAACCAACATTGCTATACATTATTACCCTCACTCTACAGATGAGAATACGGAAGATAGATAGGTGAAGCAACTTTGCCTAAAATCTTAAACATTGTTAGGTCCAGAGCAAAACACCAACCCATGTCTGACTCCAAATATTTTGTTTCATAATCACCTTGTACCTAACACTTTTAGTCCTTTATTTCAGCTTGGAGAATCAAGGTGAGGAAAAGTAAAAACAGCATATTTTTATTATATTTTACCCCAAAATTCACTTACACTTGGTGTTTCCACACTTGCTTCAATTTGTTCCTTCCCCCCACACATAAGATTAATTACTAGAGTTTATTCTTTTATATCTTTTTGATAAACATAGCTGGTATTCGAATAGAAAACACACCATGAGACCACAGCATTAATCATGATATTCTGGAGAATTTTTCAGTCTAAGCATGCAATCAGGCTCTCCAACATCTTAAAAAGATTAAAAAAAAAAAAAACTTAAATATAAGTACTATGTTAACACTTAGCACTTATAGTTCTAAACAAAGAGTTTGCCAGATAAAACCTGGAGTGTATGTAGAGGGGGTTGATGCTTTTACATTTTATTGAGCTTCTAAATTATAACCCTCATGCTTTTTTCATGTGCTGATTGGTTCTATCACAGCAGAGGTATTAATAGAAAACTGCACACCTGAAATTCTACCATTCAGTATGACACCTGTGTATGTACAATGATGCATCTATTCAGAAGAATCTGTATGTTAAAAAGGAGTTAAAAGAGACATTATCTTTTGTTTCAGGATGACACAGTTATTTATACCATCTGTGTGTGGAAGGAGGTATGGTTCAAGAAACTGGTTCAGGTCTGTTTCACCTTGAGGCTCAGCACACCTAGACAGAGTCCTTTGCTTAAAGTGCCTGTGGTTTGCTTGAGACTGTGACTCTGAGCATCTTCGTTCCTGCATGCTATGTACTAGCTAGATCCACCCTCCAAATCTGGATAAAGACACGCCTATGCTTCCAAGTGTCCCCTTTACCCCCCTTAACTTTGGCTACTAGACTTCCTTCATTTATTTTTTGAAATAAGCATAGCAGGTAACAGCACACCAAACCAACCACGAGGTTAGCACTCAACACAGGTATAATAGGTATAATTTGCTTATTTTTCTTGGTTGAATGCAAATTTAAGCATACAATCATTTTCACATACCAAAACCACCTCTACCAAAGAAATGCAAATATTATTGTAATATCTGGTCCTTGTAGAACTCAAAAAATAACTGGGTGGATGGAGGAAAACCCTGAGGTTAGGACACAGCACTTCTCACAGTATCTGCATATGCGTATTACCATATTGCAGAAGTTGTTTCTAAAGCAAATAACAGTTTTCAGAAAGACCGAGTTTATGAATTAATCTAGAGACTCAGGATGAGAGAGAAGAGACAGTTGTACCATTTAAAAGCTGAGGAACGAAATGACCTATTCCTCTTGTGTCAAGACTTGAGAACTTCTAGTACGCAATTAGCATGACCTTCCACAAAGGAAGTCCTGAAATACAGACTTCCTTTTTGTTTCTAAAATAAAGGTACTTACCAGTGAAAATCCACAAGTCACCACACTTTGCCCAAAATCACACTGGCCGCCCTTCTCCATAGAAGCACAGAGTGGGACCTGCCAAGTTTGTGAGATAGCCACTTGGGTTGGTTGGAAATAGGTAAGGGGGGAAGAAGGGGGAGAAAAGAAAGACTTTCCCTTTAAAACTGAACAGAAGCTGATACCAAATCACATGACCTTTTACCGTAATTTCTATTAAAATCATTTCATGTCTGGTTGCCTCTGCTCTCCTGGCTCATTTGTATTGTTTACAACAAGTCATTGCACTGGCAGTTAGTGGTGGCTGAATCCATGGTTACCCGTTTTTACATTCACTAGTTAAATGGAATGCAGCTCTGCTGTGGGTTTCAGGGAGCAAGCTCTTAAGAAACCACAATCCAGCTATCAATCAGACTAACCTGAGAGAAATTAATCTTATAAACATAAGTATTGTTGCATATTAAAAATTGATAGGAAGGGAGCACGGGCTTTTATCGGTTGGAGTTAATTGGAGTTACAAAAGTGGACAAGCCGAGATTTGACTTAGAGCCTCAGAATGTTCAGTCTGTGGTCTCCATCTGACAGCCACTCACGTTGCGCATCTAAAAAGCTTTCAAGGGTAATACGACCACCCTTGAAAACAGATCCACCACTTTCCAAAATTTCTATGAGCATTTATCTGAGCTGAATGTTCTTAGAATCTAAGCAGTGGCTAAAGAGAGGTTTAACCAGACTGCAATCCTAGCAAAGTAACTTAAACAGATACATACAAGACAGTAAAACACCAAACAGACAGCACTGGGTAGGATTCAATTAAGACAAAACCTGAGTGGAATGCTCTTTACGAGTAAATTAAAACTGCAAACTAATATGTTTTACTGAGAGCAAGAACAGCACAAATTCATTCTGTTGTCTATGAATTTATGTGGTTAATTCTTTAAAAACATTCCCAAAGCTAACTTGTTTCTCAACAATTACAATTCCTAATAAAAATTTAGAAGTTTTATAGTTTAATGCCCATAGTAATTGTCCCACAAGTCACATCTAAATGCTAAATGAGAACAGCAAATAGTTAAAGCTAACATATTACAACCCCGTCTACTGCAAAGTCACTGTATCAGAAGCTAGAATTGATTTGTTTCCTCAGAACGAATTGAAAATGAATGTAACATAACGTCGGAAAAATCCCTCCTGCACTGCTAATCGGATATTGTATAATGGTTGATTGCAGCTTTGCCCTGTACTATTGCTGCCTAAATCATACATACTCACACGTTCTGGGTTCTTCCAAGAGTTTGGTGCAGTTTCAAGGACAAATGTCTTAAGGAAGCCTCTCTACCGTGCAGCAGGGAGCCTAGCTCGGATCTGATGACAAGAGCACAGTGCTAAATCTGACAACAGAGAAGGAAACTTCCTGTGTGAAGAGGAGATCTTGGAAAGTCTCAGGGTTAAAAAGGCTGCTTTAAATGTGCTGGTTGATTTGCTCCCTGGTTGTGTATACACAGTAGCAGCTGATCTGTGTTTGCAGCCCTGCAGAAAGGAACCTTTACTGAAAACCAATGGCATCACATTTCAGCAGAGCCGGTGCCAAGTGCTGGAGAGCAGAGCAACCTTTGACAACTTCACACAATTCACCCCAGCAGACTCACCACAGGTCAGAAAGGAATGTGGAAAGTATCTCCTCACCAGGTTTCATCTCAGGTGTGTTAGCGCAGTCCCCGGGAAACCACACACTGTCACTGGCTGGATTCTGACAACAGTGTAAGGTATTCTCGGGACTTCTACGTAGTTCCTGTCTCTGCTGTCCTGACCTACCGTGTACTATATTTTAACAGAAGCTTTAACATGAATCAGGATTTTTAAAAATGTATTTCCCTCGGCTTCTTACAGAAATCTTTGTATCTAAGGCTCCTCTGTTGTTCCTCAGAAATAAACTGAGGACAAAATCATGTAAGATCGGGTAGTCTAGTATCAACTTCTGCATTCTGTCTCCTGATGCAGAGGCTGGAATTTTAACATTACCATGTTGCTAGGGGCCATTTTAGTATTGTTCATTAGAAACTGGGGATGGCTGCAAAACTTCACGTCAACAGAACCAACTATTGCAGTGAGGCTATAGGGATGTTGGGAACGGACAAGCAATGAAGAACATGACATATTCCACTGTTCAGTAACATCCTTAACATGGAAGAGAGTGAAAATTCTAGACCTTGCCAACTCTAGTAGTGAAAGTTAAGACAGAGTAAGAGACAGAGAGACAGAGACAGAGACAGAGAGACAGAGACAGAGAGAGAGAGAGAGAGAGAGAGAGAGAGAGAGAGAGAGAGAAGGTAGGGGCGGCTGCTAGTGGCAGTAACAAACTTAATCCAAGTCATTGGTTAACCACTTCATTAACTGTGAGTTCCTCACTGCCCTTCCTTTCTATTCTGTCCCTATGACAAGTCCAGGTTATGGTATATTATATGGTATTTTTCACTATTGTCCTTTTTACTTCAAAGGGTAGAAGTCAGAACTGACAGTTTAACAAAAGGCCACATTAAATGTGTCAGGCAGTTCAGGAGAATGTTCCCCTACTTATCTGAAAGCCAGCCCAGGAGCTGCCTGGGCATCTGGTGAATTATCCAAGGTCTTTGCTTTTCATTTTGGCCACACTATTGTTCAGGAATAATGACAATTCCCTTACATCCAAGAGTCCACATCATGTAACGAATAGAGTGTGGGCTCTTGTGCCAAGTAGATTTCACTTCCTATCTCTACCACATCCTACCTACATGAGGTTGGAGGTTGCTTAAAAATCTCTGAACTTCTGTTTCCTCATCTGTGAAATGGAGTCAATATATCTACTATACACAACTTTTTGTGAAGTTTTAAAGAATAACACCTGTCAAGGGCTTACCACAGTGCCTGGCATGCATGCATTTACAAACATTTACTGAGCCTCCTCTCAGAGCCAGGCACAGTGCCAGACGCTGGGGGCACAAAGTCAATTAAGACACGGTCTCTACCCTCAAGTGCAGTTCCACACGTGTTACGTATTTCCTCCTTCCCTCCCAGAATTTGTGCAGTCCCTGTCATAAGGCATTAACACACTTTAAATGCTCTGTCTCATTTGATCCTTCCAACAGTCCTAGGAGACAGATGAAGCTACACTCACTTTACAAATAGGAAAATTTTGGCTTAAAGAGGTGAGGGTCACACAGCTAGTAAATTGCAGCCTAAACATCAATCCAAGCTCTCCGATTCTGTCAAGTACTCTTTAAGGTTTATATATGAATTGACCACATAGGGTTCGTATTTTGCATTATTTGATATCATACTCGTTATTTTTGCAGTGTCACGTAGATATATAATGCACTCCCTGCAGGTAGCATAAGTCCCTTAAACAGAAGCAATGTATCCTAAAATTACTTTGTATTCTCAAACAGACCTAGTATGATGCCAAAGATATTATCTGTTCAATAAATTTTTCTAAATTGAAAAAAAACTCAAGTTGGGTCAATTTTACGACCCAATATCACCCTCACAGAAATCTGGAACCCTTCAATAAAGGATGGTTTGGCAGTTATGTGTGGCCTTTGAGTGCTCATGCTGTCTACGTCATTACTTCCAAATAATTATATGCATGTCAAAGTTCTTAACACTGACTCATAATTAAACTCTCTGAAGATTGTTTTCTTCATTTGTTTAGCACGTATCCTGTACATTGAAGCCCTAATGAATTTTGGTAAGAGTGATTAAATATTTACTTTTTAATTCAAGCCTGACCCCAAGACATCTCTTGATTTCTGGGTCCACTCCAGTTTCTAGGTTTAACAGTTCACACACTGAAGAGTTCTGTTGATCATTATCTTGTAAATACAGCAATCTTGGGTAGAGTCTGATTTTTATACATACATGTTTGTACAAACAGCTTGAATTTCTTAAATAATTGTTGATCTACTACTTCATTTTACACATTAAAATGTAGCCCATTTCTGATGGAAGAATTAATTAGACATTTATCAGTGAACCACACATACAAATATTATTAAAAGGGATCTGTATAGTATCTAGAACTTAGATTTCAACTAATGTATTACAGTAATTAGTGCTTTTTGTTTGGTTGGTTGGTATTTTTTGGAGTTGGGGCCTTGCTCTGTTGCCCAGGCAGATCCCAATTCCAGGCCTCAAATGATCATCAAGCCTCAGCCTCCCAAGTAGCTGGGATTACAGGTGTGAGCCACTGCACCCAGCACTTACTATGTGCATTAGTTCTAATATTATACCCTGGGCATCTTTAAAAATAGAATTTGTAATACTATTTATAAGTCTTTACTGCCAAACAATGATTACTTCAGCCTTAAGAAAAATCCAGGAAATTTAGATTAATAGCAATGTCATGGCGAAAGCGCAAATGACAGGCGATATTCAGAGAAAGAACACAGTAACTGAATATATTGTTTTTGTTTCCAAAGTCAGTCACGTGTTCGTTTAGACAATCTGTAGCCATATGTAAGGGAAAGTAAACGTGCTCAAGTACTGGCACAGCATACGTTAGAATTATTAGGCTTGCTACCATCTTGACGTCCAGCTGCCCTGCAACTACTTCCTGCTTCCTCCCTGAAGTAACATGTAAAGCACCAACCACAATGCTTGCTCCACAGTGGAGCTCAACAAATTCACGTCAGCATGGCCAGATCTGGTCAGCACAGAGAACTGGTGGACCCAATGACTCTTCTTCACCACCTAAAATCAAGTAACTTTACAGTTTACAAGTACTTTTATACCCAAGTGTCTGACGCAACTCTTACATCCATCTTGAGAAGCAGAGTTTTATTATTCACAGTTTTATGATTATAAAGGTTCAAAGAATTAAATAATTTCTCAAAATCATTTAGGCAATAAGTGATCCAGTAGAGATTTTGAAATGAGCGCTCTAATTCCAAAGTCTTTTCTCATAACACACTGTCCTTTCCCTCCAGGGGATATGTGCACACACTAGTTTACCTCTTTTTCCTTTTGGCATCACATCCTGCAGCTCAGATAAATACAGACAAAGCTATTCCCTGTCCTTATTCGCCCCTCCACATACCCATCTGCCACCACCACACACCTCACCCTCTTCCTTATCCAATTGCTTCCATTTTTTTCTTCTCTCACAGCTTGGCCAACTACTTCAGAGAATAGCTTTTTTCTATCTCTATTTTTCCTCACTCCCACTGTTCAATGAATTTAGGTGTCAAAAGCCACATCTTATCACAAGTGATAAACTTAGAAGTACTGCTAATATTTCAGTATATCAGGCAAAGAAAAGACATATACTTTGCAACCAGTCTCAAAAAGTCCTGAAAGTTTCTAAGAATCCCTTTCAGATACTCTGCAATTGTTTCCATCTCTTTTAAACTTCCTGATACATGTCCATTCTCTTTAAACATCAATCATCCCAAGTCTAGATAAATGATAAACTATCATTCTGTTTTACTAGCCTTTGTATTATGTTTATCACTTGTATCATAATAAAACGTTCTTTACATTTTATTTATCACTGATAATATGCTATTTCACTCCAATAAGTCACAATTGGCTTTTAAGGTCTAGTCTAGGAAAGTAATCAGCATTTAAGACTATTTTCTATAGGACCAAAAAAAAAGAAAAAAAGGTGTTTTAAATATCTAATAATTAATTTACAATGAAAAAAATTTAATACAAACCAGACTAAATTTCATGAGGCTTTCATTCCAAACCACAGATACTGAGCTCATTTACCACTCTATATACTAATATTTCTAGTCATGGCATAAGACCACACTTAAGAAAATAATCAGTTTATAGAATGGAAATAAGTCAGATAATTAATTAATTGATTCATTATCACTCATTCACTAAACTCAGAAATACATGGGTGAAGTAAGTTGGAGACCATTGAGTCAAACCCCTTCATTTCAGAAACGAAGACACAAAGGTTCACTACTGCCCTCTGATGAAACAGGTAACTAGCTCATATGACAAACCCAGCTTAGCACCATTCTGAGTGACCTTTAGCTGAGGACTGACATCCGCTAGCATGCACATTAGCTACAAAGAACACAGTTCTAACTTTGAAGGTGATTGGGCCAAAGGATTATCAGGTATTATATCCCAATTCTGCAACCTTAGGAAAATAAATGTTCCTACTAAATAGAAAATGAATTTCTAATAACTGAATTAAACTGTTCATCTAAATAACCAACTTCAGATTTCTCTCCACACATAATAACTTGGAAAAATATATAGCCCGTGTTTACTATAGTACTATAGCTACAGTCTCTAAGAAAAGCTATAACTCGCTAACAATTTTCCTGATTTATGTTTGAAAACATACAGGGCATGAAATGATTTCTGCAACCTTACATTTTCCTCAAGAACACTGGTGGGCAGAAGATATATTCCAAAAATCATGTGGGATTGCTTGCCACGTCTACTTCTTTCATAGAAATGTATGATAAGCAATTATACATGCTCCACCAAAAACAGTCATTAGGCTTTTTTCCCCATTAAAGGAGGAAAGAAGAAAAAAGGAAGAATGGATTTTTTAAAAGCAAGAAACAGGAAAGAAAGAGGAAGTATGGGAGGGAACTCTGACAAAAGGATCTATTTTCAAATAATGTTTACAATGTAAAAACTGATTGCCTTCTTAAGGAAGACAGTGCAATAAATATTATTCTAAAGAACAGCTTGTAGATAATGTATGGTTATAAACTGTAACTCACTATACAAATGTTAGTTATTCTTGTTGTTAGTATTTAACATATATGGAAATTTGCTTACAACCTATAACTGTGTTAATAAAAATAGGTGTTTGTGAATATAAATTATATTGGTCATAAAATCAGACTTATTAATCTAATATATCTTAGAATGAGACCAAATTTAAATGGGCCACGCTATAACACAGATATCAGGAAACACTGTTTATCCTATCCCATTAGTATCTATCAGAATAGGAATGTAAAAGTTTTGCTATAGTTCACATAATGTTGGCAACCTGAATTTAAATCTTCACACCAGTAAACAATCGTTGCCAGGTATGCATATTTTCCAAGTTAAAAAATAATCTGCTTGTATAGGGAAAGTAAAATGAGCAAATTCATTTGTTACCATCCTTTTAAATATCCAGGTTATTTATTTTAGCAGATACACCATCAGAAACAATCATATAAGTAAATAAAATACCTTGCCTTGCATTTTTCCACAGGGGTCCCAAACACATTCAACCTTTTCTGTGTGATAACTATGATCATTACCTTGTTTAAATGAACAAAGTATCCTTTATAATAGAAATATAAATAAAGGCCTGATTTAAAACTGTAAATGATTATTCTTCACAACTATACGTATTATCAAGCATAATATTATAAATATGCTAGTAAACATCTGCATATGGTATACATGTCCAACAGAAATGGGAGATGAGATTTATCCCCAGCACAGTGGTGGGAGCAAGCTAAGGAGAAAGTGGTCTTTCCCAATGGGCTATGAATCAAGGATGGGTAAAGGAATGGGATCTAATCCCCAAGAAAAAGAGAACTTCCTTCTCTATGTGATAGACATAAAGAGTTGCAATAATTTCACAATAATTTTTATCAGGAATATACTACCAAGAATTTTTTCTTTAAGGTTTAAGAATTTTTCCAGTTCTCTGAACCATAAGACTGTGTGTATTGACCTTCTATTTCAAAAGGCTGTATTACTTTCTGCAATCATCTCTTAAAAGAAGGCCCCGTGGGCTCTGGCTCTCCTTTTTGGCCACCACCACCAATTCTAACACAAAATTGTATTACAAATTAGGTTCAAAATTATCTAAAGATTGTCCTTGACAAAGATTTTTTTTTTTGCGGGGAGGGGATGGAATGTCACTCTGTCACCAGGCTGTAGTAGCCTGTCACCAGGCTGCATCTTTCACCCGCTGGGGTAAAGGCCATTCTACTGCATGAGCCTGCATGTGCCTGTAGCTGGGATTACAGGCACGCGCCACCACACCCAGCTAATTTTTTTTATTTTTAGTAGAGACGGGGTTTCACCATGTTGGCCAGGATGGTCTCAATCTGACCTCATAAACCGCCTGCCTCACTCTCCCAAAGTGCTGGGATTACAGGTGTGAGCCAACGCATGTGGCTGAGAAAGATCTTTAAACTCTCCTATAGTACCACACTCACATCAGCTAGCATGAGAGGTTCAGAACACGTATAACTTACTCATGATTCTTTGCTCTGATTCCTAAAGCCCACTTACTCTACTGGGATGGCAGTGCCAACCTAAAAACTGAATTGCAAAAGCTGTATGATTTCACAGCTTTAAGAAACTGACAACAAAGTGACAGGAGAAAACTTCTTCCTTTGCACAAGCAGCTCTGGTGCATGATTTTGACTTTATAAAGATATTTTAAATGAATTTTTAAAAAATCACAATATTATGAAACTTGATAATCATTGCTTCAAAACGACAGACTCTATTGTTCATGGAAAAATTTTCCATTGGTTTTCTCATACCAGTGGTTCAATTGAAAGATTCCTCAACTACTCCCTGGAGAAATGTGAAGATCTGCATTTAAATGGATATATAGTATTTCCAAAAGCACAGTACCTAGAAGGCAGATACTGTCAAGGTTTCTTAGTGAGAATAACTCAAATTGTATTAGGTATATTTCAATACTGTAGCTATCCCCATTTCATAGGGCTCAAATTATATCCATAACATTCTTTTTCCTCTGTGCATTCTTCATAATATTGTTTTGAAAAGTTTAAATTAAGGCTGGCTTCATCACAAAGTCCTTGCAATAACAACAAGCCACTACTACTGTACATATCATCTCTGATGTGTACAGAAAAAGACCACAGAAGATAGCTTGGCCAGAAATGTTAAATAATTGAAAAGTATAATGACTTAATAGAGTAGTAAGCTTAGTTTACAATGCAGCCAATTTAAAGCCATAAAAATACTGTGTAAAAATTTTATCTTGTGGTTGACCATTACATATCCTATCTATTATTCAAAAGTATCTCAACAGTGTTTTTCTTCATTAATGTGACTTTTTGCATTTCCCTCAAAATCTTTCTATTCCCACATTTTTCCAACAATTTTGAAACAAATACAGAATTTCTATATTATATCAAAAATTCCCTTTACTAGGATAATGAGACCTTCGATGTCTAATTGAAACCAATTTCATAGAGTCAATCTGCAAGGCGTACTTTAACCTTGTTGGGTATGATTTGTTTTGCATCTAACAGAATCAAGCACATAAGGCATTTAAAAAAAAAAAAGACTAAAGCTACTTATATTGACACATCTATAAACAAAAGGAGAACTTCATAAATAACCCCCTTTCCTATGACACACTCATCCAAGGATTTGTCTGCATTAGAAAATGTCATAGGGCATCAGAAAAGTTTTGTCTTGAGTGTTCAGCTAAGGTGCATAGCACATCTGTGCCGAAGAAAAAAGAGACACTTAGGATCCATTTCAAACATAAGCCCGTTACCTCTGGCAGGCTCTTGCTAAAATTCAAGCTGCAACCAAAATGCCCCCGTAAACAAGGTTACCGAGAACAACCCCAGATATTCCTCTCAGCCACACTTTCCTCGGAGCCCTTCAGCTGTCTGCGGAATTAGTTATACCTTATCTTGCTTCACTACCATTCTCATGCTGATTCACATTCAGAACTCAAAATGAAAGATGAAATATCTTGAAGATCACTTAATATTGAAATACTGTTGCAGTAATAAGTCGTGCTCAGTCGGAGATGGGAACATGGTACTCTCTTGGTAACCTTTTAATTTCTGGAAAAATTGTACAGAATACATTGAAGAGCACACACGGAAACCTAATCGATTGATCTGCTCTATTTTGTTAAAGCAACACCCATCACAAACTCCCCTGGCTCCCCAGGCAATTCCCGGTAAAGAAGACCAGCCAGTTTCAGTATATAGCACGCACGAGGACTTTGATGCTATTTTGATTTATTAAAGAAAAGGAACGATCTTCTATCTACATTCATCACCCCAGTCAATGGACAGTTTTATGTGTTGTATGATACCATGCGCAATATACACACGTTTAATTCTACTTAATGCGAGTTTAAAGAGTTATGAGAATTGCTTTAGTAAAAAATAACAAAGCCATGCATAACAGACAAATGTACGCTTAAAAGATCATCTAGGCCTGCCTTCTTATATACTTAATTCTTTTTCTATATGAAAGAGATGAAACCCCATCAATGTCACTTCATCTCCATCAGTGTTTTCATGTCTCTTCTTCCTGTCAGGCATTCCTCAGATCCGATTTGAGAAATGTTCAAATTTCCCTCTCTTTTCCACAATGACAGAACTGTTTCTCAGGTTGGTTAACTCATTTTGATAACATCAAATCTGCCGGACAGGAGGAAAAAAAAAAAAGGAGAAGAACCCTGAAACCACTCCCCAATCCCATTTTTTCCCCCTGTCTTTTTCTCTAAGACATTTCTGACTCTTTTTCTCTCGCCTGCTGCTTCTGAATTTGGGCATTTTCCAAACACACTCCCCTATTTGGTCTTTGGGCAGCGTGAGAAACAAACGGAAGTTTCTCTTCAAAACTAGACCAAGTCATTCAGCTGCTCTGAAACATACTTCACAACATCCGCAGGTCTCTTGATCTTGACTTAAAGTATTAAGCAGGAGTGTTTTGAAAGTAGTAGGAGGTATATGGACCTAACAGCTTCTCTGAACCCACATGCTGAGAATTTTTTTTCTTTTTTTTTTTTTGAGAGAGAGCTATTTTCAACATTGCCCTCTGGTTTATGTTAGCGAAATCATTTGCTTTCTGTGTGTGTCTGTGTCTTATTGCATGGCCACTGGTTCTGGTACTACAACACAAACACAGCAAACGTGCTTCCCTAACATAAGCAGACCCATGTGGCAATTCACAACATAACCTAGGCAAGCACAATAAACAAACACATACATAATCATTCCACAGCACTGAGGCAGGCAGGGGTTTCTCCAGGCCCTTCCGGACTCTTCCAGAATTGCTCATTAAGATTCTGAAAGGGGGAGGGGGTGCAGCTAGGAAGAGGTTGCAGGAAGGGAAGAGAAGGGGAGGAGGGGAGCTTTGCCCTCTGTGTCTTTCTGTCTCTGAGACTCTCCGATCACCAAACAAGGCGTGCAGGGGTCTATCCTGCAGAGGTACTAACAGACTTGAGGGGTCGAATGAGGTAGATGGTTTAAAAGAGTTAAATGATGGCTGGGTGACCTCCGTGCAACTTCAGCGACTCCCTCGGGAAGGTGAAAGGGTTGGGGAGAGAGAAGGGAGGGAGAGAAGCGTAGAGGACAGGAGGGAGACACCTAGGACTCCAGCAGCAGCAACCACCAGAAGGATTTTCCAGCCCACGACAGCAGTCCTCAACTCCAGGCGACACCCTCTCCCCAACGACCCCCGCTCCAGATCCCCTCACCCTAACCCCTCCCGTCCCAGCGCCCTGACTCTGCCCTCACTCTTCACCACTTTACCGAGCACTGAAGTCTCTATCCAGGAAGGGGGATGGGAGGGGTGTTTAAAGAACAAATCTAATTGCAATTAGAATTTATCTGTGTCTCCAGCACACACGCTGACAGTTTTGCAGTCACGGTAAGGCAAGTCTACAAGAGGTGGGCAGTACTCATGGTTGTGTTATTGAGGGAGGGGTTGCTTTTTTTTTTTTTTTTTTTTCTTTTTCCGAGACACTCTAAGCAAGTGAAGGGGGAAGGGGGTAGCAATCTAGATTTCAACCAGAACTGCAAATAAAGAATGCCCCAGATGCAAATGTCTGTCTCCAGATGTTGATGATAAGGATTTGGACCAGTTACCTTGGCAGGGTCAGAACTGCAGCAGGTTAATCAGGTGAGTCGTCGGGGATTTTAAAGAAGCCGAAGCCGGTTTCTTTGGCTATGAAAGTCTACGAAACCCCCATGCAGGAACATTGCACATCTTACACACGCCTCCTTTCACTGGGCTCCCGCGACCTCGGCAGGCGAGGGGGTGCTGGCCGGCCCGCCGGTGGCAAGGGCACGGCCCCCCGCTCTGCCCCCGCGGGCGCGGGGCCGGCCTGGCACCCGGGGTCCGCGTCCCGAGCGGCTGTGCACTCACCGAGCCGGGCTGCGAGGGGCAGAGGGGCGCCCGCGGCTAGCCGGAGCGCCAAGGCGCCTCCCTTTTCTCTTGGTAGCGTCGGTCCGCACTCCCTGTGACCCAGGACGTCATGATGCCTGTCTGTTTTCTCAATGATAACTTGGCAGAAGAAGAGAGAGGCTGCCAGGTTCTCCTCGGGTGGTTACGTGGTATGTGCACGATTCTGTTTGCATGCGTTTCTCTCTCTTTTAAAAAATAAATATCTATATTTTTCTAAAAAAAAAAAAAAAAAAAAGATTCCCGGCACTGTCATGATTTGATTGCATTATTGCGTTTGCATAATTGACGCCTCTGGGTGTGTATATATGTGTACATATGCGTGTGATTTTTTTTTTCCCCCTTTAAATCCTGCTGCTCCTGCCGCAGCCGCTGCAAATGGAAAGCAAGCATGCGTTCATCTTTTGTCTTTCATTTTACCTTCAGGGTGACATTCAGTGCCAACTGCTCCCTTCTGACCGTCGCCAATCCCCGCCTGGGCAAAATAAATTTGAAAAACGTGGGGGGAGGGGATGGAAGAGCCCCCTCAGCTCGAAAGCTGGGGTTTTCATTCCTTCGACTAGGAATCCCAAACCTACCCAACCCACCTCCCAACCCTAAAAAACCATTTTCCCTTCTACCCACCGGGCCCAGGCAGAGAATCGGCACCGAGACAGCGAGGAGCATCCACCCGGGGCCAGACACTCATGCTCGCGGCTCGTACTTGCTGACTCGCATCTCTCAGTTGCATTCCCGGTGTGTAGGCCTCTCACAACTGGAGCTATTTTTGTCTCCCAGGGATGTTCTTTAAAGCCTTTTAAAAATGGGGAGGGGGCAGGGAAGAAAGAGCGAAAGACAAGTAGAGAGAAGGAGATCCAGAGAGAAGCCCAGACCCCTGGTTGAGGGACTCGACTGACACATCCTAAGATTTGGGGGAGGGGGGGTGCTCCGGGCATCTGGCCCACCAGGGGAGTCCGGAAGGGCAGAAAGGATAACTAGGTTTTATTTAACTTATTCTACAACAGCACGAAAACTTTGTCTTAATACAAAGATGTTATTGGTAATTATTCACTCTATTTGTCATTTTTATAATTCTGCTCAGAATCAGGAGTGGTCTCAGAATAATACTTAATGTTTATTTCTGCAAATATAAGAATGTATTTTAAGATGGTGTGGCCACATGACAGGTAAAGCACAGATCACTTCTTTTTCTAATATTTACTTTGTGTTATTTGTACATTGTTGGGTACGTTTCATGCAGTTTTGCTTAATTGAGTATATTACCTTAAGTGGCATATTTGTGATAAATAAATTCTAGCACCAGGTTTGGCAAATGCTTTGCCCTTCTTTATCATTAATTACCCATTTGGAGTAACAGAAAGTGTTTCGGAATTTTTATTTTCCCCAAGCCTGTGGTTGACCTTGGTCCCCATCATGTATTGGTGGAGTCACTGTTCCTACTAATTCCAAATTCCTAAAAGATGACAGCAGAAGCCGAGGTCACAAAAAATTAAGCATGGAGGAGAGTTTTGAATCTGAAAAGCATAGCTGATTGAGAGAAAAACTTCTGAATTCATCCATGATAATCTGCAGCTGCTTGAAGGTTTAAAAATAGTTTACCTATTTGAGAGGTTGGCTAAGTTTAATGAAAATAGCAAGTAACTTGCTAGACCTTTTCCCTTTAGAGTCACCGTCCAGGAATCATTGGCAAATTCCACCGGGAAGATATTGTAATTATGCAAGGACCAGATGATCTGAATTGGAGAAAGCAGACTAAGAGGGTCTGAGGACTACTGACTGATGGCCAGATCCCAAAACTTGGCTGGTGTCTCTCCACCTTGACGATTGGATGCAGCTTCTCTGTCCCCTTGGCATGCCAGAAGGATGAATCAGTGCCGTTTGTCGGGTTCTAGGATATTACCAGAGTCAAAGATGTTTCTAAAGAGGACAAAGGCCTACTGAGAACCCGAGGAGGGATCACTATAGATGTTATTAGTAACTTTCCAGTAACTATTCAAGAGGTACTTGTTAATATTCAATCTACCAACCTGGCTCTCCAGCTTTTTTACTTATTAACCTTGGAATTGGAACCTTGAAGACTCACCACAAAGCGAAAGAACCGTAACAATTTGACTAACTTTAATCCTCTGAAATCCAATTTTGTTTTGTTCTTTTCAGACAAATGCCTTCCATGCCATTTGTCACCAGTCCACACGCCAGTTCAGGCAGCCAAGTGGTTTCTTTCCCCAGGGGTGAGATATTTGAGCAACTAGCAAAGAGTAGAGGCAGTGTACCCAAGAACTCTGAGGTTTGAATAGATGCTTTATAAGCCCAGATTCTCTAAATCCAACTCTGCTTAGGAAGAGCTCTCTGTTGCTTATTCAAGTTTAAGCTCCACAGACTACTTTCAAGCCTTTATTTTCTGGCTTCACCCAAAATATAATAGTTAATATTGTTGGAACATGTTCATTTTCACTTCCCAGCCAAACCAAAGGGCATAAAAATGCTTACTAAGGTAGATGGAATGCATAGAAGGCAATGCCCTAAACTTTACTTGTGCTTAGAACTTGTAAATCTAATTAAACCTCCTCAACAATAGGGAAAGGGAAGTAGTATTATCCCCATTTCTGTATCAAGGAAACTGAGGCACAGAGAAGTTGAGTGATTTGCTCAAAGTTACACAGCTGGGGTTCAAATTCAAGTGCCCTGAGCTCTCACCATCAAGCTCTCTGCTTACCTACCTACCTATTCAAACTTATTTCCAACTACTGACATCACTGAGCCACGGTTAGTCAGGCTGGTCGCCCACTGCCCATCTCAGATACTCTGTTGACTCATACTGCTATCCCAGTGTCCAAGTATTCAGCTCCCTCTTTACCTCCCAATTCCTTTCTGAACAAATATGCATTTTTCTGCTTTCTCTTCGGGTTTACCTAACATAGTGCTAAGTACAACACGGGCTCTCATTAAGTATCTTCTGATGCATTAATTGACATAAAATTGCCTTATGGAGACCTAGAATGCCACTTTTCAATTTGACAGAAATTCAAAGTTTTACGTAGCAAAATTTTTCTCCTTTCAGCTGAAGAAATTGCAAGCTTATTTCTCCATTTCTTTAGACAGTCCCTAGAAAACAATTTAGGGAAACAGTTTATGATGAGGTAGAACTTCATAAATGGGGAGTGGGAAGGGTGAGCAGGTATAAAATTATAGTACTTGAAAAGCTACTGTAAACTTAACTATTATGACTTTATAGCTCTTATGAGTCTCCACTACATTTTGAATTTTTGACTGTCAAGAAATTAAAATTTCCATTTAAAAAGATGGGAAAACAAACAAGGACCTGTAGGCAGGAGATGTGTGATCTCACCTTGGAGCTGCTGCTACTGCTCGCTGTGTGACCTCTGGCATAGTATTGAACCATTCTGGGCCTCAGTTCCCTAAATGCATGAGGAAGAGTTGAACCGATCCCTGAGGTCCCTCCAGCTCCAAGCTTGCAAGTATGACACAGGATGTGAGAGAGAAGGAGAGCAAGCAAGAACACTCAGCCTGGAGTGAGACTGGTTTTTTTGAAGGATGCGGAAAAGATGCTGGAGAGCTCAGGTAAAGTTAGCCAAGTTTATGTTTCTAATCCCTGTGTACAGTTAAAGGCAGCTCCGGAAAAAAAAAATCCATACAAAAATGTGTTCAAATTTACATTTTCTGGTGGCTCATGCCTGTAATTACAGCGCTTTGGGAGGCCAGGGCAGGAGGATCACCTCAACTCAGGATTTTGAGACCAGCCTCGGCAATGTAATGAGACCCCTCTCTCTCCAAGGAATAGAAAAAAATTATCAGGGCATGATGGTTTGTGCCTGTTGTCCCAGCTACTCAGAAGGCTGAGGCAAGAGGATTGCTTGAGCCCCAAAGTCAAGGCTACAGTATGCAGTGATTATGACACTACACTACAGCCTAGGTGACAGAGTGAGACCCCTGTCTTAAAAAAAATACAAATAAAAACCCTACTCTTTCCACAACTGTCCTTTTTTATATGAGATGAAATTGTTATACATTTTTATTAATAATAAAATACTATTATTTGAGACAGGGTCTGGCTCTGTAGTCCAGGCTGGAGTACAGTGGCCTGATCATAGCTCACTGTAACCTCAAACTCCTGAGCTCGAGCCATCCTCCGCCTCAGACTCTGGAGTAGCTAGGACCACAGGTACATCCCACCATGCCCAGCTCTTTTTTAAGATTTTTTTGTAGAGATGAGGTCTCACTCTGTTGTCCAGGCTAGTCTCAAACTCCTGGACTCAGGCAGTCCACCTGCTTTCCCTTCCAGAGTTGCTGGAATTACTGGCATGAGCCACTGCACCCAGCCCTCAAGATGAAATGATCAACCACCATGTGTCCTAGTAGCTTACCGTATCAGCCAAAATGTTGTTAGTCATTATTCATGTGTGCCTAAAACTTTCTAACACTCCAAAATTGTTATATAGACCTAATTTGATATGAATGGATCCAACCTATTTTGTCTCGATGTCTTCAACTCATGCATAGCTTGAATTAAATCATGAAGAATGGAAGTCTACAGAGACTTGGGGGCTAGCATCAGAATGGGACTTTTTGCATATTTCCTGTTTATAACTAATTTAGTAAGCCTGTGTTCTTTTCCTTATTTGTCCTCATGTGTTGAATAATTACAACTCATTGACTTTCTCACCAGGCTTCTGTTAGGATAAAAATGAAGTAGCAGAAATGAGAAGGATACTACCAATATGACGAAATATTATGTCAGATGTGCCTCGTCTTACATCTGAGTTGTGTTTGTTAAAAGTTTACCCGGTTAGTAGAGAATGTGGAGACAAGATTTCAGGTCCCATGGCTGAGAATCTGAGCTGATTTCTATACATCTTGCTAGTTATAGGATTTTACAAAGTCCTGTAGCTAGTGAAGGGCAGAATTGAGATGGCTATGCAAAAAAATTGCCCTCCCCACAGTCCATTCTCAAAAGACATGGTACAAACTCTGGGAAAGTAGGCAACTAATCACATCTCACCCAGGACCAAATTCATTCAAACACTTATTTAAAATAAAAACGTTTATCAAGCCTCTGATATGAAAACAATTTCATATAAGGTAAATTCCTTAACCAGATTTCATTGTAGCTCTAGGGATCCATGGATGAATGAAGAAACTCTTGAAGTTGTAGGCTGTGAGTGTATATGTGTGTGTGTGTGTGTGTGTGTGTGTGTGTGTGTGTTGTTTTCAAGAAAAGATCCATAACTTTTGTCACATTCTCAGAAGGGTGCATGACTTCAGAAAGGTTAAGAACCACTGATGTAAATATCGTTTATTTAAAATTGAACTTAAAAAGAATAACACATTCATTTAAGCCAAATGTCATGATGGCTACAACGTACTGTATAATAATCACCAGTATTCAGAATGATGGCCTTGAGACACAATAAAAGCCTCAATCATCAAAGAAATTTATTTTCAAGATATTTGATTTAACTGACATGGGAAAGTGTTTAAACCTTTTAGAAAGATTTGAATATTGAATTAAAATGAGGTTTCTGCTTTTGTTTAAGCCAGCAGGGCAAGTCTCTGTGTGCTAAGCAAGGTGGATTCGTGTGGAAAACGATGCATTGTTTCAGAAAGTACAGTTAGGAGCCCACTGCAGTTGTTGAGGTGGCAAAGACTGGGGGACTGAAGCTACACCTTGGCAGTGGGGAGGCAGGAGGAACTGGAGGGGTATTTGGCAGGAAACTGAAATCAACAGACTTAAATGTCTAGCTTGGACAACTGAATTCAAATCGTAGGATATTAAAGAGATACCAATAAAGGTTTTGGTAAGAAAATAATGAATTTTGTTTAAAATGTTAAACGTAAAGGCCTCTGGAACAGCCAGATGCCATTGGCCTTGGGAAAGATTTAGAAGAGATTTATGAAGCATGGTGGCTTACACCTGTAGTCCCAGCTACTTGGGAGGATAGCTGGAACCCAGGAGTTTGGGGCTACAGTGCACCCTGGTCACACCTGTGAATAGCCACTGCACGCCAGCCTGGGCAACACTGCAAGACTGTCTCCACATTAAAAAAAAAAAAAAATATATATATATATATATACACACACACACACACACGTGTATATATATATACACACACACATGTATATATATACGTATATACATATATATACACGTGTACATATATACATGTATATATACATATATATATACACATATATATATTACATATATACGTGTGTGTGTATATATATTTACATTTTTTTTTTTTTTTGAGACAGAGTCTTGCTCTGTCTCTAGGCTGGCGTGCAGTGGTGCAATCTCGGCTCACTGCAACCTCCGCCTCCTGGGTTCAAGTGATTCTTCTGCCTCAGCTTCCCAAGTAGCTGGGACCACAGGCGTGTACCACCATGCCTGGCTAATTTTTTTGTATTTTTAGTAGAGACAGGGTTTCACCATGTTGGCCAGGATGGTCTTGATCTCTTGACCTCGTGATCCACCCGCCTCGGCCTCCCAAAGTGCTGGGATTACAGGCGTGAGCCACCACGCCCAGCCTAAAATATATATTTTTTAAAGAAGACATTGTGGCTGAAGAAATTTATTTGGGAATCATCAGTGAATTATTGATGGCTAAAGCTGGCAATAAAAGTGGGAAAAAATTATAAATGATCTAGGAGAGTCTGAAATAAAACTGCATTTATTTGAATGAGATCTCATTTTTAAAATATGAAATTATATAACACCCAAGGAAAAAGTTGGTGACTTTAAATATTTATAGACAACTCTATTTGTACCATACATTTCTGGAAAACTACTACCCACCTCAGAATTTTATTTTACATTGTGGGTTTTCTGGAGTTGTTGCATTGCAAGACTCCACTTTCCATTTGAGATAGCGCATTCTCTGCCTAGTTTTAGAAGGGAGAAAGAGTTTTCCTTGGCAATCAGGTTCAACTGGAAAAAATTATCAAGATGTCACCTGATGCCACAAGCTACCAACTACGTTCTCAGCCATGCGGACCTGCCAGCTGCTGAACCAGCAGAGGAAACTCGGCGTCACGGAAAGAACACTAAACTTAGAGTCAGACAGTTGAGTGTGAGTCTTATTTTTGCCTTTTACTGCTTTTGTGACCCTGGCCAAGTCATTCAACTTCCCAGAACCTGGATTTCCTCTTTAATAATTACCCTACCATCCTCCAACAATCCTCAGGTAATGATCCTTAGAGCACTGGTGTTTAGGAGATCGCCAAAGAAGTAGATTGAGCGAACCCAATCACATGTTTCAAAAGCCACCTCCTCAATTAACCTCCTCCAGGATGACGCCTCCTACTGTCCTCCCATGCAGCCCACTGCCCTTCATCTCTCTTTTCTCTCTACTTCCATCCATACACTGGTATCATTGTATTAATGCTTTAATTGTTATTCATATGTCTGTCTTTGCTGCCTTTTGTGTAAAAGATGTTTTAGTTATCTTTTTATTTCTGGTGCCTAGCACACAATAAGTGCTCCATAAATCCTAAATGAATAGACAATGATCAAGGAGAACATTTGTCTGCATCTGTTCCTATTCTCTGAAAATGCTTAAGATGAACTGGAAAATGGAAAAATGCTGGGCTAGCCTTACTGCTAGGCCATAGTCTACATACAGGTGCTCTGCTCAGAAGGCACCTCTCTCTCCAGCCTGGGCAACAGGGCAAAACCCCATCTCTACAAAAATTTTAAAAGTTAGCTGGGTGTCATGATGTGCACCTGTTGTCCCAGCTACTCAGCAGGTTGAGGTGGGAGGATCAGGATTGTGACTAGGGCTGAAGTTTTGGATTCTTGTCTAGAACAAAACAGTTCTTTAGACTTTCACAGACCCATAAAGCTTATCCCTTCTCCTTCAACCCATAAATCTGAGGCTGCAGTGAACCATGATCTCACCGCTGTACTCCACCCTATCTTTAAAAAAAAAAAAAAAAAAAAAAGACACCTCTCTATTACAAAACTCCGACATTTACTCTTTACTAAGCTACATTATGTGTACAATTCTAGTAGGAAATAAAGTGTCATTTCCCGATCAGACTTAAAACTCAAAGACTGAACTTCCAGCCAAGAAAATAACATTGACTTCATTTGACATTGATATGTAAATACTCAATACCAGGTTTTGCCAGAAAGCTAAGAAAAAAAAAAAAAATGACAGCAGGAGAAGCCACTGTAAAGCTAAAGGAGGGCTGCACAACCCAGTGTCCTGTTTTCAGATTCCTGAGGAATTGTCTTAAGCTCTCAATGATCGTGTATTTCACATTCTAAATGGAAATTTTATAACATTTAAGTATCAGGGTTACTGGGGAAGTTAAATGAGATAATGCATGTGATGTCATAATCCCTTGTCAAAGAAGGTAGCTGATAAAAGCAATTCTCCTCCCTCTCTTCCTATCTTTCTTCCTAACTGCTTACCTTCCCATAAGAAATGAGCATCAAGTTCATTGATTTGCAACCATGATCAACTTGTAAGCACTTCTTTTGACCAGGCTGCTAAAAAAATAAAGTTGATCTCAGGGATTCATTTATGATAATGGTCCCTACACTTTGCCACACACTGGAATCACTTGGAAAGCTTTTTAAAATCCTAATGCCCCAGTCACACCCATAGCAATTAGTCAGAACATCTGAGGGTGGGAACCTGGCAGTAGTATTACTTTACAACCCCCAAGTGATGCTAGTGAGCTCCAAAGTTAGGGAATCACTGGCAAATGTAGGAAAATGGGCCTGTGGCCAGTTAATTTTGTGGACTGAGCCTGTTGCAAACAGGGCTGATGTTTTGGATTCTTGTCTAGAACATGACAATTCTTAACATTTTCACAGACCTACAAAGCTTATCCCATCTCCTTCAACCTTCCATTGTCAAACTCTTTATAAACGAACCCCAGACAGAGTCTTAACAGTAAGTTGACTTTCTGAGTACCAAAAACACAAAAAGGTACATCATAAAACACTTATATTTGTAGTATTTTACTATTTAAAAAGGGCTTTCACACCTGATTTTATTTACTCTTCACAACAAGCCTGAGTAGCTGGCATTATTATTATGCCCAATTTATAGATGGGCATAATGAAGCCAAAAGGAAAGCTTAGCTTGCTCAGGGACAATGTGGCAGATACCAGTGTCATACCAAGGTCCAGGATTCCAGAATCGATGCTCTTTTCCTGGAGCATTCTGCCTCAGAAGCCCCAGTGATGACGGGCCAGTAGCAGCATATCTACATTTGAAGGTTGCTTTAGAGCTATGGTCTAGCTGCTCTATCGGATTAGGAGGGAAAACAGGAAGAAAAGGAGGGTGGAAGGGAGGGAGGGGAATATTGTTCATTATGTTTTGAGTTAAACAGGTTCCTTTCCAGGAGGCCTTGTCAAATTATTTAACATGCTTACAAGCATCGTAAGTTTCCAAAACTTATTATTTCCAAAGCAACGGAACGGTGAAACCATTTTTAGCTCAGCGTTTCTCAGGACTAACGTCCCATGGAATGTGATTTGATCTATGTTGCCATGGTTTTCCTCAGCTCCTTCAAGACTCTCTTAAAGTGGCACCCTCTTAGGGAGGACCACCCATGTCACCTGATTCAAAACAGAAACATCACCCTGCCGGCAGCCCGGTCCTCACCTGCTTTCCTGCTTTATTCTTTTTCCCCATGGCCCTTAACATCTTCTAATAGACTTTGTAATTTACTTACTTTCTTTACTGTCTCGTCTCCTATGTCTGTAAGCTCTATGAGGACAGGACATTCTTCAGTGATTTGTTTTTTCATGGTGATGGCTCCAAAAACCAAGAAAAGTGCCTGGCACAGAGTAGTTGTTCAATAAACACAGGATGTGAATGAATGGCTAATAAGAAATTGTGCCACGAAAGAAATGCAAAGACAACATCTTCTCCACAGTTAAGTGCCCTTTGAAAGTATCTTTTCCAGTCCAACTTATCCCTCATAATGAGCTAATGAAGTGGATATTATTTCTACCTTATAGAAAAATAAAATAACAGCAATTAGACCTGTGAGCAGAGTAAAAAAAAATTGGTTAAGCAAAAAGATTGTTAAATTAGAATAAATTCTTTTTAATTTTCTGTGTTATTATTGTGGCATAAAGCACACATGGTAGATATTTCCAACAATATCTATGAAATATAATATGAATAGCCATGAATTGTACCAAGGACCAATACATCAGCCCGGGAAGCTATTTTTTAACCACCAACACCAGACCAGGCTGAGATAGAAAACTTCAGAAGATCTCTGGTGCAAAAATGTTCATCGCCTGGACTCAGATTTTCCATCAGTCAAATGATTATTCTGAGAAATGTTCCCTAGAGTTCTCAAGGCAGCCAGCCTGCAACACAGGTGTTGGTTGGATACTCCTCACCATTGTACAAGAGCTCCACTATACAGTAACAATGCTTTGCATCCAGATAGAGCTTTTCTCTGTGAAGGTCAAAGTGTGGTGAACAATCAAACATAAGCAGGGATGATGATGGCCCATCAAGCTCAGAAAATAACCCAGTTGACCAATTCCTCTCCAAACACAGAGAGTAAAAATGAAGTGGAGAATCCGTAGTAATAATGTTAGATGAATGCTTTGTTCCTCTACATTTTCTTTTTATCCAGAAAAAAAAAAAAACCTCACATTTGTGAAGTGAGTTATTTTAGTAATGAAAGTAGTATTTATTAAACACACCAGAAACTGCAAATCCAAACAAGTATTTCCCTTCGAAATAGTCACTTGGGGAAGCTAGGTAATTACCTTAGTGATCCTGAGATTGCTCTAAACATTCTGGGAATTCCTTTTTTAAAATCACCTTCATAGATGGTTTAGGACTCATACAGAAAACCAGTATCATTTCGTTAAGGCTGTTCTTTATACAACAAAAATACATTTCATTCCCAAGCAAACTTGGTTGGTCAATGCAGTGGGTCATGAAGTTCCCATCAAAATATCTTCTTAAAAATACAGCATGCCAGGCTGACCCCAATACTCTACAGGAGGTCAAGACTGGAAATGGGAGTTTTTCTTTGAACGATGGATCACCCCAGGTGATTAGGATGCATCCAGTTTTCTTCATGAACTGTGGGTTAGAGTGCCTTGCTGGAGGGCAGAGTTGGAGTCTAAACCTTATCCTGAGCCAGTTAGTTGTATTAGCCCATTCCTGCATTGCTGTAAATACCCGATAGTGGGTAATTTATAAAGAAAAGAGGTTTAATTTTGGCTCGCAGTTCTGCAGACTGTACATTAAGCATAGTGCCGGCATCTGCTTCTGGTGAGGCCTCAGGAAGCTTACAATCATGGCAGAAGGTGAAGGGTGAGTCAGCACATCACATGGCAAAGAGTGGGAGCAAGAGAGAGGGATGAGAGTTGTTACTCTCTTTTTTTTTTTTTTTTTTTTTGAGACGGAGTTTCGCTCTTGTTACCCAGGCTGGAGTGCAATGGCACAATCTTGGCTCACCGCAACCTCCGCCTCCCGGGTTCAGGCAATTCTCCAGCCTCAGCCTCCTGAGTAGCTGGGATTACAGGCATGCGCCACCATGCCCAGCTAATTTTTTGTATTTTTAGTAGAGACAGGGTTTCACCATGTTGACCAGGATGGTCTCGATCTCTTGACCTCATGATCCACCTGCCTCGGCCTCCCAAAATGCTGGGATTACCGGCTTGAGCCACCGTGCCCAGCCATTACTCTCTTTTAAACAACCAGATCTTGAGTGAACTCAGAGAACTCACCCATTATCCCAAGAATGTCACAGAGCCACTCTTAAAGAATCTGCCTCCATGATCCAAACAGATCCCACCTTGATTATTATATTTCAACAGGAGATTTGGAGGGGACTGACATCCAAACTATATCATTAGTCTTCCTTTACTTTATGGCCACAAAGCCTAAATCTCTAACATCTAATCATTCATTCACTGATATAGCATCTTTGGAACCTTACCCTTTGTTTTATAAAGAGGAAGCTGTTGGTAATCAGATAGTCAAGTGAAAAGTGTTGATGGTTAGCTGGAAACATGCCTCTATTAGACACATATTCTTTCTTGCCTGGTTCTTTTGGCCAACCTTATGACTTCAACCTTTTCCTTGGAGACAGTCCAAAAGAGAATAAGGAGCAGAGGCTCTGGAATAAAACTGCCTGCAGTCAAATCCTTCCTGACCACCTAATAGGCAAGTTACTTAATCTGTCTGTGCCTCAGTTTCCCCCATCTGTGAAATGTAGCTAACACCTCCTAAGGATGCTGATAGGATTCAGTGAGATAAAACATATGCAAAGTTTAGTGCAGTGCTCATAGCTTTCAACTAATATTAGCTATTATTTTAAAACATGTGCTAGTGATTCTTAAGTCATGAATTCTAAATCTGACATCTCAACCTCTTTCCTTACCAGTAGTACACAGATGCCCATCAGCATTTCAAACTCACCAGAGAGTAAATTGAATTAAATATTGGCCCAACTTCCCAAATTGTTCTAGCTTATTGGCTCCCAGTCTTGATTCAAGGTATCATTGTCTGTAGGGTCGTTTAGTTCCCAAACCAAATCTATCTCAGATTCTTTCTTCTACCTCACTCCACCGCCCACATCAGAAAATACACACACCCGCATGCACATTCGTTTAGTTATAAAGTCATGTTGATTCTACCTTGACAAGTTTTCTTTCCTTTCCTCGTGTTATGTGTTTGTATTTTTAAACCAACATTTTAAAAGAAATTACTACATGCCAGATCGAAAGACTGTATATGCATCGATTCATAGAAATCTTTTAACAACCTTATGCAATAGGTGTTGTTACAGTTGTTTTACATATGTAAAAACGGAGGCACAAAGTGATTAGGAAACTTGCTGGGGTTCAATCAGCAAGTAAGTGTGGGAACTGGGAGTCAATCCCAGCAGCATGGCCCAGAGCTAAGCCTCTCACCACCATACAGCATTGCTATTATTTTTAAGATAATAATATATGTTATCAATACGACATACTCTCATGACAATCTTCTGATGTACATGCTGTTAAAATGCCTCTTTTACAGATGAGGGAATTGAAACCCATAGCGCATGAGTTGCCACTTCTCTAGTTTGGGTCTTCACTGTGTACTGCATGGGCTAATGAAATTACCTTCCCAAGTCTTCTCTGAACCTCTCTCTGCACACTTTTAAAAAGCTAAAATTTTTCCAATTACTTTACACTCAGACTTCTGAATAACCTTCCCCAAAGCATGGTTTTTGTCCTTCATTTATTCTTTAACACATATTTATTTAAAAACTATATTCCAAGCAATGTTTTTCTAATCCATCACTCATAGGTAAATCTGACATGGCTCTAGCCTACCACAGGCTCTTACTCTTTGGAAGAGACTGGCACATAAGCATCATTTCTATACATTGTAAAATGTGTCCTGCAGAGTAACACAGAAAAAGGCCTCTAAGGTAGCATATGGGGGTGGGTGGGAAGAATGGGTCAAAGAAGGCTAAGCACAAGCTGAGAGGCTTACAGTCAGCCAGGCAGCTGATGGGGGAGAGAGAAGGGGAATAAAGAAGAGAGGGCCTGCTTGGCAGAACGGAAATATGAACAAAAGCATAGAGACGCCTGTGAGCAGGAGACTGTAAATCATTCTGTCAAATAATTCTGTCATTCTGTGTCAAAGGGGTTTAGGGACTCAGTCCGGAAGGCCTGGATTGGAGATTTGTCTTGAAGCTTGGTTTATAGAGAGCACAATTTTTATATGTTTACTCTGTTCATTTGAGCTTGCTTGCAGGGAGTGGAAGTTGATTGAGAGTAGAGGACTGGAAGGCTCCTCCCTCAGTCAACCTTGGCACCACCACTGGTGCTGCTGGAAGATGAAGTGTAAGGCAGACGGTGAGAAGAAAGAGGGTTTCCCAGACAACTCAGGGAGTCTGGACTTCTTGCTGCAATGAGCAACAGTCAAAAGGTTTTAGGCCGGGCACCACAGCTCACACCTGTAATACCAGCACTTCGGGAGGCCAAGGTGAAAGGATCACTTGAGGTCAGGAGTTGGAGACCAGCCCGAAGAATACAGCAATACCTCATCTCTACAAAATAATAATAATAATAACAATAAATAAATCAGCCAAGCATGGTGGCATGTGCTTGTGGTCACAGCTACTTGGAAGGCTGAGGAGGGAGAATCACTTCAGCCCAGGAGTTTGAGTCTGCAGTGAGCTATGACTGTGCCACTGCACTCCGGCCTTGGTGACAGAGCAAGACTCTGCCTCCAAAAAGTAATTAATTAAAAGAAATTTTTAAAAAAGAATGACATGATTATATTTATGTTAATGAAAAGAATATTCGGATGATGAATCCTCCTCCAAGCCTCACAATCCTAAAGTGCTTTCCTAATGCCTAAAGAAGGAAGTTCTACCTCTTCAGCATTCCAGGAAGAAATGCCCAGCATTAAGGCCCTAAGGTACCAGTCTATTTTCTCTGTTTTAGAAACAGCAAAGCAGACTCAAGTGGCTGAAGTAAAATTCAAGGTAGGACAGGGTAGCGCACTGACAATAGCAGGGGAAAATAACAGAGAGATGGAGCCACTGGAAGGTTCTGATGGCAGGATCGACCTTACCTGGCTTATTATAAAAAGAAGCAGTTTGCTCTGATCCTGGATATCATGTAAAAATACGTAACTGTTCCGAGAAGAGGGCTTGGCACCCAAAACATCCTCTAATGCTGCTCTTCCTTCAGCACCCATTTCTTGTTAAGCTTCACAGATTCATACATCTGTTCTTCCCCATACTTACCTTTGACTCAAGAAGAAAATGACCTAAGTCCAAGATTGAACTGTCTTTTGTGTTTCTTGTAGCCCCTGTGAACAGTGCAGGTGTGGACACCACCTTGTTGAACTACTCAAGGACAATGCTGGTACCTACTGAGTTCTTAATTGTGGAAGATGCTGGAAGCTATTGTTTAAAACATATACAAAATGAGAAAGGAGCAAGTAGTAAGTCTCCATCAACTTGCAGTTAACATGGTAAAGTGGAAAAACAAAACAAAACAAAACAACAAAGAAAAACAAAAACAAAAACAAAAAACTCATGGAGCCTGGATTCAGATGGAGCCTGGATTCGGAAAACCTGGCTTCTAGACACGGCTCTATCATTCACCAGCTGAGTGGCCTTGGGTAATTAATTCAACTATCTGAGCTTCATTTCTTCATCTGTTCAGTGAAGATGATTCCTGCCTCAGTATTGAGGGGGGAGATACAAATGAAATGAAATGGGCAAAAGTGCTTTGTCAATGATGATAGGGTAAAGGAGAGTGAGATATCATCATCTTATCAGTTGACTGGTCCCCAAGCAGTATCTTGAAGTCACAGAACTGGAATGTAGGTAGGAAAGGGTCTTGAGAACCAAGAGTTGGGTGGCACAGGGCATTGGGCTTTAAGCAAAAAGAGGTGGAAAGAAACAGTGACTTCAACATGTGATGAGCAGCCAGTTTTCCCTTTCATAATAAATTTATATCCAATATTTTAAAATTGATAAAAAATTTGATAAACTCTATGGTTTCAGATTCATCATAACACTTTCTTAGGGATGTAGCTTCCATTGTAACAAATATTGGAGAAAGTTCCCATGACATTTCATCTCTAGGAAAGGGCATTTGAATGACCATGGTTAAGCATGTTCCACATGAATTTAGCTGGACAGTGAAGTGCAATATTCCATCTACTTCCTATATCCTGTGACCCTCTTTCCCAAAGAGGACTCCACCAGATCCACATGCAAATTTAGCTCAATTTGAGGTATGACATCCATCCAGAACCCTTGTCAGGGACAATCCAAGAAGGCTAATAATACTATGTCATGATCATTCTTCCTTTGGTCTTGTGGTGACTGGTATCCTGACTTCAGTAACTAACCTTCTTACTTCTATATCAAATCCCCATTTAGCTCTAGGCATAATCCTAATTTTAAAAAACAGTTATATGTTACACTCAGTGTGATTCAGGCATGTGCTAAGTGATTTATTATTTTTAATATCACAATACTCCTACAAGATAGGCACTGTTTTGTAATAGACTTTATAGAGGTTGGCGTTCAGAGAGACTAAATACTTGCTCAGGGCCATGTGTTAGTTATTGGGGAAATCAGGATTTGGACTGAGCTCTTCATCTCTCCTGCCTTATTCAGAATGGTCCCGGTGCTCAAACCTGGCTCCTGAATGCTGCTCCTGTGTCTGGGTC
Organism: Saimiri boliviensis; assembly: GCF_048565385.1. NCBI lineage: Eukaryota > Metazoa > Chordata > Mammalia > Primates > Cebidae > Saimiri > Saimiri boliviensis. The sequence goes on from NC_133462.1 coordinate 68,820,230, forward strand.
CTCTCTAAATTCTTCCAGTCTTTGTGGGTCACTGCCAGCTAGCCTCCCCTGGACTCGCTGGTTGGCTGGAATTGTCACCACTTACCACTTGCTGGACTTCCCCGATGCTGACTCTCGCAGGAGCATGCCTGTCTCTATGGTAACAGATCCTGCATACTATTCTCCTACTTAGATTCTCCACCCCCATTCTGCACCTGGACAATCAGCCTAGCACCTGCCCCATCCTAGTAGCCATCTCAAGTCTCAGTTTTTTCCAGCCTGTGATTTCCAAGCATGTGATGTTGGCTGTGTTACCTTGGAGTCTTCGAGGCGAAAATGTTAGAGGTCATGACATGGATACCAACAAAAATACTCACTTTCACCCTATTTCACTTTCTAGATAAACAGTATAAACATTGAAACCGTGTAATTATCACATTACAAACTAAATCCCTGTTCAAATCAGACTGTGATGAATTCAGTTGTTTATATAGAAGTTAAACATGAATGCAACATCCCAAAATTGGCAGCCACAATGATACACTTAATTGCTATAAATAAAAAAGTGAAAAATAAACCAAACACTGCATGTTCTCACTCATAGGCAGGTGTTGAACAACGAGAACACATGGGCACAGGGAGGGGAACGTCACACACTAGGGTCTGTTGGGGGTGGAGAGCTAGGGGAGGGACAGCAGGGGGTGGGGAGGTTGGGGAGGGCTAACATTGGGAGAAATGCCTGATGTAGGTGACTGAGGGATAGCGACATCAAACCACCATGACATGGGTGTACCTATGCAACAATCCTGCAAGATCTGCACATGTATCCCAGAACTTGAAGTACATTTAAAAAAAAAAAAAAGACTTTAGGCACCCCTAAGATTCAGAAAAGAAAATAATAAAATCCTGAGATAAGGGAGATGTCTTCAAATGCAGTAGTCTCTAAGTGATACATTTCAAACAGTGTTTAAGGAAGAGAACCATTGCTTTTGAAAGTAATGGTACTTAAAATCTCAATATATAATCCAGAGAAAAGAGCAGCCTCTCTGACTAAATGGCAATACAGATGAAGGTCAGACTTTTTCTAGGCTTTCCCTCTCTGTTCAGCCACTGTTCAGGAAGCTCCTCGTTTATACTACACACATACATCTACTCACGCACTCACATACACACTCATACGACTGGTTTCAGCCTTTTTTTTTTTTTTTTAAGCAGTTCTATGACTAATTCCTGCAAGTATTTAGTTCAGCGTGAATTAAGATGACAAGGTTGAAAAAGACATTGATGGTTTAACTTTGGGAACTGGATATAGAGGAAGAAGAAAAGCGGTAAGTTGTTTTGCATAAAGAGCCTCATGGATCAGGAGGGATTTTTTGAAACAAAAATTCCCTTAGCAGTCTTCTTGGTAACATCATCTATCCTGTTACAAGCTGCTTGACCAGCCTGAAGTTCTGCTGACATGGGGATCCTTAGCTTTGAATTTTGCCTCCTTCCTGCTGTGACCCACTCTATCTCTAGCCTCTCCGCTTGTAACCTTGACAACCTCCTTTGCCTGACTTTGAATTGTGAAAAACTCACTCCTGTCGCTGTAAAGTGGCTATTGCCATCAAAATTCTTCATGGCAAACAACAGATTCTGCCTCATTTTATACTTTCACCGAGCTCTGCATGTCCATGATGATTTAAAAGTCCATCTCTTGTCTCTTCCTTTCCATTCACCACCTACCTGGAACAAAAAAAACCTTTAAATCGGATCAACTAAGACAGTCTTAATAGATCTGGATGTATGGATTAGACTGATCATTGTTAATGTATTAATCTGTTTTGCAAGCTAAGCAGAGATACTATAGCAGAACTCAAACTTTGATTAATCTTAATATCCTCTGGCTGATAGGAATAGTCTGGCTTCATCTTAAAATTTGAAAGAAAAAAAGTGAAATTTGCCAATCTGTTATGTTACATCAGAAAAATTAAAGATAAGCAGATGAGAGTACTTCAAAATCTCCTGTTCCTTTGGAAACTTGGATAAGATTTCCTTCATAATGTTCACTAGATTTTGCATGATTCCAACTATTCTGCTTTGGATTAACAGTGTACCTCACATTAATTTTTATTACTGATGACTTTACCCCAGCATTCAGGCTACAACAATAATTTATTCGTGGGTGAATCAAATGTCAGTGCTTCCCTGATAGAGTCTTGTGTGATGTCTAGTTATGTCTTTTTACTTGGAAGCGAAAACTTATATATCGTACTTTTTTCCCCTTGGGGTTAGTTTGCAAAGTTTGTTTTCTTAGGCAACAGACATGGGAAAAGGTTTCAGTTCTTCTTAACAGTTGCATTTAAATGCATATATGAACATTTCATTGTAGGTAGTTGGGACTGAAAGTTCACAAAGAAGTTACATATTAGATATATGGTCTGTTTCAGTGCCCAAACTTAATGCTGAAATGTATGAGAAACTCTTCTAAAATTCAGTCTGAGCTACTTATGCACAAGGGCCATAGGACTGGCCTCCATACAATTATTTAAGATGTTATAGAGTATCTTCCATCTTTCTTATGCTTGGAAATAGTTAGATTTTATGACTGCTGAGTCAGAGCCAAAAAATATAATTTTATGCCATAAAATACAACCTTTTCCTTTGGCTGTGGAAATTTATATGTACATATTTATGTGCATATATAGATAAAAATCTTCATAAACAGAGTGGCCCATTTGAGATGAACTCTATTTAAGGCATGTCATTTCTGACTCTGATGATATTACTGCTATTTTTTTTTAAATCAGTGCCTCCCCATAACCTACCAAATTAAAAACAAATACTCTAAACTGCTATTCAAGTCTCTACCCAGTTTTTAAAAAATTTTTCCTGGTTTCTCTCCTAATTCTTGATGACACAAACTCTTAACCTTGCCAAAGAGACCAGATACAGTTGCCACTTGCTGAAATATTTGATTCTGTCTCAAACTCCACCACTATTTCCATTTGTCAAAATGCTAGTCATCCTTCAAATCTCTTCCTAAATGCTACCTCCTTTAGTTACCTCCCATCTCCTCCTATAAATATTTCTCTACAACTTGGACTTCCACCATTCCTTGCAGCTCTCTCTTATGGTATTTGCCCTAACTCTGCTTTGCTGTATACTTATCGATGTCATTTTCTTGTTATTCTTCCCTTGCTCCCATTACACCATACAATCTTTGAGGATAGGAATGTGATATAGTTTGGATGCTTGTCCCGACCCAAATGTCATCTCCTATGTTGGAGGTGAAACTTGGTGTAAGGTGATTGGATCATGAGGGCAGATTTCTCATGAATGGTTTAGCACCAGCCGCTTGGTTCTGTCTTTGCAATAGTGCGTGAGTTCTCGCAAGATCTGGTCATTTAAAAGTATATGGCACCTTCCCTGCCTCTCTCTCTCTTGCTCCTGCTTGGGATGTGCGTGACCCCTCTTCTCCTTCTGCCATGATTGTAAGTTTCCTGAGGCTTCCCCAGAAGTCAAGCAGATAGCCAGCACCATGCTTCCTGTAAAGCCTGCAGAACCATGGGCCAATTAAATCACTTTTCTTTATAAATTACCCAGTATCAGGTTTTTTGTTTGTTTGTTTGTTTGTTTGAGACAGAGTCTCACTCTGTCACCCAGGCTGGAGTGCAGTGGCATGATCTCGACTTACTGCAACCTCTACCTCCCTGGTTCAAGCAATTCTCCTGCCTCAGCCTCCCGAGTAGCTGGGACTACAGGCACCTGCCACCACACCCAACTAATTTTTGTATTTTTAGTAGAGACAGGGTTTCACCATATTGGCCAGGCTGTCTCAAACTCCTGACCTTGTGATCCACCCACCTTGGCCTCCCAAAGGCTGGGATTACAGGCGTGAGCCACCATGAGGTATTTCTTTACAGCAATGCAAGAATAATGCCTAACACAGGATATGTCCTGCTCTTCTTTGCAGAATTCAGTATCTAACCCAACCTCACATGAAATAGCTGTACCAGGGAGAAATAAAACAAAACTCTTAAATTAAATGGATCTTTTTAAAAATCTTTACAATAACATCTTTACAACAGATTGCATGGGCACGTGTGTTGAAATTATGATATGTAATAGTCCATAAACAAAAATGTAACGGGACAGCCTAAAAGCTAAGGGCTTTACCCCTCTGAGGGATTTTGGACAACATCAAATGTATGAGAGCAAAGCATCAGCTGGTTTTCCCACCAAGGTGCCCAGGTATAAATCAGTATAAACCAGTGGAGAAAATATTCTAAGAGAACTTCGTGGAATGAAATGGGAATGGAAGCTTTCTCCCATTTAAACACTATGCAAGGTTATTTTACATGGACATTGAGCAAAACACAAAAGAAATGGACTACAAACTCTGTTCCATATACTTTTTCACAACACCCACAGACCCAGATCCAGAAACCATCTTAAGCCCAAGCTAAGAGTAAAAGGCAACATCCCTTTTCTAATGATCAAACACATTCCCATGTGTTTGCCTGCTTACTTTGTGGGCTAAACTCAATGAAGCACCCAGTTATGCAGATATCATCAAAGGAGCCTGGGAGATAGCAAGATTTTCTGTTTTTAAAGGTAGTGGAGGGGAATATTCTAACCAAGAATTTCCCCAACCACAAAATGCACTCCTGCCCTGGGGGTCAGCAGGAGGCTGCCTTCACCTACCCCACCTGCTCTCATCACCAAGGGAGCCAAGTTTTCCAGATGGAAAGAAATCTCAAGGCATCCAATAGTCAAGAAAAAATTGGGGAATGAAATAGGCGAATGTGGCGAAGTTACAAAACATGAGTGGAAAATAAAGCAAAAAACCCCAAGAGGCCAGTGGCAAATGACCCCAGTCCATACCTAGCTCTGGTGTTAGTAAATTCGAAGAGATTTTAATTTCTGGCTTCCAGAACATACCATATACTTAAAGCATCTTTATGCTGGAGTAGGTGAGCCCTAACCTCCTTAAGGGGTAAATCATCCCTGTTTAGTTTCTAATTCTAAGCCCATCTGGCTTGCCTTGTTACTAAGGAGAAGGCTTTTCAAGGCCACATCCTGAAGCCCATGTGTCAGCCTCCTTCTCATCATCTGGGACACAGACGCCAAACACATGGCGCCCAGGCTGCCAGCCCCACCCAGCCTCAGCACCCAAGGCAAACACTGCCGATCAATCACAGCATCCTTTCATGCACGCTCCAAACATGGCCTCAGGATTGTTCTCAGCACAGCACTCTGAAAAGCAACTACCAGTTAACTAGAGTGAACTGAAACCACTATGCCTTTCCTGTGCTATGGCAACCCCTTCAAATCACCTAAAATTGTTCTCTGGGCTTCCAAAACTGGACTACTCCTCATCACTTTATCCTCCTGTAACCCCAATCTTCAGCTTGCTCACAACCATAGCAAACCATTGCCTTTTGCCTCTTTCTTGATGTGTTAGGCCATTCTTGCATTGCTATAAAGAAATACCCGAGACTGGATAATTTATAAAGAAAAGACATTTACTTGACTCATGGTTCTGAAGGCTTTATAAGAAGTATATTGGCATCTGCTTGGCTTCCAGGGACGCCTTAAGAAGCTTACAATCACGGCAGAGGGCAAAGGCAGAGCAGGCACATCATATGGTCAAAACAGGAGCGGGCAAGAGAGAATGGGTGAGGAGGTGCCACACACTTTGAAACAAGAAGATCTCACCAGAACTCACTGACTATCACAAGGACAGCACCCAGCCAGGCATGACAGATCTGCCCCATGATCCAAACATCTCCCACCTTCACCAATGGGGATAACATTTCAGCATGAAATTTGGGCAGGGACTAATATCCAGACTATATCACTTGATATTATCCTCTCAAGCAGGCTTATTCTATCACTGACCATAGGGAAACACTGACTCTAATTTTTGCTGTGTCTTTTCAGTTTCCAAGTCATTGCATGCCTCTGACCTTGAATTTTACTCAATTAACTCCTGGCTTTAAGTTCCTACCAGTCAGCCCTGCTTCTACCAAAGTTTTTTATCATGAATACCACTCAGTGTTAATGAATGTTCCAGAAGAGTCTTCATGTTTTAATTGTTTGCTGCAAGGGTGAAGCCATACAAGAAAATCTCCTAGGGCAAGGTCCTCAGTTAAGAAACAGAATACAGGTCAGTCACTGAGGACCAGGAGCCCAAGATGCCATCAGAGAGGCTCACTGAAATTGCCCCAGGGTCTCTTTTACCACCTCTTCCAACACATACCTTGAGAGCCATTAAGTCCCCAGGGCAGGTATAAGCTTAGGAGCCCACCACACCCCTCTCATTCATGGGATGTGACTGCACTATTTCATCACCTCAGCCCTCTCAGCACCCAGCTCACCCAAACAAAAGGTCAGCATTTTGACGCACCACTGTTAAAAGGTCACTGGGTCCTGCCGGAGACTATAAAATAGGGTACACTATCCAGCTGAAGTTAACAAATGAACCATTCTGACAGGGAGACACACGATTTCAAAATGTATGTACAGATTAGTCCATGGCATTCAAAACTATAGGAACAATAGAAGTGACCCAAAGAAGAAAGTCATTTTCACAAAGCTGGTAAGACTTCATAAACTTTTCAAGGCAAAAGTGTTTTTGTAAGATTTTTCCAGATTTAAATTTCTTATGTCTCTCTCACCTCACTGTGAAACCAGAGAGGCTCCTGAACCATCTCCCACATTGTCAGCTGTTGGCTATCAGTAGGCATGCCTGCCACCAATATCTCCCTGGGAGAGTGGTTGTTGGGTGGGCTCTGATAGTCACTGTGAAAATTAAAGATGGTCACAAACTGTGTGCTCTTCCTCTCATTGAGAAGACTACAGACTCACCCACTGAATATGAGCTAAGAGAACTCAGCAGAGTGACATCTGGAACTTCCAAAGCTTACTCTTAAGAAACACTGCCACTTACATCCAGATCTCTTGAAACATTCTCTCTCAGGACGTTCCCTCTTAGAATCCAGCCAAAGCCACAGGGAGAAGCCACATGGAGGTACTCAGGTTGACAGCCCCACCTGAGCTCCCAGATAATGGCCAGCCCTGTGAGTGATATATTTGCACATCCAACCCATTCAAGTCTTCTGATAAGCAAAGCCCTGCACCTGCCTGCCACTGCAGAAGAGACCCCAGGCAAGAACTATTGAGCCAAACACTTCCCAGATTTCTGATCCACAAAACCATGAGCAAAATAAAATGTTTATGCCACAAGGTTTTGGGGTGAGTTTTCACATAGCCATGTGAAATTTGCTCTCAGAAATATTCTATCATAAAAATCTAAAATAATAGTTTTGGAACCAGTGGCAAGCACTAGATCTTAGGACCTTGAGGAGATAGTTATGAAAGCTGCAAGATCTTCAAGGAGATGAGAACTTGAAAGACAAAGGGAACCATATGGGGGTGCTGGATAAAAGGGCACCTGAATTAAATACTGGCCAACAGTTGCCAAAACTATTTCCTACAGTAATGTGCAAAATAGAAGAGGCAGTGTACCTAAAGATCTTGAGGATCTGACTAAGATTTCCAGGCAGAATGTTGAAAGTTCTTTTTGTAGTTGCCTATAATAAATTCCGGAAGAGAGGGATGGATTAAAGAAAAGACTTTTCAAAAAATTTTAGCAGAATTTAAAGGAATTACAAAGGATCTCAGATTTGCTGTTTCAAAATAAATTGCTTCTCATCTCCAGTCTCCCTCTAAAAGGGTTTTCAACGTAAGAAATGGTTAATTACTTCAGGATAAAGATCAAATCCAGAGTCTTTCTTAAGACCTCAAGAAGGTTCAAATGGATGCCCCACAAAACTTTCAGCCACATGAAGGGTTTTCTAAGGATCTAAGAGCAAGCTTTGTAGACTCTCTCTGTGAATCAAGAGAATGTGCAAGCATGTGAACTGTGTTATTCTATAGGAGCTTCATATAGGACTCAAGACAGATAAGGATGTATCTTAAAGATATGGGAGACTGTTTATTAATAGAGTAAATACCAATAAGTCATGGGAAACCCATAGATTTTTTCAAGAGAATTGTATTGATAGAAGAACTGCCCACCTAGACTAAAAGAGACAGAGACAATACAAAATGGAAAGAGGCTAGACTGTTTCCTGGTGTTTCTACCAGCAGACATGAGCTTTTTTCTTTTTCTTAAGGAAGGTTGATTTAAAGGTGGAACCAATATATCAGAAAGTAAAGACAAGAGCCTCAGAGAGTAGCTCCAAGGTAGTAAGACTGGACTCTAATCAAGGAACCAGCAACATGTGACTGGCTTGATTTCAGAATTGCTATGGATCAGTAACTGCTCTGTGTCTCCCATCTCACCTCCCCCTTTTCTGAATGGGAATGTTCATAGGAGTTATCTTCTCTCTGTACCACCAACATATATTGGAGTAGGAGTGGGGCAGGTAACTTATCTTCAGATTAAGAGAAATCATTTTCAAGGAACTGCCCTGCTCCCTGGGAGCTCATCCACATGAGGATATGATTTAGATGACAAAATCCTGAACTTTAAACCAATGCTACAATAGGAAGAGACGTTTGGGGGCTTAGGAGGGAGTATTTTTCGTTTGGGAAGAAAAAAGATAGTTATCAGAAGGAAAACCTTACTTGATTAAAGGTATCTACTAACACTTTGTTACTCCTCCCTTTAAGAATCTGGGACAGGAACGGTGGCTTACACCTGTAATCCCAGCACTTTGGGAGGCTGAAATAGGAGGATCACTAGAGGTCAGGAGTTCAAGGCCAGCTTGGATAACATAGTGAGACTTCATCTCTACAAAAAAATTTAAAAATAATTAGCTGGGTGTAGTGGTGCATGCCTGCAGTCCCAGCTACTCCAGAGGCTGAGGCAGAAGGACTGCCTGAGCTCAGGAGCTAGTGGCTTCAGTGAGCTATCAACATATACTATTGCAAACACTCTAGCCTGGGTAATAGAGTTAGACCCTGTTTCTAAAAGAAAAAAGAATGTGCACTGGGAGAGAGTCGGAATCCTAATACTATTTATAGATAGGGCTCATCAAAGAGATTTGGGGTCTTTCCTTATACTGTCCCACAAAAAGTAAAAACTGTTAAGATTTAAAGGTTACTGTTAGTTTGATACACAAAACTTCAAATAAGTAATAGGTAGAAGAAAATAACCAACACACACAAAAATTTCTGGTGAGTGATGAATAAACTGTTGTGGGCCTTAGAGGTACCAGGAAGCCCATGCACTTTTTCAATTGTTATCCCCTCACACCTGTGGTCTCCCTACAGAGGGCAGCACCAGCAAGATCTTACATTCCTTACATTGCCTGTCAGCCAGCAAGACTTTGCATTCTTGCTGCACAGCAATTTGAGCAAGGCTGAAAAAAAAATTAGTTTTCTCAGATGAAGGTGTCTAATTGCAGCTGTGGTCTAACTTCAGGACAAAACAGAACGGGAACATTTGGGCTAATGGGAATGGGACCAAATCAAAGTGAGGTGCTTCTTCATTTCAATCGTAAATTTATTGGTGTTACTAACGTCTCAGAGTTGATTCTGAAAATAATTAATTAAACTTAAATTCAGTTTATTTACAGAACATTTTCACTGTCCTGAATGGGGTGCAGCTGTCATTTGTGCCTGGACATCCAAAAGGTTTTTACGGTTAAATGGTGTCTTCTCTGGAGGGATGTGCTTCGTGTGCGGAAGAGGGTAGCACTCCGTGTTGCTGAGGGAAAGAGGTTTCCATGTGTCACTGCGTGCCTCCACAATGCTACTCCTCCCTTTAAGAATTCCTTCTCTCAGCCAGGTGTGGTGGCTCACGCCTATAATCCCAGCACTTTGGGAGGCTGAGGCAGGCAGATCGCAAGGTCAGGAGATCGAGACCATCCTGGCCCACATGATGAAAGCCCATCTCTACTAAAAATACAAAAATTAGCTGGGCGTGGTGGCACACGCCCATAATCCCAGCTATCTGGTAGGCGGAGGCAGGAGAGTAGCTTGAACCAAAGAATCAGAGGTTGCAGTAAGCCAAGATGGCACCACTGCAATCCAGTCTGGCAACAGAGCAAGACTCCTTCTCAAAAAAAAGGGAAGAAGAAGAAGAAGGAAAAAAAATTTCTTCTCTCAGCTTTTAGGGAAACTATGACTAGGCATTTATTCTTACCTGCATTAAAACTCTCCACATGGGGAAAATTAAGTTTAGAATGCAGCATCATAAGTCTGCTCTCCCAGACTGAGTAACTTTCTTTAATATTGAGGGGTTATCTTTCTTCTTTGGATATTTATCTTTCTTTCTTTCTTCTTTGGATCTTCAGAGCACAGCACAGCACATACTATGTGGCTGCTACTCAATAAATGTCATTTGACATGAAAAGAGCCTCATCCATGCATGATTCAGAACAGCCCCTTCCTATCTGCCCCAACCAGCCTGGTTTCAGCATGATAGCAGGTAAACTTTTGCAAACTTATGCCCTACAGGGCCCTATATGGTCTGGTCCATAAACATTTCCCCCACGCACCCAACAATGTCTCTACTGCATCTTCTATGCTCATCCCCTTATTCACACTTCTCCAGCTTCACTATCCTGCCTGCTCAAACATACCAGGCATGCTCCTCCATTAGTACCCCTGTACTTGCTGGCCCCTCTGTCTGAAATGCTCCTCCCTGAAACTTCTGTCAGGTCATCATCCTCATTTCCTTCAGGTCCATACTCAAAAGTCACTGTGTCATGGATACCTTCTTTGTCTACTTGATCTAGATGTCACCCTCCCGTGCTCTCTTCCCTTCCTTTTTTTTTTTTTCTTCATAGCAGGTTTCATTATCTGAGGACATATGAAACAGTTTCTTCTTGCCCATCTACCTACTCATATTGCTTACTAAGTATCTCTCCACTAGAACATAAGCCATGAGAGCCACAGGACTTTTGTCTGTTTCATAACTATTCAGCTCCCAGAACAGTGCCCAATACTTAATATCTGCTCAATATAAAGTTGATAAAATAAATTCATGTATGAGTTTGTAGCAGGATACTTCCAATCCATAGAATAGCAGTTTCACAGATATTTCACAAGGGTAATTTTTATCCTAAGTGGATGAAGAAAGGAGAGAAAACAATAAAATATTTATTAGTGTATGTTTTTTCCCAAGATCCTGATCTCATACTCAGCCTGTTAAAATGTCTGGATTCTATGGAGGCATTATAGATAAAATAGATTAAGACAAGCACTTTTCCATTTTATGGATATAAATATCTTAATTACCTTGAGAGGAATGTATAAAGCCATCACTAGGGATAACAGTGATTGCTGGCAGGTCCTAACTCTGGTTGTCATCTCATTGGCAAGTTCCCAAATAAAGTAAAATGGTTTGCCACTAATTCAAACCAAACTAATAACAATCCCTGAGTTTCCTGATGTGTTTCAAGAAGAGAGCTCCTGTAGCATCTATTAGACTAATGGGCAACATTTGATCAAAAAGCTGAATGTTTTGACTGTAAGGATACCTACTTGAAATACAATATGGTAATAGAACAAATATTATGTCTTACAGTCTTATAAGGAAAGTTTCTCATAACCCCTCCACATTTCAAAACCCATACTGTCAGAATATTCTTAAGTCTAACTTTGATATTTCCTTTTATAATTTTTACATCACGGTGTGATGAAAGACAAGAAAGAAAAAGAGTCAGTCCTTCTGTTACTGAGAATGTGGCAACCACGATGCTTCCTACTTGCAAAGACAGTGTGGGCAAAGTTAGGGCTCTGCTTTTCTCCCACATCTTGTTTGCTTTCCCTCCTCTTTGAATACCTTCCCCATTCATGGCTCTGTTGATTATCTCTCACTCTCTCTTCCTACATCAGCCCATTGGGCTAGGGGTAGGTATAGAGTTGGCAAGAATCTCTATTAGAGGATTGAGGATAAATTTAAACATTTGGAACATTAAGAATGGGGCATGTAGTAACTGAAGATCTCTGGACAAATCAGTCAGCCTCATTAAGCATCAATTTCCTTATGTGTAAAACTGGGGCTTAAAAAATGCTTATCTTATAGGACTCTTAAAAGTGTTTTGTAAACCCAAAAATACCATATTGATGATAGTTATTAACATAAATAACAGCATATATAGAGAAAGATAGCATAGAGGTTAAAAAGATTAACTTTGCCATTTGTCATAACTGGGTTCAAATCCTGAATTGCATACTAAACAACTATGGAACCTTGGAAAGCCACATTGCTTCTCTAATCCCCAGCTTAGTTACACATAAGATGAGGATAACAATACTTTATGGAGATTTGTAAGGTTTAAGTAAAATAACAAATAAATAAAATTTTAAAATGAAATAAAATTGGCCAGCCACAGAGGTTCATGCCTGTAATCCCAGGGCTTTGGGAGGCTGAGGCAGGAGGATCGCTTGAGGCTAGGAGTTTGTGACCAGCCTGGCCAACACAGTGAGACCCCATCTCTACAAAAACAAAAATAAAAATAAACCTAGCCAAGGGTAGTGGCGTATGCCTGCAGTCCGAGGTTACTCTGGAGTCTGAGATGGATTGATCACTTGAGCCTAGGAGTTCAAAGCTATAGTGAGCCATGATCACACCACTGCACTCCAGCCTGGATGACAGAGCGAGACCCTGTCTCTAAAAATAAATAAATAAATAATAAAAATTAATTTAAAAATTAAATGAAGATATTATGGAATAATAAGCACTCAGTAAATATTTGATACTATTGTATATGCTATTAAACCCATTTCCAGGTTCAACTTGGTGATTTTCTTTGGCTTTCTCTTTAACAAACTGAGGTCCTTAATCTTCACTAAATGACATCATATCTTCAGTTTCTCTGGAATGGTTTTTGATACTATCATTACTTTTAGAGCATATTTATAGAAAGCATTTTCTAAAATAATTTAATTTATAAGGGTCAAGCAGATGATGTATATTTAATGCTTCACCAAAAAGTTAAAAATTATTTACATTTCACCAAAAGTTGCACTGAACTTGCTTTCACAAATTCATCTTGGTCACTATAAAGTCCATATCTGAAGCATCTTCCTAATCTAATAATAATAGTTAGAAATTATTCAGTACCTACTGTGAGTCAGATCCTGTTCTACATATTTTACTGATAATAACACTTAAAATTGTCCCAACAACCCTATGCAATAAGTATACCATTAATCCCATTATCCATGTGAGGAAACTCAAACCATGAGTAACATAATTTGGCCAGGGCTATACCACTAGTAAGTAGCTAAGGAAAGAAATGAGCCCAAACACTCTGATTCTGAATCCTTGGCTCTTAAAAGTCTGAATGCAAACATTAGCAGATCTAAGACCTACATTCAGTTTGGCTATCTTTGTGGCCTGCAGTTACCGAAAAACTGTCACAGCTATACTTTGCACTGTGTAGGTCTGGCCTCAGAGTCTATAGCTCTATCTAGTCCTGCTTGCCACAGCCAGTCATTAAAATCAATATGATTGGGCCATCAGTCACATGATGCTCAATTCTGATTCTCATCAAGATCAACAAGAATCTGTGGGCTCATTCAAGTCAACCTCTGTTCCCTCTGCTCACATTAGAAAGGGATTATGTAAGCTTACAAAGGAAGAGAATGAATCACACATGCAAAAAGAATGCATATAAAGGAGAGAAATACATGTTTTGGTCTCAGTTATCTGCATAGTTAATGTGGGGTTAAGATAGGTAGGGAGCCTTAAAAATGTAGATTTAAGACTGGTTGTGGTAGATCACACCTGTAATCTCAGCACTGTGGGAGGCCGGGGCCAGAGGATCATTTTAGGCCACGAGTTTAAAACCAGCCTGGGCAACATAATGAGACCCCATCTCTAGAAAAAAATAAAAAATCAGCCAAGTATGATAGCTTATACCTGTAGCCCCAGCTACTCCAGGGGCTGAGGCTAGCAGATCACTTGAGCCTAGCATTAGAGACTGAAGTGAGCCATGATCATGCTACTGCACTCCAGCCTGGGGACAAAGCAAGACCCTATCTCTAAAAACTAGATAGATAGATGAGAGATAGATAGATAGATGATAGATAGACAGACAGACAGATAGATAGATATACAAACACCAGACACAGATACAGATACAGATAGATTTCAAGAACCAATAAAGAATAATGTATCCAATTTCAGGGGTAGATTAAAAATAATTTTCATGCCATTTTGTGTTGATGAAATTAAAACAGCACTATTCATTACTGTGCACAAACAAGGTCTTGCAGAAATCAATTTTAAGGGGTCCACATCCCTATCACTGCACAGAGCATTTATTGAATTCGCATTGTTTCATCACAGATAGAGGCTGTTTGTGTGGTTATAACTAAATCCAACAGATTCAAAATACCATTCTGTCACTCCGACTCCAAGAAACAGTGGTAGGGCTTCAAAATTAATCCCTTCAGATACATGCTGTGAAAATAACCCAACAATGGACCATGTAAATCTGAAACCCTTTCTAGATTTGCCCTAAAGACTGAATCCTAACCTCCTATACAAATGAAAAAAAAAAAGAGCTAAAAAATAAAGAGTATTTCTTTTGTATCCACAAACCCTTTTCCCATGCATTCATTCTAATTTCATTTTGTCCTGCAGCATAAGGACATAGTTTTTTTGTTGGTTTTTTTTTTTTTTTAATAGTGCAATCTCTGTATTTTTCTTGTAGCTTGGTTGGCTTTGATTTACTTAGGAAAGACTATCCCTTGAGTAAACATTATATGATTTTAAAAATAACAGAGGCATTATTTGAAACAAAGGTTGGATTGGAAAGTAAATGTAAACTTAAGGTTTAATTACATTTTGTGTCATAATGTAAATTCTTAGCCAGGGATTTAAAACACTCTACAATTGAGCCCCAACTTGCCTTTCCAGTTTGTTATCCTTCTAATTACTGGTGTGGCAGAAGTTGAGTGGGCCTTGGGGTCGGTTAGATAATTTATTCACTAACATTTGCTGGGGAAATACTGTGTACAGGTTAGTGTAATAAGTACTTGGGATACAAAAATGGAAAAGATTAACAATAATAATAGGTAGATGTTGCTCCATTCCTTTGAGGAGCTCACAGTCTAATAAAAAGAAACATATACAAAAGTGATCAAAAAGTATATGAAGTAATAGAAATAAGCTTAATGTTCAGTGAGATGACTCCTCTTAGATTTCTCCAAGACACCACACATTCAAACTCTCTCCATACTAATTTTCTTCCAGGTTCCTGGCCTCCACGACCACCTTTGCCATACATCCAGGAATACAGGAACCATCCTTGACACCTCCCTCCCACTCCCTCGTCCTAGAAATATTTAATTTCATACCAAATCCTAGAAATATTTTATTTCATCTCCACTATCACAACCTTAATTCAATATATCAGAATCTCTTCCCTGAACTAACAAGTCTGGCATCATCAAATCAGCTAACACTCAAATTCATTATTCAAACATTAGCCAGATTGAATTCCACCCCCACCCCCACCCAACAATCAGATTATATATTCTTTATCTCATTTAAAGTGGCATCTCATTCCTCTTAGAAGAAAGAAAAACCTCCTTAACATGACTTACGGCGTTCTTCAGAGTCTAGCCTCTACCTCTCCTGCCTCATCCTATATCTCACTTTACCATCCACACCCCCACTGAACCCGGTTTTCATTCAACCCTTTCATACATCCCAAATTCCCTCTTAACATAGGGTTTTTGAATCACAGTTCCCTCTACCTACAGTTCATTTTTTTCATGTGGTTAATTCATCTTTCACATTTTAGCTCAAACATACCTCCTTGGTGAAGGTTCCCTTACTAGGCTTCCTGTAATGGACTCATAATTGTACCATTTTTTTTCATCTTCATAATATTTATCACAGTTATAATTTCACATTGTCTGTGGGAACATTTTATTAATGTCTGTTGCTGCCATTAGACTATAAGCTTCACATGGGCAGGGACCATATCTATTTCTGCTCATTGTGTCCAATGCTTAGCACAGTGCCTAGAGACACTCATCCAATCCATCACACTTGTAGAATAAATGAAACATAACAAGGAAAAAGTGATGGACTTTGCCTGGGGGAGGGCTGGGATAAGGTTACAGGAGAGGTATCAGCTGTGTTGGATCTTGAAGGATGATGTATACACACACACACACACACACACACACACACACACACACATCTATATACACTCATTTATTAGTCAGAAGGAACACACGAGCAGAGACAAAAGGAAATGCAACATTCCGACATTGCTCAATATAGCTGAAGCTGTGGGTATGATCCGTTTTGGGGAGGGGAATATTAAAGTGTCAGAAATGAGGCTGGAGAGATTCCGGGACTAAACCACAGAGGGCCTTTTGTGCTCTGCAAAGCAATTTGGACTTTTGCCATGGGAAATCACTGAAGGGTTGTAAAAAGGGAGTAAAATGATGATCAGATTTGCATTTTAGAAAAATCACTCTCCTGGTAGTGTGAAGGATGTCCTTGATAGGTTGATATTGGAGACAGGGTGACCAGTTAGGAGGCCAACTTACAAGTCTATGTGAGAGATGATGAGGCACGAACTGAGATAAAAACAGAGGATTAAGTGAAGCGAGCAGTTTCAACAGACATTTAGGAGATGAAAATGACTGGCAATGGAAAGGAAGGAAAAGTAAAAGTCAGAGCACACCGCCCTGTTCTCTGGACATCTGGGAGGACGGTGTGGCTATTAATCAAGTCAGAGAATATAAGATGAAGCATCAATTTGGGTAGAAGGCTGGGTATGGTTTTAAATTCATTGAGGTTTCATATCGGAGAGCCAGATTCTTGTACCAGAATGATGACTGCCTTTCAAAATTGTTTTTCCTCCTATTTCATCTAATAATGTTTCAGCCAAGAACCTAACCACCTACTAGTAACCATATTACAAAGCCTCCCTTGCAGCTAGCTGTGGCCATATGACTAAGTTCTTGATGGTATGATAGGAGCAGAAGGCAGCCTCTGTGCCATTTGCTTAAAAGGAAATTGCTTGTCCTGAATTTCTGCTCAGATAACCATGAGTTAGGTTAACTATGAAAATGACACAACACCTTAGAGGAAGGCAGGAAAGCAATCTGGAGATGAAGCAGACAGGCCAGATCAGTCATTCTTCTTGTTGGACCACTTATTCTGTAAGAAAGTAACTTTGCTTATTTCATCCGTTATATATTGTAGTTCCATTTTTAAGGGATCTCATTTTATATGATAAATAATATAGGCTGTCAAGTAAAGATATCCAAGAGACATCTGCCAACACTGTTCTGGATCTCCAGAAAGAGGCCTAGACTGACAAGGGAGCACTGATATTCATTAGCATGTAGACAGTAGTAGTTAAAACCATGGGAACAGACCAGAAAAAGAAAAGCAATCTGAAGACACACCTGGATTTGCATCCTAGCCCCACCTCTTATTAGTTATGTGATTTTGACTAAGTTACCTCTAAGAGCCTATATTCTATAAGCCTGTGATGACACCTGTATTAAGATAACTCTAACTGCTACGAAATATCAATCATCACATCTCAGTAGCTTCTTACAATGAGGATTTCTTATTCAGATGAAGCCCAGGCATATATACAGCAGAACCCAGGCTTCTTCATCCAGCGGCTCTTTCTCCCTTAGGATCTTAAATTCCTTCATTTACAGCCACTTCCATAGCCCACGGTAGGAAAGCCACACACCACACACACTTCTTAACCACTTTAGCCCGGAAGTGACATATACATTTTGTTCTTGAGAGCAATTATTTCATCCTAACTAGATGCAAAACAGCCTAGGAAATAGTATCCCCCTAGCAGTCACTTCCCAGCAGAAAAGCTATCCAATAGAAATGGTGCATGAATCTTTGGTGAAGCAGTGGCTTCAATAATATTCTGCTTTGTTTCTCATGGAAATGAAAAATGAAAAGGAATAGATAATATATCTAACAGTATATCATGCCTAAGGAACCCTAAATAATGTCAGCACTCACCTTCTTCCTCGTCATTCTCCTTCTTCCTCTATCCTGCATACATTTCTGCTACGTACTGAAAAGGCCTTTAGCTTTTCCATTTCAGTGTATTCATTACATTCTTGCCATTGTATACAAAATTTTAAGCACAATTCTTCCTTTTTCTGCTCCACCAATTCTACCTTTTTACATTCACCTGTATATTCATTGTAGCCTTATTCATAATAGCAAAGGCATGGAACCAACCCAAATGCCCATCGATGATGGACTGGATAAAGAAAATGTGGTACATATACACCATGGAATGCTATGCAGCCATAAAAAAGAATAAGATCATGTCCTTTGCAGGGACATGGATGAAGCATGAAGCTATCCTCAGCAAACTAACACAGGATCAGAAAACCAAACAACGCATGCTCTCACTTATAAGTGGGAGCTGAACAATGATAACACATGGACACAGAGAGACAACACACACTGGGGCCTGTTGGGGGAGTGTTGAGGGGCATGGCAAGTGCATTGGGGAAAAGAGCTAATGCATGCTATGCTTAATACCTGGGTGATGATAGTTACAACAAACCACTATGGTACACGCTTACCTATGTAACAAACCTGCACATCCTGCACATGTACCTCAAAACTTAAAAAAGTAAAATAATAATTTTTTTAAAATACCCATTTTGAAAGACCAGCATCAAAGCAATCTCCTGGAATAAGCTTTCTCTCATTCTTCATGGGCAGATGAAACCCCTTTAAGCCACTATCACAGCACATATAACCTTTGCATTTAGCGCTTTCCAGATGTTGGTTTGATATTATAACAATATGTGCACTCGCCTTCCCTGACTATCTCTGAGCCTAATGTGTAAGCTTCCTGAAGGCAGCAATTGCATTTAACGCCTCTTTGTTCGAAATGATCAAAAGAGTAAACTGAATTTAGACTTTAAATGGAAGACACCAACACTTAGAGATTTGAGATCTCCTCGCAATGAATGAAGAAGTAAACATTTATTCTGCAACTCCAGAAAGGAGGAATAAAGCAGTTTGTCCCAAGTATTTACTCATGTGATGACTGTCTGAATTACTGGGATAGTACTATTTTTCTTGATTTCACTTTGTATATCCATGAGGAAGCATGTGTGGTAAGACCTGCTTATGAATAAAGCATGTGCTTAATGTACAATAAAGCAACATATCTTTAAATATTATGATACCTAACAGAAACAACCCGTTCTGAAGAGGCTTCCTTAAGCACTCTGTGTGCATCAATCAAGGTGGTGATGTGGCAGTTTTCTGGGTAATTTGATAAATGTCAACAACCAAACTATTTAAATCCATCCATCAGATGAATACGCCATTCTCGAGTTATCTGAGCACTTGCCAGGTCACTTTGTTCTACTTAGCTATAGCCACTGCCTGAGGAAAGGAGGAATTAAGAAAAAAAAACAAGGTACTGGAACTTAGGTAGCTCACTGGAAATGCCTGTTTTCCTTTATCCAACAATGGTCCTCATAAAAGTGTGCAATACATAGAAAGGAGGTATGTTTCAGCGAATTAACTCATTCTATGTCCCTAGACAAAGGTTAGGTATCCCTCAAATAGTAAACAGCCTTCTGTGTAACAAGTGGTATGTGATCCCCTCTCATGATGCCCATCTCACACCAAATGGTCTAAGACGGCCTCAGAATTCCTGAAGCTGAACAACCCTCTGTCTTAACCATCAGCCAGCTGAAGAGACCAGAGACACATTCAGGGATCCACTCCATGTCTAAGTTCTCACTCCAGGGCCTCTGAAGATAGCTCAGGGCTGATCTGCATCCCCGAATACTAGCTCTCTCACAAGTCTGCTCACTGCCTATCCTATATCCCAGTGCTCACTAGGATATCAGAATAAGACTACCCTGAGGAGGGAGGAAAGTGGGATTCCATTTTTATAATATCCTCTATATCCATACCAGTACCACAAGGGTACTGGGCCTTCCAGGGGTCACAGGATTTCACTGGAGTATACTGTACTGCACTAGACCTGTGAGTTACTATCCACACAAAAGATACTGTGATAAATCTGGAAAACATCACATACCATAGTCCTCTTTCAGATATTCACAGTACATATTAGTACATACCAGACTCTGAAACACCCTAGAGCAATAAATCCATTTTTGAGATTGTTTCACAAATGTATTTGTCTATAAGAAAAATCTTCAGACAAAACACTTGTTGACATCTTCCCTCCATAGATTGTGGGTTGGCTCCATGAGTTGAGGAACCATGCCATTTTGTTCATTTCTTTTCCTCAAGTGCTTAACATAGTATTTGATACTTTAATAAATATTTAACAAATTAATGAATATTGTGTGGTAGTAGGGTCCTAAAGAACCAGCTTTGTAAAACTACGTGTTAAAAACATCACATATCTATGGACTACTTCAAGAACAACCTCCCTGAACTGGAAGATTACTTGGAATCTATTTAAATCCCAATGTGTAAGGCAACATTAAAAATACATTGGTATTGATTAATATCATATGTGGTCAGACAACTTCTTCTTTCCCCTCAAACTGTCTTTTCTTAGTATCAAATTACCTAACCAAATATTTCAAGATGTTTGGTATCTAGATCCCTGATGCTTAAATTTGCTGTGTATGAGAACTCTTGAAGGTATTACTAACATTTCTGAGTCCCAGGGATTCAGTATTTCTAGAGCAGGGCCCAGGCTGCTACATTTTCCACAAATAACGCAGGTCATTCTGACCTAGGTTTTTGGATGGAATGGACCCTCAGAAAAGCTGATCCAGAGATACTGTGAGCCGGGCACGGTGGCTCAAGCCTGTAATCCCAGCACTTTGGGAGGCTGAGGCGGGTGGATCACGAGGTCAGGAGATCGAGACCATCCTGGTCAACATGGTGAAACCCCGTCTCTACTAAAAAATACAAAAAATTAGCTGGGCATGGTGGCGCATGCCTGTAATCCCAGCTACTCAGGAGGCTGAGGCAGGAGAATTGCCTGAACCCAGGAGGCGGAGGTTGCGGTGAGCCAAGATCGCGCCATTGCACTCCTGACTGGGTAGCAAGAGCGAAACTCCGTCTCAAAAAAAAAAAAAAAAAAAAAAAAAAAGAGATACTGTGGTAGAGGAGGCCTGAACTTGTTATCAGAGGCCTGGGTTTGAGTCTCAGATGAGCATCCAGACTTGTTGTGAAGTCGTGGGCAGTAATCTCTAAGCCTCACTTTCTTCTCTGTAGGATTCAAAATACATTTTTCTTTACCTCCCTACCCAGCTACCTACCCCACCCCATAGCACTGTGCAGGAAGAAAGTGTCTATAAAACTCTACCGTGAAACCCAGCAGATACTTAACATATACTGTTCAATAAATCAATAAATTTGCCATTTCAACATTCTGTAATATTAAACAAATTACATCACACATGTGGTATAGTACAGAAAGGTTTTCTGCTGGTTATTCAGACACAGATAAAATGGCTGGACCAACTGTACTACACAGACCTGTGCCATCAGCCTAGCAAATTCCATAGTACACTTGGCCCATGTAATATGGACATAGTGCTGGTGAAATCATGGTGAGGGTCAAGCTATATGACAGTGGTCACAACACATCAAATATTAAAATATTTCTTCTGTTTGGTACCAGATCTTCAAAAAGCAGACTCTAATCTTAGGTAGGCAAATAGCCAGAGTCAACTTGGCTTGGTAGAGACACATGTACAAAAAGAAGGTTCCTGCTCATCAAGTAACCTCATTAATAATAATTAACCATTGTTAAAAAATTAGAGTGCACTGAAATACATGTAATGATAATATGGTACTCTACATATTCAATTATCCCTCCATTCAAAAGACCTTTCTGGAGCCCACACTACTCAGGCTAATTACTAGGAACACTGCCCAACTGCAGTGCATGAATACTTTGAAAGCATTAGACATTGGGTTGATTGTTTCCCAACTTTGCAGCATATTCTGAAGCCTGCTTTTAAATAGATGATATTACGTATTATTTACCTTTTGTGCATAAAATAATGAAATAAATGCTAAAACGGAAAAATCTCCACTTAAAAGAGTATTAGAGATTTCCAATTAGTGGGATGTCAACGATATTCCCTGTATATTGATTTATATTCATTTGCTTTTTGTGTTGGTATTTTCTACTCTTCTGATTTTAAACACTTAAATTGTAAATGCCTGTCCAAAGCCTCATTGCTCTGTGGTTAATGCTAACAGCAAGAGAACTTTGCGAAGCTCAACTCATGCTACAATGTTCATTTTCTGTGTGTATTACTGCCTTTTGCTTATACATTTTGGTTATAAGCTATCTTTTGTGCCTGTGTCTTATGTTTGCAGTAACAAACGTGATTAATGACAGGGCTTATGCAGGTAAACAGGTGAATAAATCATGCCAAGTTTGGTGACCCCATCAAAAGATGGCCTTGAAACTCACCTCCAGCTGATGGTTGTCATAAGAGAATGCAGGAGAGCAGTCCCAGCATTGCTAGACCTTCCAATGTTCCAAGAGAAGCCTAATGCATAATAGGTACTCAATAAGTATTTGTTGATTATCTGAAATCTCTAGATCATTTCACTCTAAGCAGCATAATGTGGTAGGTAATTGAGAACATGAACTTCTGAGTGAGACTGCCCGAGTTAAAAATCTAGCTCTGCCACTCATCAGCTATGTGACCTCGGGCAAGTTACAAAAAAACTCCATGCCTCAGTTTTCTAACCTGTAAAATGGGGGGTGGGGGGAATAATAGTACTCACTTTGTAGAATTGTTTAATTTTAAAATATTTTTTAAATCTTGGGGCAATGTCTGGTAGACTCTAAGTGCTACATTGAAAAGAAGACACACGAAAGCATCCAAATTTCTTTAAATATTCTTCATATGTAGAAAACATTTTCACATATGTTATTCCTTTTTGTCCCTACAATCATTGTCAGATAAAGGTGTTACTCTGCAGATTAGGAAACTGAATTTCCCTTGGGATCCCTTAGGATGTATTCAGGTGACAGCCACACATGTGCTTGTTGGCCATGGAAGAGCACTGTGCGCAGGTACTTAGGAAGTATTCAGGGGTTTGCCCATTAGCACACTCCATAAAATGACCAATACAGCAAGCTGATCCAAGACCTCTAGTGGACAAAATCAGAGGTATCCAAACCAGTGTGCATCGTAAATTTTCTTAATCACTAAACAATTAAAATAAAAATCTCATCCAAACCACTGCACTGGTTATTTTTAATCAATAAATTAATTGCCTAAAAGCAACCAATTCAAAATAATAGGCAAAGCCTTTACATTTAATAATATCCATTGATAGTCTTACTCTTTTATAAGTTTTGTCTTAAAAATGTTTTGCCATGATTTAGTTTCTCTTCTCTCTGACTCCAAGAACTTTCAGTAACTTTACAAGCATGCCATCTGACTACTGTGGCCTGTGTGTTAGAAACTGCTAAATTAGAAACACCGTGTCAACCTTTAGATTTTCCTGGTTGTTGTTGGTTTAAGGCAGCTCCTTAATGTTATTTAAACAGAGGAGATTATTTGAAATTTCTTGGTAGATGAATTTGATAATGATAATTTTAAAAAAATAACTACTGTCATCCTGAGATGAAAGATCTCATTCATAAGTTAGACACCTTATCTGAATAACTCAGGACTTCTTCAAAGAAAAAGGTCAATGTAGCCTTTCCTTTTCTTGAACAGCATTAACTTTACATACTCCCTGATAATCTGCATTTGGTAAAGTTGATTGGGCATTAAAGAAATGTCTTCTCTTTAATAAGGGTTGTAAATTTTTGTTTTGTGTTGTGATTAATCTGAGTCTTTTCATGGATATGTAATGTCTTTATTGTTTAAAATAATACTCCTGCCTCCTCAGGCTGAGTTAGGAGGATCACTTAAGTCCAGAAGTTGGACACCAGCCTGGGCAACACAGTGAGACCCCAGTCTCAAAAAAAATACTACTGGGAATTCATCAAAATTAAAAACTTGTATGAATAACAGAGGACTATCAACAAAGTAAAAAAAAAAACCCACAGAATAGGAGAAAATACAAATATGTGCAAATCCTGTATCTTACGGTTGAATATTCAGAATGTATAAAGAACTCTTGCAACTCAACAACAAAGAGACAAAAACCCCAATTTAAAAATTGTCAAGACTCTGAATAGACATTTCTCCAAAGAGAATGTACAAATGGCCAATAAGCACATGAAAATATACTTGGCATCATTAGTTATTAGGAAAATACAAATCAAAATGACAGTGAATTACCACTTCCACCCACTAGGCTGGCTATCAGAAATAAAGCAAAATAAATGTTGATAAGCAATGTAGAAATTGGATCCCACATACATTTTCGGTGGGAATATAAAATTACGCAGCTACTGTGGAAAGCAGTATGATAGTTCCTAAACAAAGTTAGACCCAAGAGAACAGAAACCGTATGTTTAAACAAAACTTTGTACACAGGTCTTCACAGCAGCATTATTTCTAATAGCTCAAAAGTGGAAACAACCCAAATGTCTATCAACTGATGAATGTGTAAACAAAATGTGATATATCCATAAAACTGAATATTATTCAGCCATAAAGAGGAATGAAGAACTGACTCATGTTACAATATGGATGAACCTTGATAACAAGTGAAGTTATACAAAGATAATAAGAGAAAGCAGCCAGATACAGAAGGCCAAATGTTAAAAGATTCCAATTATAAAATGTCCAGAATAGGCAAACCTAGAGAGACAGAAAGAAGATTAAGGCTTGGCAGTGGCTGAAGGGGAGGGAAGAATGAGGAGTGACTGCTTAGGGGATGAGCTTTCCTTCTGGAGTGTTAAAAAATGTTCTGGATTTAGATGCTGGTGATGGTTGGACATCATTGTGAATTTAAAAAAAAAAACACTATATTCCTTTAAATGATTAAAATAATAAATGTGATGTTATGTGAAGTTTAACTCACTAAAAAGTAAGTATTTACTTGAACCCCCAGTGGAAGAAGCTTCTTCTTCCCATATAAAATAATGTCACACAATATATCACCCAAATGATTTTAAGGAGTAGAATACTGCATCTACATCTCAATGATCAGCAGCTGAAATGTTGTCCTTATTGCCTTTATTTCATTGTGCCACTTATCATTTGCCCTTTAATCTCATTCTTGATTTGTCACATCAATAGCAGAAACTGCAACTTTACTTATTTACTTATTTATGTAGAGGACGGTGTCACTATGTGGTGCAGGCTGGAGTATAGTAGTGGGATCCTAGCTCACTGCAGCCTTGAACTCCTGGGCTCAAACTATTTTCCTGCCTCAGCCTCCTGAGTAGCTAGGACTACGGGCATGAACCACCATGCCTGGCTAATTTTTCTTTTTCTTTTTGTAGGTAAGAGATCTCGCTATGTTGCTCAGGCTGGTCTCAAACTCCTAGCCTCAAGCAATTCTCTCCCTTGGGCTCCCAAAGAGCTGGGATTGCAGGTGTGAGCCATTGCACTGGACCTGAAATGTCACCTTTCCTGATGTTACATCTCCACTTCCAAATATTCACTGTCAATAGTTTAGCTAATTTGGCAATCATCAATTAATGAATATGTGTAAGAATTTTCTCTCTTCTAAATTACATTAAAATGTTTAATGAAAAATAACTGAAAATTATTCTGGTAAGAGGGGGATATAATTTTTCAGAAATCAATAACTTGAATATTATTTTAATTTATATGAGATCAATGAATCAGAAGCAATGATGTATTTGACAGAAAAAAAATAAAGAACATTGGAGCCTAAGTATTCATCAAGCCTTCCTGAAAAAGAAGACATACATTTTCTACATTTTCCCCCACAAAGAGATGTCTTTTTTTTCTAACTATTAAGACATTGGCAGTAAAATATAGCTTAAATGAGTCAACAGAATATACTATATTGCCCCAAATTTAATTTTTCTGAATTGTAAACTCCTGTCAGATAGGTTGTACAGGTGGATATGTTGAAACAATCTCATTTAAACACATACTTGTTAAAGCAATTAATGGCAGATTCAGTTGGATTAGAGCAGGCATCCCCAAACTGCGGCCCCCTGAGGCCATTTATCCGGCCCCCGCCACACTTCGGGAAGGGGCACCTCTTTCATTGGTGATCAGTGAGAGGAGCACAGTATGTGGTGGCCCTCCAACGGTCTGAGGGACAGTGAACTGGCCCCCTGTGTAAAAAGTTTGGGGACACCTGGATTAGAGAATCTAATTCTAAAGAAGTATGCTAAAGTTAAACGAAAAGTTCTAAAAATATGTTCAGTTGTCCATTAATTTCAAAGGTCCAATTTCTTGAAGTAAATACCCAACTTATGATTTTCAAATACCTCAAAGAAAATTTCTACATAAAAAGTCATGTTTGTCTTCTATGATGTGTCTATTTAAATGTTAGTATAACCATATTTATTAATGACCAGGTTTATTCCAAATAGGCAGAAAAGAAAAAAAAAACAGTAAGCAAGCATTTGAATAATTCAGGTTAAAAAAATCTTCACTTTCATCTCAAGTATGTGTCTAACTCAGGTGAAAACAAAGGCAGTTTTAGCTAGAACTACCCGGAGAACTGAAGTGGGAGTAATCCTGTCCCACAAAATCCAAACATATCTGGTTCATGTGCTGTTATCGTAAGGAAATTTGAGAAATACAGCAACTGAAACCAACCTGTTGAAGGTGACCAAGAACTGGAAGAAAGTAAATGCTTTTCCTTTATGTGAAAATGAAGTGAGATATTGGAGGGCGCAGAAGACTTTGCAGGCTGCATACATATTCAGTGGTCAACATCTAAAAATCCTCAGCCAGAATACAGCCCTGAATGTGTGGCTAATATAGTTATATAATCAGAGAATTCTATTTCTTCACTTAAGAGGAAAAATTTGAGTTAAAATTGGTGAGACATAATAGGAGAGCATCAAGTTAATTGAATTTTCTTGTCAAAGAGTCACTTAGTTCTCTGGGTTCTCCATAATTCCCTCCCTCCTGCCATCTGGATTTCAGGCCTCTGCTCTTTGCCTTGAAATGTGTAAATTTAATGATCAAATAAAATCTTGGAAGATTACACTCAGTTCCTCTACACACTCTTCATTAAGAAAAAGAAATCCCAATAAGGGAGAACACAAGATTAAGAAGACCCCATTGCTGGAGCTCTGCAGTTGCTGACCCAAGAAAGATGGTTCTGGAAGTCAGAGTAGAAAAGGGGGGAGCAAAGAAATTGTTCCAACTTTTAGGAAAAGTTTGGCCATTGCCTTCATCCTTTCACACCCAGTAATATGTATGTATGTATGTACGTACGTAAAGAGGGAGGTCTCACTATGCTGCTCAGGCTGGTCTGGAATTCCCGGATTCCAGGGATCCTCCTGCCATGGGCTCCCAAAGTGCTGGGATTACAGGTGTGTGAGACCTTGAGCTAGGCCAAGTGATTCTTAATTCCAGTCAAAGATCTAGCTGTGAAAAGGGAGAGGAAGAACTGGAATTGGTAGTCAGGCCATTTTAGTATGCACAGCCATGCTGGTAGAGAAGGCAGGATGGCGGCTGAGGGATGGCAAGTGGGACTGAGAAGCATGGGGAATTTTAAGGCTCATCAAGTTATCTTGGTCTGGGATGGTTCAAGCTGATTATAGCATCCCTGGCAACTTAGCAGCCAGTGGCACCATGAAAAAGCACAGTTTAGGAACTGTCAAGAGGTTATGCTTTGATTATTGGTAAAATGATGGCCACCACTTATAACCGTGATCTAAGGTCATAGAAGAAAAGCAGGACCTGTGTGCAAATGGGAACAGGTACCCACTTATATCTAATTCTGCATGCATGGAGAATTGTTGCCTCCTCTGGGGGGTGGGGGTGGGGGGGTTACAGGTGACTGGTTACTCTCTCCTTGACTCTTTTTGGATGCTACAGGTCACAGATCTGAAGTCTTTGTAAGAGGACAATTCCTCTTCTTGTCATTTTCCAGGGTTTCTTGAAAACGAGCTAATTTGGAGGAAATGAAATTTCTTTTCTTCACTAACTGATTTGGAAACAAATGGGTCTCCCCATTCTCTGTCATCACTCCCTTCCATACCCCAAAGGTTTGTTGTCTAGTTTTGTTTGCATGGTGGACATGTCACCTTTACTCACAATGAAAAAGATAACTTGGGGTCCTTCCTGTCTAGAACCCCAGACTGTAAACCCAGGGCTCTAGAGGCCATGCCACAGAGGCCTACTGCATGGAAGGACAGGCCAGAAAGGAACCTGCTGTCAGAAGCACGAACTAGAAAGATATGGCCAGCATTGCCACATAGAGAGCTGAGCAAGTGAGTCTCACAGCCGGAGCAAGTCACTTCCCTAAGCGACTGAAGCTCCCTAGTTCTAAGATTCCCGACAAAGGCGGGAAAAGTCCCAATGTTTCCCAAAATTTCTAAAAGCAGAATGAATGATTTAGACTAACACTCTGTTCCCACTGCTACCCAGGAGGCTGGCACCTAGCACACCACCTTCAGGACCCAGAGTTTATGCTAAAGCAAAATTGCTGGAGGTGTTGGGAGCCTGCACTCAGGTCCTCTCCAACTTTGGCCAATACTTGAGCGATGCGCGTCATAGAAACATTGGGGATGGTGTATTTAAATGTCTGAAGGTCCTGAGGGTCGGGAGTTGTGGAGTCTAAGAAATGCGGGTCAATGCCTGGGCAAACACATGCTGGCTAGCTGGTCAGTAGCCGGGAACCTGGGGGTGAGGCAGGGTTGTTCTTGGCTAACTCCTTCGCTGGAAAGTTGTGGGCTTTTCAAACTGAACAAGGGGGAAAGAAAGTTAGCAATGTTTTTTTGTTTGTTTGTTTGTTTGTTTGTTTGTTTTTAACTGTGCTTTTCCTTTAGCGAGTCTTTCCCTTTTCTCTTTTCCTCTATACTTCTGCCTTTCTTATTTAGATCTGTTCTCTCCTTCTTTCCTTCCCTTCCCCCTGGGGCTTAGGGAAAAGACTTGCAGCTAAGATAAACTCAACCAAAGAGCTGATTGCATTTACTGTAGGGAAACGGGGCCGAGGGCTGTTGAGATATCGTACCTCCAGCCCCTGAATTCCAGCATTTAGAGGTCAGTGCCACCGTTTTCTGCCTAGAAAGATGTACTAAGTTTCACACCTACCCATATCCTCAAATGAGGCTCAGAGTTAGTGGCAGAAACTTGTTTCTGCTTTTAACTTGGCAGTCGAGTTTTGGAAAGCGGTTTTGGGAGGGCCGGGTTGAGAATCCGGGCAGCTCAGGGCCAGCTGTAGACTGCCCGGGTCCTGTCTGAACCAGACTGCTGCTGCAATGTGAGCTTGGGAGGGAACTGGGGATGCGGGCTGGGAACAGACCACACCTCGGCCCCCAGGGTTTCTGTGACAGGGAACTTCGGGCACACCAGCTCTGGGGAGTAGGTCTCCTCCAAACACAGACCGGTGCTGAATCTTCTCTCCCTGCCAGACTATCAGCAAAGACTGCCTGGGCACTTTCGGGGGGATGTAGCTAAAAGAGGACTCTAACTGTGACATCTACTGAGGAAAGAGAAATTGGTAGTGCCTAAAAAGTTGATCCAGATGCGTGCAGTGAAGGTACAGGGCCCTGCGATACAGAACAGCCATATCCCATTACCTGTTCTTAATTCCTCCCTACCCCCGCTCTGGCCTCTCATTTTCAGCTCCACGGATCCAAGCCCGGGGTTATTTTTAGATACAATCTTCTCTCCACCCCGTATGCCTCAAAAGTGTGCCTCAGCTCAGGTGGGAAAGGGCACTTTGACCCACCATAAGCGAGCTTACAGCCTGCCACCGCGCACCTGCGAGAAAGAGCGCCTGACCGCGGCTCCGCGCTCAGATCCCCGGCGCGTTTGGCGCAGCGATGCTGGCTCCTCTCGCTCCGGGCTGAGGCTCAAGGAACCTCGCCAGTCTGCTGTGCCCGAGTCCCCTTGACGTTTGATTTCTAAAACCGCATAGTTTGTAGCTCTGACATTTAGAAAAAAAGGACAAGGTCAAGACCTATGGACCAACCGCCACGATCCGCTTGTGCCTTTGCTCTCAGGGCATGCGCGTCCTGCCCTGCAGCCGCTGAAAAATGGTGTCCCAGCGCCCAGTTTACCTGGAATTCAGGGACCTGACCCTGACTCTATTTCCGACTAGCCCCAGCCTGAGCCCATGTCCTTCCTCTCCTTTTCCAGCTTTCCGCCCGGGGCAGTTCTGAGATTTTGATTAAGAGAGATCTGTCCCCACACCGCAGAGGGACAGTCCCAAATGGCCAGGCTTCCTGGGCACTGCGTCCTCACCCAGAGGTCGGAGCGACTGCGAAAGGAAAGGTCTCCATCTGGACGCACCTCGTCCCCTCCCCCAGCGCGCCGGGCCGCGCTCTGGGGCCAGCTCGGGCACGCGCTTTTCCCCCTCCTCACCCCCCACACCTCTCACCCCTGCACAGTTTTATTCTTTATGAAACACACACGCCCACCCCGCCTCCCACGTAAAGGCCAGTCTCAGCTCATTTTGTGCCCAGATGCAAACTCAGCTGGAAGTTGAGAGAAGAGGTGAGGGGAGGGTAAGAGATGCTGCGAAATAGAGAATGAGAAGGGAGAAATCAAAGGGGGAGGAGGGACAAGTGTGGAGCTGGAGGTTGAAGGGGCAGAGGCGGAGGCGAAGGACTGAGCAAGGGGCGCGCGTGGCTAAGGCGGCGGGGCTGCTGCGCCTCCTCCCAGCCTTTTCGCCCGCGCGCAGAGAGAGGTCAGGCGTGGACTCACATTCACCGACTGCAAAACTGCTTTCCTTGCTACTACCAGAGGGCGTTTCGGGGCTCCCCAACGTCTTCTCCCTGGCTGCTTGCCGCGTGAGAGCAGAAATAAAACAAAACAAATCACGGGACCCGACGGAGTCGGGCCGCTGGGCGCCTCCGGGATCGCTCTCACTTTGCACTCGGAAGCCGGCACGAGGATTCGGGCTGCCGCGTGTAGCCTATAAATAGCAAACTTTTTGACCCAAGCAGCTAACAAATGAGAGGAGCAGGCGTGCATTTTGCTCAAGATCCCCCCCCTTTCCGGGGACGACCTGACTCCCATCCCCGCCCCATTCGCAGTAGCTGTGAGAGGACAGATTCGGAGAGAGAGATGCAATTTAATTTTATTAGAATTTACAGTAGTATTGTTACTCTTGCGGGAGGGGGCGAGAATCGCGCCATTTATCTGACCCTCCCTACCCACCTACCTTTGCTACCCTTCTCCCCCACCCAGCAATTGGCACTGGCTGGAAAACGCCAAGAGTGGAGCTCCCAGGGAGGGTGGCTGCGGAAGCCAGGGGGCGGAGGGGGATCCGGAGCCGGTTTTCCCTCTGGGAGTACTGGAGTGACTGGGAGGGAAAGCGGGAAGCACTTTCAGGAGCTGGCGTTTTCTTGAGGTACTGGGACAGGAATGTAGGTAATCCAGAATTCAGAATTTTGGATGGAAGTGCAGAAGGTGAGTGCAGAAGGCACAGAGGAGTTCCTGCAGCGCAGGTGTCCTTTCCCAGAAGCGACAATAACCCACCAGCAACTCTGCGTCAATCCTAGGCTCTGGCCTACCGGGAGGGCAAACGCGGGCACCCGGGTCCCATCACCGCTTGCTTGGGGGTGCCAGTTCTAGGCTGAGCGTGAGCTGCGGGATGGGGCCGTGAGGTTTTGCCTTGGGTTCTTTCTTACTAATCACGC
The DNA here is from genome assembly GCF_048565385.1 of Saimiri boliviensis. Lineage (NCBI taxonomy): Eukaryota > Metazoa > Chordata > Mammalia > Primates > Cebidae > Saimiri > Saimiri boliviensis. The sequence goes on from NC_133462.1 coordinate 68,851,870, forward strand.
CGCACGCCCTCACACGTCCCTAGACGCCCTTTTGCTGCACCTGCTGCTTACACCTGCAGACCCACCGGAATCTACTTGACTGGGATTCCTGAACACAATTGACTGCCCTCCTTTCCCCTTTCCTTTTGGCCAGGCCGGATTGTGGGTCGTGATTGGCTCAGTAAGATTTTCATTTTCATTCTAGATGCTTCCTTAAAAATAAAGCCCCCACCCCCAAGATAACTCGCTCCCCACACCAAACTCCCCAATTCAGGAGTTTGCTTCGCTAAATGTCGCACAGAACCCGAGGTCAATAGGACAGTCAACAAGGATGGGTATGGGATTGAGGAAATTGAGGATGTTGCAGCTGAAGCCAGGTACCGGGAGAACAGAGCCCGCAGGTGCAGGAGGTTGTTCTGCTCCTCCGTGGACTCCCAGGCCTGCGTTGTGGGGGCCAAGCCCGCCCCTGGGCCTAGCTGTGACCCCTAGCTGGGGGGTGGGCGGGGGGAGCCGAGGGCGGTGGTGCTTTTTCTTTCCAGTTCCCCACCTCTGCCCAATGCAGCAACCTGCACCCTACACAGAAGGTCAAACGCCTAACCTCTACTCGTACCCCGAAGGGCGAAAACCAAAAAGGGTCTGCCATGCAGTTTATGCGGGGCGCCTTTCCTAACACCAGTCGTGCCTTTCCTAACACCGCTGCCCACCAGTTACCTCCTCTTAAACGCAAAAATTACTCTGTTTGCCCCAAATCCAGTTTGGAAAGAGTGGGAAAATGCACAAGTGCCAAGAGGGCTGCGGCTGCGGGGTGTGCCCGCCGCCCACGGCTCCACGCAGGCGTTTACGCGAACCTCTGCCTTTCCAGTCCCGGCAAAGCCCGCGTCCCGGGCGCGAGAACTGACAGTCCGCGCTTCGCAGGCTGCCTCAAGGGCCTGGGAGGCCGCGCTGCCGTCCCTCCGCCCCGGTCCCAAGCACGCTTAAGGGTACTCGAAGATGGGCTTGGAAGTAGTACAGGCGTCCCGGGGTACCGCTGCTGGGCTTGTGCTCCCCACGCCACCTACCTGTCCAGCCTTCCCGCTCCAATTGCCGACCAGATTACGGAGCCCGGCCTGGAGCCCGCCGCCTCCAGAGGAGCCCGCCCTGGCCCTCCCCCGTGCGCCTCTGCTCTATGGGACGCCCGGCCTAAAGCGGGGCGGTCTCTCGCGGCCTATTGGCTTGGGTCAGCTCCCAGGATTTCCCCAGGCTTTGCGGCCCCTCTGTGGGTCTAGGCTAGCGCCTCACCTTCCACCCTATTCCATCTCGAGTTCCCTTAGGTGCCCTCGCATCCCTCCTCCAGAGTCCAGGCTTTGAAACTGCAGCAACTTGGCAAAGAAAGCGGATGGGAAGCCCTCCTAGCTGGCCGAATGTAGAGGTCGGGTGGGTGGATGGGTAGGTTCTCGCGGCATTTCTCAAGGTTCTGGGTGTTCCTAACTAGGGAAACGGGCCCTATCGGGGCAGAAATGACAGACGCACGGAGAAGCGTCCCTGTGGCTGTGTGCAGCGCGAGGTTCACGTCTATTGTTTTATGCCTCCGGGAAAGCTACGCCGCGTGATAGATCTTTTCAGATCCCATCACTGGAAGAAAAACCCTGGTGATAACGATTATCTCCCGCTCGCGCTATCTCGCCATCGCCCCAATTCATCTCCCTCTCGCTCCAGCCCCTTGGGGAGACGAGGAGGGCGAGGCGCTGGCGGGAGACTGCCCAAGCCGCTGTCCTCGGATGGGGCGGAGAGGGAGAGGCAGGAGGCCACTTCATTCGTCCCTTTCTGCTCCGGGCTGGGAGACAGGACACGGAGGGTTTCTTTCTCTCTCTGCCAAGCCTCACGCTTCTTTCAAATGATTTTAGTCTGGTGCTCCGGTCTATCCATATACATTTCCAATCTCATGGCTCATAAACTATTAGCAAAATGGTTTCATTATTCACCTTCTATATTCTACAAAAGGGAGAAAAGAAAGGAATGGAAAGCAGGCACAGTGGGGGCAGGGGACAGTCGTTGGACACTAGTTAACAATGATGCCGCCCGTGTTTAAATCATGGCTCAGACTGCCTTCTTCAAGCCGACACTCAACAAATCTGGTCGGTTTCCAAGGATCTGCAGCCGACCCCTTCTCCCCCTCCCCCTCTCCTCTCTGTCTCTCCATCCATCACTATCCATCTCTCCTTAATACTTGATATTCTGGAAGGACCAGATGAATAGCGGAGATACTGCAAATCCATTATTTGCTTCATTAGGTGTCATCAATAAGGCACGCCCTTTAGATACGACACACATAATTAATTGGTTAGATTTGCTATCCCCGACCCCCTTTTGGGTGGTGTTGGTGATGGGATCATGTGGCATCCCTGAAACCAAAACATGAAGTCTAGGTTGATAACCAAGAAGTTGATTTAGAGGTCCGTGTGGCCTTAAGGTGCCTTACTGGGTACCAAGTCCTCCTCTTGCTTCTGCATGTGGGGAAGTTGCAATGAATGATGTGTGGGAATGTGGGTGAATGTGGCGTGCTGGCGAGCATCTGCCCCTGTGAATGTGTATAAGCAGGAGAATGGGGGGATGGGGACCTAACAGATTTCAGAGAGAGAAAACGCAGTCAATAGCCCTTACTCAAGGTCTTTGTTGGATTCTGAGAAGTGTCTCTGTCTCTCTGTCTCTCTCTCTCTCTCTCTGTCTCTCTCTCTTTCTCTCTCTCTCTCTCTCTCACACACACACACACACAAAGTCAACCCAAATTAAAACACAAATAGCAGCAAAGTGACACGTGGAGGCCTGAGAACTGAGGGCAAAGGGCTAAATAAGGTAGAAAACTGCGGGCAGGCGGGAGCTGGCAGATGCAACAGAATCCGGACCTGCTCCTCGGGTGAGGTCCATGATGAAATTAGGTGTCTTCGAGAATACTGTTACCTTTCATGTAAATTTTTTTTAATCTAGAATGACTATCACTCCTCCTCCAATTCATACGTACTCTCCCCCTGCACGTTTTGAAAATATAAAGGGCGCCAGGCAAGTGAGCTTGCGGTAATTATCCCTGGATAGAGAAACCAATCTGGCTGGGAGAGGCCCCTCTGCAATCGCCGCCGGCGGCGGCGGCGCGCGGGCCCGAGCAGAGGCCGGGGACTCCGGGCGCTCGCTAGGTCACCGCGCCGCTCGGCCGCCGCTCGCCTGCTATTTAATATACATGGGGTGGGAACGGAGCGAAGCGGATCTCAGAGCCTGCCAGTCCTGCAGAAAAAAAAAAAAAAGAAAAGAAAAAAAAAATCAATTTGCTATTTATTTTTGAAATATATAGATTTAGGGAATTTTTTCCAGCCCTACCCCCTTCAAGAATGGCGGCCCACATTTAATTACGTCTTTTAATGACTCTTCCATTATTTGCCACAGCTATTTCACGTTAAAGGCAGGGGCGGGATGGAGTTTCTTTGGGGGGTTTTCAATTCTGGTATCTTCAAAAAGATTTGCCTTATGTGTTAATTGCATGCTGTTAAGCACATCTGGGACTGCGTGCTGACCAACTCGGACCAACTTTTAATTAACACATTGACCCGGCGAAGAAGCAGCCGCCCAGCCTCCCCCTCGAAATATGTATATTAGCCGCGCGGAGGCGGCTCGGCCCTCGCCGCCAGATGCACGCGAGGAATTGCCTGCGTCGAGGGGCGGGAGGGGGCGCAAATTGCAACCGTTCTCTCTCTTTCTGTGAGCGTGTTTTCTCGACTCACCTCTAGGAAAACAACAAAGAAAAAGAGTAAATGACCGGCTCCTGGAGGAGGCTTCTTACATCCTTTAAGGTGTGCCTTGACTCCGGGCAGGGGGTTTGGAGGAATGGGAGAGAAGGCCCGCCAGAGCTATTTTCTAACCAGCGTGCCTTGGGCCTGAGTGTGGACTCCTACCTGGGCCCTTTGAGAGGACTGAGTTGTGCTAATGAATATGGGGATGCCCTAGGAGCCTGGTGGAAGGAGAAAACGAGCCACTGATTGCCTTTTGCGGTTCTGGTCTTCCTCCCTCCAACCTCCTCGCCTATCCCCGAGTCTCACAGGCTAAGCCACAAACTCTGGGGCTCCGGATCCCAGAAAAAGGAATACGGGTGTTCCCACACCCCCACCCCTTCGCCTGCTCCCTGTTTGGAGCACGCTGTCCTCAAGATAGGATAAAGGAAATGAGTGGCTGTTTTTAGGACTCCAGGCCCTTTCTAAGAGGTCTAAGCTCTTCAGGGATGATCTTTAGCTAAGACCAGTCAAACCCAGGTTGGAGGGAGAAATAAACCTAGAGCACCTGAAGAGATGATGCCACCTGCAGGTATGCAATTTCACCCTAAGTAATTTCATTCAGAATTGATGGCGTTTCACTAGAGTGGTGCCTTCAAAGTGAGTGCCTAGCTTGCTTCCCTGTGGAGCACAAATGCGGGTTAATCCCCAAATACGTACTCGTTTTCTATTTTCGCATCTAATCTCAACTGCCGCGCTCTTGTAAGTGCTTAGCTTCTGCATACACGCCTATAAAAAAATGTCAGAGTGGTATTCCTTCTCCCAGCCATAAAGAAGTTGGAGCGAATCACTCCCAAGTCACCATTTAACGTCTCCTCCAGTAACAGTTGAAGTTTCTTGTTTGACATTTTTCATTCCCCAATACAGAACTTTTCAATAAATATGCAGTGCTAGCGTGGGGAGAAGTCTATGTCACAATAAATTCACAGCTATATGCTCTAACTATGTGGATGCTTTGGAAAATTTAATGTGACAAGATTGCTCCCCAAATTCCTTCCACCTCTTTCTTTTTCTTATTCTCCTTTTTTTGTCCTTCTCTTGAGTCTACTTTTCCTATCCACTTATCAGAAAATCTGCAAAATTTGAGACTGAAAGAATAGAAAAGATAAAGAGAAGAAAACAAAGTTCTATTACTCAGTATTCCTCTCAGCTCCTCCACGTCTTTTTATATTCAGATAAAGGTGTAATCATTGTACATCTTTGGACAGGGAAAAACCAATCAGCTAGTAAATTACAATGTCCCTTTGCAAAGATAAGGCCTTTGGAAAGTTAACACAAGTATCACCCAGACCTAGGTTTATTTCGAGTTTTAGTGGACCACAGCTACTTATTTTAGCTCACAAATTGATCTGCAAAATTGCAGCACATACCTGATACCCAGAGGATAAACAAGAGTTGGTAACTCCAGCTGGTTCTTCTTTTGATTTACTCTGCCTGGTAAGATGTATGCTGGAGTGTTCTGATAAGGAAAAAGAAAAAAAAGGAGTCAGCAGTTTGATTCGGAAACTCTTTTATTGCTGAATATGGTTGCAGGTTTAAACTAAAGAATGTGTTTCTGCTGGGGACATTTGCATGACACATCCATATGCATTAGCAGCTGCACGGTGTTATATCATCAGTTCCTGTAAGCATTTATCTTTTTTCCTCCTTCTGTCTTTCTCAAAGGAAGTAGGTAAGTGGCTTATGGGAAAACCATATAGACTTTAAAGATGCAAAAATCTTACTGTTTCCTTCAGGCCCTCAACACCTAAGTGGCCTGTAACAACCCGTTTCTTTGGAAGATTTTGGAGTTTGAAGTAACTAGCCTCGCTGGTTACCTTTTGAAATTAAAAAAATCAACAGTGTGTAAAATATAATACAATAACTATCTACAGAAAGGGTCCTTGATGATTCAACTCTGTGGTCAAGAAAAAGGCGCTGTCATCCTTTTGATTTGCTTAGAGACATTCCAGAGAAACTTTTCATTAGATAATTCTTTATGTCGTCAGTCTTTACTTTTGGATACTTGACGGAGGTAATACATTCGAGGGAAGATAGCCAGGACCTTGGCATGTTGGCATGTAGTGATGGTGTCAGAGAGCAAAACAGCAGTTCTGGAAGATGTTTACTTTTCCAGACATTGTATAATGGTACAGGGGCCGTTGTCTAACAGTCACAGCAATTGTCTGCGTTGTATCCTACCAATACCATATGTCATCTGTCTGATTCTCCGTGATTCTCAGTGGTCTGTAAGCCACAGGAACTACAATGTCAAATTGGAATCAGAAGGAGATTGAGTTCTTACTTTGCCTGATTCAATTGAGTCACTTACGGTGTTCTTTAAAAAAGAAAACTACATTTTAACATTGAGGTAATTGGGAAGTATTTGGACTAAAAAACAAGAGAAATAACTTAAGTCCACTTTTTGAAATCACTTCTCATTTTTGGTCCAAGTCAATGTTTCACGGAATTGTTTGCAAATAATCTGAATCATGCTCAGATGTTTCAAGTTGAATTCAGAATGTGGGTATATGGCAAAGTGAATCAAAAACCTTACACACACACTCACACACACAGCAAACCAAAAGATAATCCTCAATCAGGAATTACGGTGACTAACGAGATATGCTACTTAAGATATTATGGTTTTTCATCTATTTTTGTAGTGTTTTTGGCATAATAAAATGTATTTAGAAAAAAAATGAAATGACAATAATTAGTAAAATAGTGCCATCCATTTTTTCTAACATACTTGGAACTAATACCCACTATTGTACAAATGTGCATGTGCAATGACACATAAATATGCGTGAGTCTAAATAATAATCTATTTCAGTGTCTTGTTTCCAGATGTTTGCAAATACTACCTTTGCATTGATTTGGCCTAACCAAAAAGTAGCTAAGATCTCTGCCATTCAATTAAATCCTAGGTGTGTTATGTGTCATATGGAGCAACTTTCTCTTGCCCTCCATTACACAAAAGGGTTTTGGCAAAAAAAAAAAAAGAAAGAAAGAAAGAAAGAAAAAGAAAAAAGAAACCTCTTTAACTTTAAAACAGTAATTCAATATAATCTGGGTAAAAGTAAAAACAGTTATTTGATATTACATAATGGAAAATATTACCAATTTTACTTCAGCATTTTATTCAAAGATTTTAGTGATAATTAGAACATCCAGTTGTTGGGGATAGCTAGCTTAGCTGTTTAGATGAGAACATAGTCCAGAATAGATCTTGCGGTTAATTGTGTCTGTATTTGAGAGTCACATATTGCATCCCTTAATCCAATCAGCCCTGGATGATTGTGTCCCAGAGGTTATTGGAGGGCCAACCAAGAATGTAGATGAATCTGTACATATCAGAGAAAAACCGTATTTTAAAAAGAACATATGTTACTTGCAGCATTAAATACAGAAAAGAGGGAGTATATGTTTGTAATTCAAATGAAATCTTTTGGAAAAAATTTATCAGAGAGCAGGCAAAGGGAGGGAGCAAAGAATACCTAATTGAGGCTACAAGGAGAGTTTAGACATGATGAAGAAAACTACTATACCTACCTTGATATTAGTATATAATTTAAAACTTTTATAGATAGGATGCTACTGCTTCAAAGTATATCCATTTTATCTTTTTAAGGTAAAGAGAAGATTTGTTTGTTTTCTTACTTTGAGATTGGATATTGGTATTAAATATTTCTGGAAGTACTAATGGTATGAGTAACTTAGGATATGGGAGATCCAAAGGAATTACATAGTTGCTTATTCACCCATCTCTTGGTTATGCTTGCAGAATAATTCTGTTTCTCCCTCAAAGACTTTGTCATGGGTCATAATATCATAGCCTCTTTGAAAATATGATGTCTAACAAAGATAAAACATAGACCATTACAACCAGTCATCCTTGGTTCCGCAGATACAAATCAAAAAGCAGACAGAAGCTTTGTTAAGTCAGTACTTAATTCTATGACCATTTATTCATACTCATCTTCTTCCCCTTTTAACAAAAAAAAATTACAAGGCATACTAAAAGATAAAAAAAAGTTTGAAGAGACTAAACAAGCATTAGTCAGATATGGCATGAATGTTGGAATTTTCAGCCCAGGATTTTTAAAAATAAGATTAATATGATAAAGGCTTTAATGGAAAAAGTAGAAAATATTCAAGAACAGATGGACAATGCAAGCAGAGGTATGGAAATTTTAAGAAAGAAAAAGAAATGCTAGAGATCAAAAACACTATAAAAGAAATGAAGAATACCTTTGATGGCTCATTAGTAAACTGGACATAGCTGAGAAAAAAATCTGTGCACCTGATGCTATTTTAATAGAGACTTGCAAAACTGAAAAGCAAAGAGTAAAAGTCTGAAATAGAAAACAGCATTTTCAAGAAATGTGAGACAACTACAAAAGGTATACAATATATACAATGGGAGTACCTGAAGGCCAAGTTAGAAACAGAAGCAACATTTGAAGCAATAATGACAGAATTTTTCCAAACTAATATCAGACACCAAGTCACAGATTCAGCAAGTTTGGAGAACTCCAAACAGGATAAACACCAAAAATCCCCTCAAACTATGTGTAGGCATATTATATTCAAACTTCAGAAAATCAAATAAAGAAGAAATCTTTAAAGATGGCAAAGAAGAAAAAAATTTTATCTAGAGAGGAGCAAAGATCTGAATTGCATCCAATTTCTCCTCAGAAATAATGCAGTCAAGAAAAGAATGCAGTACAATTTTTAAAGTATGGAGAGAAAAAAACTCTAACACATGGAATTCTGTACCCTGTGAAATTATTCTTCAAAAATGAAGGAAAAATGGATATGTTCTCAAAAAAATATTTGAGAGACTTTGTTACCAGTAGACATTACTTGCAAGACATCTTTTTAAAAGTTCTTCAGAAAAAAATATGATATAGGTAAAAAATTCATATCTACATAAAGAAAGGCAGACCATCAAAGAAAAAATTAGTTAAAACAAAAGCTTTTATTTTCTTATTTTTTAATTAATTAAAGAAATGACAGTTTGTACAAAATAATAATAGCAACAACATATTTTACCATTTATGCATATATATAGGCTTATGTAGGTATATGTATTTAGGAAATAAATGACAGCTATAATACTAGGAATGAGAAGGAGGAATTAGAAATACTTTATTATAAAGTACTAATATTACCCGTGAAGTAGTATAACATTATTTAGCAGTAGGCTTGGATTATTTATAAATATATATTGCAAATTATAGGTCAACCACTAAAAAAAAGGTTAAAATCAAGTAGTATAGTTTAGCTGATGTGCTAAGAAAAGAGAGAAATTATAATAATGTAAAATACTCATTTTAAACCTCAAAAGGCAAAATAGAGTGGAAAGCAAAATAGGAACAAAGAACAAGGGTAACGAATAGAAAACAGTAACAAATATAGTTGATATTAGTCCAAGTATATCAATAATCACTTTGAGTATCGATAATTTAAATGCATCAATTTAATGACAGACATGGTCAGAATGTATCAAAACAGAAGACCTGACTGTATGTTGTCTATAAGAAATTTACTTTAAATATAAAGACACATATATGTCAAAAGCAAAGAGATAAAGATATACCCTGTCAAAACTAATCAAAAGAAGATGAAAGTAGCTATATAAATTTCAGACAGAGCTGACTTCAGATTAAGGAAATTTATCAGTGATAAAGAGGGGCATGATATAATGATGTAATACTTCAAGAAGACATAGCAATATTTAATGTTTATATACTTAGCAACAAAACATCAAATATGTAAAACACAAACTGATAGAACTCCAAGAATAAATACATCATTGTATAATTAGAGTTGGAGACTTATAACCTCTCTAGCAGAAATGGACAGATCCAGCAAGCAGAGAATCAGTTAAGGACATAGTTGAATTCAATAGCATCACCAATCAACTGTACATGATTGACGTCTATACATGACATTGTCCAAGAACAGTAGTTTACACATTCTTCTCAAGCTCAACTGGAACATTCATCAAGATAGAACACATTCTAAGCCATAAAACACTCCTTAATAAAATTTAAAAAATAGAAATTACACAATGTCTGCTCTCAGACCACAGTGGAATTAAACTACTAATCAATAACAGCTGGAAAGTCCCAAAATACTTAAGAGATTAAAAACACACTTTTAAACATGGGTTGAAAAAAAAAAAAAGGAAATCTCAAAAGAACTTAAAAAATATTTTAAACAAAATGAAAATATGAAATATTTAAATGAAAATATTGAAATATTAATGTTAGTGAGATGCAGGGAAAATAGTGCTTAGAGAAAAATTTATAGCATATACTAGAAAATTGAATGCATATACAAAAAAAGATCTAAAGTCAACAATCTAAGCTTCTAACTTTGGAAAGCAGACTATGAAGTGCAAATAAAATCCAATGCAAACAGAAAAAAAGAAATAATTGAAGTTAGAGCATAAACCAATGAAATAAAACAGGAAATCATAGAGAAAATCAACAAAACCAATAGCTATTTTTAAAAAAATCAATACAATTGATAAGAATTTAGTTAAGCTATCTATGAAAAAATACAAAAGACACAAGTTACTAATATCAGTAATGAAAGAGGGAACATCACTACATATCTTATGAACATTAAATGGATAATGGTAAAATATTATGTACAATTCTATCTCTATAAATTTGATAACTTAGGTGCAATGGACCAATTCCTTGAAGGACATAAGCTGCCAAAATTCACATAAGAAGAAACAGACAACTTAAGTAGGTCTGTATCTTTTAAAGACATTTAATCAATAATTAATATTCCCAACAGAATGTACCAGGCCCAAATGTATTTTCTGGTGGATCATGCCAAACATCAAAAGAAAAAATTATACCATTTTCTGCAATCTCTTCCAAAAGATGGTAACAAAAGAGTATTTTCTAATTCATTGTATTAGGCTAGCATTATTCTAATATCAAAAGAGGATAAAGACATAAGAAAAGACAACTATAGACCACATATCTCTCATGAACATATATACAAAAATTCTAAACAAAATATTAGCAAACATAATTCAAAAATATGTAAAAATAATTATATACCACAACTGAGGGGGATTTATCTCAAGTATACAAGACTGGTTCAATATTTAAAAAAATTAACATAACCTATATCAACAGACTAAAGAAGAAAAATCACATCATCATAAAAATAGATGCAGAAAAAGCATTCAATAAAACCCAACATCCATGTATGCTAAAATTCTCAGTAAACTGGGACTAGAGGGGAAATTTCTCAACTTGATAAAGAACATTTACAAAACAATCTACAGCTAAGATTATAATTAATGGTGAAAAAAATGAAGTTTTCTCAATAAGGTTAAGAACAAGGGGAGGATGTCCCCTCCAACCCTGACTTTCAACATTATCCTTGAAGTCCTGGCTGATCCAGTAAGACAAGAAAAGGAAATAAAAGATAAACTGATTGGGCAGGGGAAAAAAACCTGTCTTTGTTCTCAGACAACATGATTGCCTATGTAGAAAATCTGAAACAGTCAACAACAACAACTACAAAACTTCTGGACCTAGTAAGCAGTTATACCAAGGTTGCTAGATCCAATATACAAAAGCCAAGCACATTCCTATATAGGAGCAATGAGCAAATGGAATTTGAAATTTAAAAAGTATTACCATTTATATTAGAAAAACTGAAATGTTTACATCTAAATCTAATAAAACATATACAAGATCTAAATGAGGAAAACTATTAAGACTAAAGAAAGATATCACAGAACTATATAAATGAAGAGATACGGATACAAAGACCCAATATTGTCAGGATGCCAGTTTTTCCATACTTGATCTAGAGATTTAATGCAATCCCAGTAAATTTTCTCAATAAAATCCCAGTAAGTTATTTTGTTGATATTGACAAGCTGATTCTGAAGTTTATATAGAAAGGCAAAAGACCCAGAATAGCCAACTCAATACTGAAGAAGAATAAAAAGTCACACTACTCAAATTCAAGACTTATTATTATAATGCTACAGTAATCAAGACAGTGCGGCATCACTGAAAGAACAGACAAATAAATCAATGGAACAGAATGTAGAGCCCAGAAATAGGCTTACACAAATAGAGTCAAGTGATCTTTGACAAAGGAGCAAGGCAATATAATGAAGCAAAGATAGTCGTTTTCAGCAAATGATGCTAGAACATGTAGATATTCACATGTAAAAAAAGAAAACCTAGACACAGATTTCACACCCTTCACAAAAATTAGTACAAAATAGATCATAGACCTAAATGAGAAACACAAAACTGTGAAACTTCTAGAAGATAACACAGGAGAAAACCTAGTTAACATTTCATGTGGTGATGACTTTAGATAGAGCCCCAAAGTTAGGATCCATGAAAGAAACAATTGATAAACTGGACCTCATTAAAATTAAAACCTTCTGCTCTGTGAAAACAATGTCAAGTGAATGAGAATAAAAGCCACAGAATGAGAGAAAATATTTTCAAAACACACATATGATGAAAGACAATTATTCAAAATATACAGAGAATTATTAAAACTCAAGAGTAAGAAAACGAGCAACCCATTTCAAAAACGAGCAAAGACTGGCACAGATACCTCATCAAAGAAAATATACAGGTGACATGTAAGCATATGAAACAATGGTCCACATCGTATGTCATTAGGAAACTGCAAGTTAAAACAAAATTGAGATGCCACTGCATCCTTATTAGAATGGCCAAAATCCAAGACACTGCTGACACCGAATGCTGCTGAGGATGTAGGGCAACAGGAACTCTCATTCATTGCTCCTGGGAATGCAAAGTGGTACAGCTACTTTTGAAAACAATCTGGCAGTTTCTTACAAAAGTAAACATGCTCTCTCTTAACACATGATCCAGCTGTCACACTCCTTGTTATTACCCAAATGAATTGAAAATATATGCCCACACAAAAACCTACACATAGATGTTTATAGCAGCTTTATTCATAATTGTCAAAATTTGGAAGAAACCAAAAGATCTTTCAATAGGTGAATGGATAAACTGTCATACATCCAGACTATAGAATGTTATTTAGTGTTAAAAAGAAATGAGTTACTAAATTATGAAAATACACAGAGGAAACTTAAATACTTATTACTAAGTTAAAGAAGCTAATTTGAAAAGATTCCATACTCTAAGTATGTGACATTTTGAAAAAGGCAAAACTATGGAAATATTAAAAAGATAAATGGTTGCCAGGGGTTAAGAGAGAGGGGGAAATGAATAGGCAAAGCATGGAGGATTTTCAGGGCAGTGAAATTTTTCTGTTTGATGCTCTAATAGTGGATATATGTCATTGTAAATTTGTCATAATAAATAGAATGCACATCACAAGTTTACCCTAACGTAAACTACGGACATTGGTAATGATGTATCAATTTAGGTTCATCAGTTATAACAAATGTACCACTGTTGGCAGTGGGAAAGGTTATGGGTGTGTCAAAACAGAGAACATATGGGAACTTTTTGCTCATTTTTTTGCTGAGAACCTAAAACTACTGTATAAATTTTATTAATTAGTTATTTTTAAAAGCCAAAGATTTGCCATGATATTAATAAATTATGATTAGCATATCTCACCTCCTAGGTACCAGGTCTTGCTGCTTTGTAAAATCTTTCCATAAATATTTTTATTTCCATTCATTAACAATGAGGGAGTGTGAATACAATACTGAATGTGAAAATATCCTTGTAAACAGCATGAATTAGTTCAACAAAATCAGCTCCAAGAAATATTTCCAAGACAGACAACAAGCATGGTTTGGAGGATTTTTAGTATTATCTTAAGTGGAATAACAATGCAATACAATACACCTGGGAAACATAATTTACATTATATAACATTACATTTTCCAAATAATTCTTTTTACAAACCCCTTTAAAGGAAGTTTTAATACTCATTTTGCAGGTGAGGAGGAAAAATAACTTGAGTAGGTAATAGAACCATGTATATGGCAGAGCCAGGATTCAAACACTGGTTTGTTTTACTCTCACCTATACTCTTAAGCACGCTCCTAGTTTTATACATCAGTCTTCCATGAGCTGTGGTAATATGAGTCTAGCCCTCGGAAATGGACAGTCTTGATATAGTGTCAAAATCAAGTTTCTGAAGGACCATATTCTGGAGCTGGTAAATTCTCCAGGACTGTAAAATACTACCATGGAAAGTCTCATGGCAGGCAGCAAACTGACCTTTCTGGTGATGCCTCGATCTTCCTGTGTGCTTTTATTGAAAGTGAAGTGGCCACTTCCTAATGACTACAAAAGAATTATTTAAGAATGTCTGAATTTGTACCATGGATGAGAATGATACAATATTAGCGAAAAGATAATAAAAGCAATTATGAATGGCATACAGCGGGGATATTAACTTCTATAGTATTTATTTACAAATTTATTAAACAAATTTGAAACTCTCATGCATGAATGGCTTCAGTAAATGCCTTTATATTTTTTATCATCCTTCATCCTTTTATTTCCTGTACATCCAATTGTCTTGTCAGGATGGATTGAAATCATTTCCTTGTCTAATGGCTTTCAAAGTAATTGCAAAGAATGCCCAGGCTTTCAAATCTTACTGTTAGTTCTCCAAAGTTTACACTGCACCTCTGGTCTTCATCATATTGCTAACCATATCGCTAGATTGTAGCTACTTTCCAAGATTTGTTCAAAGCCAGCATTTAAGAGGACTGCTTTCCTTCAGTGGGTTCTGTGAGGTGACTGCTGTCAGCTCTTTATTACTTGGAAATGGTTTTGGTGTGTGTAGTATTGCATGCAGTTCTGTCTCTCCATCTCTGTCTCTCCTACATGCGTTCTGTTTTGTGGGGGCAGAGATCAGACATTGGAAAGGCACAGTTTATAATCTGCTGGAAAGAATGCTTACCATATTGAGATTAAAACAAAAACAAAAAAAAAAAACACCTCTCCTCTCCCTCCTTCTGTCCCATGGAAACACAGATTCCTCCTTACATCAGACATAAACAGAACCATCCCCTTTGCTTATAGCCACCTGGAGGCTCTCTGGTTAGGCATTTCCAACTCACTGGAATGTACATCATAGATGCATGCATACAGCTATCTATATTTGTAAAAGAATAACCACATTTCCTTCAAAAATTTAATTGTCTGGGCAACTCAGTTGTTTAATGAGGCCAAAGGTGAAGTTGCAGCTCTTGTACAGTCAGTTCTTCTCCCTGGGTTCCCTGGTCACAGAGTGAACTTCCAGTCTTCACAGCCTCTTGAAACTGTGTTTATTTGGGGAGAAAGCAGGCAGATCACAAGCTATCACCACCCTTGTTAAAACAGCTCAGAGCTCATGCTTACTGATGATGTGTATTTAAATGAAGAGAGTAAAACATTGATACCCCTGGTCTCATACATTTTGTTTTCATTTACAGATCTATGTAGCATCCAGTCAGCACGGCCCCTTGGTGGGCAGGATTTTTTTTCTGTATCATCAGAGCTGGTGTGGAGCAGAGTCAGGCTGGTTGTGCAGTAAATGTTTCTTCGGTGAGTTAAAGTTACAAAAGTAAACCCAGGTATAAAACAAAAGCTAACAAGTCCCATTGCTGGACTTTAAATTAAAAAAGAGAGAGAGAGATGGAAAGAAAGGATGCATCGTGACTTTTAAACAGACTATTGACTTTCACTGGGGTGTACAGCTCACATAGTGATTAGGAATCTGCGCCATAATTGCTCTTGTCATCCACACACTTGGCTACAGTCGATATCTTTTTATCATATACATTTTTAATCATGTATTAATAAACAAGAAGTTTGTATTTTATTGATGATTGGATTATAATATTGACTAACTCCACAATTCCACACATGGCTTCTGAAAATATAAACAAGGTCAAAATGTAAAGATCACAGAGAGTACATCAAAGACATAAATTAAGACTCTTTTCCAACTCTCTGTATGACTCTTGTGGGAGAGGAGGAGAATTTTGAAATTATTTATTAAATAAATGATTTAGTCTAAAGAGAATAACTAAAGATTAAATTCAAATTATTTTATCCTACTGGAATATGAGTGGTTTTGCTTTTAATAAATTTTGGTTGTGACTAATTTGTTGAATAGAATTTGATTTAGGCTGCTTTTAGAATCTTCATCGAGGTTATATAGAAATAAGGCCTCTGGTGGTTGATTTTACTTACAGATTTTACTTCGGCACCTGCCAAAATTTAAGATTTTCTCCTTCCAAGGCTGGGCTCTTGGAAGAATTAGAAATTTTCCCCTCCCCTTCCTGATGTATCTTCCTT
The DNA here is from genome assembly GCF_048565385.1 of Saimiri boliviensis. Classification (NCBI taxonomy): domain Eukaryota; kingdom Metazoa; phylum Chordata; class Mammalia; order Primates; family Cebidae; genus Saimiri; species Saimiri boliviensis. The sequence goes on from NC_133462.1 coordinate 68,867,939, forward strand.
CTCTGCAATGCCATCCTCCCCAGGCATGATGTCTACTCCTGGTGCAAGTCGCCCAGCATTCCAGAGATACTTCAGCTAGCTGGCTAGACAGGGTGAGAGTACAAAACTGTACGAAAGTAAGACAAATTCTGGGTAGAAAAATCTCAGTATGATTCCCTTCCAGTTGACAAGCTCTCAAATACTGCAAACATTTTAACTTCTTCTTCCCTCTTTCCTCTTTATTAAAGAGGAAAACCTAAGGATGGTTCTCATATCATTCTTAGTCACTGGGAAACTGATGGGAACACTTCTCTGGACCCCACCTTGGCCATCTTCTTTACACATGTGGCCCGTGAACTCTGTCTTCTGTCTTGTAATAAACCATATTGCCATGCCTTCAACTTGGTCAAGGCACTCTGGAAACCAACTCTTTGGGTTTTATATCTTTGTTTTTCTGAAGGTTTCCTTTGATTCCTGGTCACTCTTCAAACTGGTGTTTTTAGCTTTCCTTCTGTGGTATGGTTAATTGCACCAATGTCAGTTTCTTGGTTTTGATAAGCTACTATAGTTGTGTAAGATGTTACCATTGAAGGGAAGCTGGGTGATGGATATGTGGGCTCTCTCTGAACTGTTTTGCTAATTCTTTTGTCTGCAATTATTTCTAAATAAAAAAATTTGCAGATCAGATCTATTCATACTAAAAGCTAATTTCACCTAGAGATCATACTTACATGTGAGTAGAAATGTTGCTGCACTCTTGAAATAATCCTGTAACTCAGAATTACTATTGAGGTGAGGTATTGGGGAGAGGAGATCATTTTCTTTATTACAGGAGTTACCTTCTATTTTGAAGTTTTAACTAATTTTGGAGAGGGGCTTTTGGGAGCTGGATGACGGAGCATGCGGGGACGGGAGGAGAAACAGATTTAACCACAAGCATGAGAAAAAGATTGTTTTTTGATGTCTAAGAAGGAGGTAATCAAAAGGACAAATATTTTGCGTGTTCACATAAAGTTGTCTTTCTCACGATGAAATGTATTCAAATAGAATTAATACATCTTTGGAGCTCTTCATTTGCATCCATTAAATATGATAATAATACCTTATGTATATAGTAATTTACAAATTTCAAAATTCACATGTATTATCTCTTTGATCTTCATAAAAATTCCGTGACACAGGCAAAGCAGCGATTATTATTCCCATTTAAATATGAGAAAATCATGGATCAGAGAAGATGAGTGTGCTTTCTTAGGAGAAGCTAAGACTTGAACTTGTATTTTCTAATTTCTAGTCAGGTGTTCTTAATGTACCGTATATTATTAAAATATCTAAGTTTGGAATTTATTTTTATCTGGCTTAAGAAGCAAAAACCACAAAAATTGTTTACTTTGCTTTATCATAGCCAGTGGGGTTGTGGGGGAGATAATTACTTTAAATAGTAGCAATATCCTCAGAAATCACAGGCTGTGAAATACTTAATGAACTTTTCTCCTCCATGTATCACTCTGACTGTGTTTCCTATGAGAAAGTCTCTGGGGCTGTGTCCCCCATGTCTCTCAGCTCTCTGTTTTTCTGGTAATGCTTTGACTCTCTTCTCTTCCACCTTGGATATCCTATTTTCATTTTTTTTTTCAGACGGAGTCTCACTCTGTCGCCCAGGCTGAAGGGCAGTGGTTTGATCTCAGCTCACTGCAAACTCCACCTCCCAGGTTCAAGTGATTCTCCTGCCTTAGCCTCCCAAGTAGCTGGATTACAGGTAACTGCCACCACGCCCAGCTAATTTTTTGTATTTTTAGTAGAGATGGGTTTTCACTGTGTTAGCCAGGATGGTCTCAATCTCCTGACCTTGTGATCTGCCCACTTCGGCTTCCCAAATGCTGGGATTACAGGCATGAGCCACCACTCCCCCTGCCTCACCTTGGATATTCTTTTACCTTGCTTTAATTTAGAAACCAATATTGTTTTTACATTTTATCTTACTTATGTAATAGAACTTTCCAGTCAAGCTTCTTAATTTGAAGAGAGAATCTGAAGAATATTTTTCAATTTCTCATTTTTTTTAAACTAGATTATCGATTTTTCCTAAGTGGCCCCTTTTAGACTTATATATGTATTTGCTTTTTGGTGCTAATTCTATGGCCATTGACTTTCCCTAATCAATCAAGCCTATTTCTCACCAGAAAGTTCATTTTGTGTATTAAAAGTAATAGTCAACATATTAAAATTGCAAATATAAAATGCCAGGTTTTTTGTTTTGAGACGGAGTCTCACTCTGTCTCCCAGGCTAGAGTGGGATGGCTCTATCTCAGCTCACTGCAACCTCTGCCTCCCAGGTTCAAGCTATTCTTCTGCCTCAGCCTCCCAAGTAGCTAGGATTATAAGTGTGCACCACCATGCCCGGCTAATTTTTGTATTTTTAGTACAGACAGGTTTCACAATGTTGGCCAGGCTGGTCTCAAACTCCTGGCCTCAAGCAGTCGCCCTCCTTGGCCTTCCAAAGTGCAGGGATTACAGGTGTGAGACACTGCACTTGGCCAAATGTCAGTTTTTTCTTGTCCTTTTAAGATCAGCTACATATATTATGTGATTTTTAAATCTACAGATTTGATCAATCACTTCAAAGGAGCATTTCAAAAAACGTTTATTCCTTCTTACTAATTGAATACCTTCAAGCATTTGAACAGATTTGTAACTTTATTCTAGATTTATTTTTAAATAATTCTCCTTTTATCTGAATTAACAAAGAAAACATTCCCAATGACTAAATAACTTCTATACATCTAAGAGATTAAACATATGCATATATGTATGGTAAACCCAAAATTTTCTTAGATTTTCCAAAAAATATATATATATATAAGTGTAGTAAGCAATCAGCTTATATTCATAAGTCTAAAGCAATTGCTCAATTTTACATCTTCGATAGGAGTTAGAAGGCTATCCTTCCATTAGAAGAGATTTCCTCAAAAAATACATTAAATATTAAATACTCACATATTCCTTTTGGCATGAAATTTCAGTAGTATGGCTTTTTTACTTTTTATTTTTAAATGTATTATCATACAGCAAAAATGACACTTTTTGGGTACAGTTCTATGAATTTAACACATACATAGATCCAATAAAATCAGGATACAAGACACCAAAGTTTCCTTTTAATTCCTTTAAAGTTTCCTTTAATTTTTTTTGTATGACTGCTCTCTGCCAGTCTTCACATGTGTGTCTTTAGCTTTCCTTCTGTAGGCTACCAGCTGTGCCAATGTCAATTTCCTGGTTTTAATAATCTACTGTAGTTATGTCAGCTGTTACCAGGGGGAAAGCTGAGTGATGGACACATGAGACTACTTTATACTCTTTTTTGCAATTTATTTTGGGTCTGTAATTACTTTAACCTGAAAAGTAAATGTTTCTGTACTCTCTGTCTGGAAGTATTCCTGTACTCACAATTCATTTTCACATGAGGGGTTTATCTTTATACTACAGAACAGTTCCATTAGCCCCAAAAGCTCCCATATGCAATTTCACTTTGTAACCACACCCTCTCTCTACCCATCTGAATTGCCAAAGAGTCACTGATCTGGTCCTTGTCATTATGGCTTCACTTTTTTTCAAGAATGTCATAAACATTGAATCGTATGGTATATATGATTTTGTGAGAGGGGCTTCTTTCACTCAGCATAATGCCTCTGACATTCATCCAAGTTTTTGCATTATTGATATTTTTTTTATTACTGAGTAGTATTGTATTGCCTGGATGTATTACAACCCATTCACTTGTAGAAGAACATTTAGGTTGTTTCCTATCTTTTGCAGTTGTGACTAAAGTTGCTATAAACTTTCATGTACAGGTCTTTGTGTGTACATGGCTTCATTTCTCTAGAGAAATATGTAGAAATGGGATTGCTAGAATGAATAATGAATGCCTAACTTTATAAGAAACTGCCAAACTTTTTTCCAGGGGGGCTATACCTTTTCACCATGAATGTATGAGAATTCTAGTTACTCCACATCCTCATCAGCACAGTGTATTGATAATTTTTATTTTGGCAATTTTATTAGTAGGTATGTAAAGGTATCTCATGATGGTTTCTGCATTTCCCAAATGACTAATGATGTTAACCATGATTTCATGTGTTTATTTGCCTTCTATATATTCTCTTTGGTGAAGTATCCAAGTCTTTGCCCCCATACAACTTTTTGTTTTTGAGACAAGATCTCACTCCTGTCACCCAGATGAAGAAGGTTCACTGTAGCTTCAACCTCCCAGGCTCAGGTGATCCTCCCACCTTAGCTGGGACTGCAAGTGCATGCCACCAAGCCCAGCTAACTTTCTTTTTTTTCTTTTCTTTTTTTGGTATTTTTAGTTGAGATGATATTTTGCCCTGTTGCCAAAGCTGGTCTCTAACTCCTGGGTTCAAGCGATCCTTCTACCTCTGACTCCCAAAGTGCTGGGATTACAGGTGTAAGCTATCACACCCAGCCCATTTTTAACAAGAGTGTGTGTGTGTGTGTGTGTGTGGGTGTGTGTGTGTGTGTGTGTTTTGACTGTTTTTTATATATTCTGGAAATAAGTCTTTTGTTGGATATGCTATTTGCAAATGTTTTCTCCCAGTCTAGCTTGTCTTTTAATTGTCGTAATATTGCTTTTTTTTTTTTTTTTTTTTTTGCAAAGCAAATGTTTTAAATTTTGCTTAGTTCAATTTATCTTTCTTTTATTTTTGACTTGTGTTTTTGATATCATCAATAGGAACTCTTTGCTGAATCTCAAGTTACCAAGACTTTTTCATATGTTTTCTTTCAGGATTTTTTTTTTAGTTTTACATCTCACATTTAGATCTATGGTCCATTTTGAGTTAATTTCTGTATCAAGTATGAGATTTAGGTTTAGCCTTATTTTTTGCCTATTGATTTTCACTTGCTTTAATGCCATTTGTTGAAAATATGCTTTCTCCAACAAATTGGTTTAGCATCTTTGTCAATTGGCCCTGTTTGTGTGGTTCTGTTTCTGGATTTTTTTAATTCTCTTATACTGATCAATGTGTATATCCCTCTGTCAATACTCCACTGTCTTGATTATTGTAGCTAAAAGTAAGTCTAAAAATTGAGTGGTGAGATTCTTCCAATTTTGTTCTTTTTTGAAATTCATTTGGCAATTCTACTTTCTCTTCTTTACATATAATTTAGAACCATGTTGTCTATATCTATAAAGAAACCTCCTGGTATTTTTGACAGGAATTATGTTAAACTTATAGATCATGGGGGAAATTAACATCTTTGCTATATTGACTCTTCCAATCCATGAATATGGTATGTATCTCCATTTATTTATTTAGGTTTCTTTTATTTATTTCATCAACTTTTTATAGTTTTCAGCTTACTGATCTTTTATATGTTTTCTTAGATTTATATCTGAATATTTCATTTTTTGGTAGTACTGTAAAAGTTATTTTCAATTTCAGTTTCCAGTTGTTCATTGCTACTGTATAGAAATAAGATTAATTTTTGCATGTTAACTTTGTGTGCTGCGACTTTGCTAGGCTCACTTATAAGTTCTAGATTTTTAAAAATAGATTTCCTGGTGTCTTCAACATAGACAATCATGTTGTCTGAAAGTAGTTTTATGTCTTCTTTTTCAGTCTGTATGCCTTTTATTTCCTTTTCCTACTTTATTGCATAGGTAAGGACTTTTGGTAGCCCCAGCCAAGTTTCAATGTTCATATTTTTGGTCTAATAGAGTGTATACTTTCTAATCTCGTAAGTTTCAAAGCTATTTCTTGTAAGTATAATCATATGAGGTTTTATCTTTGCTCTTTAAATAATAGTGTTCTTTTTTGTTTTCAACCAAAGAAGTCACCAAGGGAGACCAGATAAAGCTCTGTTCATTCTTTATTAACTTTAAGCACTTTAAATGCCCCTACTTCTGGTAAATACTAAAGCATGCTAAACTTCTTTCAATAAACATAAATGATCCTAATAAATCAGAAAAGATTGTCAAATTCCCATTAATTTGGTGACTTTCTAATGAAGATTTTGTGTTTTAAGAAAACTAGGATATTATAGCTTTTCCAAAAAAATGTATGCATGAGATACTGGTTATGTCACAGAATACAGCTGGACATGGTTAAATTAATTGAATCACCTTTCAAGTAAAGAATATGGGGGAAGCCACTATCAGGAGATGATTGGAGCCCCAAGCATGCAGATGTCAGGAGGCTAGTTCAAATTACGGCAACTATTCAAATATCAGATTTTAGTCTCTAATTTGCTGAAAAGCCAAAAGCATCCAGTCCTTGATCCTAAAATAAGGATGGGTTACTGAGACAGAGAATCAAGTACAGTGATACAGTTGAAAGGTCAGTCCTGAGGAGTGCCAGCAAAAAGAATGCCACCAGTGGTCATACTGGATTCCAAAGTGTTGGGCTGAAATTCTTACTTAAGCTCAACACTGATGTTCAAACAGCAAATAGGAATTAGAGGTGGGTTAGGGAGTAGCTTCCATGTGAAGAGAGGAAGGATGAATAGGCAGTAAACCACACAGGTTTTGATAGAATGAAACATATGTGACAGGTTTCATTCATCTTCATCTCACCATCCCCTTTTCATCCACCCCCTAACAATCCACAGGGGTCTTTTTTCTGATTTCCAAAATCAATTTTTAAATTAGAGATGTTTATATTTGAAATGTTTAATTAGTTTCAAACATGTAGTTTTATGGAATTCATTCTATTGATCAAATTGAGTAAATATTTAGGAGTTCAGTAATTTCTGCTTTGCTTCTAAATAAAGAATCTCTTTCATTTTAGCATTTCTACAAATACCTTTTTTAATTTTTTTAGACAGAGTCTTGCTCTGTTGCCCAGGCGGGAGCACAGTGGCACAATCATAGCTGATTGCAACCTCCAACTCCTGAGCTTAAGCAATCTTCTTGCCTCAGCCTCCTCAGTAGCTGGGACCACAGCTGAGGGCCGCCACACCTGGCTAATATATTTTTTAAAATTTTTTTGTAGAGGCAAGGTCTCATCGTGTTGCCCAGACTGGCTTCAACTGCCTGGGCTCAAGCAAGCATTCTGCCTCAGCCTGTCAAAGTGATGGGGTTACAGGTGTGAACCACTGTGCCTGGCCCCACCTTTTTCTTGAAGAAGAAAACCATTTGATCAATTTGATCACCTAGTAGGTATTTTAGAAACTTATAAGTGGTAAAATTCAGGTATTTCATTTATCGAATTTCATTATCAGCAGCAGCCAAAGCATCATTTGGGACAGATTATTGGACAGAATCTCCAATAAGAGCTCTCAGATCATGAAAAAACAATATATTTCTGTCACATATCACTTCATATTAGGTCATGATTCACCTTCAATTATGTTCTCACTTGAGATATAGGTCTAGACCTGCAAGGATAGAAAGCAATATGATAAAATGGGTTGAACAGACCATCCCCAGAAAGGCTGATACATTCTGGTGGTTTCATAATTCTACTCAGCTTTCCTTTTCCCTTATCACCCATCTAGTGTTAGGGTATTGGAATATCTGATCATTTCCCTCAGATTAGCTCTCTATATGCTTCCAAAATGCCTACTGGGTCATTAAACACCTTTTTTTCCCTCAAGAAAAAGATATTTGTAGAAATGCTAAAAATAGATCAAAATCTCTTTCTGAATTCAAGTCACTCATATAAGTGATTTGGCTCTCACGGCCTCCTAAAGGTCACCTGTGTGGTTATTTGCATTCCTTGTGCCATCAACAAATATAAATTAAGCCACTTGCAAGAAAAGGAACTTTAAATTTAGGCAATGGGCATAGACTGGGCCCAGAGGATCCATTTCCACTAAATGAGACTATAAAAACTAAACATGACCTAAGCATTCTTCTGCCCTCCAAAACAAGGCTCAAGATGACAGTAAAGCCAAGAAAACATACTGTCGAGAAGAAAGCAAAGGATGGGACAAACGCTCATCTCACCCTTTCTTGGTGCAACAAAGCACAGATAATAAATACAGGATTGGAAGAACCCATGGTCTGATGCAGAAGCTTTTCTTGTTTCTCAGACTGTATTACTATCAAAGACATATACACACACAAACGCACATCATTTTCACAGTAAACTGTCAACTCTAAGATCTATTAGCAGGGGGCAGAACCTCAAGAGACACAAAATAAGAGTTCTCAAAGGGTCATTACTTAAATATAGAACACCATGTATTTCTTATCAGTGCATAATCTTGGTGTGTAAATATATACAGTGGAGCCTCTCCAGTACGTTACCCCAGTAAATTCATATGAAATAGCCTGCAGCGATCCTACTAGGTCAGTCTGTACAGCACGGGGCTGGAATCAGCGAGAAGGCAGCTTAATAACAGTGAGGAAAAAGTAAGACAGTTGGCATTTGGCATGTGCTATGTATTGTCTTTCTTCTTTGGGGATGTAGTGTGGGCTCTTTGTCATAATTGCTTTCCTTAGGAATTTTTGAAGAGTTTTGTGGTTTCTCTTATATTAATTAACCATGAAAAGAAAAGTGTCTTCGGTATCTCCCCATCATGGAAAAGTTGCTTCAGTTTGCTAATTCTAAGACCAAACTAAAATGTTCTACATCAACATTTCCCAAAGGACTGTTATAAGAAAACAATTTCAATGTCCACCTGTGTTTAGAGATATTGCTTTAAACAAAGTTAAATAGATTGCTTTTCTGGGGGCTTTGCAGTGCCTATAATAAGTTAAGATATATTAAGAATCTCCTAAAGTAAGACATAGTAGTCAATGTTTCCAAACTTGCCTGTCCACAGAATCCTTTCCTGAGCAGCATCTATTTGAAATGTGTTTTGCCAAACACACTTGAATTCTACATTGCTTCAAACAGTTTTCAAGAGAAACATCCTTCAAGCCAGAAGATCTTGTTCTTCCTTCTTGCTAGCTAGTCCCAGGTGATTGGTGGCCAGGGACAATCCAAATGTAATTATTCCCTTTTGTTTTCTTTACATTGAAAGGACCTGGTATACAAGTCACTCTGCTTGGTTTGGTTTTACAGAGGGTGACACAAACATCCTCAACAAAACCATATACTCAGTAGGGGAACACAATTTTGGAGATACAAAATAAGCAGCCACTTCTCCTTGTTGGATTGTATGTATATATTTAAAGAAATAACAGTGACAGTTGGTCCTAATGTAAATTTTTTGTGGGGGAAAGTCCTGCAAATTTGAACTATACTCTTTCTTATCTTTTCTGATTTGTATGCTATCAGTGTGTTCATATATAAAGTTTTACTCTGTGTGTGTACATTTATGTGAATAAATCCTTTATAATAATACCACTTCAGATATACTGATGATAAAACATATCCTGTACAGAAGAAATCTGAGTTTATTTTCTAGACCAATGTAAAATCTCATTATATACATATTTCCTCATATATATAGAAAATACATATACCTATAAATATATGCATATATATGCATATATAAATGCACATGTATATATATAACATATATAAATATATATTCAATATATAAAAAATATATAGGATTATATATACAAACACACATAGAATGCAAGTATTGTGACATAAAAACCATTTTTTCTGTTTTCCCCTCCACCAAAATAATCAGATGGTCATTCCTTACAGTAATTCAGTGAAGTTACAAATTCAGATCATTCTGTAGATAATTTTATTAACCTAAAATTTTGCTTTCAGCCAGTTCATTCTCCATGGAACAGACATAGCCTGCGTCACATTCTTAAAGAGAACCTAATGAATGTAGGCTGTCATGATATGCTGTGTTGCAGGTAAATCCAAAAGTGATAGAAAAAGCAGAAATCATTCTGTCTCATAGACAGGGGATTCAGTCAAAAATCTGACTGATTTTTTTTCCAACCAATTGATGAAATTTTTGATATCTTCTAGCTTCAGTCTTAGTTTCCATTTTTTGAGAAAGTACAAATAAATATTTAAGTATACACAAAATGTACAAATCTAAGAAATGCCAATTAGTGGTGTTCACAAAATCCTGAATTGAAGGAAGACATTTCTAGGGGAAGGAGGCATAGTAGGAAAAGCTGACATTGCCTTCCTTATCTCCTTCTTTCTGTCCTTGCCTTACACAAAGTACCTTTTAACCAGACTTTAGGAGTAAAGTGAGGACGAAGATTAGTGGAAAGTTGGATGGAGGCATGTTCAGTCTACCTAGTGAAAAACAAATGAATGTAAATGACAAGAAAATAATTTTGGCTAGAGCAGAGAGTAAGCCCCAGAAAACAAGTATACTTCAATAATTTGGGGATGGGACATTTTTATCTTTCATTTGATGGATAATAAAAACAACTTGAAGTTGCTTATATACTGAAACTTCAAGTTCCTTCTGCTATCCATCAAATACATTGTATATATATATAAAGATATATTACACACATATACATATAGATGTGTTATAGATACATAGATAAGTTTAGATAGATATACTATATATGTGTATTGCTTTATATATCTATATATCATATATAGATGTATCATATATACAGCTATAGATGTATACAGTGCATATCTATATATATAAAATTTACTAACAAAAGGATTCTAGGAAATTGGCTAAATTAACATATAAGGAAGAAATAGGAACAAACTACATTTATAGAAATGAATCTTGTTACAGGAATTATTTTCCTATTTATATAAAATGGTTTTGATTGAAATTTATAAATTAAAATTCCAATAATATGCTTATGAGCTGAATTGTGCTGCCACAAAACTTATACATTGAAGCCCCAGCCCCCAGTGTGACTGTATTTGGAGACAGATGTTTGGGGGTTGGTTAATATTGGTGCTCAATAACAACTTTTTGAACTGAGTTGATGACCTCTCAGGATCCCTTTGTATCTTTTTATGAGATTGATCATCTTTGTGACGTAAGTCAGCTTTTCCCTACTCTGCAAAACGTCAATCCCACACCAGAGCATGATTTTAAGCTTCTCCCAGCCCATGGCTGGACAACGTACAAGTTTAGCTCATTCACTAATTTAGAAATTGCTTGTCTTGAAAGAGTAAAGAAAAAATGCTGCTTCGTCAGCACTCTCTTGTTCTGTCTCCTTTTAAGTTCTAATGTACATCAGAGCATCCATATCATCTCCCTTCTATCTTCCAGCTAGAGCTGCTTGTAGGAAAGAAACAGTCCTAATAGCTTGCCAGTATCCAGAGCCTCTACTTTCTCTCTACCTGGATCATTTACACTTCAAGTCTGCCACCAAATCTCATGCAATGGTAAACAAGGAGGGAAATCTGCTTATCAAAGGGGGGGGGGGGGTCATAAACTGGGTGTTCATAGGATATTTGTTTTCACATGATATTTTTAACCACATTTAGCAATTTTGTAAATCATCTTCCCCCAGATATCTAAATTTCTGGTTCTTTGAAAATGTTGGAGCTAGGCACAGTGGCTCATGCCTGTAGTCCCAGCTACTCAAGAGGCTAAGGTGGGAGGATTACTAGAAGCCAGGAGTTTGAGTCTAACCTAGGCAACATAGTGAGACACTATCTTTAAGAAAACCTGAAGAACACTGGCCTATTTACTTCCACTGTCCACATTCCCCCACAGCAGCCCGCAGATATTGAGGGGTAACTGCTCTCTTTAGACTGGTCCTGTACTCTACAGCTAAGCCCAGGCTTGACTCATTTTAGGGACGCAGATACAGATACAGATACTGCCTGCTTCCTTTCCTCATGGACACAACCCATGAGGTCCCTGGAGGCACTGGGTCAATAACGGACGCTGGGCTTAGGTGTCGTGTCACTGATAAATGTGGGGGAATAAGCGCATGGAGGTAGGTTGGGAGTCATTCCTCTCGTGGTGTTGGTTATGATGGACAGCTGTCCCATTATCAGCACAGAGGTTAAAAAAAAAAGCCTCAGAAACTTCCTACTTCGTCCCTGGAGCCGAGGCTCTAGGACCAGAGGGAAACCTCACTTTCTGAGGATACCTGGAAAGGAGAACATGAAAGCACAGACCTGCAGAAATGATGCTGGCCTGACACCAGACCCATGCTACTGACCAGTCCCAGCACTGATCATGCCCATGCCAGGACTATGTTGGGTCATTTCCTGAGTATGAGGAAGAGGTATATATCCTCCAAACTGAGAGATGCCAACTCTAGATGTCCCTGACCTAGGATTTCTTCTTCTTCTTTTTTTCTTTACTAGAGAAAGCATTTAGAGGGGCCTAAGAAGCCATGAAAATTAGGCTGAATCTTAGAATGAGTTCCATTTACAAGACTCAACAATAACTTCATGTGTAGGAAATAGGGAATTCAGTTAACCTCTCTGTTCGTTGGTATTTAAATTTGTCTGAAAGTGATAATCATCATATCTAGTGACCTCCCGGGTGCCCTGAGCATTAATGAGACAATGTGAGAAAATTATTAAGTTCTATGGTAATGTTAGTCCTAATTCTACTTTTTTAAAGCTTCTCATTTCTCTTTTAAGAAAAATTTGTTAACTAAAAATGCCTAGTACTACAAAGAGTATAGGAAAAAACTAAAATAGTTATTGAAACAACTTTAGCAAAGAATATAGCAAATTTACTCAGCCACAGAGGGGGGCCTTTTTATACTCAAATCTAAAGTACCATCTCCTCTTTATCATTTTGCCCAGCCCTTTTGGGGGCATAATTGTAACTTAATTTTGGAACTGTATTACAAATTCTTCTCTTCTAAATGATCACAATTAACAAAATATCTGAAATGTCAATGGAGTTTTTATATAGTAAGCGCTAAAAGATATGTTTGAATGAATGAAAGAAGGAATGAATGAAAGAATTTTCATTTGGTTTTAGAATAAGAATATAGTAGAGGAAGAGAGGTCAGAAACAATGGAAGAGAATTAAGAATGTTGCCCCTAAATGCTATGACACTCAAAATCATTCCTCTCCTTTTATCAACCAGCAAGTCCTAATGAAGTCCCCACCATGTCCAGCAACGGGAGAATAAATGATCTGTGAGACATTGTCTCTTATTTGAAACAGTTTAAAACTTAATTGGAGAATCACAGCAAACAAATATGCATATACACACATGAAACATTGAGAAATGATGGAATATAAACTCTGGGTTATGACTATATGCTCAACAGACATTCAGAGAAGGGAGAGGTCACTAGAGATTGATACAGTCAGAGAAGTCTTATGAAGGAGGTGGTACTGAAATTGATCTTTAAAATACTGTCTGGATATAGTTATAAAAGGAGATGAACTTGCTGTATCCCCATCTATTTCTCACATTAACCCTGTGAGGTTAATCTCTTTCTATAAATGAGGAAACAGCTCAGGCAGATTAAGTCACTTACCAAGGTCACACAATTGAGGTCTATCTAACACAGGAGAGAGCTATGTAGGTCTCTCCTCTACACAGCACGTCTGTTCTGTAATGTCTGGATTGCTGCATATCAGTATAAAAGCCAAAGCTGGCCTTTTCTGGTCTGGTCCCTGCACCATGTAAGCCTCATCTGCTGCCATCTCTCCATATGGCCTCTGTTTCAACCACACCTTCTGTTTTAGGAAGGTTCCTAGCAGGCAACACATGGCACATTTAAAAGGGTTTAACTGAAAATAATAAGGAATTATTCTTAGAAAAGTGGATAGCTACAGAAACCGACAAAGGCTGGCAAGGCACCCAGGGGGACTGGCAAGAACAGGAAGCCATTACTGCCCCAGGACTAAAGAGACAGGAGGAATAAATAGTGATAACAGAGTCTGGAGAGCACTGACACTGTGGAGTGGGGCCAGGCAACAGGAGCAATCACTTTACATAGGTACTGCCAAAAGTGCAGCGAGAATAAGTACCCCAGCCTCTCCCCTGCCTGCCCTTGCGACTCCTACTGGTGTCTTCCATTGATCAAGTCTTTGGAAGACAGAGTTGAGGGAATCTGAGAGATGCAGGCCAAATACGTTGGGTTCCTGGACACAGAGAAGGAAGGGCAGAGAATTTATCTCAGGGCCAAAAAGACACACAAGTTGTCCCTGCCTTTGCTAACACAGCTGCACCCAGATGGCCCTTCATTGCCTGGGTACCTCTTCTTCCTCCTTTTCACTCAGCTTAAGAATCACCAACCCAGGGAAACCATTTATTATTCACAGCTTAAATTGGGAGCTGTCCTCTGTGCTTTTACAGTCTCTCTGCAGACCTTGATTATTGTGGTTATAATGCTGGAATAGACCCCACTTGAGCCAGATGCATCAGGGGAAAATTGCTGAGGAAAATTGCTACCCCACTTCCACCTGGTGCATACAAGGAGGCTGATCACATTGAACATTCAATGCCAAGCATGTATTTTCTAAATTTTAGATTTTTATTTGATTTTAAACTTAGAGAAAAGTTTTCCTTTTTCCTCAGATTCACCAATTAACATATGGCCCCACTTGTATTATAATTCTCTATCTATACATTTATACACACACACATATATATGTAAGTTTTTTCTCTTTATTTGAAAGTTGGAACCATTGTATAGTTCTTTGCTAGTAAATAGTATTTCAGTGTTTATTTCCTAAAAACAATGACATTCTCTTACATACTTAGAATGCAATACTCAAAATTAGGAAAGCTAACATTGACACAGCAGTAGTATCTAGTCCACAGTCCATTTTTCAAATTTTGTCATCTGTGCCAATAATGTCCTTAAAAGCTGTTCCTTCTCCCCTCCTCCATCCAAAATCTGATACAGGATCATGCATTGCAATTAGTTGTCATGTATCTTTAGTCTCCTTTAATCTGGAACACTTCCTCTGCCTTTCTGCATCTTGACCTTGACATTTTTGAAGAGGACAGGATATTCATTTTGTAGACTATCTTGCAATATGGTTTTGTCTGATGTTTTCATGTGATTAGATTTAGCTTCTTCATTTTTGGCAGGAATGCCAGAAATGATATCCTGTCCTTCTCAATGTCTTACATCAGCAGTCACATGATGCTGTCTTTCCTGATATTCATGATGTTAACTCTGATGATTGGTTAAGGTGTGCCTGCCAGCTTTCTCTATTATAAAGTTACTATTTGAAATTTCTAAATAATTTGTGGAAGATATCTTGAGCCTATGTAAGTAAGCTGTTCCTTGTCAAACCCCAACCACTTTTTTAAAAGGACAAGAGAACAATTCATTGGGTACAGTGACCAACAAAAGGAAATGACATGCACATCCAGTCATTCATGATTCCCTGTCCTTGGTGCCAAGGCAAGTCGCTATGATTGTCCAGGGTTGTCTCTTTAAAATCAGGACTTGTATCTTCTGGATCCATGTAAAGCTTCTTTTAGGAGAAAACTGAAGGAGTTAATTTGAGTCTCAGTAAAAATAACAAACCGACCCCAACAGCACTTTCTTGGGATCAGGACTCAGACCACTTATAATTCTCCTCTCTCCTCCTATCATCAGAAGCAGGGATCTCTTCCTGCCTATTCCACCGTCACTAAGTGTACATCAAAACCAGGCGGGCTTTCTACTGGCTTATTTACTTCTGAGGTCTGAGTGGTAGAAGGATAGCCTAATTATTATTGACCCAAGTCATTTTTCTTGCTTAGGAAACGATTTAATATTATTAGGAGCCAAAGTCTGGTAAAATTGGAAGCCAGAATAATCTTGTCCTCAGACCTTGAAGACTAATACAAGGTTAATGTCTTTGCCTTTTTAAAAAAATGTAAGTATTTATAGGATTTTAGCTGGTTCTTGTTTCTTATTCTATGTATCCCAAAATAAAATCATCACAATGAGAATTTGACATCACCCGTAAGAGACTGCCTTGTAGCTATGAGCCACACTGGAATGGGATCTCCCTGAGACCAGGACTGTACTTGTGCTTCCCCCTTCATCTGGCACATAATGGGTGATTAGTTTTAGTTGGATAAATAAATTAAACGGCCTCAGTAGTTTAAGTTATTCTTCCCTGCACTCTATTCCTTTTATTAAAATATCTCAATCTAGAAGCAAAAAGAATTTAGTTCAAATCTATACCTTTTTAATTCTTTTGGCTGTAGAGAATTATAAAAGTTCTTTTAAAATATAAAAAGACATCTAAATAAATGTACAGATGCCACTTTGCAGAAACACTGTCTTTATTTTTTTAATAATTTTTATTTTGAAATAATATAAGATTCACAAAAAGTTGCCGGCATGTAGAGGAAGTTCCTGTGCACCCAGCACTTACAAATAGAGTATATTGTCCAAACCCAGAAATTGACTTTGCTGCAGTATAAACAATTATAAGAATATGGGCTGTACTTAAGTTTTTCGGGATACCAGTTTTTACACTCTTTTTTTTTGTTTGTTTATAGTTCTAGAAAATTGTATCCCATCTATAGTATTGTGCCACCATCACCACAATCAGAATACAGAATTGTGTTCATCTCTTTCATGTTATCACTTTATAGTGACATTCCTCCCCACAATACTAATTTCTGGCTTTTTTTTTTTCTTTTTTTCTTTTTCTTTTTCTTTTTTTCTTTTTTTTTTTTTTTTTTTTTTCTTTTTTTTTTTTTTCTTAGGCTGTGTCTTGCTCTTTTGCCCAGGCTGGAGAGCAGGGGTGCAATCTCAGCTCACATGGGTTCAAGTGCAACCTCCGCCGCTTGGGTTCAAGCGGTTGTCTTGACTCAGCCTCCCAAGTAGCTGAGATTTTAGGTGCATACCACTACATCCAACTAAGTTTTGTATTTTTAGTACAGACAGAGTTTGACCATGTTGGTCAGGCTGATCTAGAACTCCTGACCTCAGGTGATCCACCCACCTCGGCCTCCCAAAGTTCTGGGATTACAAGTGTGAGCCACCATGCCCGGCCAATTTCTGGCAACTTTCTATCTATTCTCTATAATTTTGTCATTTTGACAATGCAACGTGAATGGTATTATACTGCACTTAACGTTTTGCAATCATCTTTTTCCCACTCAGCACAATGCTCTTGAGGTTCTTCCAGGGCTTTGCCCTGAGCCTCCTTCTCTTTTTCTCCTTTTTTTTCTCCTTAAGAATTCTAAGAAAGTTTTATTTTGTTTTTGTATACATTTAAGATATACAGGATTATGTTTTGACATACATTTACAATGAAATGATTACTACAGTAAAGCAAATAACATATCTATCATCTTACATAGTTACTGTTTTAGCATGTGTGGTAAGAATACCTCAGATCTACTCTCTTAGCAAATTTCCAGTATGCTATACAATATTATTAACTATAGTCTTTATATCATATATTAGAGCACTAAACTTATTCATCCTACGTAACTGTAACTTGGTATCCTTTGACCTCCATCTCCTCATCTTCTGCTTCCTGTTTCTATGTATTCCAGTTGTGTTTGTTAGATTCCATAATTTAAAAGATCATGCAATGTTTGTTTTTCTCTGGATCTGGTTCCCTTAACATAATGTCCTCCAGGTTCATCCATATTTTGAGACTGAATATTATTCCATTGCGTGTATATACCACAATTTCTTTATCCATTCATCTGTCGATGGACAGACACTAAGGTTTTTTTCCACATTTTGGCTACCATGAATAATGCTGCAATAAACATGGGCACAGATATCCTTAGAAGGCAGTGATTTTATTTCTCTTGGGGTATATACCCAAAGAGGAATTGCTGTGTCATATGGGAGTTTTATTTTTCATTTCTTCAGGAGACACCATACTGTTTTCCACAATAGCTGCACTACTTCACTTCTTTCTCTCTGTAATTCCTCGATTATAATTTCTCCTCGTCCTGCAGTTTTAAATATAAACTCTATGGTGATGACTTCCAAATCTTTATTTCCAGGTTTCTAAAAATTCAGTCTTGGATACTCAGATGTCTACTTTATGACTTTGTGAATGCTTAATACATTTCCCAAAATTAACCCAGCCAAAACAATTTCTTCTCAAAACTAAAAAGAACTGGAGAAAGTGCCAGTCATTTTCATTTCAACACCCACTATTTGCCAAGACAGATATTGAGGCATTCTTCTTGATTTTTCTGTTTCTTTTACTTTCCTCCTTAAATTCTTTAGTTACTCTGTTGATTCCACCTACAGCCATATCCTGAGTTTGAATGTATCTCTTCTTTCTAGAGGAGTGTGCAGAGCAGAGGCTGAACACCTGGCCCTTGGTTCTTCTTTAAGTATTCTAAGGAACTTACTTTATTTTTATATATATTTAAGATGTACAATATGATGTTGTGATATAAGTACACATAGTGAAATTATTACTACAGCCAAGCAAATTAATATGTCTATCATTTTGCTTCTGGCTAGTTGTGAAATCTTGGTTCAATTGCTTACATTTTCTATACTCCCACTTCTAAATGAGGACAAAAATGAAACCTACCTCATGGAGTTTTTGTGATAATTAGTCCAGTAAAAATGAGCTCACTTTTAACAATCCCTAGTGCACAGTAAACACTCAAAAAGTATTAGCTATTGTTAGTCATCTGTTCATAAATTCTATAGAATGGCAACCATGTGAAAGGCAATATTGTAGGCACTGGGGTTATGCAGTGATATAAATGAGTAATGTACATTGGGTGATGGTAGTATTTGTGGTTACTATGGAGGTTGAGTTGCTATGGAGGTTGGGTTGCTGTGGAGTTTCCTTTAAGAGAACCTGCTATGGTCAGTTGCGGGGGGTAGGGGAGGGACAGTGGAGGGTGGGAAGGGTGGGAAGGGATAATGTGGGGAGAAATGTCAAATGTGGATGATGGAGGAATGAAGGCAGCAAACCACCTTGCCATGTATGTACCTATGCAACAACCCTGCACGATCTGCACATGTACCCCAGAACATAAAGTACAATTAAAAAAAAAAAAGATCCTCATAAGGAGCGTAGCTGCCTGATGGCCTCTACCTATCACCTCTTTG
Source organism: Saimiri boliviensis (assembly GCF_048565385.1). Lineage (NCBI taxonomy): Eukaryota > Metazoa > Chordata > Mammalia > Primates > Cebidae > Saimiri > Saimiri boliviensis. The sequence continues at coordinate 68,886,775 of NC_133462.1, forward strand.
GACCTCCTACTGTATTTACACAGGCCTAGATTGCCCCAGGTTGATCTTAGTCAGTACTAACCAGAAGGTGCTACAGCCAGGTCACTTCTGCTCAACATGAGACTCTTCTAACAGGCCATCTATGCTCCAGGACTTCCCACCAGCCTGCCCAAGGTTTTCTCAGAGCTGCATTGCAATCTGAGATCCTCCCTACCCATTCTTCCCTTCTGATCCTCCTCTTACTTATCTTCTTTTACTGGTGTCAGGCCTGTATTGCTGTATGAAGGCTCTTCCCACCCACTTCTCCTCCCTCTCCCTTTTATCCTTCTAAGGCATTTTTCCCTGATAAATCTCTCACACATCTAAATCCATCTTAGCATCTGCTTTTTGGGAGTCCCAAACTGATCCAGTGCTAAAAAGAAAAATAAAACAAGGTCAGGGAGCTAGAAAGTGACCCAGAGATACACAGGACATTTACTGAATGCTGATTTAATAAGATGAGCAGAATTGGTTAATCTGAGGGTGGGTGAGGTATGCCAATATCCTGAAGAGTGTATTTCAGACAAAAGCATTAGGAAGGGCAGAAACCCTGAGATGGGAACATTCTGAGCGTGTTTAAAGACCAAGAAGAACCGAAGATATCTGGCATGACTTGAACAAAGAGGTGAATGGGCTGTAGAGAATGAGGGCAGATAAGCAGTGGAGAGCCAGATCTCTCAGGGCCTTGCAGATTCAGTAAGACTGCATTTTTTTTCTATCACAGAGATGAAACACTATTGGAATATTCTGAGCAGAAGATTGACATGATCTCACTTTTTAAAACATAAAAGCAGAATTGTTCTACCTGCTCTTTGAAAAACCCAGCTAAAGCTGGTGCATTCACAATGAAAAAATAAAGTGGGTGTGGTAGGCAAGAGTCTAGGTGGTCCCCAAGAACCCTTCCCCCACTGTACATATCCTGTATAATTCCCTCACCTTGAGGGTGGATAGAACCTGTGATCCAGTTATTAGTTAGTTAACTTTGACCTAATCAGGTAGACCCTTTAAAAGGAAAGCAACTGTAGCAGGTGCACCCCTGCTGGCCCGGAAGAAAGCAAACAGCCTTGTTGTGACACATCTATGGGGCCCACGTAGGAAGGAGCTGCAGGCAGCCTCTAGGAGCTGAGAGTAGTCCCTGGCCACTGACAGATACTAAGAAATGAGGGCCTTAGTCCCACAGCTGTAAGGAACTGAATGCTGCCAACAACTGGTGTGCTTGAAAGAGCACTATGAGCCTCAGATGAAATTGCAGCTGTACTGACACCTTGACTTCAGCCTGATGAAATACTGAGACCAGCTTACCAGTACCCAGACTCCTGACACATAGAAACTGTAAATTAATAATTTGTTGTTTTAATAATAAATTATAAACAAATAAATATAATAAATAATAAATTGATGTTCTTTCAAGCCACCGGGTATGTAACAATTCTTTACAGAGCAACAGAAAACTAATCTGGTTGGCAATGGTGGAAACAAGCAGAAAGACCTGGTAACAGGCTATGCAGTCCTCCAGATGGTGGCTTGGGTCAGGGTAATGACATATCTTTTGATGGTCAAGCCAATAAGATTTGCTGATGGATTGAATATAGATTGTGAGAGAAAGACATCAAAGATGATTGCAAGATGTTTGGCTTGAGCAACTGAACATTTGGAATGGTCAGTGACTGAGAATGGAAAGACTATGAGAAAAACAGATTTGATATCTTTTTGACAGACTGAATCAGTAAACAATCACAAATTCTGTTAAATTGAGAATTCCAAGTATACATCAAAGTGAAGATGTCCAGAAGGAACACATCAGTGTATGAATCAGGAATAATGGGTGAGGTCCAGGTTGGACATAGGTTAATACATTTTGGAGTCACTAGCAAATGCATGATATTTAAAACCTTAAAACCAGATAAGATCATGGCAATTTTTAAAAATTTATTTATTTTACTTTAGGTGCATACTATATCTGGTATTTCTTCCCATGTTATCTCTTCCCACCCTGTCCTCCCTCCCCACCCCACACTGTCTCTTCCCTACCCCTCCAACTGCCACCAGTGTATGATGCTCCTGTCCCTGAGTCCATGTGTTCTCATTGTTCAACACCCACCTATGAGTGAGAACATACGGTGTTTGGCTTTCTGTTCTTGTGTCAGTTTGCTGAGAATGATGGTTTCCAGATTCATCCAAGTCCCTACAAAGGACACAAACTCATCGTTTTTTATGGCTGTATAGTATTCCATGGTGTATATGTACCACATTTTCTTTGTCCAGTCTATCATTGATGGGCATTTGGGTTGGTTCCAGGTATTCACTATTGTACACACTGCTGCAGTGAACATTAACGTGCATGTGTTCTTATAGTAGAATGATTTATAATCCTTTGGATATATACCCAGTAATGGGATTGCTGGGTCAAATGGAATTTCTATTTCTAAATCCTCAAGAAGTTGCCACACTGTCTTCCACAATGGTTGAACTAATTTACACTCCCACCAGCTGTGTAAGAATGTTCCTATTTCTCCACATCTTCTCCAGCATCTATTGTCTCCAGATTTTTTAATGATCGCCATTCTAACTGGTGTGAGATGGTATCTCAATGTGGTTTTGATTTGCATTTCTCTAATAACCAGTGATGATGAGCATTTTTTCATGTTTGTTGGTCTCATATATGTCTTCTTTTGAAAAGTGTCTGTTCATATCCTTTGCCCACTTTTGGATGGGGTGGTTTGTTTTTTTCTTGTATATCTGTTTTAGTTCTTTGTAGATTCTGGATATTAGCACTTCGTCAGGTGTGTAGACTGCAAAAATTTTTTCCCCATTTTGTTGGTTGCTGGTTCACTCTAGTGATGTTTTCTTTTGCTCTACAGAAGCTCTGGAGTTTAATTAGATCCTATTTGTCTATTTTGGCTTTTATTGCCATTGCTTTTGGTGTTTTAGTCATGAAGTTCTTGCCTATGCCTGATCATAGCAATTATTACTAATATTTCCAGACATGTCCAAGCCTCCTCCATCTCCCATCTGGACTTCATTAACTTTCCAATGGTCCCACTGATTACACTGCCCTTTTGCTATCCATTCTCCATGCTGATGCTGGGGGGATTTTCTTTAAACTCACATGCAAATCAGATAAGGTCATTGCTCTGTTTAATATCTTCCAGAGGATTCCCATCACACCAAATTAGTTAGCTTTTGTTATATTACAAGCCACCTCAAAATTTAGTAGTTTGAAGTAACATTCATTCTTGATTCTGTGGGTCTATTGAATAGTTATTCTGGTCTCCAGTGCTCAGCTGGGACTGGATGGTCCATGATGGCATCATTCCTATGTCTTGTGGCTGCTTAGTTGGCCAAGTCATAGAGGGTTTAGCTGAGATGTCTCTTCTTTTCTCCACGTGGTCTCTCATTCTCCAGCAAGCTATACCAGGTTTCTTCCAATAGTGGACTCAGTTCCAAAGAGCAGCCAGAGAGCCAACTGCAATGCACAAGAACTTTCCTAGGCCTTTGTTTATGTCATGTTTGCTAATCCCCCTGGCCAAAGTAAGTCACTGGGCCTACCCAGACTCTAGGAGGTGGAGAAATAAGCTCCACCTCTTGATGAGAGCCATTGCACTGCAAAGGCACACTGCAAAAAGGAATATGCTAAGAGAAGCCGGAAAGAATTAAAATTGCACCTAGAAGACAATTCTGAATCCTTACTCTGGCTTTCAACATTTGGCATCATTTGACCCCTGTTCCCTTTTCAACATCATCTCATTCCACTCTCTTTCTTTTTAAGTAGGCTTAATTTTTCTGCAGCAGTTTTAAGTTCATATCAAAACTGATCAGAAGGTAGAGATTTCCCGTATACCCTTGCCCCTATTCATGCACAGCCTCCCCCATTATCAACATCCCCACCATCTTCTCTCTTTTATACCCTAGGACTTCAGCCAAAATGCTCGTCTTTCTACAGCTTAACAAACTTTTTCTTGGTTCAAAGAACCTGCTGCTCCTTCTGTTTGGAATGTTTGTTTTCCCAGCTTTATTGAGTTACAACTGATAAATAAAATTGTGGACATTTTAGATGTATAATGTAACGATTTGATATATACATATATTGTGGAATGATTACCACAATTAAGTTATCTATCACCTTACCTAGTTATCTTTTTTTGTGTGTGTAAGGTGAGAACATTTGGGATCTACTCTCAGGAAATTTTTAGTATCCAACACAGTATTATTAACTATAGTGACTGTGCTATACTTGAGCTCCCAAGAACTTATTCTGAAATGTGCTTCCCCCAAATCTTGGTATGGCAGGCTCCTCCTTTGCATTGAGACCTCAGATTAAATGCATTCTTCTGAGACAGGCCTTCTTTTATATCCTGATCACTCTCTATCTTATCCTCTGGGTGAATTCTGTTTATAATATTTATGACCCTTTGATTTCTTCTAGTTTGTTTATGGGTTCATGTGTTTGATTGTTTGATAACTACCCATTCACCAAAAAAAAAAAGTAAGGTCTGTGAGAGTAGGGATTTCATTTTGTTTATTCCAAGAATGTCACCTTGCATATAGTGGATATTTAAGCAACTGTTAAGTAGCATTCTAAAATGCCAAATGAAGAGTATTTTTCTGTTATGGGAAACTGAGAGCTGACTAAAATTGAATAACCCCAGTTCAGCTAAAATGTATATGAAATCTGCATAACTAAAACTGATAAAACAATACAAAACTATTTTTAAGTAGGAAACAAATCTGTCTTTTAGATACTCGGGTAACATTTACTGTCTTTTAAAGGAATTTACAATGTTAAATTTCTTTTTAAAGGAGTTCTCTTTCCATGATGTGACTCAGATCTAACAGTGCCCAGGTCCTTGGATTAGTATCTTGCCAGCTACTCATTTTCAACTGTTCTCTTCTGATTCATAACAAATAGTCAAATATCCTTTAATGAACAGGAAAGTCCTTGATGTTTACTTCCCGTCCTTTCTGACACGTTTGCCAAAACACTACTCATTAACAAATTTTATTTCTCAACTGACCGGCTGTTATGGATTGAATATTTGTGTCCTTCCAACATTCATATGTTGAAGCCCTATCCTTCAAAATGGTGGCATTAGAAGGAGAGATCTTTGGGAGGGAATTATGTTTAGATGAGGTCATGAAGGTCGAGCCTTGGGATGGAATTAGTGTCCTTACCAGAAGAAGAAACACCAGAGCTTCCTCCTCCCTCCATGTGGGGACACAGCAAGGAGGTGGTCATCTGAAAGCCATGGAGAGGGCCCCTCACCAGGACAGGACCATGCTGATGCCCTGGTCTCAGACTTCTGGAACTGTGAGGAATAAATTCTGATGCTTAAGTCACCCAGTCTATGGTATTTTGTTATGGCAGCCTGAATTAAGATACCTCCTTACCCTCCTTTCCACCATTTTCTTTCTCTTTCTCATTGAGCTCATTTTTTCTGGTTCAACCAGTTTTAGTGGTTCTATTTTCCAGGGGACATCTGTAGCTTGCTTCATTTGTATTTTCTGATTAGTCCTTGCACAGATTCATTTGTCTGCTCCAGCACCATTCACTTTTCTCAAACAAAACAATTCTTGTCTCCTCTATTCTACTCCAGCATTCATCAACTTCTCATATACCCCAGGGAAATTCCATTCTCCTGGCAATAGGCAGAAAACTTCCCAGGCACTGCACCAGATATCTTAAATCTGGTTCCTAAACGCCAATGTGCAAATAGAGATGAGTACAAATTGAATGTGGCTGGGGTGAGGTGGCAGAAGAGTAATATTCCTGGGATTCTAGAATACTGAAAGTGGCCATTGACCAAACTCACTGTGCAGAGACAATGCTGTGTGTTTACTTGCTGTTTTGTTTCCCTTCTGGACATAAGAAGCCCTCATTTCCCAGCCTCCTTTGCATCTAAGTGGGGCTGTATGACTAGCTCTATTCAATGACATGTTTGTGAAAGTAATCCATACCACCTTCAGGTTTGGCACTGAGATTGGTACAGCAAAGTGAGGAAGAGATTGGCACAATTAAAGAATGAAGTTCTCTGAGGATTATCCATCAAGATGAAGGCATTAAGAAAAGGTGACTGGCTAAAAGGTTACTAAGCAGACTTTTTTTCCCATGGGGTGAAATTATGGGTTTAGAACTTGAGAAACATTCATATGATGCTCAGTAACTCCTGGTGACATCCACACAGAAGTTCATTTGAGATTCACAATGCACAGAGGAAGATCCTTATTAAAGAAAGACTAACAGAATCACATAAAATAAGAAAAAGAGAAAGTACAGAGAAAAAGTCTAGCTAGAGATCTGCACGAGAAAAGAGAAAATGTGTAGCCAGGGAGCAGGAGCAATTAATATCACTAATGGTTATTTTCAGCAGTGGTCCACATTGGGCTCCCTAGAAAGGAAAACCAACATTTTTCTGGCATGGGAAAAAGAAACTGCCTGATTACAGTAGCTTGGGCAGGCATGGTGGGGTTAATGAATGCTCCTTGTACAGCTTTACTCTTCTGTTATCAACTCCACATCATACTCCTGCCTTCAAAGGTAGTGGGGCTCATGATAGGAGCAAGCTTTGTGCTTATTGGCATTCTCCCCTAAAGACAGTCAGAATCCTGGTTTCTCTATTCCCGGCCTGTAGCAACCACTTGTAAGGTACTGTGTGTGGCAAACTCTGTCCAGCTGATTTCAGTGCAGCAGTAGACAGTCCCATGTGCATTTTCTGTGTCTCACATCAAGCTTGAGTTTCAGCCTCTCTCTGCTTTGCCATCCCAGAGTTTTGTCTGAAGTCATTGCCAGGAAGCAAGCCAGAGGTATAAGGATTTTAACCCTCCTGGAAGCAGCCCTTCAAAGGTAGGGAAGGGAGTCATGAACACATGCTCTAGCCTGCTCTGAGTTGCTTCTACACGGCTCCTCTGAAAGCTCTCAAGGGATCTGAGACCCAGTTGTGCACCATAGGAGCCAGCTCATGAGCCCCCTTCCAGTCTCACATTCCCCACCTTCTCACTTCTTCTGTCTTGATTCATTTCCCATGAAAGGCTCTGTTTCACTCTCTGCTTTTAGGGAAACCCAAGGTTCCAACTAGACTTTCCAACTTCCAGTGTCTTGTCAATAAATCTGCTGTAGTTTCTTCTCTAACCCTTTTTGTTCTTATGGGTTTAGAGTTGTACATCTCTATTGTCATGTCTGTGGGATTAGTAAAAAAGTGGAGGTAGCGTGTGTCTTCAAGCTGCTCCTCTCCCCCTGCTGAGTCCTACCCAATCCTGAGCCTGAATGAAATTTCCTGGATCTTCTCATCAAAAGGTCTCCTCTTTTGCTTTCTCATAACATCTTACATTAGTCTTCATAACACTGAACACAATTTGTAATTTTATCTTTATTTGTTGTTTTACCACTCAACCACTAGAATCTCAGCTCCGTGAATTAGAGTCTACATCTTTTTGTGTAGATCTCTATGTGTTTTTGTTCAATAAACAAAGGACTTTCCACTGTCTGACACGTTCCAAATGGTTCCAATCCCTCTAGCCCTCACTAAAGTAGTTAGGTGACTGCTCAGGTCACCCACATAGAGGCTCTTCTCTATATCTCTCCTTGAAAAGGCTCAGCTTTGAACAGATGCACAATTATGTTATCAAGAGCTAGATGTCAGCCAGAGGAGGACAAAGTTATGCAAGCATGGACATGAGTGGGCAGCTGATATGGGAGATGGAGTTGAAGGAAAGAAAAAGCATCAGGGCACAGAGCTAGGCTTGGTTTACTTTACCCCCTGCTCTGGCTAATCCAGTGCCTGTCTCCTGTTATCTTATAACTTGAATTACTCCATACTTCCGAATTGCCCATAATGCTCCTGGTTCCTGGGGTCCTGATACTCCATTGCTTAGGAACAGGGATTCTCCCACCACGCTGAGGCACCCTGTACCTGCGTGAAGCAGCCTTTCGATACCATCACTGAAGATAATACACAGATACACTGAAGACCACTTTCACAAGACCTTCAGCCACATGGCAAAATATAGTATGAAAATAGTGCCTGCAAAGTAATTTAACTGAAGATTCTTGTGTGAGAGACAAAAATAAGTGATGTTTCAAATAACAGTATCTGAGATATTTTACAGATAGACGAAAGATAGTTTGATTTAAAGAACTATTTAAAGAACTATTAAAATACCACAAAGGGATTGAGAAAGTTTACCCTCCCCCTTTCTAGAAAGTCCTTCATGTGACATCCATCTTCACACTGCCCCTGATTTTAAAATTAGCACATGTATGACATATAATACAACATTTATAAATTAAGGAAGCCCACCTCTTTTAAGTAATATTCTTTAAATCTCCATTTCTGACAGTCCTACTATTTGCACAGTAACTGTAATAGGCGTATTTTTTGGAAAATAGTGAATAAAAACTGACAAGCTATCTGGGGAATCTGAATGTATAATTGATAGGGGCATAAATTAATATGATTAGGCCTTTATTGGGTGCAGTGTCTGCCAAACCTACAAAAGGGGCCTGGAATGAATCACGCTGTGGTTTCGAAGCTGATAGACATCAATATGTAATGTGGATTATCTCAAGCTTTCTCATGTGGTCCGCTTATGACAGCACTGAGCCTAATTGAAATTTTTATCTTTTTGTTGCATACAGACAGTTTTGGCTGGTCACTTCCTTTGGAAAGAGGAACAAACCAGGTGATTAACAAAAATCAAGGTTTTCAGTGAAGGTCTTAATAAAATTGTTTTATAAAGGTTTTAGAAATTAGTGTTTTGTAAAGCCACTCTGGAGAACTTGACTTCTGGAAATTCCTTTGCACCTTGATTTTCTGAATATTAAGCAGGCATGTCCAAACCAAAGTAACAAAGACACTGAAGATTCTGTCACTTCTGTGGAAATTGATGGGTTCTTCATAAAATTGTGGCTTATAGTTTAGCCTTTTCTGACGTTGTGCAAAACCATTTCTTAATTACAATGATAAAACATATCTTTGTAGAATAATATCCATGTTTCCATAACAAAATTAAAATAATTTTTCCTTTGATTCTAAACAACAAACATGTGCTTCAGTTAAATAATCATCCCTGCTTATTCGTATTCTTGCTAATACACATGGCTTCCCACTGTATGTTTTACATTGTAATTCTATAATCAAAAACAGGAGGTCAAAGTTGTTATAGTTACAGAAGGACATGTTAAGTTTCAGAGATCAAAGCACTTACATCTGTGATTTTTCCAGAACTTCATCCTTTTATAGTACATAAAATATTAGTGGGATTTTACATCTGCCCTTGGCAGTAATAAGTTTAATATATGAAACAAGTTCAATATGATTTTGGGGAACATTTGTGTATTGCAACTAGAAAGGTCAGTATGTTTTATGTACTTTGTGATAAAAGTAAGTGTTGATATCTAGGGACTGGACAATGAAAACTAATGAAGCGTTGGAACTTTCTTGGTGACCTCACGAAGCAATTTACGATCCTTTTATCGCCCTAATATGATGTTGTCATAAAAATGATCTTTTAATTAAATGTAACAGGAAAACTCTGCACCCTCATCGAGTGTGTCTGGTCCTGGTGAGTTAACATTTTTAATAGCATACCTTCAGCAGGCAGCAATGTTGGATTTATAAAATATGGTTCCTCTCAAACACTTGCAAAGCTATAATCTCATTGCTGAAGAGCAAAAGGAAAACGAGGAGTTACTCTTGTAGAAAGTTAGTGGAGTATCATGGAAAGACAATTGGCTTAGTACAGAAATGGCCTATCACACACTAAGCTCCTGCAATATGCCAGGCATTCTGCCAAAAACTTTACCATAACTTTTATTTCATGTAGTTTGACCTTGTTCTCTAGAGAACTGGATTCTGTATCTGACTCTGCTACTATTTGCTTGTATGATTTTGGGCACAGAATCCTACCTTCCGTTTTCTCTTCCGTAAATGGAGTGAGAGAGAAAAGAATTGCACCAGATGGTCTCTAATTTCAGCATTCAATTTTATAGAAGCAAAAGAATAAGGAAAGAAAAGTGAGGATGAATCAGAGCAAGGGACATTATTGAAGGTTACCATGAACCATCCATAGTCCTGGGTTTTACTGACATAGACGATCAAGGTATGGTTCCTGACACAGAAGAACTTGGAGTCTTGTGAGGGAAATACAATGTTAATATAAAAGGTAAGTGTACTGGAAAAGGCAAGCCCAGAAGGCTATGAAAACAGAGGAGGTAGTGTAGGTCAAATGAAATGTTTAGGGATGGCTTCTGGAGAAGATGATGACTAGCTAAGCTTAAGTAATGAGGAATGGAAGTTGAGTGAAGAAAACTAGGATTGATGTCCCTGGCAGAGGGAAATAGAGAAGTAAAATGGCCTGGTGTATTCAAGGAACTGCAAGTGGTTTGCTATTACTAGGGCATGCCATACAAAGTAGATAACAGGGGGAGCAGAAATGGAAGAGAGACGGGGGAGCCAGTCTAAGAACATTCTTGCAAGCTGGGCTAAGGAGCATGGACTTTACCCACAGGAAATGGGAAGCCACAGATGGTCAGGCTGAGTTTTAGAAGGATGAGTCTACCTACAAGAAGAGGGAAATTTAAAAACAGGACAAAAACGGAGACAGGGAGATTAAAAGGCTACTGTAGCATTTGTTGAAAAGATAATGAGCCCTGAACTAGAGAAATGGAATGGGTGTTGAGGGGAAGAGGCAGATATGAGAAACATTTAGAAGGTAAAATCAGTAGGACTTGGGCTTAACTTGATATAGAATTAGTCTAGGGAGAAGGGCCAACTCCTTCAATTTAAAAAAACTGAAAGTCATTTAATCTAGTGGAAAAAGTCAATTGACTCTTTGTTATGGTGGTCAAAAATTAAAAAGTTGGTTAATTTAAATCTTCATATTTTACCAAGTAGTTGGCATGGGTCTAACTATCAGTTGTCTACCACAGAGGCCAGTGGTAAAGAATGCCTATTTTGGCCGGGCGCGGTGGCTCAAGCCTGTAATCCCAGCACTTTGGGAGGCTGAGGCGGGTGGATCACGAGGTCAAGAAATCGAGACCATCCAGGTCAACATGGTGAAACCCTGTCTCTCGTAAAAATACAAAAAATTAGCTGGGCATGGTGGCACGTGCCTGTATTCCCAGCTACTCAGGAGGCTGAAGCAGGAGAATTGCCTGAACCCAGGAGGCAGAGGTTGCGGTGAGCCGAGATCATGCCATTGCACTCCAGCCTAGGTAACAAGAGCGAAACTCCGTCTCAAAAAAAAAAAAAGAATGCCTATTTTACCACTACTTTGTAGCTGGATAAATGGAAGTCCTTGATAATAAAATGATGCACCCCAATGATGGTGGGCGAAGAGAACGAAGTGAGCTCTCCCAGTTTCCAGTTCATACAGTTGCTCTTTGTGTAATAGGGCTCTTCTGTGACAGAAGGACTTAAAGCAATTATTTCCAATTTGTATTATTAGCATTCATAATTCTAAAAATATTGTTTTCTCTGCTAACGTAGATATTTTCCCAGGTAAAATTCCTTAGTAGAACAGTTCTCTGTAGTAAAAATTGTCCTTAGTAAGTAAAATTCAGGTGCTCAAATATTTGCCTGAAGAGTGCCGTGCTTTAGCTATAACACTACAGAAACGTGGATACATTTTAAATATCAGCACCCTTCAATTTGAAACACGTAGCCCCAAATAATTCACTATTATAAAACACTCTTTTACATGAGATGTGTTCCATTCACAGGAGGATTCTAGAGAGTGTGACTGACTTCTGATTTTCCACAGCCATTGGGTAAACTGTAAGCATGGATAATTGGGGAAAAAAAAAAAAAAAATCCCAAGTCTCACTCTAACTAATCTTTTCAGTCTCCTCATGTACCACCTCTTTTACCGGAGCTCCCATCATGTAATAAAATTGACCTACTTGAATTTTGTCTTTTTCTCCCTTCAAGACCTGTGGACGATTTCTTCCTGGGACACTAGGGGATATGAAACACAAAGACCTCACACATTAGCTGCAATAGTTAATTTTATGTGTCAGCTTGCCTGGGGTCAACGATGTCCGGATAGCTGGTAAAACATTATCTTGGAATATTGTGAGATTGTTTCTGGAAGAGACTAGCATTTGAATCAGTAGGCTGAATAAAAAAGATGACCTTCTCTCATTTAGATGGGCTTCATTTAATTCAATGAGGTCCACAATAGGAATAGAAAGGCAGAGGGGGAATTTTTCTCCTCTCTCTGTTTGAGTTGTGACATCCACCTTCTCCTGCCTTGGACTGACACTTCTGGCACTTGGGATTTGGGACTTAGGACTTAGACCAAGACTTACGCAATTGGCTCTCTTGGTTCTCAAGCCTTTGAGCTTGGGCTGAAACACTATCAGTGGCTTTCCTGGACCTCCAGCTTGCCGACAGCAGATTGTGGGACTTTTTAGCCTTCATAATCGTGCAAACCAATTCCTATTTTATGTATCCTATTGATTCTGCTTCTCTGGAGAACCTTGGCTAATACATTAGCAAACAAGGTACTATTTAGCAAAGACCATACATTATATTTAGAAAGTTGCTGAAAAAATCCATTAACTCTGCACTCTATCTTTTAATCTTCTTCTGAGCTATGAAATCCTAACAACTCAAATCAACATTCTCTCAGCCCTGTGTTAACACAGGAATTTCTCAGGGACTGGGGTCAATGGTCCAGGAATTAAAATCGGGTAGGAAATAGCAACATACGGCCGTGGCCACTGGGTTGGAATGTGAATGTTAATAACACAGTACATTTGGTGCCTTGATACGTAAGTTTTATTCAGCATGATTCTATTATTTTCTCTCAAAAGGATGGCAACAAATGGATTCCACAGGACAGTTTTCATAGTGACCCTGTCTCTACTCTTACTGTGACCCTGTCTCTACTCTTACTGGTTCAAGCTCATTTTATGTCTTGATTAGACTCTTTGAAACATCTTAAATGATCTCTTTGCTTTTCTAATACCTTTAGAATAATTTGCACTCTATGCTGCAAGAATTATGATCTTTGACTTAACTTGTTCCCAGAGACATTTCAGTATCTTTCTATGGTTTATACAATAAGACCTAAATTTCTGTACTGGCTTATGAGCCGTTTATGGCTCAGCCAATGCTTCTGTGTTCAGCCTTATGTCCTGCCACTTTCCACTCCTGAGTTTCGGCCAAGTTAAAGCACCAGTAGGTCTTGAAAGATACGACCTTCTTTTATGCCTCCCCACACTAGCATAATGCCTTCTTACTAATTCTTCAAGAGCCAGCTGGCCAGCAATACTGTAAGAATCTTGGAAAAAGTTAAGACATGAAGGCCAGACAGTCATGAGCTGGAATATCGTCTCCACTACTGACTGGCTGCATGAACTGGAAGGAATTGCTTAAGTCTCTAACCAGCGGAGTCCTCACTGAAAAAAATAACAGTAGTATCTACATTATAAGAATTATGGAAGAATCAAAAAATGAATGTATGTAAAACTTACAGTACAGTGCCTGGCACTTAGTAAGGACTCAAAATATTAGATTTGACAATATTATTAGGAACTTTTAATCATTCTTTTATGCCTCTCCTAAGTCCAGATAAGTGGTCTACCAGCCATATTCCCAGACAGTTGCTGTAATTGTTTGAATGTCTGTCTCTTCTTACAGGCTCTGTGGGATGTGTGCGTCTCACGTGGAAGCTCAGGACCTGTCTTTGAATGAATTAATGAGGAAATGGAAAACTTCACTCTACTGCTTCTGTAAATGTAGAATAAGGTATATTTTTTTTCAGATCCATTACAACTCAGTGAGAATTCCTTATGACAGTTTATAGCACATTATCAATCTCCCCTTTATTGGAAAATGGACTTTAAATTTTTTTCAAGAATATGTGAAGGACAGCTAATGAGCCCATGTTTCATTGATTTGAATCACATATACTGCTTTCTATAAAATAATTATTTTTTACAGCACATTTTAGCAAACTACATGGTATCTTGGTAGTGGAAGTGATGGTGTTATTCTGTGTTTATTTAGCCATTTTCTCTAATCTTCCTCCCTGTTACTTATTACTACATTCTATTTAACTCTACTGTTTGCTTTAGCTGTTTTTATATCTTTCTATCATGTATTTTAGTCAAGTGGGGTGAGGTTTGTAGAACAAGAAGTGAAAGAGCCTTAGAAGACAAACACAGTAGACATTGTTTGAGAGTGTCTACTCTACCATCTTGAGACAAAAGTTGACTTTCTTTTTAATTTAATTCCATTAATATATAATAATACATGTAATAAAAATGTTATTTTTATTGCCAAAAGGAAACCATAGAGACACCGAAGCTCCCTAGAACTCTCAGATCCTTTTCTGTGCTATGTTTGTACATGTATGCATACATGTATATGCATATTTATTTTTAATCATTTTTTAAATTGAATTCCTAATATTTTTTCTGAGTTTTTAATATGCAACACTATCATTTAGAAATCTTTTCATGTTAATAGGTATATAACTTTTAGTTTTTAAACTTTTGTATAGCATTCTATAATATGGCTACACTGTGATTTATTGGCCATCTACTCTTGGTAGACATTTATGTTAGTTCCTTTTTCTTTTATACTGTAGCAAACAGGGCTACAATAATAACATTTCTAATTTTGTCTTCTTTTATAAGGGATCTATATTTCTCTAGAGTTTATGCTAAGAAGTAGAATTTCTATGTCTCAGTGTTTAAGAAAATATAAATGTATTCTTATTTTTAATAAGAATAAAATCATATGGTACAAAATTCAGAAGTTATGAAAGGGTATTAAGAAATCTGCATTTTCTGCTTTCTCAAGCTTGAAACACTTACCCCTGTGGAGCTGAGACACCAAGGAGTCCAGCCCATATGGAGAAGACATATGGAGGAGAACCAAGGTGCTCTAGTCAGCAGTCCCAGATAAATTGCCAGATTACAGTCAGAACCAGCCAACAGTCAGATGAATGGGCCATTGAGTGCTCCAGCCTACTCAGGTACCCAGACGACTATAGCCCAGCCCCCACCTCCAGATGAACCACTCTGCTGAGCCCCATCAACTCTCAGAATCATGAGAAATAGTAAACCATTGTTATTTCAAGCTGCTAGGTTCTAAGGTGATTTCTCTTCCCTTCATACTATGAGTATAGAGATTCAAGGTGCCCTAAATATATGCTGAAAGAGTGATTTTTAATTGAATAACAAAGATGTTAAAAATATTATCTCAGCATAATTTTAATTCCCAATTTTATTATGAGTGGAGTTGAACATATTTTTATATTTCACTTTTTAAATGAAGTTGTATCAAAGTTCAGTCACCACTGGCCTAACTGCCACAAATATCTCTCTTCCTCACTCCCTGTGAAATATACCTCAGTTTTTTTTTTTTTCTGAGTCCCTGAAAGAGTACCTCCCACAAAAACATACACCCTGCAGTCACCAGGCAGTATCTTCCCCAGTTGCTCTTTCCTGTTTTATCCCTTCCCTCTAACATGGCTTGTGAAATCCCAGGAAGAAGTCTCAGTGTTCATACTGCCATGCACATTTTCATCCCACCCAGACCCAAAACTTTTCTACTGCTTATAAAACAAAATCTATGCTTATTAATAGTTGATAACATTACTGGGAAGCCTTGGAGGATGGTTGTTAGCACTAACATTTTTAGGGCTCTAGCTCTGCCATCCATGAAGTCCCTGTGACATTTAGAGAGCTCAAAGTGGATTAACTCAACGTTCTCATTTTAGATATAAGACAACTGCTCCTACACAGATTGAGATATTGATTCCGTGTTACAAAATAAGTCAGTAGTAATTTTAGGATTAGGGTGAGGCTCTTGACTTCAGTTCAATATTCTATACATCAACTACCTATAATTTTGAGTAAATTAGGCCAGGCATGGTGGTTCACACTTGTAATCCCAGAACTTTGGGAAGCCGAGGTGGCGGATTGATTTGAGCTCCAGAGTTCAAGCCCAGCCTGGCCAACATGGCAAAACTCCATCTCTACAAAAAATATAAAAATTAACTGGGCGTGGTAGCACACGCCTGTGGTACCAGCCACTTGGGAGGCTGAGCCTGGAGAATCGCTTGAGCCTGGGAGGTGGAATTTGCAGTGAGCCAAGATCATACCACTGCATGCACTTCAGCCTGGGTGACAGAATGAGATGCTGTGAAAGAAAGAAAGAGGGAGAGAAAGAGGGAGGGAGGGAGGGAGGAAGGTGGGGGGGGGGGAGAGAGAGAGAGAGAGAGAGAGAGAGAGAGAGAGAGCGAGAAGGCTAAAAACAATTTGAGTATAAAAAATTTGAGTAAACTTTTTTATATTTTACTTTTCATTCTGTCCTAGAAAGTCTCCTATAGCCTTTGTTCACTATTAATTGGCACTCTTGGTTACATATGATGGAAACTTAGACTAGTTTAAACATAAGAGAAACATATATTGGCTGTAGTAACTGTAAAGTCCCTGCATGGTGGGGTTCCAATGCCCACAATGTATTGTCAGGGCTCTGTTTGTTTTCATCTCTCAGTTTTGCTTTTAGCTCTTGGCTATATTCCCAGGCAGGCTCTTTCTATGAGGCATAAAGAAAGCTACCAAGAGTTTAAGTTTTATACAGTCTTTTTACCTCACAATGTCCTGATGGCCTGCTTGGGTCACATGACCTTCCATGAATCAAATATCATAGCTAAAGGGCTGAAATACTCTGCCCGGGCCTGGGTTATAAGCCCACCCCTGGGGCCTGGGGTAAGAGTAGGACAATATCATACCTAATTTATGCTGAGTGAACTGGGTAATTGCAACATAGGGGAGGTGTGGTATACAAGAAAAAGAGTATGAAGCAGATAAACAAGGAATTTTCTACTACCTGTATTAATATTTCTCTGGTCTCCTTTCTACTGGAGATCGCATTAATAACGATCTGGTACTTTGTTGAAGTTTCTGAACTTTTTTGGATGAGCTTTCTTAACTAAAACCTTAGAAGGCAATTTAATTACTGAATCAGGATTTGTATGGTCTCTGCCCTTGTTCTGGATGAGGCAAGAGGAGGAAAATGATGCACGCCAGCAGACAGCTGGTACTACTCAGATTCTGACTGAGCGTCTGCATTTCACTGGGCAGTTACGAAAACACACAACTTACACAACCATGTGCAGCAGCTCTGCTCATCACTCTTCAGTATCCTCATAGTTAAATAATCTTCAAACCAAAATTGTCATCTTTACAGCGTTTTCTTTATAAATTAGATTTATCAAAGTATAATTTTTGTAAAATAGAATTTACTCACTTGAGACAGTATCAGTCTCATGAGAATTTAACAGGTAGCAACCCCCAACATCAAGATATAGAACATTTCCATCATCCCGAAAATTTCCCTGTGCTCTCAGTCAGTCAACCCTTTATCCCTATGTCTGGCTTTTAACTACGTCTCACTTGTTTTCAGTCACTATAGTTTTACCTATTAGAGAATTTTATGTAATAGAAAGTATATGGTCTTTCACCCAGGATTTCTTTCACTTAGTATGATACTTTTAAAATTCAAATATATTGTTGTGTGTATTTGTAGTCTGCATTGTATTATATGCATATACCACAATTTGTGTATTTACCAGCTGATAGTAATTTGGGTTCTTTCCAGCTTTTGGCTATTATGAATAAAGCTACTATGAACATTCATGTACAACTTTTCATGTGAGACATATGTTTTTATTCCTCTCAGGTAAGTATCTAGCAGTGGAATTGTTGAATTTTAAGGTAGATATATACTTAACTTTATAAGAAACTGCCAAACTATTTTCCAAAGTGTTGTTATCATTTTGCATCCAGCCAGTAGCATATGAGATTTCCACATGCTGCACATGTTTGTCAACACTGGGTATTATCAGATTTTTAACTGTAGCTGTTCTAGGGAATGTATTAATATTTCATGGTGGTTTCAGTTTTCATTTCCTTAGTTAGACTAAGGAAATTAGTCTTCATAACTGTTGATGTGAGTGTATCTCACATAGTGGCTTATCGGCCACTTAGATATCTTCTTTGGTGAAATATCTTCAAATATTTTGCCCTTTTTAAAAATTAGGTTGTTTGCTTTATTATAAAGTTGAAAGTTTGCTTTATTTAAGAGTTTTCCATTCAGCCTTACATTGTCTTCACTCGGTGGGAGACATGTTTAAGTTAGCTAGACCTAAGATGAAGAAACAGGACATTGACTATCCCTGGTTCTCTGTTGGAGGAGAAACATTTTCCCCTGCCTCTTCTATATATAGAGGCAGCTCACCTAGAGTTGCCTTTCTGCCTCTTTGCTCATCTTTTCATCAAGAGGGTGAGTTTAAAGAGCTAGCTGATTGGTGAATTTGGGAAAGTTTGTGAGTGTGCTCAATGAAGCTCTTGGCTCTCTGGGATTTGTTGTGTGCAGACTGTGTTATTTCTGCTCCTTTCCACTTTAATCATGCCATAGCCTGTGGTTTTCCAGCCACCACATGTGCCTGGGAGGTTTCATTCAATTCAGAAGATTCTAGCAAGCCCATTTGGTCTTTACACTAAGCTTATAAAAAATCAGCTTTTCCAGTAAGTTCATTGTGGGAGTGATTATTCCATTATTTTTGTCAAATAATGTTACCCAATCAAGGGAATTATTATCCTATCATATTCATACATCTTAACCATGGCAAGATGGGAAGGGTATCACACAGGGAAAGTAGACTATAAAATGGGGATATTGGAAGCTACCCAATACCTTAAACCACAAGAATAAAAAACTATCTGTACTCAGGACAGAAAGATAGATGTAAGAATCTGCTTTTTAAGAGGTTTTAGGTGCAGACAAGCAAATTACAGATGGTGCATATCTTTAAGAACTTAAAGTGTGTTTGGCTGTTCTCATATTGCTATAAAGAATTGCCTGAGGCTGGGTAATTTATAAAGAAAAGAGGTTAAATTGGCTCACGGTTCTGCAGGTTGTACAGGAAGTATGATGCTGGCATCTGCTCAGCTTCTGGGGAGGCCTCAGAAAACTTATAGTCATGGTGAAAGGTGAAGGAGGAGCAGGCACGTCACCTGGTGAAAGAAGGAGCAAAAATGTGCAAGGCGGGGAGGTGTCACACACTTTAAAATGACGAGATTTCACAAGAACTCATTATTGAAAGGACATTGCCAAGGAAGATGGTTTAGTAAACTATTCACCCTCATCCTCCAGTCACGTCCCATCAGGCCACACCTCCAACATTGGGAATTACATTTCAATATAAGATTTGGACAGGGACACACATCCAAACTGTATCACCAAGATAACTTAGATCCCACTTCAACTCCTGGTTTTGAAAATGACCAAAAACCTAGATATTAAAACAGTGATGGAAAACTCCTTTTAGGGCTTAATTTTCCAACTTAATCAATATTCCATATTTATATTCATGTAGTCATTAGCTAACTGTACATTTTTGCTGTCTTTGCCAGTATTTCTAACAGTCATTTGCCCCCTTGCTTTGCCATTCTTGTAGGTTTATACTTCTATTATTTATTTCTTTTTCATAGAAATCTTGTAATATCTGCCTTGTGACTTATAAAATCTATTTTTATACCAAACAATTCAAGATGGATAATTTCTAAGGATCCATGCAGTCAACCTAGTTTGGCAGATCTCTAGGAAACAGATTACAAAACACCACTAAAGTCTAAACGAAATTTCTCCCAGACTGAAGACTCACAATCTGGCTACATGTGGGCCAGTTTCTCTGGTGCAGGTTCACAAGCAGGTTACCTTCAGGTGTCTGTCAGTTCTGTGATGATGAGCTCCAGTCACTTTTTTAGGGGTGACCAGACATCCGGGTTTTCTCAGAACCATCTCAATTTATGCCTATTGTCCTGGTATAATTATTCCCTATGCACTTTTCACTCTCAAAAATGTCCCAGTTTGGACAAGAAATTATATGGTCACTCCATGATGTATTGCACTATACATTCCAAATTAGAACAATACTTCACGCACACACACACACACACTCACACATGAAAATAGCAAATGTAAGTATTAAATCCAAACTCAGCTTATATGCAACATTCAAATTGTTTGACAAATTTGACTCTATGCTTTCTGAATTCCATTATGCATTTTATGGGCTTATTTCCATAGTTAATAATAAAGCTTTTTTAATTAAAAAAAATTTACAAGCCTACCAGTTAAGTATTTCTATCTACCCAAACTAAGATAATCAAGTAATGTATTCTGAAACTATGCATGTATCAATAATATATATTATTAGATCTCCACTTTTCATTTCTGTTAAGTTGTACAAGATCAGAAATGCTCTACCATGATCTGTGATTTTAAAGACAATTATGGATCATAATAAGGTTGAGAAGGGAGAAAGAGACCGAGAGGAGACACTGAAGGGGTAAGTTAACATGGAGGACATATGTATATCTAGGTCAAAGAAAACTGTGGGTTCAAAGCTTGACAGCAGATAATTAAGAGGTAATACCCTTCAAGCACTCCATGGGTAAGTTCACCCAAGCAGCTAGGATCAAACATCAGGAAAAGAACACAAGATGAAGAATGTAGAAATACCATGGAAATCAAGTAAAATCTCATGGTGAAACAGTCATTTGCCCAAACTTAACTGATTATTTTCCTCCCCACTCTGGTAGAATAAAATTTCTGATTGTTATAGGATGAAATACTTGCTAAGGAAGGTAACTGAAGGTAGATGACCTGGTTTGGTGAGGGATCAGGCACTATTTTTACTGGAGACAGTATCTGGAATGCCTTTATTTACTGAATATACTTTTAACAACTATTTAAGTAACTGTTATGCTTCCATTTTGTGCTATGTGGTGGATGTACAATTAAGAGAAAAAAAAGAAAACTACAATAATGATAACAAATAATAAAATCACTTCTCTTAAAGAGCTTATTGTCTAGTCCTTTAACTTTAGATTTCATTCTGTTGCTAAATATACATTTCAAATTTTACTCGATTGAATAAGCATGATACTTTTATGACTTAAATGTCTAGTTAATTATTTAGAAAATCTTCAAAATTTTTTTGGGGCAATGGATCTCTTTTGGTCATTGTCCTGGGTGCTAGGACTAATGCCTGAGAATCTCTCATTGTAAGCTAAAGCTCTAAAATGATATTTAAGCACAGTCTAAATATAAGCACAATGCTGTATTATTGGGTGAAAGTGTTCATTTTCAAGAGACTCTTTTTTCCAAAAAGCTCCAGACAATTACACATTCATTGCTTTCCTTAAGTGCTATCAGTTACATAGCCGCCACATAGTATTTCAACATGAGGTTAATTGCAGCTAAAGAAAAGTTTATGATTAGTCCAGATAGGTATTTTTCTTCATTGTCTAATACCATAAATCCATTAAATTCCTATCCATCTTGTCATCCTCTCCTTGAAGACTTGGTTATATGACCTGCAATACTAGTTCAGTTTCATGATTATAATTGTGATTGGCAGAGAGCTTTCAGAGTTGCAATAAATTTTGCTACAGTCAGAGAGGAATTTGGTACCACCCCAGTTCCGTTGTGAAATCTGAATTTTTAACTATCTTATTACTGGTGAACAGTCTCATTTGGAGGAAAGAAACAAAGCAATGAATGTGTAATTGTTTGGAGCTTTTGGGGAAAGAAAGAGCTCATAAAAATAAACATTTTTACCAAATAATATAATATTGTGCTTAACTTTATAATGTGCTTAAAATACTATTTTAGAGCTTTAACTTACAGTGACAGATTTTTAAGCATTCATCCAAGCACCAAGGACAGTGACAAAAACATATTCAGTACCCCCTAGGTTTTTGCTAAATAATTAACTGGGCATATAAATCATAAGAAAGGTGTTATGCTTATCCAATTCTTCTGGCTTATTCTTCTGGCTTTGATAATTCCAGAAATTTGCCTTGGAGGACAAGGTTTCAAATAGTTTATAGATACGTGACTTGTCATCTTATTTGTCGCTGAAGCATACCACTGTCTTTAACCCGATATTCTGGAATTATCCCTGTGTCCTTGGATTGTTTTCATGGCCCACAGATAATCCTGGGATATAGGGGAGGCAGTAGGACTCTTGTCAGTGGAAGTTATCAACACAGTTTCCTCCACTCTATTTTTCATTTCTTTCAAAAAGCATATTTCAGGGACTTTCTGGTGTTATGTGTATCCGTGTGTGTGTGTGTGTGTGTGTGTTTACAAACAAGTAGCCCATATGCCCATGATACATGTGTTCCTCCTTGAAATTTCAGTTGTTGACATGCTGGAAAAATTGGGTACGTAAATTATTTCTGGCCCTAGGCACTTTAACTTGAACGGCCAGCACTTACGCTGTTGGCCACCATAGGTCTCCCTGCCCTTGGCAGCATTACGGGGGTAATATTTTTTAACATGGATGAACAGCTCTTGAAAATTTCTCCAATGTATTAAGCATGAACAAGCCTTTCTTCAACATCAGGCCTGCATGTCTTCCCTTCACATTTATTTCTCTACAACAAACATATTTATTGGGGCCATTATGAGAAAAATCTCCCTCTCCATAAATGTTTGTCTTCCCCTTTGTCCCTTTTATAGGATCGTGAAGAAATGATGGAAGGTCTTGTTGGGTGGTTGTGTGTGCCTGTATGCTTCCCCTCACCACCGCCCCCCCCACCCCCAGTGAAATCCCTTTTATTGTATGATTGGCATAAAGTCTTTTATTTTTAGGCCAAACACTATGTTTTGGTAGTTTGCTTTGGAGTGAGGAATGGGCTAAGTGACAAAATAGGAGATAAGCAAGACTTAAGAAGTTAATGAAAAATGCAGTATTCTCTGTAACAGCATTTGCCAAACATTTCTCCCTTTACTGTACCCATTAGTGTCACTAAAATGTACCTTGGCGTTACTGTTTTCACTGATCATGCTCTAGCCAAGGAGCTGCCCAGGATCAGTTTAAATTGTGGAAGTGAGATAAATGAATGCTGAGATATTAATTAATTCTTCAAAATTTTTGTGGTTCTACATATAGCCAATAGAAAAGTAATCAAATTTTCTGACAATCACCAAGAGCAGTTATCTCTGTGGTACAGGACAATATTGTTCAGATGGCCTGATGTGTGTTTCACAGCATTTTGGTTCATAATTAAAATAAAATTTAGGGTACATTTGAATCCTGTTTGTGTGAATAATGATCATTTATGATTCTGTGGAATCTAGGATGGGGCTGGACAATCTAAGGACAAGTTTTACACTGTAGCCTTAGGGAATAAAGAAAGCTGCTATTATAATTACAGGCATACTTTGGAGATATTGTGGGTTTGGTTCTAGATCACCACTAATATGGTTTAGCTGTAACCCCACCCAAATCTCATCTTTAATTTTAACTCCCATAATCCCCGTGTGTCATGGGAGGGACCTGGTAGGAGGTAATTGAATCATGGGGTGAGTTTTTCCTGTGCTGTTCTCATGATAGTGAATAAGTCTCAGAAGAACTGATGGTTTTATAAAGAGTAGTTCTCTGCTGGGCATGGTGGCTCATGTCTGTAATCCCAGCACTTTGGGAGGCCGAGGCAGGAGGGTCACCTGAAGTCAGGAGTTTTGAGACCAGCCTGGCCAACATGGTGAAACCCCGTCTCTACTAAAAATACAAAAATTAGCTGGGTGTGGTGGCAGACACCTGTAATCTCAGCTACTTGGGAGGCTGAGGCAGAAGAATCATTTGAACCCAGGAGACAGAGTTTACAGTGAGCCAAGATCTCACCACTGCACTCCAACCTGGGTGACAAGAGTGAGACGTAATCTCAAAAAAAAAAAAAAAGAGAGCAGTTCCCCTGCACACGATCTTGCCTGCCGCCATGTAAGACATGCTTTTGCTTGTCCTTCACCATCCACCATGATTGTGAGGCCTCCCCAACCATATGGAACTGTGAATATATTAAATCTCTTTTTCTTCATAAATTAACCATGGTCAGTTATTTCTTCATAGCAGTCTGAGAACAGATTCATACAACCACAATAAAGTAAACATCACAATAGAGCAAATCATGTAAATTTTTTGTTTCCTAGTGTATATGAGAGTTATATTTACACTATGCTGTGGTCTATTAAGTATGCAATATCATCATGTCTAAAAATGATGTACCTACCTTAATTAAAATATTTTATTGTTAAAAAAGACTGACAGTCAACTGGTCCTTCAGCAAGTTGTGACTTTTCTGCTGTTGGAAAGTCTTGCCCTGATGCTGATGATTGCTAACTGATCAGGGTGCTGGTTGTGGAAATTTGGGGTGCCTCTGACAATTTCTTGAAATAAAACAAGTGTGAAGTTTGTCTCCTTGATTGATTCTTCCTTTCATGAAAGATTTCATTGTTGTATGCAATGCTATTTGATAGCATTTCACCAAGAGCAGAACTTTTTTCAAAATCAGAGTCAATTTTCTCAGACTCTGCTGCTGCATTATCAACTAAGTTTATGTAATGTTCTAAATTCTTCCTTGTCATTTTAACAGTGTTCACAGCATCTTCACCAGGAAAACATCTCCATCTCAAGAAACCATTCTCTGCCCATCAATAAGAAGCAACATCTCATCTATTCAAGTTTTATCATGAGACTGCAGCAATTCAGTCACATCTTCAGGCTCCATTTTGTTCTTCTTCTTTTGGTAGTTCCACGGCATCTGCATTTATTTTCTCTACTCAACTCTTGAGGCTTTCAAAGTCATCCATGAGGATTGGAATCAACTTTCCCAAACTCTTGTTAATGTTGATATTTTGACCTGCTCCCATGAATTGCAAATGTTCCTAATGACATCTAAAATGGTATATCCTTTCCAGATGTTCTTCCATTTACTTTGACCACGTCCATCACAGGAATCACTACCTATGGCAGCTAAAGCCTTATGAAATATATTTCTTAAGTAATAGGACTTGAAAATTAAAATTACTCTTTGATCCATGGGCTGCAGAATGGATATGTGTTAATAGGCATAAAAAATTAACATCCTTGTACATGTCCCTCAAAGCTGTTTGGTTACTAGGTGCATGTTGATGACCAGTAATATTTTGAACAAAATCTTTTTTTCTAAGCAAAAGATCTCAACTGTGGGCTTAAAAAATTCAATAAACAATGTTTTAAGACATACTGTCATCCAGGCTTTGTTGTTCCGTTAATAAAGAACAGGAAGAGTAGATTTAGCATCATTCTTAAGAGCCCTAGGATTTTCAGAAAGACAAATGAACATTGATTTCACCTTAAAGTCACCAGCTGCATTAGCCCCTAATAAAAGAGTCAACCTATCCTTTGAAGCCAGGCATCTACTTTTCCTCTCTAGCTATGAAAGTACTAGATAGTGTCTTTGTCCAATAGAAGACTGTTCTATTTATATTGAAAATCTGTTTAGTGTAGCCACCTCCATTAATGGTCTTAGCTAGATCTTCTGGATAACTTGGAAAACTTGCTGCGTCACCCTGCCCTTTTATGTTATGGTGACGACTTCTTTTCTTAAACCTCATGAACCAACCTGTGCTAGCTTCCAACTCTTCTGCTGCAGCCTTCCCATCTCTCTTAGGCTTCATGGAATTGAAGAGAGTTAGGGCCTTGGTCTAGGTTAAGAGAATGTTGTAACGGGTTTGATGTTCTCTCCAGGCTACTCAGACTTTCTCCACATCAGCAATAAAGCCGTTTTACTTTCTTGTCATTTGTGTGTTCACTGGATAGCACTTTTAATTTCTTCAAGAACTTTTCCTTTGCATTTGCTCTTTGGCTGTTTAGGGCAAGAGGCCTAACTTTTGGTTTATCTTGGCTTTCAACATGCCTTCCTCACTAAGCTTAATAATTTCTGGCTTTTGATCTAAATAGACGTGCAATTCTTTTTCTTTCTTTCTTTCTTTCTTTTTTTTTTTTTTAAAGATATGGTTTCACCATGATGGCCAGGCTGGTCTTGAACTCCTGACCTCAGGTGATCCACCCACCTTGGCCTCCCAAAATGCTAGGATTACAGGCATAAGCCACAGCGCCCGGCCTGTGTGCAACTCTTTCTTTCACTTGAACATTTAAAGGCAATTGTAGGATTATTAATTGGCCTGATTTTATTATTTTTGTGTCTGAGGAAATAAGAAAAGCCCAAGGAGAAAAAGAGAGATGGGAGAATAGCCTGTTTGTGCAGCAGTCAGAAAACATACATTATTAATTATGTCTGCTTCTTTATATGGGCACAGCTCCTAGCACCCCAAAACAATTACAATAGCAACACCAAAAATCACTGGTCACAGATCATCATGCCAGATGTAATAATATAAACAAATTTGAAATATTGTGAGAATTACCAAAATGTGACACAGAAACATAAAGTAAGCACATGCTGTTGGAAAAAATGGCACCCATCGATTTGTTCAATGCAGAATTGCTGCAAACCTTCAATTTGTGAAAAAAATGCAGTATCACAGTATCTCTGAGGGATGCCTGTAATGATAATAATAGCTTTCTTTATTCCCCAAGGCCACAGTATAAAATTCATGTTTATATTGTTCAGCTGTCATCCTAGATTCTACAGAATCTTAAATGATCACCATTGACACAAACAGGATTCAAATGTACCCTAAATTTTGTTTTAATTACGAACCAAGATACTGTGAAACAGGCATATTGGGCCATCTGAGTAATATTGTCCTGTCCCACAGAGGGATAACTGCTCTTGGTGATTGAGAAGCACAGTAAAGTGAAGTGCAATAAAACGAGGTGTGCCTGTATTTGAACTGATCCCTGCTCCCATCTGTCCATTTTCTAGAGTGCTCGTTTACTACATCATGGTAGCAGAGAATAGGCTTCCCTGTACCAAGTTCTGTATCAAGACTTCACACAATTCAGTTTCAGTCTGTTGGGGAGCTGGGCAACTGGGGTCAGAGCAGGAAGATACATTATCATGGTAATGATTAACCAGGTGAATTTGGGGCACACAACCCCTCCAATATGTCTGCAACTGCCTTCCATCAGGTTCATTCAGAGAACAGGCGATCTGAGTGTGCTGCTTGGGAGATGTTTCTCAGAAAGCCAATGACCTGACAAACCCTCTTACTGGAAGCCCCTGGGAAAACCACAGAGACCAAATGACCCACTTATGTCTGCAAAGCAAAGCTGAGCAAAGACAGCAACAGAGATCAACCTTAGGCTCCAGCTACTGCCATCATTGCTAATGCTGCTTCTGCTGCTGTGCCTTCATTAGCCAATCTATTTCTGGGGAAATTTAGAAAGTTCACTTTTTAGTCTTCTCCCCTTTAATGTATAATTACACTGCTGTACTTGAAAACCTAGATCAAATTCCGAGCCCTAAAGAGAACTTTTAACATTCTGTCTTAAAACATTTTGAACCTGGGCACATATCCTACAGAGTTCTCTAATTTTTAGGACTACCAGCTACCACAGGAGTTACTTGTGTGGAAGCTTTTCTATGAGTGTATTTCATTTATCTTTTAACACATTTAATTTTTTTGTAATCGAGGTAAAAAATTTCATATGTGAAATGAATCAATCTTAAGTGTACAATCAAATGACTAATAACAAATATATGTACTGTTCTCGCTCGTAAGTGGATGTTGAACAATGAGAACACATGGAGACAGGGAGGGGAACATCACACACGGGGGCCTGTTGGAGGGTTGCGGGGGATAGCAGGGAGTAGGGGCTTAGAGAGGGATAACATTAGGAGAAATACCTAATGTAGATGACAGATTATGGGGGGATGGATGCAGCAAACCACAATGGCATGGGTATACCTATGTAACAATCCTACATGATCTGCACATGTACCCCAGAACTTAAAGTAAAAAAAGAAGAAAAAATAAATAAAAAGTTGTTTAAAATGCAAAACAAAATATGCACTCATATAACCAACAGCTTAATCAAGACATAGAACATTTCCATCAATCCAGAGAGTCTCCATATGCCCCCTTCCAATCTTTTCCACTATCAACTGGCAGAGTCTTGCTATGTTGTCCAGTCTGGCTTCAAACTCCTGGGATCAGGTGATCCTCCCACCTCAGCCTCCAGAGACTACAGTCATGAGCCACTCTGCACTCAAAAGCAGTACTATTTTAATTTCTATAATCACAGATTACTTTTGCCTATTTTTGAACTTCATATAAATGTAATCATACAATATATATTCTTGTGTCTGGCTTCTTTTAACTCAACACAATGTTTTGGAGATTCCTATGACTAAGCAGTATTTCATTATTTAACTATAATATAATTTACTTATTAATTCTCCTATTGATTAATATTTGAATTCTTTACTGTGTTTTTCTATTTCAAAGAAAGTGACTATGATCCTGTAGAAGGCTTTTTGTGAATACATATTTTGATTTATGCTTGGCATCTATTTAGGAGTAGAGACAGGGTTTTGCCACATGGACCAAGCTGGTCTTGGTCTCCAGACCTCAGGTAATCCACCTGCCTTGGCCTCCCAAAGTGCTAGAATTACAAGAATGAGCCACAACTTCCAACCTCATATTGACTTTTATTTGCATTTCCCAGATGATTAGTAATGTTGGGCACTTTTTCATATAACTGTTGGCCATTTTTATGTCTTTTTATGGAGAAATGTCTATTCAGGTCCTTTGCAGTTTTATTTTAATTGAATTATTTGTTTTTCTGCTATTAAGTTGTGTGTATGTTTTCAATACAAGTTTTGGCTATTAACCCTTCATCAGACATGTAGTTTGCAAACATTTTCCTCCAATCTACAGGTTGCCTTTTCATTTTAGTGTTTTCCTTTTTTGTGCAGAAGCTTTTTAGTTTAACATAGTCCCATTTATTTATTTTTGCTTTTATAGCCTGAGTTTGGGTGTGACAGCCAAAAAAATTGTTGTCAAGGCCTATCTCAAGGCGATTTTATTAGAGCATATCATTTAATATTTTTATTGATTTGGGAAGGTTTCGGCCATTCTTTATTCAAATTTATTTTCCTATCCCATTCACTCTTTATTCTTCCACTGAGACTCCAAGTACCCAAAATGTCACCCTGATTCATACAACCTCATGAGTACTGGGGATTTGTTCATTTAATTTTAATATATTTTTCTTGTTTTCTTCAGATTAGGTCATTTTGTTGTTTTATCTTCAAGCTTATTACCCTTCTTTTATAATTTTCTATTTGTTCTTCAGACCATAGAGAAAATTTTTCTTTTAAAGTATTGTTCCTTTCCGTTCTAGAATTTTCATTTGTTTCTTCACAGTTTCCATTTCTTCTAGATTCCTCACTTGTTATTTATTACGACCACCTTTTCTCTTATGACTTTGGTCATATTTTTAACATTTTTTGCATATATCTTGTCTGCTAATTATAACATCTGGTTCATCTCAATATTGGAGGGTATTTTATTTTCTCTCAAATACGGCTTTACATTTTTCTGCTCCTTTCCATATGTAGTAATTTTTATGGTATGCTGGACAGTATAAATGATATGATTTAGAGTCTGGATTATTCATTGTTTTTATTGCATTTTAGGTTTTGGGATACATGTGAAGAACATGCAAGATTGTTGCATAGGTACACACATAGCAGTGTGATTTGCTGCCTTCCTCCCTTCACCTATATCTGGCATTTCTCCCCATGCTATCTCTTCCCAACTCCCCACCCCCTGCTGTCCCTCCCCTGTTTCCCCCCAACAGACCCCAGTGTGTGATGCTCCCCTCCCTGTGTTCATGTGTTCTCATTGTTCAACACCCGCATATGAGTGAGAACATGTGGTGTTTGCTTTTCTGTTCTTGTGTCATCTTTTTTTAAAGGGATTGTATACTGTTCTGTGAGATCCTCTGTTCCTGTCAGGCTGTTACTTTTTGTGTGAGCAGGTCTCGTTCTGATGTGAGCATGGTGCTATTCACAAGACTCTCATTTCAGACATCATCTTTGCTACTAAACTGTGATACTGGGGGGTTTCAGTGAAGAGCCCAGTGTGCTCAGTGAAGTCTTTTCACTCAGGCTTGAAGAGATGATTAATATTTTTCACACAACATGATCTCTGGTATTACTCTTCAGCTCTCAGACCTGTAGGAAAAAGTCCCTATTAAGTTTCACAACACCTCTCTCTGGGTGTGTGTTTCCCAAAACTTACTCAGGAAGCTTCAGAGAATCCCTACCTAGACTTCTGGGATTCCCTCTCTGTGTAACTCTATTCTCTCTGGTACTCTGTCCTGAAAACTTCCACCTTCTTTTAATGTTTAGAATTCCAATGTGTGCCTCTTCTGCTCAGGTAAACCTCTGCTACTCTTGGATTCTAACTCCCTTCATCATGGCAGGTAAATGGTGCAGACAGGAAGCCAAGACAATCATGGGACTTGTCTGGTGTGTTTTCATTCTCTTAAGGATCACAGTTCTGCTCTGCTTGTTGCTCAATGCCTCAACATACTTGTTTCATACATTTTGCCCAGTTTCATAGTTGTTTATCAGTGGAAGGACAAGTTTAGCATCAGTTATCATGTCATGATGTGAAACAAAGGCTTCATTCTGTTTTTCAAAAACATGGCATGCCATGATCTGGTTTTTATAGGTATTATGTAAGGCCAATATGTATATCTGTAGGAAAAAACATCTCTTTCTTAATCAATATTAATCCATCTCCCCTAGACTCTGAAAAGTTCAGTCCGTTTGTGAGAGAACAGTGCCCAAATGGTACAGTATTAGATTCTACAACTTCACCCAAAAGAAAAAGTACTTATTTAATTAAACATAAAAATCTAAGGTCGTATGTGGTAGGATGATACCACAATATAAATTGTTAATAAATTTCCTTGGATACAAAGTTAGGTAGGAAACAATGAATTGGGGGAAGAGGAGGCAGGAAAAATGTCAGATGATTATGTTTTAGCCAGCTGTAATAAATGTTTCCTTTTATTCTCCTAATATAAGAACAAAACATCAAGTAAAACCCTAAATAAAATGACAGCTTTTTCATATGTCTTCACAATCCACTAGTGAAGTGAAGAAATCCAGAAGTGAATCCTGTTGTTGTCCAAAGTGTAGGTGACATTCCTTTAATGTTAAAAAGTAAAACACAAACACAAACAAAAACCCATGTTCAGGTATGCCAGCCAGGATTAACTGGTGACTTATTTGGAATGCTAGCTGAATTATTTGAAATGCCACAATTTCTGCAGCTTTCTTCTAGGTTTACGTTCTTTATAGTACATTTTCATGGCTCAATTACCAGGCCAATTATAGTTTTCTCTTTTTATTTGTTCTTTTTTATTGTCACTCGGGACAAGAAAAAAAAATATTGGTGACAGTCATCTCATTTATGGAAGGCTTTCAACATTACTAATTAGAATGCTCTTCAGAAAGTTGACTTGCCAATGACATATTATAAAAACAGTTTTCAGATTAGAATCTTCATAGCAACGGAAATATTTCCTACAAATGGAAATATACAAATGTGAGCTGACTTGCTGAGTGAATGACAAGAGGTGTCTTTAGGAGCAGTCTTAGATCCATTGTTTCCTTTTTAAGATTTTCATCATTGACATGGAGAATGGAGCATGCTCCTGGGTGTTATAAAAAAAAGCAATTGAAAAATCAAATTACATGGGTTCTTAATGCATAAAGTATGTCAATTCAAACATCTGGGTTTTTAAAATACTGTTTCAGGCTGGGCACAGTGTCTCATGCCTGTAATCCCAGCACTTTGAGAGGCTGAGATGGGTGGATCACTTGAGGTCGGGAGTTTGAGACCAGCCTGGCCAATATGGCCAAACCCCATCTTTATGAAAACTACAATTAGTTGAGCATGATGGCAAGTGCCTGTAATCCCAGCTACTCAGGAGGCTGAGTCAGGAGACTCACTTGAACCTGGGAGGTGGAGGTTCTAGTAAGCCGAGATTGCACCATTGCACTCCAGCCTGACAGAGCAAGGCTTCATCTCAAGAAATACTAATAGTAAAAATTAAAAAATAAAAATACAGTTTCAATGTTTGAATTAGATTGCAATATGGTTAATCATCTTGAATTTGTTCTGAAAAAGATACAAAATGTAAAAGCATGTATCATAGTCAATTCAGTGATCGTGGGCAGGTATAGCACGTGAGAATTCAGAGCCAGAAGCCATACTGAGAGCATGTGCAATGGTAGTGTGCAAAGAGGAGTGTCCACACAGGGCTGGAAAGGGAAGAGTCATTCTCAATACCAAGCTAATTTTGAAATTATGACTTTTTATGGTGTGAAAAAAACAGAAAATAAATTCCCTTTTGAAAGTCTGTTCAGAATGTTATCTTTATGTTTTTAGAGATACTAGGCATTGTTTGACTAGTCATTTATATTTAAAGGTGTGTCTGGGGTTGTCATCCTGTTCATATGCTTCCAAAGCATCTATACTCTATCACTGTTCTTTTGCATGCTTTGTTTTCTATAGCTCCCCTGCTAGTAACACTTTAGTCTCTCGCTACTTCTTCCCGTCTTACCCTTCAATCATCTTAGTAATTAATATCAAATCATAATTGTCATTGTCAATAAAGAGTTTTCCTTGAACTCTTAAGGCTGAATTAGGATTCCTTCACAGGTCCCATAACGCCCTATTCTTGCACCTAAAATATCATGTGTACAGTGAAATGTTGCTACATTTTCATTTGCTCAGTTCTCCAGTGAGACTATAAATATTTTCTATGGTTGTTTCTGTGTCTAGTTTACCATAAGAGCCCTTCTGCCAAACACCATACTTGCCTCATGGTAGGGGTCCAAAATATTTGAACCACCTCCACCATGTTGGATGTCTATAACCAAATCTCTTTTCTAGCCCCTGTGTCAATCTTAGAAATGAAATAACAGCATTTACAAAATTTTGCTATAATTCCCAAATAAATTCTTGTTATAATTTTCATTTTCCCTCAGGATATTAAGAAATGAAAGCAAGTCAACAGAAAGAGAACATGATTATGGGAATAGTGGGTGTGGGCTGGGGAGTATTATTGTTTTTACCTCCAAGAGTGTAGCAAATACAGTTCTTTCAGAAGGTCATTATCCAAAGGATTTAATCTGGTGCAAGGGTGGGCATCAGCAGTCTCTAAAGAGTTTAGTTCCATAATCATTGCTGTTGTAGGGAATTTTATTAGATTGGAATGGATCTCAAAGAAGTTGCAAAGTCTACTTTCTAATAGAGAAGAATAAAGCAGAAACTAGTCAGAGGACCAGGTCTTTAGGCAAGTGTGTTGAGGTTCAAGGCAGGAATATTAACAAACTGGAACACAACCCAAAAACTGGTATTTAAAAAAGTGGCATAAGTCCACTCCATGAGTGTTGGGGGTGGAAGCTGCAGCTTTGTCAGTATGTGGACACCGAAGATCTCACCTGGGCACACTGGAAACCATTCAAAAGGCAGTGGTCAAACGTGAATCTCCATAGGTACACTCAGGAAAGGATGAACAGAACCTTATCTTGTAAGAACTATTATAGCAAGGCCTCTGGCAAAAAAAATTTTCTCACTGGATCTTTGTATTGTTTTATAATGATCTATTTGTGTCTGACTTCCTAGTGGACTGTGAGTTCCCTGAGAAAGCAACTTTGTATTTTCAGATCATACATGGTGACCCACACTCAGTGTGGTATAGACTAATTAGTTGTCCTCCAAAATCTGTCTTCCTTTACTCTGATCACATCGTTAGATTTTGGCTGTCTATGAGTAATTTGGCAGCACTCTTAATCATTAGTGGATATGCCCTAACTTTGTGCTGTGGTCTCAAGGCAGAAAATCCAAATTATATCCATTGTATTATAAGCAAATGACAGCAACAAAACCTGGCAAATTCTCATTGACTTGGATCAATATGGTGTCACTATAAACCTAGTTTATAGTGACACCATACAATCATGTTATGAATGTATTTGAAGATGTTTTTCTCTGGTAGCTTACAAGAATAAATGTTGAAATACAGATTTTTAACACCCGTTTTTCTGAGCTAATTCTCCTGATAGGAAACAATATCTTCAGAAGGGTTATAATGTAAAAATATGTGGTCTTTAACAACAGACTTTATGAGTAAAAAGTCTACCTTTCTCACATGAAAGACTATAGTAGGGTGTGTTATCACCAGGTAAACATTTTTTCTAGTCCTTTTCCTCATCTTACTCTGCCCCTTTTCCTTATGCATGGTATTTCTCCTGCCAGAAATATATTGCTAGTTCAGATTCTTTCTCTTAAAAATTCTACTCAATATTCATTTCTGGTAGTAAGGATAGGCTGGTCTAGGAAGAGCATATTCATCAATATAAATCACGTTTGATCTTTCCAGTCTTTCCATTTATTCTGAGAGTCTTCTAGACCTTGAGTGAATATAATGGTCCTGTGACAAAAATCAGTTTGTTTGAAAAGTAGACAAATATTGTGCAAACCAGCAGAAAGCATTCCCTGTGTGAAAAATATCTGATTCAATGATTGAAATAAATGATGGCATGAATGTAAAAGCCTATTTTTCTTCAGTCAAAACAATTAACTTCAGTAACAAACATTTATTGAGTTGACATGGGTTCAAAAATAATGACAATAAAAAAGCTTTTATTTAGTTTCAAATCAATGATATTAATTTGTTTCTAAATCCATTATTGCTGAATTCAATACTTTTAAAAAATTAACTTCATAATCTTAAAGTCATAAATAAATCTTTTGTGTTTTTAAGTAATAAATAAAGCTTCTATACTTTGGTGGGTCATGCCTCTTAATTTGCAAATGATCCATTTTCTGTTCTTTGATTATAGCTTATATCCAGGGTTAAATTACATTGCAACAAATTACATTGCAATGAAAGCTTTCTTTAGAGCCAGAGCCTTTTAACTCTCATTGCCCCTACTTCAAATAATATTTGATGTAACAAAATTTCCTTATATTAGGGTAATATAAGGAAAGCTTGATCCCTTGAGAGATTTATAAAATGGTTTACCTAAATTTATTTATAGTTTTTCTGAAAGCTATGATAAGAACAGTTTTTGAGCTAAAACATGGTGTATATATGCAAAGGAATAAATTAAAGCCATATGTCTGTTCAATTATGAAACAGTTGGACTTGTGATTTATATAGATTAAATACAGATAAAAAATCAAACACTTTTAATCTTTTTATTTTCATCTGGATTTTTGTTTTGTGAATAAATAGGCATAAGAGGAATGTTTAGATATATTACTGTTTATAAAATGTACAAGTATCTTCAATTACCATCCAATGTTTCTAGGACCCCAGCCCTGATGAAAATTGCTTCTTATATTTAGTAACAAGAGTATTGAATGATTAAAAATCTCCATGCCTCTTCTCTTACAGTTTTCCATAATGAGTTATGTGATCAGACATACATGCTTGCAGGCTATATGAATAATTTGTTGATAACAATAGTGAAAGATAACTTTTTGTTATTATAAGATGATTTAATAAAACAAAGAGTTATTAGCAGTAATATAAACTAATTTTTTCAATAGACCTATTTATGTTATTTGTGCTTGTTAGAAAGTACAAAATTATAATCCTACTGGTAATTAGTAATCAAGCTGATGAAAATGCTGATATTTGGTATGTCATACTTATAAAAAAATTCACCTTTGGGAGGCCGAGGCGGGTTGATCACAAGGTCAAGAGATCGAGACCATCCTGGTCAACATGGTAAAACCCCGTCTCTACTAAAAATACAAAAAAATTAGTTGGGCATAATGGCACGTGCCTGTAATCCCAGCTACTCAGGAGGCTGAGGCAGAAGAATTGCTTGAATCCAGGAGGTGGAGGTTGCAGTGAGCCAAGATCGCGCCATTGCACTCCAGCCTGGGTAACGAGAGAAACTCCGTCTCAAAAAAAAAAAAAAAAAAAAAAAATTCACCATTTCTCTCTGCCTCCCTCCCTTCTTTCCTTCCTTCTTTCCCCTCCTCTCCCCATCTCCTCCCCTCCCCTCCCCTCCCCTCCTCTCTTTCCTCTTCTCTCTCCCCTCTCCTCTTTCCCTCTTGTTGCCCGGCTGGAGTGCAATGGTGCAATCTCAGCTCACTGCAACCTCCCCCTCCCAGATTCAAATGATTCTCCTAGTCTCAGCCTCCCAAGCAGTTGTGATTACAGGCACATGCCACCATGCCTGACTAACTTTTTGTGTGTGTTTAGTAGAGACAGGGTTTCACCATGTTGATCAGGATGATCTGGAGTTCCTGACCTCAGACAATCCACTCACCTCAGCCTCCCAGAGTGCTGGGATTACAGGTGTGAACCAACATGCCAGGCCGACATTCACCATTTCTAATGTAGATACAGAGCCACTAGAAATCGTGGTGAAGGAGGTTAACAAAGTACACCTTGATAGTCCATTTTTTCCGAAGAAATGGGAAGCAGAGGTATTAATTGGAGATGTGTTATAAAGCTTTAGGAGACTGAGAGCATTTTGGAGTAATCTCTGATGAAAATAAGAGAAAAAAAACTGGTCAAGGGCAAGAAAAAGATTCAATTATATTTTGAGCCCACTAATGTTGAAAGAGCATATATTTAAATGGAATCTTGAAATGCCATAAATATTTAAACACCTAACAGGTGCTTCATTGTCCTGGGCATGAGGGATACAACTAATATTTTATGTAGTTCATCTCCTGGAGGGATAACATTCTTGGCATTTTTTTCTGGTGTAAGAATAAAGAAGGCTGGTTGTTTAATTGCTCCAGATTTTAAAAAAACATTGAGAAGCAAATATGAAAGAAAGGCAAAAGTTTCATTCATTTCAAGAAATATTTACTGAGCACCATAATATCTCGCCTACTTTGACAGAAGTCAAGAATTTAACAAATAAAATCTCTCTTCTAAGAGAGCTTGTAGTTTACTGGAAAAGACAGAAGCAATAGCAGATTTTGTCACAAGCATGTGGTCAGTACCATGATGGCTATAACAGCAGAGCGTGCAGGGGCAGAGATAACTCAGACTGGGAAAGTGCCAGGGGATGATGCCTAGGTATGGGGATGTCAGAGCCAAGTCTACAGACGGTATGGGAACCTTCTGTAAGTTCCCAGGACATAAAACAGCCAAATGGAATCCTGGCAGAGAACTCTACAAGAGTTGATCCTCTTTCTGCACTGAGGGTGAGGCAGGCAGAGCCTGGCAATGAGTCTGAGGGTACCAAGGAGATCGTATAAGGCCTTGGAGGTAAGCACAGCTGAAAAGATAGACAAGGTGATCAATTATAGGGTCAAAGCTGGGAAGCAAAGGCCTTGAAGCTAGGAGAGCTCTGACAGGCTGGAAAACATTTAAGGAATCAAAGACCTAGTTTTTCTGTGGAAGAAGAGAAAGTAGCGAGAGCTTCCAGGAAAGTATGAGATAGCCTGAGTGGAATACCTGAGTTTAAAGAGACCAACAAGGGCTTACACTATGGGCAGAGAAGGTCCAGAATGTCTCCAGGTTCAAGGGGCTTGAAGGGGCTGGAAGTGAGGATCACTGGAGCCAAGGAAGTCTAAGAACTCATGTATTGGCTGGATCATAACATGCATTTTGTAATTTCTTGGAATGTGTCAGGAAGTAGACCAAAAGAAGAATTGTAAGTTGGAGACTAGACTAGACAGTGATTATGCAGCAATAACCTGAAGTCATTGAGGTTATATAAGGGAAGGAGGGTTGGCTTAGCTAGACGCCATGGACTTTAAAAGCAAATAATTTTTCTGTAAAGGTTTCTGTGTATCACCTCCAGGCCCTTGGGATTCTGCCGGGAACTTCCTGGTCCCCAGAGAAAGGTACACATCAAAAGCCCTAAGAGATAACTTGGTTAAGGCCTTCATCCTCTTCAGTCTTATCTGGGTGTTTGGTGTGTCTGCATAAACATGAGAAGGACAAGTAAATGACTTAAGGGTGAACAATAAACCAGTGCTTGATCTAAGATCAGAATGAAAAGATTTTTGCCTGAATTGTGTTACACTAGACTTCACTGTTTTTGTTTTATGTGTATATGTAGATGTCTTGTTCAGACAATGTTTTTCAATAAGAAATTATTTATTTCAATACAAAAGTACTAGTGAAAATTACCTTCTTAGAATTGCAATTACACACCTTAATGAAGTCTGGCGGATAGTAAAAGCATTCTCTCAGCCCTGGGATTTTCTCTGTGTTTCTCACACTAATGTCATGATGCTGAGATAGTTTATTACCCAGAACATTACTACAGATTCCTAAATTTGATAAAGTTTATTTCAATACACGGAGATAGAAATTTTGCTCACTGAAGAGCTGAGCCACGTGTCCAGGACATATTCTTAAGGGACAAATGTGGATCAAACGCAATCAAAATGTTCAGCCTCCTGCAGGTTTCTAGATATTTCCTGCTTGTCTTTGTATAGACAAAGCATCTGGTTGATTGATATTCATTTTAATTTCAATGTTTTGATATCCTATTATTACAGATTCTCTTTTCTTAACCTCCCCAAATTGAACCTAGTCCTACAATGTTGAGTTTCTGAGGACCATCTTGACTTAAACCTTTCAGGTAGCTTTCCCAGAACTTCTTAGGCTTGCTAGTGTGACTGGAAGAGACGCAATAATTTACTTAGAGGTTTTCTCTGTTATAATGTTGTTTTCATGGGAAGCATTGACTGGTTTTAATATTAGCTCTGAACAGTTGCTCTTCTAGCGATGTGATTTTTGCCTGACATCCATGTAGCATCACTTCTGCTATTAAACTTTATAGTTTTACATGCTTTTATTCCTGCAAAAATGTCATTGCCAACATTACCATATTTTATCCTCAATACATCCTTTTGAGGCAGAACAAATTCTTTTATTCTCAGTTTACTGATGAGGAAGCTGTTACACATAGAGATGAAGTAATTTCCTCCAGGTCTGCAGAAGACATTGACAGAACAGAGGCTAAAACCTGAGTCCTCAAGGAATAGAATAGGCAAGGAGATTGCTCTCCTATCTTATAGCACAAAGATAAAGATTTAGTTTACATAGTCTTCTAATTCCAAATTTGGTTCATGTATTTACTTACTTATGTATTTATTGGTTTTGTTTGTTTGTTTGAGACAGAGTCTTGCTCTTTCACCCGGGCTGGAATGCAGTGGCACAATCACTGCTCACTGCAGCCTGGAGCTCCTGGGCTCAAGTGATCCTCCAACCTCAGCCTCTCAAGCAGCTGGGACGATAGGCATGTGCCACCACACATAGCTAACATACATATATATTTTTATACATTTGCTGATATATAAAAATTGTTAAACATTAATAGATTAGTATTTAATATTCATATATAATTTATAATCTATATTGAATATATACATATATATACATATTCAATATATATGCAATCAAAATGTTCAGCCTGCTGCAGGTTTCTAGATATTTCCTGCTTGTCTTTGTATACCTAAAGCACTGGTTAATTGATTATTCATTTTAATTTCAATATTTGTATAACCTATAATTACAGATTCTCTTTTCTCAACCTCCCCAAATTGAATCTAGACCTACAATATGACATTATATTTTATAATTATAAATGTTATATATTTTTATATTTTATAATTATAAACATGCATTTATAATTTAATAATTATAAATATTTTATAATATATTATAGTTTATATTTTATTATAAACATACTTTATATTACAATATAAATCTTGAATCCAAGAGAGAAAATACATCTTCCTAAGCTATCTTTGTACTTAGAAGAGTAAAATATGTCCAAATGTATTTCTAAAATGAAGACAATAAAAATATATAAAATTAGGACAAAAAAGAAGACTTTACAGCCTGATACAGACCAAGAGGGCCTCCAGTCCCTGTGGGACTGTGCTAAGACACATGTATCAGTGTGTGGTGAGGGGTTTTTTTTGGTAGTGAATATCTATCAAAGGACCATAAAAAGTCAGCAACCTCCATATTCATTTTTAAACACTAATTTTCAGATTTTGCTTCAAGAAACATAAAATATTCACATTTATACTCATTTTTCAGGAGCTAGTATCTTCCTCTTTTAGTAATGCCTGAGAGGGCATTCATGAAGATAGCTGTGATCACTGACAAACGGAATATTCATTTTTTTCTTCATGACCTATCTTATACAGTGTCTCAATTATTATACAGTGGAGTTACCACATATATAGCTCAATCATCAAAGATAAGGAAGAAGTAGTTTTTTGTTTGTTTGTTTCTTTGTTTTATTGTTGTTGTTTTTTGAGACTGAGTTTCTCTCTGTTGTCCACGCTGGAATGCAGTGGCACAGTCCCGGCTCACTGCAACCTCTGCCTCCTGGGTTCAAGCAATTCTCCTGCCTCAGCCTCCTAACTAGCTGAGATTCCAGATGCTGCCACCACGCCGGCTAATTTGTGTATTTTAGTGGGGATGGGGTTTCACTACGTTGGCCAGGCCGGTCTCAGACTCCTGACCTCAGGTGATCCGCCCATTTCGGCCTAACAAAATGCTGGGATTACAGGCGTCAGCCACTGCGCCCGGCCAGGAAGAAGTAGTTTTTTAATAGCACCCTCTCTTAACCCCTAGCCATGGGCAAAAGGAAACCATCCAAATGCAACAAAATTCCATTATTTTCATTTTTCTCCAAGCGTTCCCCTAAATTGCCATTCCTTGCCAGTTGTGGCACATTTGATATTTTTCATTAAGAATCAACTTTATTGAACTGGAAATATCATTTTCTTACTATTTATTAATATAGGTTTAGGGGAATCCTCCCGTTTTGGTTGGTAGCTGTTCGGCTGGGTTTAAATGTGATGCACTTGTTGGCTGTTTAGCCCCGTGAGGACTGTGCTGAGACAGACTTACTCAGGCTTCCTTTGAACACAGAAATGAAAATCAATAAACAATTTGAACTTCTTCGAGGAGAATTTTTCTCCTCTAATGAATATACAAGCTTGGTTACAGCTTAATTCAAAGATTGAATTTAGTGAGTGTTTTTGCCTGCACCATAAGCATGACAAACAGAAGCCTCAAGTGACATGCCCCACGGGAGACTTAATGTTTAAGAAAAAAAAAAATCATCATACTCTCCCACCTTATGCCCACATAAAAGCAAGAGAAGTCAACTGTAATAATATTTACTCACATCAGAGTCTTGAAAAATGGCCCAGCAAGTGTCCAGTGATAAAATGTATGCTGTCTATACACAAAAAGTTTTGAAAGTAAAAAATATACAGACGAAAAGAGGTCAGCGAGCTCAAACAAGTACAAATTTTATCAGTTAAGATTTTTTTTGTTGTTGTTTTCAAGTAACAGAAAACTCAACTCCAGCTTTGGTTAAGTCTCCAACCAGAGGCTCCTGTGATGTTACAAAGACTCCCTCCTTTTCTTCCTTCTGTTCATTTCTTGTCAGTGTCAACTTCATTCATAGTCTCCATGTGAAAGCAAGGCATTTCACATGACAGCAAAATGGCTTCCAAGGAACAGAGTCCAGCTTTTTTTTCCCCGCAATAGCTGAAAAAAAAACCCGGGCCTGCCTCTTGAAGAGGGTCCTGAATAGAGTCACATGCTCATTCCTATCTCTGTGGCGGGAGGGACAGGATGTACTGATTCACTAAGGCCACATCCTGACATCACATCCTGACATGAAGAGTGGGATTTATACCTTTTCAAGGCAACTATTGAGGTGTCTGTCGGAAGTGATTTTTCAGAAGAAATTCAAGGTACTATTTCACCAGAAGACTGAGAAGATACTTACTGACCAAAACCACTGGTAGAGACAGGTAAAACAGGTTTGAAGAATGTTTACTAAATTAGTTCATGCTACTGCTAGAATCATCTTTAAAAAGTGTGGTGATAAGTTGGCCTGTACCCATAATTTATCACCAGAAACTTATAATGTTAAGCACACAGGTGAATGAATGATAACATGTTTTAAAATGTAAGATAAAAACGCAACTGTATCAACACCAAGCCAATACTACAAACGAAATGAAATTAACTACTTTACTTACAAGTAAGATCTATTACAAATACCTGTGAAAAACAAGATTTCACATCTTCTTATAAATGATTCCAGAGCCATACTTTCCTTTTTGTTTATAGTATCTTATCATTAAGTTCCTGATTTTTCTGCATGGTTTAGCAATAAACAAACTGGAGCCACGAAGGGGACAAGATGCTATATTTTGTACTCCACCCTCTTTTTCATATTTTCCCCTGGTAAAAGAGAAGGGGTATGCAGAGAAAAGAATCTGCTGAACTGACTTTTCTTTATCCTGTGTAAATCAGACAAAACATCCTTCTGCTGCTTTATGGCAAGGCCAGCTGAAAAACCCCACAAACAAGATTAATTCAGTTGATTAATGATGGATGATGGTTTTGGAGTGTTTACAAGTGGAAACAAACCACATGTCTTCTTGACACTGGAGAAAATAGCAGTTCTTTATTCTAGTCCCAGATTCTTGCTTTAACTCTCATCTCCCGTATCTGTAGCAGTTTTAAAATATTTCCACAAATTCTTCAACACAACTCCATCTAAATGTTGGAAACTAATTCCCATCCCCTTGCGTATGGGCTGGCCTTACTGACGTATGTTTAATAAATAGACTATGACAAAAGTGATGGTCTATCTGTCTCGGGCCATACAAAGGATTGCAGCTTCCTTTTTGCTCTTTGGCCTTTGGGCCCTTCACTCTGAAGGAAGCCACTCAAAATAACAAGAGGAGACTTAAGCAGCCACAAAAGAAGAGGTTCTTTTGTTAAAGAACAAAGCCCTTCTCCCGACAGCCAGCAAGAGACTGGCTTCCATCTTCCAGCCAAGTCAGTGTGCCATTTTGGAAGTGGATATTCAGTCCCACACAATCTTTCATTTAACTACAATCTCAGCCTGTATCTGACTTCAACATTGTAAGAAACCCTTAACCAGAGCCACCCAGCTAAGACGTCGCCAGATTCATGACTCCCAGAAAATGTGTGCTATAGTCAATGTTGTTTTAAGCCACTAAGTTTGGAGGTAATTTGCTACGTAGCAACAGACAACTAATTCAGTATTCAATCTCATTTCCCATTGCTCTTCAAGATGCAAATTCTCCTGATATCTGTCAACCAATACGTTAGTCAATCAGCCAACCAAGTATGTGTTTACTACTCACTCTTGCTATGCCCAGCATAATCTCACCTTTTAACTTCAGACCCTTTTCTATCTTATCTTCCCAGACTAATCCTATCAGAACTCATGCCTTCCTTCATAAAATTTCTGATTTTCTAGTCAGCAACACACAGTTTAGCCCCCAATGTTGCCTTAATTGGCTTATATGTATCTGGCCATCTTCCCAAAGGGCAGGGATATGCAGATTTTAAAATATTCCTAAATGCATTTTTGGATTCAATAAGTCTTGATTAACTGAAGGAGAAAATTGGATAATTGACATCTCTAAGTGTCTCTGTTTGTTTTGTAGCAAGTGCTGTGTTGCAGTTCCAGGCAGGGAGCAGTCTGTTTTGCCCACATTTACCTTCCCACCTTATCCTCGCCTAAAGCAGGGGTCAAGAAACTTTTTCTCAAAAGGGCCAGAGAGTAAATATTACAGTTTTGTCGATCATATGCAATTACTCAACTTTGCTATTATAGTACAAAAGAGGTGACAGACAATAAGTAAATGAATGGATGTGTCTACATTCCAATAAAGCTTTATGTACAAATACAAGTGGCAGGCCAGTTTGGACCCACCTTCTAGGATGGTATTTCTCAACATTATTGCATCAAAAGAATCATGTGCAGAGCTTTTAAAGTAAACACAGTTACTAGCAAATGTGTTTTAAAAAAACAACTCTGAAAATTCTTATAATCTGACAAACTTGGAAAACCTGGGGAAAACAATCAATCTTACTGTGTCCTTTGCGCTAAGGGTA
This sequence comes from Saimiri boliviensis, assembly GCF_048565385.1. Taxonomy (NCBI): domain Eukaryota; kingdom Metazoa; phylum Chordata; class Mammalia; order Primates; family Cebidae; genus Saimiri; species Saimiri boliviensis. Next base: position 68,930,545 of record NC_133462.1, read on the forward strand.
CTTCATAGAGATCTGAAGCAGGAATCAAAAATTGCATTTCTTGATGGCTATGATTTCTGTGATTTCATAGGGCCACATGCCTCATTTAAGGACTGACTATTAGGTTTTTCAAACTACACAGCTGTGTTTTTCTCATGTCAGGGAAGACCAACAATGGATAAAGTAATCAATTCCCCATTTCATTAAGGAAAAGTTAATGAAGAGCCAAGAAAAGTTTTCATTTTTTACTTGGACCTGCTTCTTTAAAGGATGTATTCACACTGCTTACATTTCTTCATGATGTATCATTTTCTGAAAAAGATGATTTCTTTGAAAGATTAAGATTCTGAAGATGTAGAATTCAGCTACATGACATGAAACCATGTGAAGAGCAGAAACACTTAAATCTGACCAAAGAAGTGACTATTATCTGCAGTGCTATGCTAGGATTTCAAATGTGAGGTTTATCTATTTAAAATAAAATTAGAACTGTAATTTTTGAAGGGGTTTCCTGTAGGCGTTCTAGGCCTGTCCTAGTCTAATTTAGCTAGTTATATAGTATTTTAGGTAAGACTGGCTCTCCTTTTCTTTTTGCATGAGTGACTTTGTTTAATAATTTCAATAAGCATAATCAAAGAGGAAAACATATCCTATTAACTGACCCTAATTCTCCCATACAAATTTTTGGGTATACCTATCATAGATGTAGATGTGTATAGAGCCTGGTTTAACTTCTTAACCTCAACGGTACTAATATTTTCGACTAGAAACTTTTTTGTTGTAGAAGAGGCTTTTCTGTGCATGGTAGGGTGTTTAGCACCATCCCCTATCCTCCATCTGCTAGATTCCTATAGCACCCTCAAGTTGTGACAATCAAAAACACCTCCAGACACTGCCAAATGTCTGTAGGGTCAAGGATAGGTGGGGGAGGCATAATCACCCCAGTTAAAAAATCACTGATGTGAAGAGTGTATGTATATACCCTAAGCAAAATGGAGAATAGAGACCATTTTCCAGTCATCTTATATTAAGCTCCTGCCCTCAAATATTTTCCTGAAATAGATAAGCAAAAGAAGAGCTCGTTCAAGCTATAATTATGCAGGCAATTGACTCAATTCTCCTCTTTACTTTACATGTGAGAACACCAACAGTGATACTTAGCTCTCCTGGGCAAACTGTGCAGGGCGCCAATGCTTCAGGAACACCTGAGGACCATCATTTGTGGGATCCCTCAGTAATGATTTCATAACACCCAGATGCTAGAAGAAGCATTTGCACGCACTGACCCAGGCTCACTGCATTTTAACAAGTCTGCACCTAGAGAATTTAAGAGAGTTTGAGCAAGAACTAGGCAGCATGCACCATCTGGTGTTTCAAAAAATGTATACCATAAGCCCAATTAAGAAATTATATTTAGACTATTTATGAATTGGCTTATTTTGAATGAAACAGAAGAAGCCTAACCTAAAAATAAATGAGCTGGCTCAGAATTTTCTCTTAAATTGAATTTCCTAATATATTATTTCATGATAATGGGATTTTATAGAATTCAACCTAAAGGATGTTATAGGCTGAATTGCATTTCCCCAAAATTTGTATGTTGAAGTCCTAATGCTCAATATCTCAGAATGTAATTATATTTGAAGATGATGTCTTTATTTATTTTCTATTTTTGAGATGGAGTCTCGCTCTGTTGCCTAGGTTGGAGTGCAATGGCACAATTTCAGCTCATTGCAACCACCACCTCCTGGGTTCAAGCAATTCTCCTGCCTCAGCCTCCCAAGTAGCTGGGATTACAGGTGCCCACCACCATGCCCAGCTAATTGTTGTATTACTAGTAGAGATGGGATTTCACCATGTTGTTCAGGCTGGTCTCAAACTTCTGACCTCAGGTGATCCACCCACCTTGGCCTCCCCAAGTGCTGGGGTTACAGGCGTGAGCCACCATGCCTGGCCTGAAGATGATGTCTTTTTTTTTTTTTTTTTTTTTTTGAGACAGAGTCTCGCTTTGTCACCCAAGCTGGAGTGCAGTGGTGCCATCTCGCTCGGCTCACTGCAAATCCATCTCCCAGGTTCAATCAATTCTCCTGCCTCAGCCTTTTGAGTAGCTGGGATTACAGGAGCGCACCACTACACCTGGCTAATTTTTTAAATATTTTTAGTAGAGACAGGGTTTCGCCATATTGGCCAGGCTGTTCTCTTAACTCCTGACCTCAGGTGATCTGCCCATGTTGGCCTCCAAAATTGCTGGGATTACAGGCATAAGCTACCACGCCCAGCCAAAGATGATGTCTGTAAAATCATAATTAACTTAAATGAAGTCTTTACATTAGATCTTAATCAAATGTTACTAGTATACTTAGAAGAAGAGATTTGGACACAGACATGCACACACAGAGAAAAGACCACATGAGGACACAGTGATAAGATGGTCACCTGCAAACTAAAGAGAGAGGCCTCAGAAGAAACCAGACCTACTGACATCTTGCTCTTAGACTTCTAGCCTCCACAAGTGTGAGAAACAAATTTTTGTTGTTAAACCCCCAAGTCTGTGAGATTTTGTTATGGCAGCCCTGGAAGACTAATAGAGACACCATGCATAGCGCTGAACGTGTAATAGAATCACAATAAGTGATCATAGTTGTTGATACTTTTTATTATTTCATCAATATTATTTTCAATTAGTTTCTAAAATCCTTTACTGAGTGTGTACCCCCAGATTCTTTACTGTATGCTTGGGGATACCAATGTATGTAAAACAGTGTCAACACTGCAGTAGGAGAGCAAAGCAAGCCAGTTTAGAATACAAAATGTTAAACAGCTTACTTAAAAGAAGAAATAAGTATGTGCTATTAGAGAAATCTATGTTTACAACCTTTTAATTGCAGCATCAACGTCTAAAAATGATTTTTTTTTTCATAACGTCTTTGATAGCAAAACCTGACCTAAACTGAACTCATCTGACAGCAAGACTTGGCCTTAAGCTATGAAGGTCTTACTTGATCCCATTTTGTTTGGATATTTTTGTTTCTGTTTGATCGGCTGTTTCTTTGCTGCCCCTCATGAAGTGGTGGCTCTGTAGAAATCCATTACTCTATCTGGCTTCCCCCACTTCCCTTTCTCACTTCCTTCACTCTCAATGCTCTGAAATTTCACCTTCACAGTAAAGCATCCAAGCTTAATTCCTGTCCCAGTCTCTGTTTTCTAAATAACCAGGTCAAAGATAATTGCTACAATGTTTTAAAAAGTATACCTACAAGAAGGGATTTGGAAATGGAGCTCTGGGTGTGGGTGAAAGCCATAGGAAGGCCAGTGTAGTTGGTGAGTAGGATGGAGTAATTCATGGCAAGCAGCAGCATCACAGTGAATGCAGTCATGTTTAACTGAGATGAGATGGAAGTGAAGGAGAGGACTTTGAGAAATCAATTAGCTGAAACACTTAATGTTATGGGAGCAATTACAAGATTGGTGAGTGCAACATTTTGATGGGGTTGAAAACTCGCAAAAAAATAAAATAACAGGCTAAAGTTAATTAGCATTTAACATAAGGCATACTCTAAAAGCCACAGAGTCTCTATGGAAGATTGGAAAGAGACTCTTAACTCACGTGTCTATGAGACAGATGATGCTGAAAATCAGATCCATGGTTTGTGTTGTTAAGTGGTAGAACTGCAGAAGACTAAATGCAAAGAGCTTTGAGGTGTCCTATGACAGAGCATTGCTTCTAACCGGGAAAAGTGGGACTCTGACACCTAGTAAGAAAACATTTAGGACAAGCCTGAGACTCTTGAACCCCTAGATTTCCCTAACTGTCCTGACCAGCAGAAGCAGACTCTGTTTTATTGCTGGAAGAAAATAGCCTCCCCTTTCCTAAAGATCATGCAGCGACCACATGGGAAGTAGTTCCCTTGCAAGATGATGCCCGTTATCCTCAAGTTCCATCTGCGGGCTTACAGAAGGCCTTAGCCATCAACGTGATGACCCATATACCATAACCTCAGACTAGACGGCTGTTTCATAACAAAGATATGATAGTTGGCTTATGACCATGAGAGCCACTGGTTTTACCACCTACCCCCTTGTCCAAAAGCAGTCAGCTGCTGACAACTAAGATGCAAGATGTGGGACATTGTGCAGGGCTGGGCTGTTTTCCAGCATACAGCATATTTATTAAGCCAAAGGATGATATATGGAATTATTTCTCTAATATTAGAATACATGGATTTGGGAAACAATGAAAGTCGGAACATCCCGTCTCAAACCCAGGGATTCACTTTTGGAGTTTATATTCCATCCACCTGCAGCCTAAGGCTCTACCGGGACAAAGTCCTGGTTGTCAGAGGTAGAACACTTCCTCCAGAGGAAACAGCAAGAATTCATCTGAACTGGAAGCTTTGACTAACACTTGACATGTGTGTGACACGTACACACACACATACAAAGCCTTATATTGAAGTATGAAAACTTGACCACTCTGGGCTTCTCACGCCAGCACATCAGCAGGAGTTGCTGGAATAATTGTCGCTGATTATCATGAAGAGCAGTTGACCCTGATTACCATAAGAAGTTGGGCCTGCTACTAGACAATACAATTAGACAGGGAGAAGTATGTCTGGATCCCAGGGGTATCATTTTTTTTTTTAATTTCCAGGCCTAGTAATGGTGTTAAAGGACAATTACAGCAATTGCATCCCAATAAAGAAGGGCGACCAATGTCTCAGACTCCTTGGGGACAAAGGTTCAGTTTATCCCATCCCAGGATTTCGGTTTTTCAAGAGTTTGAGAAGGGTTATTGCCATGAAAGGACTAAGAAATTGTCTGGGATTATGATTGTCCTCTCAGGAAGAAATAAGAATATCTTATCACACACACACACGTGCACACACACATACAAAGCCTTATATTGAAGTATGCAAACTGGACATAAATTGGGAGAATGTGTGGTTCACAGCGTAACTGTATTAAGCATTTCTTATTTACTCAGATCTTCTCAGCTTCATCTGCCTTCTAGAAACTCTACTACTCGTTCTGCCAAAGGCAACACTTTGACCTAAATCTGTGGTGCCGCAACCTGAGCCCTATCAACCTCATACCCAAGTTTCTGATTTCTCCTTCTACTTACAGATCTGATGACATACCACACCACAAAATGAGGAATCTAGCTTCTCAAGTAGTTGTCAAAGGGGCCCAATTATATGCCCGGTAGTGGAAGGTACTTACCTACTTATATGATGAAATTTGACCAATGGGGAAAGGGGATGAAAAACAGTCAAGCAGATAAATTTCTTTTCTCTCTAAGAAACTTCTAGTATGCATTTTTTTTTTCAGTAGCCTATGGGAATATACACTGTGTAGTCTAGTGATATAATGGAACGGACTCTTTCAAGTTTTTAAGAGCCAATTGTATACATCCCTTTCCAACTCTGCATTTAGTGATGTCACATGAGTAGCTTAAAATCAGCCATGACTGGACTACTATTTACACCATGGAAATTGGCAAACAACACACTGCATGGAGGGATAGTTGTTAAATATTTACTGTACACATCACTGAGCTTAAATGACACATTCCCACTGCCTGGCTATGTCTCTTCATGGGCAGTGGTTCTAGCTGTAACACATCACCTTGCATTGTTACTCAGCCTTTCTTGCCTCATTTCCCTTTTACTTTACTCTGCCACTTTGTATCACTTCCCAAACAAATGATCAACATTTAATCTATGCTCAGCCTTTGTTTACTAGGAACCTCAGCCTAAGGCAGGAGTTAAATGGAGTTGAGTAAAAGGATTTCAGATCTTTGTTGAAACTAAGGAATTCAGGATACTGTGGAACCCATTTTATACTATGGAAATGCCTTCTAGCAACCACATGCCAACTTGGTGGTAAGAGTGAAAAAGATGATTGCTGGGACATATTCATGTTTGTATAAGTGAGAGAGGTCTGGTATGAAACAGATTCCAGAATTATGGTATTTCACTTGTCAAGATGGTTGATCTGGATTCAAGAGTGCCTAATAGAGATAAATACAGGAGTGGGCAAAAGACTGGGAGATCAGAACCGAAACACATTGGAGGTGCCCATGAGAGCAAAAGGCATGAATAATAAATACAAAAGAGTGAGAAATTTCTTGGAAAATAAAGTTTTCTGGGGTTTTCTCTAAAATATATACAAACAAATATTTTATTTCACATATATTAATCTACCATTTGCTTTTGCATATATTTTCCTCTAGCCATTGGGGTCTTCTTGCTGTTCCTTAAATAAATCAAGTGGCTGGAAGATTCAATGCCCAGATATTCATATGGCTTGAGGCTACAGCTCAAATATCACCTCCTCAGAGAAGTTGTCCGGGAGTTCCCTATCTAGAATAGCCCCGTTCTATTTTCTCACTCAGCTTTAGTTTTCTTCTTAACCCTTATCACCATCTGGCATTATGTTGTTATTTTATTACGTGTTTATTGCCTATCTTCCTGAGTAGAGTTCAAACTCAGTGAGGGCAGAGACATTATCCGTTTTAAATCCTGGGCACCTACAATAGTGCCGAGCACATAGCAGATCCTTTATAAATGTTTGTAGAGCAAATTAATAATTATTCACTATGAATTAATCAAATTGTTTATAATTAAATACATATTTAAATGATGAATAATAATGAATTAAGATCCTGTGTGTGTGCCTAGGTCTCTCCTAGTTAGGGAGACCGTGAAGTTTAAGGCTTAATTTCTATCTCTCAGCAGTTTGCAGTTTCACTGAGGTCATAAGGCATACACACACAAGCAACACATAAACAAACACACTGCAGATTAGTGTGTGATAATATATCAAGTCTATTATGAGAATTGCCTTTGACAACATCATTAGATTCCAGAAGAGAGAGAATGCTGTACATTGGTGCAACCAGAGAGATTTTTGGAAGAGGTAGGGTTTAATCACAATCATCAGAATTGGCTTGCTATAGTGGGGAACAGAAAGAAAGGAATATTGTCTTGGTACCCCTCTCAAGCTCTTACCAGTATTGAATATGTTCAGTACAAGCAACCTATTAAGACCCCAAATAGGCAACCTATTAAGACCCCAAAATGGTTACTTGCTATTTGTCCACTTACTTTGTCTATATCACACACACACACACACACACACACACACACACACACACACACGTCATCTAGGAGATTAGATGTGAGTTTAAGTTAATGTTCAAGCAGCTGTGTGTTATATTTTGAGCTCTGTTGTTAATGAGATGAATAAATATTGATTGGTTTAAGTGAAATAAAGAACACTAATTCAAGTGCTGAACTATGTCTGTATACCACCTCAGGAAGGGAGAAATAAGACAGATTCTGTTTGTCAGGGACTGACTGATGTCCGGTTCAATGTCCTCACTTGGTGTCAACCTCTGATAAAAATGAAGCCAGTTGATTTATTTGAGTTTTTTTTTTTCACTCTATTTGACAAAAAACCATTTAAATTGCCCTCATCAATTCTACTCTTTTATCCTGTTTTCAGCTCTTATTTGTGCTGTCTTATACTCTCAGCACTGCTCAACACTGGTTTAAATTTACCATGTTTTAACTTTATTTTTTTTTTTTAGTCCAAGAAATTCATACACTCTAAGATTATTTCATTATCTTAGTTTTTAAAATTAGTAACTTAAAAATCGAAACTTTGGTTACCAGCACCTGAGGTTTAAGTAAAAGTCAGTTCATAGATGCAGTCTCTCACAAAATACATTTTTCTTCTTGAGCTGATTTACAGATTTGTGCCAGGAGCCTTTCTCTTTTCAGTTTCGGTGGTGGGATCATGTCTTTATCAAAGGCTCTTGAAGGAATGTTGCTTTCCTTAGTGATGTAGGAACAAAAAAAACTAGAAAAATCTTTTATTTCTAAAGCTGTTTATCTAGCCCATAAATATCGGACACATTAGTAACACTACAGTGGGCATTAGAACAATATCAACTCATTGAGGGATTTGTGCTAGTTTTCTTCTCTTTAGAAAAGGAAGATGAATTCAGTTCTCACTGATATTTGCCAAAGCCACTCTGGAAATTACTCAAAGGTAATTCTGAGAGGAAAACACAAATTTCTCTTTTGAGTTTAGGAAAATGTTTAAATATATTCAATAAGCAGTTTCCAGAAGATTGATGGTGAGAAGAGTAGTTCCAAGAGAAATAAAGAACCAAGTTAGACCAAACGAGCAAATCATGGTAAACTTAAATACTCATCATGGAAGACAAGCCAAGTAGGTTATTACTATTAAAGGCTTTAAGAAACTTGCACTCAGCAGTAAGGGAAGAAGAGTAAATACTTGAAGAATAGATTAGCATTGAGTGTTCATGAAAAAGTCTCTGAACGAATGAATGAATCAGCAAACCCTACAGAATTTTGTTACTTATTGGTTAAAATACAAACATCTGTAAAAACCTAGATTTATAGCAGCAAGACCTGTAGATTTATATTCCCGAGTGATGTAATTCCATTGCTCTATTTGCTGAAAAATATTCTTACTTGAAGCCAGAAGGATTAATATTGCTTTTCTGGTAATACACCAAGAAACAGTCCGATGTATTTTAAAACAAAGAAATACAACACTTACAGTGTTGTACAAGCAACATTGCTCCAGGAAACACATTTGCCTGTCAAAGCCAAATAGCAATCCTAATTTAATGAACATCGTCAATTTGCTGAGCCCATCGGGGAATGAGTCTTTAGGGAAAGTCTGAAAATGAACTGTACCAATTTATTACACAGCTTTTTATTCAGGGTGAAGTGCCTGAAATACTTCACCAAAAGATTCAAGAGTTCCCTCAAAAGTGAGTTTGTTATCCAAGATTATGCCTTCAATGTTGAAGGAAGAGGAAATAGTTATCTGTATATTAAACATACTTGCCCTGCTCCCAGGCAAGTTACTTATCTTTGTATCATAAGGTCACTGCAAGATATACTTGCTTTAAGGAACAAAAACTCTTGTGCACAGTCATAAAGAAACAATATTTGGTTCATTCACTTATTCATCATTCATCATTATTCTCTCTCTTGCCATCTGGATCCTCCAGAGACAGGTGTGTGTGCAATTTGCACAAGGGGATGAGGGCTATATTAGTGCTACAAAAAAAGGACTATAGGAGCATAGATGAAAAAAGTGCCTAAATCTGCCTGAGGTATTGGCCCTTTTATAGAGAATTGCATTCCACAAGGCAAAATCCAGAACACTTAAAACAAGTATTTTCTGGAATATCTTGTTTTTCATGGTAATGGCAGCTGTGGGGTTCATTGAGCAAGCCTTAATCAGGAGCCTGCGTTAAGCTGTGCGTGGGCCTTCAGACAGCCCTTCTGACCTCTCAGATGCCAGTGGCCATGTTTTCTCTTCCTGACATCCTTTCCTGGCAGTCACTGTTGGTCTCAGGAAGGTGGGGGAGCACACGCTTTCATAACTGCATTAAGCTGTACCAGTCCAGCTTAGGAAGACAGGTCTTGCAGTCAGCCTGCCTCGCCTGTTCCCCACCCCAGCTCTCCCTGGACAAAACCTTTATTGTTCTCTACAACTTCACATCTCCTTTTTCTGTAGGACTATCCGGTGGTAGCTGGCATCCCCTTTTGTCTTAGAACTTTTAGAGTAGAAGTGCCCTTTCCTTTCCTCTTAGCCAGCACATGTGATTTCTGTATTTATATATTTGTTTTCTGTATTAATGAGGCTGGGCACTGCGGAGGACACAAGCACCCCTGTGTCAACATGTTGAGAGTGTCCAGGTCTACCGGGGGACTTCTCCAGTGTCCGCGAGCTGGTACACTTTTCACACAATGCCAGGAGCTCACAAGCAGCAGCAGAGGCTACTGGATGGGATCTCAAGTCATAGTCTTCTCTGAATCGGGAGCTAAGATCACACTTGTGGGTTTATTTCTTCCAGATCACTTGATAAATCATCTGTAGCCTAGTGGGATGTGGATGGTTATGGTAATTAAAAGGTGGGATGAATTAGGAAAAATTAGATAGCATGAACAAGGACAGAAGCCTTATAAATCGTTCTGAAAATTTCTTCCTGGAAACTGGATTTGTGATATTTTATTGCCTTCCCCCAACATGCCAGTAGGCATCCTGAGGCCAATAAAATTTTCTAAGATTCAATGAGCCACACTGGTCTCTGTCTTTACTACATTACCCTGGATCCCAGGGAGACTATGGTCCTGATAGTTCCAACTGCCTTTTACTTAAAATAACAAGTGATGTGTGAACATCCTTATGCAGAGGCCAGAAGTGAGAAGCAGAATTAGGGAACAGGGTTTACTTCTTTAATACCTACTGCGTTAGGTTTCTGAGGCTGCCGTAACACATCTTCATAAATTTCATGGCTAAAAGCAACAAAAATGTACTCTCTTCTGGTTCTGGAGTCCAGCAGTTTGAAGAAAGCTCTAGGGAAGTCTGTTCTTCAGCTCTTCCAGCTTTTGGTGTGTGTTCGTATTTAGTGTGGCTGCACCACTCTGATTTCTGCCTCTCTGTTCATGTTACTTATCCTCTTTTGTCCACATCTTCTCCTTTTCGTCTCTTGGAAGAACACTTGTCATTGGGTTCAGGGCCTACCTGGACAGTCCAAGAGGCTCTCATCTCTAGATCCTTTGCTTAATTATATGTGCAAATACACTTTTTCCAAATAAGGTAACATTCACAGGTTCCAAGGATGTGGGCATGGACCTGTCTTTGGGGTACAGGAATTATTAAATGTATGTGTCAAGTTCTCTTCTAGATCTCTCTACAAATTACGTTAACTTTGAATTTCAGAAATCTGTATCCTATGTATAGCTCTGCCACCAGCTAACTGTGTTACCTCAGAGTCATTTTCACCAGTCTGAGTTGCAGTTTCCTTGATTGTAAAATAAAGGAGTCAGATTAGAGGACATCTATAGTTTCTTCCAGGCCTTAAATTTTAGTAATTCCAGGCAAAGGGCAGCCCTCCCCTTTCCACCTCCATCTAGAAGGGGGCTCAGATAAGACTCTATTCAATAATACACCATGTCAATTGTGCCTCCTAGAGGTGCGCCATGTGCTTCCCCTGTCTATCTCCTCTGTTGACAAGAATCTCCCATCCTCTCCCTGAGACAAACACTGGTATATGTAAGATCTGAGTCCCTACTTTAAGCATTCCCTCCACCACCTAAGTACAATCTAACCATTTGTATTTTGATTCAAGGCTTTTATTATCTAGTATTTCTGTAACCATAGAGCCAGGGCAATGTTACCAATCCTGAGATTTAGTCCTACAGTAGCTAAACTACATCGGCAGAATGTTCATGACCAGCACAACGTTCATGAAAATGATATCATCATAATGGCAATCATAGGTACATAATTTTCTATTAAAGGAATGGAAATAATACAGTAGGAAATACAGAGCCTTAATTTGAGAAGGGTTGGAAGAATTTGGTTCAATTCTGTGTATACACCTATCATCCCCAGTTTTCCAGGTGCTGTGTTAGATGTCAGGAATACAGATGAAGATAAGACCCAGTCCTTTCTTTTATGCAATCACCTTCTAAAAGAAACAAAAACATTATGTTTGTACCCAAGCATTGGGACTCACGTAGGTAAAGCTAAAGAAAGTTCTTATGAAAAAAATAAAAACAATTAACAAATTGAATCAGGGCTAAAACTGTGGAAAGGGACCAAGACACAGAGCCAAAAACTGTTGGCTTCATTGGGAAATCATGGGAAAGCAGATGCCGGTTGCCCTGCCACTGAAACCCCAGAGGGTACAACTACTCGTGATCATCAAGGGATTAATGGTGCATTTAAATTGTTCCCACCAGAGGTTATATATGCACTGAGCCACAGTGGAGGCCAGAGCTGCATGCGACCTAATGGCAAACTCCCAAATCCCCCTGCGTTTTTCTGAAGGAGGACTGATAACATCCAAAGATATCATAGCAAATAGTTCAGGCATTTGAATTCCAAGAAGGCCTCCGGTCCCATAAGACTGATTGCCTGGGTTCTATAAATGTTGCACAGGGAAATCTGTCCTCTGGCCAGATGTAGGCCATGAGCATGCACTTTGGTTCAGTGAACTCCACTCTGCAAGGAAGGAATTAATCATCATACTAACTAAGGCAGAGGGTGCTGGGATACTGTGTTAAGTGCACCAAATGTCTCCACTAAATGTCACGGTGAGCCATGAATTTGGCAAGCTCATACTCAGCTCCAGTTAGCATTTTCCTCTAATTCCCCAGCAGACAGTTTGGCCTGGTTGGCAGCTCGCTCGTAAGAGACCCAGAAATATATAATCGGTTCAGCTAAGCAAGCCTCAGAAAAGAGATTCACAGTGGAAATAATGTCCAGGTTTAGTCTCAAGTAGATTGACAGTGACTTCTCATCTGGAAATGGAAAAAGCATTGTCACTCAGAAGCAACTTGCATGGAAGAAAGCCAGTAAGGTTCAAGTTCATTTGTGTTGACCACAGGCCATCGTGACAAACGGGCTAAGACGAAGCTCAGCATGGAGACACATGCTCATGGCAGCTCAGGTAAATGGAAAATCAAAGAGCTATAGCATATGATAAGAGAAAATTACAGCCACACTTGGTGCCAACCTCAAAAAGTGCCAGAGAATGCCAGGTGTCCTAATTATTTGAAATAAAAGCTTTCATGTAACATACAGGAGTTGTTCAGGAGCTGGAGCCATTTGATATTTTTGTAATTCTTTTCCCCTAATGTCAATTTTTTTCTTCCACTAAGTGCTAAGGGCTGGGAAATAGAAATTAGAAATAGAAAGAATAATAACAGTCAGTAATACTATTCTTACCCTGATTAAGCTTACAGTCGAGCATAGTTACAGATATTAAATTGCCATATAAAAATATGTGAAATTGTAGTTGTGCTAATTTTTAAATGGAAGAAACGTATGTGGCTCTAAGAGCACATAATAACCAGTGCAAAGCCAAAGATTCCCAGTAAGAAGTTGAGAACTAAGCTGAAATTGGAGAACAAGTAGGCGCTAACTTGTGGTATTAGACAGAGAGAACAAGTAACTACCAAGGGAAGGAGAGAGACAGGTGAGTAGCCAGAGGGACCTCTGGGATCCAGGAAGACAGAAAGAGAGAGAGACAGAGAGAGAGTGTGTGTGGTGTGTGTATTGTATTTTAAAGAGACCAAAATCCTGCAGAATGATAAAGTTGGAGTTCATATGGTCATATGATGAGTGTATCCTACATGAGCTCTCTAATTCTTCATATATTAAGTTGAAAAGATTTTCCTCATTCATAAGGAAATTATGAAAATATTCTTTGTCTGTTTTGGTGAGGCCAGTCTTGCCACCGTCTTCATGTGTTGTACACTCAGGCCTATTCCTACCTCTGTGGCCTTTTCCAACATTTTCCTTTCACACACTGTTTTTATTCTCCTTTTCCATATTGCTTGGCACACATAGCTAACAACGGACTTCTCATTCATGTGGTGGAGCCTATGGTTGGGTCTCTACTTCTGAGTCTATTTGAATTAAAGATAGTTCAGGGCTTTTCTATTAAAAATGGTGTAGTATTCACAGACAAATTACTAAACACTGAAAAAATGTTCCATTAGAAGATAAATTATTTCTTGGAAAAGGAACTTCTTGCAATTAACATCAATAAGTTGGTTACATATTTTTTGTATTTTGCTTCTTTTTTTTTTTTTTTTTTTTTGAGATGGAGTTTCGCTCTTGTTACCCAGGCTGGAGTGCAATGGCGCAATCTCGGCTTACCACAACCTCTGCCTCCTGGGTTCAGGCAATTCTCCTGCCTCAGCCTCCTGAGTAACTGGGATTACAGGCACACGCCACCATGCCCAGCTAATTTTTTGTATTTTTAGTAGAGATGGGGTTTCACCACGTTGACCAGGTTGGTCTCGATCTCTTGACCTCGTGATCCACCCACCTCGGCCTCCCAAAGTGCTGGGATTACAGGCTTGAGCCACCGCGCCCAGCTGTATTTTGCTTTTTGAGAAATCGCCCCAAAAACAGTCATTGCTTAATACTTTTATGGCCAAAATATATAATACATTCTGTAACATACAGATTTTTAATAAGCCTCCTTAACTTGAAGGGAGTCTTACCAATTGGTCTTCTAAAAATGTTTCCATTTTATTTTTTTCATAGATATTTAGCTTTATAAAGTGTTTTCTGAATGGATACCAACACGCTAGATATTGAGTGAGATAAATAAGAGCAGTCAAAAAATCGTAAGGTGGAACCTGATTCATCTAAGGCATATAGCCTAAACAAAGAAAAAAATTAAGACTCATTTATTCATAAATATTATTGAGCACTTATTATGTGCCAGTGATGCACTACAAAAATATTCCTGCATTTGCAGGGATTTGAGTCTCTAGGCAAAGCTACACACTCAAAAAAAAAAAAAAATGTCCGTCATAATTTTCAGTCAACTTGAACTTTTTTTATCAGCATAGAAACAAAACAAATCAGTATTCTAACTTTGCCACTATGTAGACCAATTACAAATTTAATATATTTAAAAGCTAATTCCCCACAATGTACTGACACCAAGCATTTAGATATAGTTTTATAACAAGAATATGAGTTGCGGAATATCCAATACAAATGACTCAACAAGTGTATACCAGAGTTTAGGAAATGCAAATGCTCTACGACCAGGAATCTTGCTGCTTATTATATGTCTCTTCTTTACAACAACTGTGTATGAGGGAGATGGACTGACAGATGAACAAGATTTTCATGAATTAAATTGTATTCCCCACACATACACACACCATGTTAATGTGTTGAAGCCTTAACTCTTAAGTGCTCCTGTATTTGGAGACAGGGCCTTTAACGTTATATGAGGTCACAAGGTTGAGGCCCTTTTCTGATAGGAGTGATATCCTTAAATAAAGAGGAAAAGATACTAGGGCTCTCTGTCTGTCTGCATGTACACAGAGAAAAGTCTTTGTCATGACACAGTCAGAAGGCGGCTGTCCACAAACCAGGAAGAGAGCCCTCATCAGGAACTGAATTTGCCAGCACCTTGATCTTAGTTGTCCATCCTCCAGAACTATGAAAAAACAAATTTCTGTTGTTTAAGCCACCCAATCTGTGTATTTTGTTATGGCATCTTGAAGAAACTAATAGAAAAATAAACTAATGTTTATTATCTGCTATGTTTCATTATCTGTGTATCATGAAAACAGCCAATATTTATCGAACACTTATGAGGGAAAATATTCCTAGGGTATAGTCTTCTTTTGTATAGTCCAAGATGATTTACTGCTATGTCTACCTTCCAACTATAAGAATATGAAAGAAGGATAGGAACATCCCTTCCCTTGGAGTCACTACCTAGAAATGGCAAGTTATATTTGATCGCATCCTAGTGGGCAGAACTTAATCAAATGGGGACTCCTATCTGCAAGAGAAGTTGAGAAAAGTTGTTCAAGTCAGAAGTTCTATCATTGTCAAAGAAGGAAATAATTCATATTGAAGCACACCTGTCAATCTTTTCCACAACCACATCCTCAAATGGACTTAGATGTTCCTGAATCAAATATTTAATGTTTGTAACTCTGCTGTTATGCTGAACTGACTCCTCTGACTAAGCCATTGGATAATGTTACCAGCTTTTTGGGGACTCCTTCTGCAATGAAGCCAGTCTATCCAATTGGGGATTAACCCCAGTTGCATATTGTCCTCATAATCAAAGAACACAAATTTTTCTCATAACGAGAGAAGTAAAATGATTTGTTTAAAGCAGGCGTCCCCAAACTACGGCCCACAGGCCGCATGTGGCCCCCTGAGGCCATTTATCTGGCCCCCCGCCGCATTTCAGGAAGGGGCACCTCTTTCACTGGTAGTCAGTGAGAGGAGCACAGTATGTGACAGCCCTCCAATGGTCTGAGGGACAGTGAACTGGCCCCCTGTGTAAAAAGTTTGGGGATGCCTGGTTTAAAGCTTCAAAGATAGTATATACATAATTGGCATTTGAATTGAGGTTTTGGCATTTCAAGTATAATTTTGTTCCCACTTAACTACCAGATGACTTAAAAGTACTCTCTAAATCACTCTAAGATTCATGAATGGACTTATTTCCCCATATTAGAAGACATTTGTGAGGCAGTTTGGATGGTGAAGACCAGTTAGAAAAAATGGAAATAATTTTTGTGTTTGGTCTATTTCTTGCTTCTTAATTGAATTTCAGTCTCTGACTAATATTCCATGATGGAAATGTATGACAGCTTACAATATCTCCTATCACTGTATATTTAGACTGTTTTCATTCTATTTCAATGGTATTATAAACCACACTGCATTAAACCTAATTGTGCATAAATATTTATATGGGATGAATAGTGCAACTGTTATACACATTTTAAAGTCTGTTGATTGTCTTTGGCAATATTGTTAAACTGCTGTCCAAGAAGACTTACTAACATTTACTTCCATCAAAAATATATGAGACTAAAAGTTAAGATCTTAGACTGAGTCTCTAAAAGCAAACCCTGTAATAAAGATCTTGATGCAAGTGATATATTCAAGAAATACTTCCTGGGGAGATTAGTAAAGAAGTAAGGGACACAGCAGGGAAAGGAAGGAAGCCATGCAGAAATGTACCCCCCACAAGATGTTCCATAGAGGCGAGGGAGCTGGATATCCATATACTGATAGTCATTTGTCAGGTCCACCCTGGGGATGAGATAAACCCCAAGCAAGCATGTGTAGCTCTCAGGTAAAGCAGTTGCAGTAACCTGAAGGCAGTTCTCCAAAGAAAAGCTTCAAGTTCCAGTCATTAAAAACACAGGGGGCTGGGTGTGGTGACTCACACCAGTAATCCCAGCACTTTGGGAGGCCAAGGCGAGCAGATCACCTGTTGGGAGTTTGAGACCAGCCTGACCAACATGGAGAAATCCCATCTCTACTAAAAATACAAATGTAGCTGGGCGTGGTGGCACATGCCTGTAATCCCAGCTATTTGGGATGCTGAGGAAGGAGAATCGCTTGAACCTGGGAGGCAGAGGTTGCAGTGAGCTGAGATCGTGCCATTGCACTCCAACCTGGGCAATATGAGTGAAACTCCATCTCAAAATAAAGAAAAAACAAACACCACACATAAGAAACCTCAGAAGATCTGGGCAAAGCACAAACACTTTTTGCTACAATTCACCCCTTACCTGCTCAAATTCTATTATATTTCAATTTTTCAGTGCAGTGGTTGCTCAAAATTTCAGGGTGAAAATTCTAAGTGGAAAGTGAAGGAAAAAGCGACAGTCTATCACTACAAATTGGTTCTGAAGTGAGAATGTTTCATCAACCCCTCTTTTACCATCCATTCTATTCTCTACTCCTGTTGAATTGAACAACGATGCTACCCCTTACTCACCAGCACATTCTTCATTGCTCCAGTGAAGGAAGTTTCCTCTGGGCTTTCATGAAGAACTTAGTCTTGCATACACCTCTAAATCCTTCTATTCCTTTCTCAATAGTCTTCCAGGTCATTATTTGTTTCAGGCCTCAATGAGCTATTCTGGTGGCAGAGGAATAGTTCCAGATGCTGTTGTGAGAGTGTTAAATACTGAGTCACAGAAGAGGGCCCTATATCAATCAGCTCTTCCTTATTCACCATCTTGATCTGGCATCCTCTAAATCTACTTCTAGTCATG
Organism: Saimiri boliviensis; assembly: GCF_048565385.1. NCBI lineage: Eukaryota > Metazoa > Chordata > Mammalia > Primates > Cebidae > Saimiri > Saimiri boliviensis. The sequence goes on from NC_133462.1 coordinate 68,948,151, forward strand.
CTCTCCCAGTATCTGAGAGTACATATTACTCAAGAACTACAAATTTTTTTTGGCAAATAATTCATTTCTTGCTTAATAAGGCCAAACTCTCCCCAGTTCAGTCATGCTGAAGCCTCACCCTGGGTGTCTGTCTAGTGAGGAGGGAAGGTGGGGGCAGATTCAGAGGAGAGCAAGTATTGCATTTCAATGCATCTGCCTTAGTTGAGACTTCTGAGTAATCTCCAACCATGAAGGTGGCTGCTATATTCTAGTAAAGGAGAGAATTGCAATTTTGCAGGCTCTGATGGTCCAACAGAACCTAGGAATCCAATTTTCCCCAGCACATCTATTCCAACATACCTGTCTTGAGTCTCGAGGTCCCCTTTCTTTCTTGTTAGGGCCACAGTTTTGGTGCAGGGCATTTGGCTTGGTTGTTAAGTTCAGTCTTCTCTGAAGTTTGGTTACTCTGACAATTGAGCCCTATGCCTGGTCTTAAGTAGGTCCTTCCTCTGGCTGAAGGATGTGTTAAAGTCTTTCTGGCTTTCATTTTATACCTTAAGTTGACAACCGACTGACCTAAACCTGTATTTTTTTCTCTTTGATGCACCAGTGACACTCAGTGACACCCAACCAATTTCACTGTTTTTATAATTATTAATTTTCCATTTCTCTCAAATGCAAGCAAGGTTGTATGAGTCAAAGAATCCTTCCCATCTTTAGTCCAGCCCAAGCTAACAGAGATGGAAGTCTTACTAACTATGCTACTGCCAGGATAGTCACTCCCCAGTTTAGTACTAATAAAGGGGCACTGTGTTTTCAGGGGCCTTCAAATATCTAATTCCAGAATCTGGTCTACATTTTCTGCTTCCTTGGACCACTTCTGCTATCAACTATCTCAGGGCCGTTCTGCAGAAGCACCCACTGAAGTGGGGAGTCATATGCAAACAATTTCAGAAAATTATTGGGAGAAGACTAGTAAAAGAAATGGGAAACGCAGGATAGGGACAGAGAGGATGTCCAGCATGTGTGTAATCTCAGGCAAAAGTCATCCTAAAGGTAGACTTCAGCCTGATCTCAGAGGGAAACTCTGGAGTGTAAGTGACACCTCAGAGCTGTCCCAGGCTGAAGCAAAGGAGCTGGACTTCCCTACCTTTATATCTGTCTTTGGAAACCAGCCACCTAGTTGGATTGTAAATGCTTAGATATTTCCAAACCTCTGTATAATGTGGGCACAATAGTTCCAATGGCCCAAGGGGCATCCTCCAGAGAAAAGCTGCAGGTACTGGTCCACAGAAGGGCAGGCACGGAGAAGTGGACATGGCAGGGCCAGAGTGAACAGAGAGGAAAGTAGGGATCCTAGGCACCCAGGCAGACCACTGATATTGTCTGCTACAGTTCCATTTCTCTCTTTGTTCATGTGCTTCTTTTTTTGGTTTTATTTATAGGAATTCTAATTTTTTTATTTTTAAGATTCAAGTTTAACTCACCTTTGGAATGGGCATAGTTTGTATGCAGAATAAAATAAAAAATGTCAAAAATCATGTAGTGTAAAAAATCTTTCTCCTATATATCCTTTCAGAAATATCCCGTGAGACAGATGTTGCATGGTGCAAAAATCACCAAGTCTCTTGCTTCATGTACATGTCATCCCTTTTTACAATTCTATCTTCTGATTTAAAGGAATCAATTCTTTTCTGCATGGAAGCCTAGAACAAAGATGACATCCCATAAGCAAAAGTGAAACAAACTAAAATTGTTAAGTTATTAAGACATGACATGCAGAAGAAATGACTAACAGTGAGGTCAAATTCCCCATATATTAATTAGCAAATTATCATTGTACTAGAAAGCAACAGTGACTATTATGCATTTAGGGGGAAAGTATCTTAATCAACAAAAATGTTTCTCTCAAAATAAACCATCTACTGTGAATAAAGAAAAATCATGACAGTCGGCTGGTGAAACACTGGCTTATAGTGAAAGCTCATGGATGGGTTTTGGAGTCATTCATCTGACTAGACCTTTAATGGACAATGAGGATTTTACTTATTTGAGAAAAAAAATCAAAGTGTCAAAGTAAAGACAACAACAGGTAGGAATAAAAAAACGGATAGACAAGGAACAATGGCAGGAATAAAAGACTAAGGTCTGTATATGGCCTTAGTTTTGCCAGGAACTTGCTGTGTTATCTTGGTCAGTTCACTTAACCATGTGCTTCCTTGGTCATTTGTAATCAACATCTAGGAGTATTATAGGGATGAATGAGATAAGCATCCCCAAAGAAAAGCATTTAGATTTAGATAATCGATATAATTAATAATAATAATGCTAGAGAGGGATAGGGCTGGTAGGCAAGTTTTTTTTTTTTTTTTAATTTGATTTACTTTTACATTGTCACTATTGTTTAGCTATCTGATTGAACACGATATCTACTGAGATATGTACTGGTTTAGTTTGTTCTCTGAGGCCAAGTCCACTCGTCTTAAGAGATAGAAATGTGCAGTTTCACTGTTAAGAATGCTGTTGTGGAAATCCGGGATATCAAGTGAAGACAGAAGACATGGTCAGCTCCTAGTTCTTACATTTTTTTGCCTGACAGAGCTTACCTTCATGACCCTTGGTATGGTCATAAGTAGGTACGGAGGGAGTATGGAAAGACATATTGTGAATTTAAAATTTGCACAAACTAGAAAAACCAAGGCTACAACTGATTTGGATATTTCAATTATCAAATGAATGGATAAAATTACCATTTGTGTTCATGTATTGTGTTTTCTAATAGCCCAGAAATATTAATAACTGAAGGTACTGGATCTCAAGTGTATTCATACTTACCTGGTGATTTGTGCAGGTGCCTATGAGATGTCTGCATATTACAGAGTGGGCTACACTAATCCTGAGGATAGCCACTGTACACTACAAGGTTCTAAAGTGGGTTGTGCTGTTGCCTGAATTAGCCCTGTATTTATTTTGTATTGCTGCTGTAAGAAATTACCATAAACTTAAAGTGGCTTAAAATAGCACAAATTTATTCTCTCAAGTTTGGTAAGTCAGAAGTCCAGGTACAGTGAGCTGATATTCTGCCTAGAATATCAGAAGGTGGAAATGAAGGTGCTGGCAAGGCTGCATTCCTTTCTGAAGTCTCTAAGCATCTACTTCCAGCCTCCTTCTGATTGTTCGTAGTATTGGTTCATGCGGCTGTAGGACTGGGGTCCTTTTTTCTTGCTGGCTGTCTGGTGAGGACTGCCATTAGTTGCAGAGGCCTCTCTCCGATGCTTGCATGTTAGTTCCCTGCATCCAGAGCCAGAAATAGTGCATTGAATTCTTCTCACATGGAGAAGGATTCAGTCTCTTCTCCCTCCTCCCCTTGTGCTGCATCTCTGTGACTGGCTGTTCTGCCTTCCTCTTTCAAAAGCTTGAATGATTAGATTGGGTCCACCAGATAATCCAGGATAATCTCCCTATTTAAAGCTCTGTAACTTAATCATATCTGCAAAGATCCTTTTGTCGTGTAGCATAACATATTCACAGGTTCTGGAGATTAAGGTATTATCCTGCCTACCACAATCCCAAATGCCGAAAGATAGGTAATTATGGGGTAATGTGTCCTCATGTCATTACATTTCTTCTAGAACTATTTATTGTAACTATTAGCTACTGTCTTGTTTACCTGGGAAGTATTACCAAACTATTGGAAGCAGGTGAGATACTGGGATGGAGACTGGGGGGGGGGGGGGGAGCATACGTTTTCTTTTCCTGTTTTTCTCCATATGGAGAAAGATTCTCTAGTAAAACACTCCTGGCCTCTCTTATACACTCCATTCTTCCCCACCTTTATGTGACTTTGGGAGGAGGACCAAGGACTGCAGGTTCAGCTCTTGTTGAGGGTCACATTTGGGATCTGTCTGCCCAGAGACTGGTCGGCTCTTGGACACAGGCTAAGCTCAGAGGTAAATGCCTTTCCTCTATAGACGAAGGCCTGCAAATTTTGTTTAGTGCTGCATATAACTGAGTGGATATATTCAAATGGATGAGGTCACTCTTCCACGCCAGCTCAACCATGAACAGGTCAACCTTAGCATTTTAGATTGTTGAGTAATTACTACATGCAGAGTAATGTTCTTGGTACTGGGGAGTAGTCAAAGATGAATTAGAACTTCTAATTATAAGACGGCAGAGAAAAGATGCCTTTTCTCTTCTCTCTAATATCACTTCAATAGAAACAATATAATACAATAAATAACAGTTAAGTAGAAGAGGGATGAAAAAGAGGAAACCCATATATGTAGCTAGTAGAGGAGAAAAGGTGAGTGTCAGAAGACATCAGTGTAACAAATTAAGTAGTATATGTTTAAACATATTTAAAGAAACACAGGAAAGCTCAATAAACAATATAATTAGCTAAAATCAAGTGAGGAATAATGGAAGTTGGGAAGATATAAAAATAGAGTAATTTTGTCATTGTTTGATGTAGGGAGATAGTAGATATTGCCTAAAGAAACAATATTTAACACATTTTTAAAAATTTGTTCTAAATATATAATTTCTAAGCTTATATCACTAGACAGAATGCAAGCTTTCAGGAGAAACCTGTATTTAAAAACACAAAGAAAATTTGAATTATAGAATAAAAGATTGAAAATAACACAAAAATAAGAATAGCATTAAAAGGTAACAGTTCCATAACTGAAAAGTGTATTTTATATTAGTAAATATAAATGGGATATACTTTCCTATTAAAATATAAACTCTCTCAAATTGGATCAAAATATAAAATCCAACCATATAATATATCCAATAAACATACTTTTAAAGCACATTGACAAAGCCAGGTGCAGTGACTCACACCTGTAACCCTAGCACTTTGAGAGATCAAGGTGGGTGAATCACTTGAGCTCAGGAGTTCAAGACCAGCCTGGGCAACATGGTGAAACCCATTTCTACTAAAAATACAAAAATTTGCCAGTATGGTGGTGCATGCCTGTAGTCCCAGCTACTTGGTGAGGCTGAGGTGGGAGGATTGCCGGACCCCAGGAGGCTGAGGCTGCAGTGAGGTGAGATTACATCACTGCACTCCAACCTGGGTGACAAAGTGAGATCATGTCTCAAAAAAGAAAGGAAAGAAAAGAAAAGAACATCAAAACACATTGACAAAGATTGAAAATAAAATGATGTACAAAAGCTGATTTTACAATAGACAGTTAACTACAAAGGACATAAACTATTTTTTAAACATACAAAAAGGACTTTCTTCATGAAGTACTTAAAAGTAAAATTACCATAGAAGTGGCTTTTCACCTATCAAATTCATAAAGATCAAAAAGTTTGATAACACATTGGTTGTCTGGAGGTGTGAGTAAACAGGCACTCTCCTCTATTGCTTGTGGGGCTGTAAATTAACCCATTTATGGAGTGCAATTTGATAACACCTCCTGAAATTACAAATGCATCTGCTCTTTGATTTAACAATCCAGTTTAAGGAATTTATTGTAGAATAATATTCATATATATGTACAAAAATATTCAATGGAGTATTGTCTATAAGAGCAAATGTTTGAGAGTAACTCAGATGTCCATCAGTCAAACTTTTGGAACTATTAAATATAAAAATATATGTTAGTATGAAATTAAGATTAATATATAATACATATAATTAATTATAATTATATTTATAATTATAATTATGTTATATATTAACATTAATTATATATTTTATATATATAAAATATATATAGTATAGATATAACATATATAAAATATATGCTATATATAAAATATATGTTATATATTATAATCAATTTTATGTATTATATATTATATATTAATATATAATACATCATATTAATATATAATACAATACATATAATTATAATATATATTATACATAGTAAATATACTATATATAGTATATATTTGTATATATAGTATATATACTGTATATATATTTATATATATAAATATAGTATATATACTGTATATATAAAATATACTATATTTATATAAGTATATATAGTATATATATAAAATTATAGTATATATTATATATAATTATAATTAAGTATACATATTATATGTATTTTTGTTATATTTATATTTGTTATATGTATATTATATGTATATTATATTAATAACTATTATTTATTATTATAGTATACTATACATAATATGTAATAGTATACATATAATACATATAATTAATCTTAATTCTATATGAATTAAGATTAATATATAATACATATATATTAATCTTAATTTCATTATATTAAGGGAAGATTAAGAGGAGAAAAAGGTTCACTATCAAGGATCACTGCTGGCCCACATGGGGTTTTTGTACAATTTAGAAAAAGATATCCTCTTCTTTTGCACAGACACAGTTGTTGTCTGGACCTGTTGTTTGTGAATGAGGCAGGAAGAGATTTTATCTTCACTCACTTCCTCAACCTCATACCCTTATGGAGGACAGAGCCAAATGTGGCCACCTTGGCTCCAGAGCAAACACTTACATTACTTTTAAAGATGGCATTTAAGAAACAAAGACATCTATTCTTTTGGCACATAAGCATACTATCGAACAATTATCTCTTCTCTGAGCATAAATAATGTATTGATGATATCTTAATATAACCCACAAGGAAAATAATAATTGGCAGATCCTTAAGCTTTAATCACCTAGTGGAAAGAGTTGTATTTTATTTACCAAACCATCTCAATTTACTTTCTGAATTGAATTAATTGATTAGTTAATTTAGTGCTTAATACCACTTGTTACCTTTGAATAGCATCACTAAACTTTAAATTAGTAAAGTTTGTAAACAATGAATTGAACCATATTATCTGAGATTTTCATCAAATTAATGTTATGACCTGCATTTATATGATGCCAACACATCCTTATATTTAATCCATTTAAACTATCACCTACATTTATATGATGCCAACACATCCTTATATTTAATACATTTAAACTATAAGTCAGTTATCTAAAATTTTGGTCCCTATCGTGCTTAGGTTGGTTTGTATTACAGCTGATAAAACAAATAAATGGTAATATTTTGGTAACATAACACAGATGTTCCTAGTTGTCTGGCGTCTTTTCTCTTGAATGATCAGGATTCACAGACCCTTCCACCTTGTGCTTTGCTATGACCTTGAATCTTGGACTTGTTTGCATATAACTGATAGAAAAGGAAAGAGTGGGAGCTGAATGCAGTGGCACATACCTGTAATCCCAGGGACTCAAGAGGCTAAGGCAGAAGAATCTCTTAAGAACAGAAGTTTGGGACCAGCCTGGGAAATATAGCAAGACTCTAGTTCTTAAAAATTAAAAATTAAAAATTAGTCAGGTGTGATGGTGCACACCTACAGTCCTAGCTACTCAGGAGGCTAAGGCAGGAGAATCACTAGAGCCCAGGAGTTTGAGGCTGCAGTGAGGCTGGAGTATGATTACTCCACTGCACTACAGCCTGGACAACAAAGCAAGACCCCAACTCTAAAACGAAAAGAAAAGAGTGGAGAATCCTGCCTCTTAAAACCTCAGACAGGAAGTGCTAACTATTGCTTCTGTTATATTCCACTGAGAGCTAGTCACATAACCACACTTAAATACAAAGGCTTCTAAAATATCTATGGCTGCACAGTTATCAATCAGACACAACTACACCACAAAAGAGGGAGCATGAAATTTTGGTGACCATCTCTACCTTTGAGTTGAACATGGCTATGGTTATCTCACTGCATAATTATCCTGAATTCATATACTTGACCTTTTGTGAACACAGAATTGGCCTATACATAGGACAGAAGATCTGAATTGAATACAAAGCCTGATGATTCTTAAAAGAATTGCCTACATGTGTAGTTACATTGATTCCTTAATCCATTTCTACCCAAAATCTGCTCTCAAAATTTTACCTGATAATCTTGGGGAAAAAAAATATATTGAGTTCTTCTACAAATTCAATATGCACTTTTCATTCTTTATACTCAAGCACCTTCACTGTATCTGACAATGAGACTGCTGCCTCTTTCATAGTACTCTCTTCTCCTTTGTCCAAACTCACCTCTTCCTCCCAGGTTCTTTTCCTAATGCTCTTTAAATGTTAGTAATCCTGAAGGTACAATCCTGACTCAGCACGCTTCCCTTCCCACACCTTCCTTGAATGATCTTATCTTTCACATGATTAGAAATACCACCTGTATGCAGTCAGTACTCAAATTTATATCTTCAGACGTTATCTTTAACCTGATCTTTGGACTTTGCATTCATGCTGAACATTTTTCCTGGTTATCACACAAAAACCTTTACCTCATTAAGTTCAAACACACCTCTTTCTAAATCTGCTCTTTCTCCATTATTTGCTGTCTTAGCAATGGAATCTCTTTGCCCAATTGCACAATCTAAAAACCTAGAGTTCAAGATTGACCATATTTATTTCAACTCCATTAAATTAATCTTAAGCATGTCTGGCTTATGTTACCTCCTAAATAAATTTCAAATCCATTCCTTTCTATTCATTTTCTATTGTTAATGCTTTATTTTGTAACTTTAAATTTTCTCCTTTGAATCACTGAAATCACCTTGTTTTTGGTCCTTTACTGCAGTCTTCCTCTCTTTAGAGTGCATGCATTTTTAATATTGATCTCACCCCAGATCTAGTTACTCAGAACGTCCCAGATGGGGCCAGCATAACCAATTTGCATTTGCACAAAAGAGCTTAAGTAATTTTTATTACCAGTCAAATTTGGAAATCATTATATATGGAAGGCCCAAGTAACAGATTATATAGCAACCAATGCCTGTGTGTATTTTTTTTATGTTTTTATGGATCCTCTCTTGATTTTCTAAGTCCCTAAAACAACACATGAGTGACATGAGGCTCTGACAGGATATGTCTAGTTACTTAAACAACTTCAAGTTCACTTCAGTTACCATCACTACAGGGTGATTGTGAACTGGGGAAAATCCTGGCTCACCCTGTGAATTTTATATGCCCTTGTATTTAGTACATTAGTCATGTCACAGAAATCTTTCGTGAGGCCATAATCAGGCAAATATTAGGGAATAGATCACTATATTGGCAATCTGATATCTAACTAGGTCTATTGTATAACCCTAATGACTAAGCTATTAATACATCACTTAAAAGAAAGACAATAGAGTAGAGAATAGATGAGTTCATGTCAGCATTTCTTAGATTTTGGCTACTTTATGCTGCAAGGAATTTGTTGGAAGGATATTAGGGATTCACTCAATTGGCTGGAGGTAGAAGAAAGGGCTGGTCAATGAGCAGAAATTAAGAAAGTTTGGAGGTCTAGGAAGCAGGAAATACGACAGTCATCTCATTAGCAGGAACAGATTGGTCAAGACGCTTACACTATAGCTCTTGGATAGAAGACCTGCAATAGCAGGTCCCGCCATGCTTATCTTGTTTATCATTCAGAGTTCTCAGAAAGAATATCTAATTGATCAAAGTTAGGTCATTGCCAGCTCCCTTGATTACACAGTGGCCGGGAGAGAACGGATGCAACAGCACAGATTTCAAGTAGGAGGCAGGACTGATCACAATAAGGAAGAGCTCATTGCTCAAAAAGAAGTCAAGTCTTACTAAGAAGAGAGAGTAAATGCTAAGCAGCCAATAAAAAATAAATACCAGATGGGCATGGTGGCTCATGCCTGTAATCTCAGCATTTTGGGAGGCCAGGAATTCAAGACTGGCCTGGCTAACACGGTGAAACCCTGTCTCTACTAAATATACAAAAATTGGCCCGGCATAGTGGTGCACACCTGTAATCCCAGCTACTCGAGAGGCCAAGGCACAAGAATTGCTTCAATCCAGGAAGCAGAGGTTGTTGTCAACCAAAATCACACCACTGCGTTGCAGCCTAGGAAACAGAGCAAGATTCCCTCTCAAAAAAAAAAAAAAAGAAGAAGAAAGAAAAGAAAAGAAAAATGAACAAAAGCCAAATATCCATCCATTGCAGTGCACATAAGAAATAATGAAGGGAAGAAGAAAAAGAAGGGAGAAAAAAAGATTGAGGAAATGAGGAAAATATTGGATTCAAACTTCACACAAACCACCACAGAGGAATTATTTTGCTTTGCTTTGTTGCCTTGCTTTTATTACTTTTTAAATTAATCAAAAGAAAATCTCTTATGAACTTGATAACAACACATCTGGTTCGAATAATCCTAGAAATCTCTATTTATAGACATTGAATGTGTTGTTGAAATTAAATATAATGCATGAACAAAATTTCAAGATACATTGAGGATTTGCTTTCTCAATAAAGTATACTACAAAGGGAATAAAGAAATTCTTTACTCAAATTAATGGTGAATTCTTTTGTCATGAGAATAGGAGTTTATATTCATTTCAGTGAAAGCACATAAATTGTTCTAGACAAGAAAAACAAAACTAGCCCTAGGCAGTATTTTCATTATAGAAAAAGGCACATGTCCATGAATATCTAGTTTAATATTAACAAAAGTCACTCAATTAGCTATGCATGTGCCATTGTTATAAATATTTATTCACATCTCAGCTAAGTAACACTTACATCTTATAGCTACTGCTTCAGAGATTCAGATGTTATAAACATTACCCTTCTTGCCCTGGTGTGACATAGGGGATTTGAGTCCAAGAAAGATTTGACACTTCTCAACACTGGAAATGCAAATTCCTTTAAAACTTTCATCTTCGTGTTAAGGAAATTGCCTTTGTTGTTTGCAGATTTTACTTCCTCTCCAAAATTATTAAAAGAAAAAAAACCTGATGAGCTAATATTGCCTCTATAATAATGACAGTTATTAAAGATGTTAAAAATGGTTTCCTTTTTTCTGTCTCTTGGACAGAAATAGCTCTAGGTGGCCAAAGAAAAGGTAAAACATGTAAAATTCAGGTGAATGAGACCAGGATGACAAAGATTCTGTTAGACAAGGAATTCTCTTGTCTGTGACAGGCTTTGCTAATCAGTTAGGGTGCTCTTTCCTGCTAAGCCCAGGTGTGGATTCCGTAGCCTACATTCAATGCTCTTAGGTGTGATCCTTCCATCTATAGGACTTGGCATGTAAGATGAGACATTGTTGCTATACATGATTTAAAGCAATTCAATTTATTTATGAGAAAAGATAAGTCTTTGCATGCTACCCTTATCAAAAAACGTATGGCAGCACCAATGACTCAATCGTCTCAATTTCTACTATTTGAAAGGTGCCAATCGGTCCAACCATTAATTGTTAGAATGTCAAATTTTTCCTTTCCCCCAGAAACTTGACTTTTTCTAATGCCATGGGAAATAAATTTTCTAAACTATATCCTTTCTTTTCTAGCCTTTTGTCTTCTCTTTTATCCTTCCCCATGATGACCAGTTGTTTCTTACGTTGGCAGCCTCTGTGCTAGAAATTGAACACACACACACACACACATTTACCACACGCATGCACATATACACTAATTATTTTTATATGCTCCAGAAAAATTCTGTTTCAGAGAAGGAAGCAATTTTTTTCCTAAAATAATATACATATTTATCTACTCTCTGCCCCCTTAAATACATTCTACTTACAATTAAATTAATGTTTTATAAATATGTGCAATTTTATTTCACAAATACTCTAGAAATAACCTATCAAAAATATTTTTCATGTTTCAGCAGATTTCCCATTCTCCTTGATTTGTTAATAGTAAAACCTATTAAAAATCTATCTTTTACAGGACTGAAATGTACCCCAGTTGGGCTCAAGCACTGCGCTCCTTCTTTGTCTAGTCATTTATCTAGTCAGTTTCTACTTATTTATGCTTATTTCAGATATATTCCTTTTTTTTTTTTTAAAGAGTCTGGCTCTGTCACCCTGGCTGGAGTGCAGTGGCATGATGTCAGCTCACTGCAACCTCCTCACATCAGCCTCCTGAGTAGCTAGGACTACAGACACATGCCACTACACCCAGTTAATTTTTGTATTTTTAATAGAGACAGGGTTTCACCATCGTGGCTAGGCTGGTCTCGAACTCCTTAACTCAAGTGAACTGCCCACTTCAGTCTCCCAAAGTGCTGGCATTACATGCATGAGCTGCCAAGCCCCAGGCTTCAGATACATTTCAATGGTCACTTCCTCAAAGAAGCTTTCCTTACTTTTTCCTTGATTTATTTATTTATTTATTTATTTTTAAGGCTAGTCAAGGGAAGCAGTGGGAGTGGGATGTAGTTTTAAGTTCACTTGTTACTGGTTATTAGTGGCTCACACACATGGTGATGCTCTTTTCTTATACCTCAGTTTATGATCAGCCATTTATTGCTGTGATTTTTTCCATCAGTACCTGTTGCTACTACTAGACTGTAACGTCATGAGATCAGAAGCTGTATCTACTTTTGTTTCACGTTATATTCGCGGTGCCTCACACAGTATGTGGCCTATCTTGTGTGGCTCAATAAATAATTGTTTAGTGAATTCGTATGTATTTAACTTTAAGGTATGGATAACTAATGATAGTTTAATATGTCATATATACTAAGTGCATTTTCAGGGCAGGGGAGAAAATATCTTAAAGGAATCTCGAATAGAATATTTCAAGTATCTTCAACAGGACAAAGAGAAAACTCTCCCTGGGAAGGGGTAGTGCTCCTTCCTGTCACTCCTCAGTGGATGCCACATAAGTGGGCTTCTAGTCCCTGCAATAAGATATAGAGAATAGTTGCTTGCATTCTCAAAATGCATTGCATTCCAGCTCCATTTCTGTGACTGTAAACTCTCATCTTCCTCCAAATGGCCCTGCAGGGTTGATGGCCTTACATCAAGTGGCTACGTTAGAGTTAGGAGATAACTTAAGCAATGGGATGGTAATGTTCTCCTCGCCCTGGGCTTCAAGTGACCTGGATAGCACAGGATCCTTTACTCAGGCTTTTTTCTCTTTTCTGTACCTTTGAGTCAACATTATAAAAGTGATTGAAATTGCTGTCCTCAGTTGGTGTGGAATTAATGAGAGACTTTGGTCCTTATAACCATTAAAGTCTTAATTAAGTCAAAAGTGGGAACTCATTACCTCCTGTGATGCTCGTGTGATCTAGCTTTCAGATTATATCACTGCCGTAGGTGTGGGCCTGCAGTCTCTGCTTCTAACCAAAGGACACTTTTTGCTCCAGAGTGGTCATCATACAATCTTGTCTCTCCACAAAGATGGGAGTCAACTTCTCACTGAACAATGATTCCTTTCTGACTATCTAGAATGGCAGAAGATATATAACATTTGAGCTTCAGGACAATGTTGGAACTTAAAAAAAATTCAGTGCACTGTGAAAGGCAAGTTATAAATTTTCTTGAGAAAAAAAAAGACTGCCTTACCCATTTTCAATGGCTTTCTCAGTGACTAAGATTACTGGTCATCTATTACATGAATTTTGTAAGAAGTATAAAGAAAATGAAATACTTAACCACATGAGTTATTTATTTAGATGTCTTTTATGAAGGGAAAATGCACAAAATATGATCTTATAATTATAGCAAAGAGATATTTATTTCAATGGTCAAGGATCAAATAGCTCTGATGCAGCAATTTGGATCTGACCACCTGCATTAACCTGGAGAAGTCACACTTTATCAAATCTGATTAATAGAAATATAATATGAGTCACTAATGAAACTTTAAATTTTCTAGTAGCTATATCTCAAAAAGTAAAAAGAAACACATGAAATTATTTTTATTAATCTATTTTATTAAATTCAACATTAATAAATATTATCACTTCAATATCTCATCAATAAAATAATGATGAATGAGATAGTTGACATATTTTTCACATAGAGTTTTCAACTCTGGTGTGTATTTTACACTTACATCACATATCAATTTTAACTAGTTATGTTTCAAGTGGTCAACGTTTCAGGTGGCTTATACCTGTCCAGTGGATATTGGACAGTGAAGTTTTATATTCTCTCTAGCAATTTATGTATCTAAAAATTGTAAGAGTATTTGTCTCTCTACAATTGTTTCATGTCGATGTAGCAGGAAAATTTACTGGAATGGGTGTTAAACTCCCTTAGAGAAGATTTCTATCTCATTTTTTATTATCATAGTTATTTTAAAACATAAATACAAAATGAACATGGTAATGTGTTCATGAAAATGAAGCTTGTATATATAGCTTTATCTAATTCAAAAACAAATTATGTTACTTTGACAAGCATAGCCTTATGTATCTCATATACATATTTTACATATACACATAGTAGATAAATTTGTATATACGTCAGCCTCAAAATCAGATTCAGATTTTGTTCATAAAAGGCTCTGAATTAGTAGCTGAAATATATGGAATATAAAAAATGTAAGATAGTCCCTGCTCTTGAGGAATTTATATTCCAGTTAAGGAAAAGTGTCTACACTGTCTCTAAATGCAGGAGTGCCCATGTACTCTAAGATAATCCCCAAATTACTTTCACACACTGGGATTCTGTAATGTTAAATATAACATGAAATACACAGCATATTAGATAGGTATTATATATCCTTTTGGCAGACAGGAATTTTCATTGTAATGAATTCATGTAGTAGATGACCAGTAATCTTATTAAGCATCAATTCTGATGCCATAGAAATCTGAATTCTCAAAGGATTTCAAAGTAACTCATAGCACTCCTAAAAGAGCTCTTGCTGGGCATGGTGGCTTATACCTGCAATTCCTTTGATATTACAGAACTTTGGGATGACAAAGTGGGAAGATCACTTAAGCCCCGCTGTTCAAAAGCAGTCTGAGCAACATAGAGAGACTTCATCTGTACAAAGAATAAAAAATGTGCCAGGTGTGCTGGCCAATGCCTGTAGTCCTAACTACTTGGAGGCTGAGGCAAGAGTATCCCTTGAGCCTAGGAGGTCAAGGCCGCAATAAACTGTGATAGCATGACTGCACTCCAGCCTGGGTGAGAGTGACAGGTTGAGACCTTGTCTCAAAAGCACAAATGAATGAATGAATGAGTAAATAAATAAATGCAGCTCTCTTGGTATCATTTTAGTTTTTGTAATGGTTCTTAATAAACCCTATATGTTTGCCCTTGGAATGCCATGACTGCAAAAATAAATACTGATTATGATTGTAAAATATAAAGATAATCAAATTTACCACTAGGAACCATAGAAACCATTGAAGTCAAACTGTATTCTACATAAACATGTCCTAAATTTAATTTTTCCTTGAGAAGAATTTCCAAGTCAAAGTAGGAGACCCCTATACCCCATGAAACCATGTGCTCAGACGCTGCCAATCAGCTATTACTCAGCTCTTTCTTCTTTTGACACCCCTGCCAGATAACTGCTAGATGTGTCAATGGCTTAAGATTCCCCTGAATAAGAAATGGGAAATAAAATGCCCTGTTCACTTATTGTTTCAATTTACTATCAAGTTAAGAAATCCTGCTTGTGACTGAAATCCTGTTTTCTGAGTTCAACGTTCAAACAAATTGGAGTACAAGAAGCCAAATAGAGAAGTGCAGTGATAAAATATCAAAGATTAAAAGTCCATTTTAGTTTAGTTCTTTTGAATCTTTCTCTCATTAGTCTTTTATTTTATATCCTTCTCCAAAATTGCCTGATGTCTGTTGGTTCTGAAGAGAAAATAGAAAAGGATCTTGGCATCTTATCAGAAGCCAAATTATTGAGTAGATTTACATTCTTTCATAAGGTTGGCTTAGAGATATGTATGTCTCTTGTCAAGCTCATATAACCTTCCCTCTGACTTAAACTACAGGCCATCAATTCCATGGCAATAGAAAGAGACTTACCTATTTCTTGGAAAAGAATAGAACAGACAAATGTTTGGACAACCACATCTGTATTAATATACATGAGAAAGCAACAGCTAGTGTTATTCTACAAAAATGAATGAATGAATAAATAAATAGACTCTAAGCACTTTATTCTTCTCACATAATTTCTTCCCAGTGACATTATTGAACAGGCTGTTGAAAACAAACATCGTTAAATGAGGAAAGAAGAATAGCAGCCTTTCTTATTCCCCACTGCAACATTTTCCAATGACGAATGCTCCCTAAATGGATTTAGCTTTTTGAAAAGAAGTCAGAGAGAAATCTGATGTGGCCCCCCTGACCCCTGGTAAGCACATGTATCTTCACCTGTCACATAACACACTGGCACTTGCTTACTTTTCAGCAAAGACTATTGATTTTGCTTATTGGCTGCAGGCGAGTCCATAAAGAACAAATTACAAAGTCAGAGGTCCACAGTTAGCAATTGCTTGCATGATAACAGGGGCTTCGCTTCACTCACACGTTCACCATTAACATCCTCACAACTCCAGCCAAAGGAGAAACCTGGGTAAGAAAACCAGGATGTGTTTCCAAGTGTTGTAAAGTCAGTGTTGTATACAAAGGTTTCTGTAAAGGATAAAATCACAGGAAATGGGCTACAACTGTAGGGATAGTACATGGGAGCATGTGTGTGTACATTTGTCAGTAATGAAGGGAAAGCAGAACTCAGAGAATAGAAGACAGACAATTCCAGATATAGAAAAGGGAACATGGAATGGGCATCAGATGTAGCTGTGAAATTATTTTTTTGAAGCTTAAAATATAATCCTGTGGACTGATTTAGGTATATTTTTGCCTGATGACAATTTATGAACTAGGTGATTTCTCAAGATAGCTTCTAGGCTAAAGAATGTATGATTTTCTTGTAAGAGATTTAAGGATGGCAGAACATGTTTGCTCTATAATTAAACAAAGCCTATAGGTCAGACTTTTCAAAAAAAAAAAAAAACAAACAAAATAAGATGGAAAGCAATGGGACTCAATTCAACTTGAAGACACTAAGTTAACCACTCTTTGATCGATTCGTTACTATCAGCACTTTAGATAGTTTAATCAACTGGATCAAGCATACAGTGAGCTGAATCTATTGTATAAACTCCTGAAATCCATTTTTCCATGTAACAATTTTCAGTAGGGCTACAGTCCAAGGTATGCTGATCACTATAGCCAAGAGCCTGAAAATCTGGGGGAAATTAGTGGACTTAATTACAATAATTACTATAGATTATCTGACCTTTTTTGGACCAGAGATTAGAGTCTAAGTCTAAACACAACAACACTCATAATTAAAGTGAAGAGATATAGGATTTTTTTTTAAATACAGGTCATAAAATTCCTATATCATTTGTATAAATGAATCTCCTAGCATTTCTACTTCTTCAGAAGGCAGATATTAAATTCATGTATTCAAGGTATGAAATTATTGATGGATGTGTAGATGAGGAGTGGCTCTACTCTGAGGTTTCATAGAACTTGATCAGGAAAATACTTATTTGAGAAATATATGCAGAAATTATCATCAGGCCATGTTGACCATATAGATAGCCAATAATCAAGATTACCACAGAGCCCTGAGGTTCACACATGTGCTTTAACCCTAGCATTTAAAAAAAATGAAGATGTAACCTGACTTTAACACTTATTTGCTGAAAGTCATTTACTATATTTGAGCGGATACCATGCTAAAGAGACTGATCCACGGGCCTTAAATAGCTGCACAGAAAGAAAAACTTCTAAATATACCTTCCCACAAGGCATGGACCCTTATGAATATTATTATGCATTAACATCACTTTGATGGAACTGCTGAGCTAGATTGCAGTTTTAAGTGAAAACTAAAATCCTGGTCACTTTATTTTAGATGACACCACAGAGATTCCCAGGTAAACTCACCCCAGAGAGAGTGTTCAAGAAATATGTTTGGCTATGCAAATTACCTGCTAAAATGGATCCGGATGCAATGGCTTGCAGGAGGATTATGTGAGTTTGGAATGAAAATGACAAGTCCAGCTTGGGGCCCAGGGTATGAAACACAGTTGAGAGTTATTGGCTGCCCCCTTAGGCCTTATAAAACACACAGAATGTCGAGCAAGGAAAAGTCTCCAACTAAAGCCAAACTTTTTGCAGTCCCATGATGCTGCCCCTAACCTCCCTCCTATCTTTTTTGGAATCCCACAGCCCTCAAGCACATGGACTTTTTGCGTTGTCAGGTGGATGGAATAAGTTTGTCATCATCTTCAGCTAGTAGTGGCTGTGAACTGGTTTGGGGATTGAGAGAGGAGTTGGGACATTTATGATCTTCCACGATGATCGCTATTGCTAATTCTGCTGTGAAATATGTAGAGCATCTGGAGAGGGAATTCAATAAAGTGTGGCCAAAATAGCACTCACTTTATGCCCTAGCTTCTGGCAACCGTTTAAGACAGCACTGAGACAGATCATATGACTTCAGCCCTTGCAAGACCTCATCACTTTTCATGGGAGAACTGAAAAGTGCTGATCCTGGAGCGTTTATGCTGATGGAACACAGATAAAAATCTGCAGGTGTAACTTTTTTAAAATTTAGTACATGAAGCATAAAAAATATATCAGTCCCACTATACATCATCGAGACCCAACTGCAACACCATCTTGTAGACAGAAAAATACCATCAGACTGGTTCAATGTGTAAGAAAGCATATACAGACCTATGCCATAACAAATAAAAGGTTTAAAAATGCCCCCTCTGTAATGTGTAAGAGATATCAAGTAGGCTATTCATGTATTATAACCCTAAGGGTACATATCTTTTCAATGAAAAGATATCAAATATTACTGACACATATTTTCATCACCTGATTTTTCATGGAACGAAAGCTTGTTCTGTGGAATGCTTGAAGAAATATTGAGAGGAAAAAAAGATAAAGCTCAGAAGTTCTGTAAGAACCAGTGGTGGAAATAGCTAGACTGTAGATGAGGGGAGAAAAGAAGAAAATAATGGAGCTGTAGTAAAAGGATGACCTTCTGAAGGGGCGCTGAAGTTAGGTCCTAATTTCCTCACCAAAAGGTGAATTGAACTACATTTTGAATCTAATGTAAAACTCAGTCCTAAGGACTCAATCAAGAAAATGAGCGTTGGGCATGCAAAGACAGTTTGTATGCTTCGAAGATACCCAAATCCACTTTTTCCTAACTTAGAAGGG
Source organism: Saimiri boliviensis (assembly GCF_048565385.1). Taxonomy (NCBI): domain Eukaryota; kingdom Metazoa; phylum Chordata; class Mammalia; order Primates; family Cebidae; genus Saimiri; species Saimiri boliviensis. The sequence continues at coordinate 68,967,130 of NC_133462.1, forward strand.
CTTATATAATCACAGAATATAATGAAATTGTTTTTGGAAATGGTTTTCATTGCCTGGTTCCTGTGGCCTGAAGAAATTAAACGTGCTTTACCAAATTTATGCCATTCTATTTTGGATGAAAATATTAAGGTCATTCTTTATGTAGAAAAGAAGATTAAAAACAATATTGACTCACAGTGAGAAAGGGTATATAGGCAAAAATCTCACCCAGGTGTTTGGAATCAACTGCCACCAAATTTAGGTTCTCAAATTTAAATCCTCACCTCCTTCCAAATGGCTCCTCAAACCTAAGATGTCTGAAATTCACACCATCTTCCACCCCACTTCACCCTGCCAACTTCTCTTTCTGACCTCAGTTTTGTAGGTCCATGAATGATGCAACCAATACTTGAGATGGAAATGTTGCTGTCTTTCTTTAAAAAATAGAGATAGGGTCTTTCTCTGTTGTCTAGGCTGGAGTGCAGTGTCACAATCATAGCTCACTGTAAGCTCAAATTCTTGGGCTCAAGTGATCCTCTTGCCTCCCTCTCCTGAGTAGCTAGGACTGCAGGCATGCTTTACCATGTCCAGGTAATTTTTTATAGAGACAGGGGTCTCATGATGTTGCCAGTCTGGTCTTGAACTCCAGGCCTCAAGTGATTCACCTGCCCCAGCCTCCCAAAGTACTGGGATTATTTACAGGCATGAGCCGCCACTCCTGGCCCTGAAGCCTTTCTATGAACCTCTTTTTTTCTTTTCCCCCTACATCCTCAGTCACCAGGTTTCACATATTGTATGCCTAAAATAATCTGGCCTATAATCTTCTCCCTCCAGTCCTCCAGTTCTTAACTGAGACCCTTTTAACACTTTCTCTTGATTATTATACTTCCTAACTTTGTAATGATGTAACTCAGATATCACTTACCTATCTTAGTAAGTTCCTCACTGCTACCAGAGAAGTCCTGCTAAAGGAAAACCTGCTTATGTTACTCCCCAGTACTAAAGCTTTCAATGGCTCCTTCTTGCTCTCTGGAATCAAATCCAAATTCCTCAGGGTGGCATGAGGGACACTTCCTCATCTGACCTCTGCCTTTCTATTCAGCCTCATCTTCCAGAACCCTACATTCACCCATATTCACAGTCCACTTTTTCCAGCTAACTGGAACCATTCCTCTGCCCACCTCCACCTGCTTCCCTCAGCCCATTCGCTGAACTAGACTTCAATAATGAATAAAGAAAAAAACTTAAGGATCATAGACCAAAGATTTCTAGCCTGTGTTTCAAGATATATCCAAGCAAACCATATTTTTACATTTCCTCAAAATGTGTCTCTCTTGTCAACTGGGTTCTTGCACACCACAAGAGCCCTGTGAGGTTTCAGACCATTATCTTTGTTATGAGCTCTGAAAAACTCATTTTGGAATTCAGAGCTGAGTAAAAGCCTGGATCTGCCTTCTCTTCAAAAATATGAATACTATTATATGAGTGGAAAGTTATGTGTATGTAGGCAACTGGGAAACTCTAGGAGCTACTGAAAATTTTTAAAAGGCACCAGGTGGGATTTTAAGAATACTTTTCCTACTATAAGATCTTATCAGCAAAATAACAGTCTCTAGTCTAGGACATCTGATCCCCTAGGAAACCACTGAATCATTTCAAAACAATGAAAAACAGTCACCAAAAATCCCAGTAACTGAGTGTCTATGAAGAAACTTCTCTAGTAAACACCAACTTGTACTCCACATAGATACAATGTTTATATGGATTTTGAATTTATAAAAGATAATGTTCTAGCCCATGGAATTGAATAACACATATCCATTTGTACATTAACACTTAAGGAATTTAAAGAGTGAACCTATCCACGTGGTACTTGGTAGAGGCTGGTGTTTGGAGGTCCCTAAAGGACAGCACCGCCAAGTGAACAGAGGAAAGAATCTTACTCCTCTTTGCAAGAGCAATGGTGAGAATACCTTAGCGTCTATGGCTCCAGAAGAAGCTTTATTATTCTTGCAGGAGCCAGAAGGGAAAATCACGCTGATGGTCTTGAAACAGTCAAAGTCAAATATAACCAAGCAATGATGTTTTGTGGACACCTTTAAACTGAGGCCTCTTGTAGATGCCTAGTTCAATACGGAAAAAAAAAATCAGAAGAAGATTTTTACAAGTAACACAATTAATACCTAAGGGAACTATGTGGTTTGAGTTTTAGGGAAGTCACTTCAAGAAACAACTCTCTCATCTTCAAATTCAGTTTCAGTTATGTCTTCAATTATTACTGTACATGTATACTCAAATGAGATTTTATTAATGCTTTTCCATTGTTTGATCCTGCATTCAGACTGTGGATAATGGCTTTATCTCTGTTGTTACCAAATAGAGATGAGATTCTTGAAGTATATAGTTGTCTAAGACACAAACATCCTACAAACATACTTTTCCAGCTCTCAGAGAGATGCAAATCAAATTTTTTATCATGATACTTGATAATTTCCTATCAGATGGTTAGTTTTAACTGCATTTCCAGAAGCAAATCCTAAGAGATGAATTAACTATCCAGAAATCTTATGTAAGAAAAAAATATGCTTCCATTACATGAATCTCTGCTGTAACGGGTGATATTCCTTTAACATGAAAGGATATCTACTTCTTTGTTAGGTTTGGTTTCTTTGGTAGCATCATAGAAGCAGAAAAAGGATATCTCCTCTTCTTTAGATAATCCCCTCATTATGGTTTGACTTGGTTCTGTGTCCTAGACTCAAGAAGGCCTATGGGAACCAGTATTGCTCTTTCCTGCATTACAATTCATGCAGTGGAACCTAAGAGATTTGTGCATGTTACTCATTTCTTCAATAGTTCCAAGTACCACAATCTGCCCCTATTCCAGCCCTTTCCAATCTATGAGTTCTCAAAAAAGAAATGCCAGGCTTATATTACATTGAGAATGCTCTTAATTCTAAATTACACACAGAATGTTCTCCAGGGACAGATTGCTTTATCGCTTTAGTTTAGCATCTACGAAAAAAAAAAAAAAAAAAAAAAAAAAAAAAGCCTCACTAATACGGTTGAAGATATCTTATTTAAACTTCTAGATGTGAGATCTTTCAGCAACTTTGATTTCTAGGATGTTTCCAAGTATTCGGAGGTAGTATATTATAATTACTACTAGTAAAAGCTTACATTTATTGAGTACTTATATGCAAAATGATATTTAATCCTTATAGCAATCCTATGAAATAGATACTCTTACTGTCTCTTATTTTACAGATAAAAGTAGGCTTCCCATGTGCTGCTACACACATTATTACCAAGACTGTAAGTACCCATTAGCAAGTCATCACCTCCCCAGAAGGCTGAAACTGAAATAGGTCCTCCAATTTCTCACGGAGCTAAAGCCTACCACCCACACAGCTTTTAAACAGTGCAGCATTTTCCCTCATGGTTCCCAACATTGTGTAGATCTAAGGCTAATGTTTCAGAAAATGTGATTCCTCTTAAAGGCAAAATCTTCACCCAGAGGAAATCAATGTTCACTTTCTGTGTGAAATGCTTTACCATAAAGAAGAACCACTGGGTTTTGTGTATATGTCAGTCATAGAATATACTCAATATTGAATACTGTTGATGCTATCAAATATCTAAGATTTATCTATTTATTATATCAATTTATTATAATGATCTATTATAATGATAATATAATAGCAACCTTCTGTTAGTATTAATTTTTAGCATTTCATGTTAATATCACCAAACTTTTGTCACAAAAATCAATTAACCATCATTATAGATAATTTCAATTTCAATTTGTCTACAAAAGAACTTGTTTTCCTTTTCAACATACCTAGGAGATTCTCTTTACTGATAGGAGTCACAACTAAATCTGACAGAATTTTCTCTCTCTTTGACCACTCACTTATACCCTTCTTGTGGGCCTGACCTGCATGTGATTGGATAAGTTTCTTTCTGACTGTGGGATTCTTTCATTAAATAGGCCTGGTTCACAAACTAGACATTAACCAGCTTACATTAATATTTAAAGGAGTAATCAGGGACGCAAATTATCTTTGATCTTGTTTTGTCTGTCTTGAAAGTTCAAATCGTAAAATTATAGCAAGTCAGAGCTGGGACAAACCTTAAGAATAAACTTCAATTTCCACATACTGTAGAGAAAATGGAATTCCAGAGAGATCAAATGACTTATTTCTGAACAAACAGGATTAGTAGTTTCTGACTCATAGTTTATGGCCTGTGCCACTTTTTCACACAATTTCACGATGGATATTCTAAAAGAGTAAACAGCTTGTTGATTGAATTGAATAATCACAAAACATGAAGAGAAGCATCCTGTTCATATATCTATAAAAGACAGGGTAGCAAGAAACCATACCAGAGTAGCCCCCACTAATTCCTTGACTCCGCAGACACTGTGCTAGGCATTTTGTTTCTGCTATATCTTTCAGAACACACAGTAACTCCACAAAGATTTCCATATGAGAAAGAGAAGCTGGGAGAACTCAACTGACTTGGCTGAAGTCATCGATTTAGTAAATGGCCCATCTAGATTTTGAAACTAATTTTTTCTGACTCTAAGCCAGGTTCTTGTCAGTATGATATGCTGTTTAGCATTTGGGCACAGGGAGGTGATTTATTGTTTTAAAATAGAGTGATATATTTGAAGAGAGTGTTAGGAACTAAAACCTTGGCTTTCCTTTTCAGCTCATTGGAGAGACTGCAGAGTGAAAAGTGTACTGGATGAGAATTGTTTGCCCGTTTACAGTGTGAACATTCTGTACTTTTCATCATAGCTGTTTGATATTTTAGGGCTATTGATTAAGAGATTTTTCAGAAGAGGTACTTTATTTTATGGGTTGTTTCAATGTCCGGCTGCAACTCATTTTAGCAAAATGACATGCCTCTTTCCTGCCAAAGAGTATGTAATGTAACATGACTCATCGGAAAAGTAACATGACACATCAAAAATAAATGCTCATGACTACTGATTTAGGTAGCTAATAAAGGCAAGAACATTGTATTATTTAGGTCTAGATAATATTCATGGATAATTCAGTATGCTCAAACCCCTAGAGATACGGCTGCTAAGGCAAATGCACTGTTTCTGTGGACTTTGCTAAATCAAACCAGATGTGCTGCAAGATACATTTGTATCAAAAGCTTTACTTTATAAATAGGCCCACCAGCCAGACTCATTTTCAGGTTTTAGAGCAGGACTCTGAGTGCAACCTGAACCCTTATTATGAGAAACAATCTGTTTCAGAGAACTGAAGTTTCCCATCAGGTTTCTCACTTTGAACTAATACTTGTTTTAATCTTTTACCCTCGTTGTACTCCTCAAACCAAGGGTGGGAAGATCTTGCTAAAAGTAGAAAGGAACCACTGGTCCAACTCCTGCTTTACTGGGCTAGAGATTAAGGTGTATTTCAATAAAACAACATCAGTAACACAGAGATAAACATTAATGAATACTCCCTTATTTATGTTTTTATAGTTCCCTACAGTTTAAATAGTTTCTAACTTTCTAACTTATCAATATAACCTATGTATTTCATTCCTTTTATTTGGATTATTGCCATTCATTCCTTGGAATGTAAAAAAGCACATGGAAGATTCTTTACAAAATGGGAGGCAATCGAGCTGGTGGGGAAAAGCAGAGACCGGAGACTAAGATGGACCTTAGTTCAAATACTCATGTCATCATTTACTAGTTGTAGGGTCCTGGAAAAGTTAATCTCTTCATGCCTCACACATTTCATCTATAATATCCTACTTTTTAGGGTGGCTATGAGGCTTAAATAAGATAATGTGTGCATACACATGTTTATAACAGCATAATTTGTCATTGCAAATATATGGAACCCATCAATCTATGAGTGAATAAAGAAAATGTGGCGCATATATATATATATATATATATATATATATACATACACACACACACACACACACACACATATATATACACCATGGAATACTACTCAGCCATAGAATAGAACAAAATGACATTCACAGCAACCTAGATAGAATTGGAGACCATTATTCTAAGTGAAGTAACTCAGGAATCAAAAACCAACATTGCATGTTCCCACTCATAAGTGGGAGTTAAGCTATGAGGATGCAAAGGAATAAAAATGATCAAATATCCTTCAGGGACTTAGAGGAAAGGGTCAGGGGTGGGGTGAGGGATTAAAGACCACACATTGGGTACAGTGTACACTGCTTAAGTAATGGGTACACCAGAATCTTAAAACCATCACTAAAGAACTTATTCATGTAACCAAACACCACCTTGTCCTCAAAAACCTATCAAAAATTTTTAAAAAGTAAGATAATGTGTGTATAGAGCCTTTCATATAATAATTGCTTAATATGGTGAGGCTTTGTGTCCCCACCCAAATCTTATCTTGAATTGTAATCCCCATAATCCCGACGTGTCAAGAGAGAGACAAAGTAGGGGTAATTGAATCATGGGAGCAGTTTCCCCTGTGCTGTTCTAATGATAGTGAATGAATTCTCATGAGATCTGATGGTTTTATAAGGGGCTCTTCCCCTTCACATGGCACTTCTCCTTTCTGCTGCCTTGTGAAGAAGGTGTCTTGCTTCCCCTTTGCCTTCTGCCATGATTATAAGTTTTCTGAGGCCTTCTCAGCCATGCTGAACTGAGTCAATTAAACCTCTTTCCTCTACAAATTACCTAGTCTCAAGCCGTTCTTTATAGCAGTATGAAAATGGAATAATATGTTGCTCAATAAATGGAGACTATTTTTAGCAGTAAAAATCATAGTGTAAAATAAACTTGCAATTTTCTACAAAGCCACAACTCCCCACAGATCTCATTTAAAGAAGTGTAAATAAAATATTTATACATTTTCAACCATTTTAGGGAATCTTGAGAGACACCAAACTAAAGAGAAACAATTGCCCCATGGAGAAGATGCTATGGTCCACTAGAATTAAGAAAATTCCTAATAATTACTTTCTCCTGACTGGTTTTGGATGCATCATTTCTTAATTATTTTAAGGCAAAATATACAAGTATTGAATTTAAATTGCCATTAGTAACCATATATAGCACAAATTATATAAAACGCTTTTGTGAGTTTATATGAAAGTCTTTCCAAATGGGCTAGTATCCCCCAAGGCTAGAAACCTGATGTTACTTTGTATTTGCAGCACTTTTCATAGAATCTGAAACATAGTAGATGTTAAATAAATGTTGAGAAAGTCGTGGATAAATTATTTCTCCTATTTTTAGAAAAGAATGAAAAAGTGACAGCGCTTATTAGATAATGCCCCGGAGATGCTGCCCCCCAAGACAGCGAAGCAGACGGAGAACGTGGGCCGCACTCGGAAGCAGCTGACGCGCCCCACCTCACGCACTGCCACCCCTAAAGCCACTCCAGTGGCTGCTATCAAAACCAAGGGGTTTGCTGGTGGGGACCGGGCCAGCCGGCCACTCAGTGCCTGGAGTGAGCCCAGTGAGAAGGGAGGCCGGGCAGCCCTGTCCAGAAAGTCCTCAGCCCCCAGGACTGCCACTCGAGGCCCATCGGGGTCAGCCAGCAGCCGGCCCGGGCCATCGGCCACCCCCGCCGAGTCCCCGGCCTCCCTGAACCTGGCCTACCTGCCCAGCGGAAGCAGCGCCCACCTGGTGGACGAGGAGTTCTTCCAGCGCGTGCGCGCGCTCTGCGGCGTCGTCAGTGGTCAGGACCAGCGCGAGGAGGAGGGCACGCGGGCCGTCCTGGATGCGCTGCTGGCCGGCAAGCAGCAGTGGGACCGTGACCTGCAGGCGACCCTGATCCCCACCTTCGACTCGGCGGCCATGCACACGTGGTACGCAGGCACGCACGCGCGGCTCCAGGCGCTGAGCATCACGGTCCTGGGCGGCAGCAGCAGCACGGTGTCCGTGCGGGACGACGCCTTCCGCGCCTGCAGGGTGGAGTTCTAGCCCCGCCCACACGCCCCCCGCCCTGCCCTAGACCCAGCCTCATCAGAAATAAACCGCGATCGCAAAAAAAAAAAAAAAAAAAAAAAAGTAATATGCTTTACATTTCTTATCAGATAATTATATTGTGTTTGAACACAGACATTTAAGCAGTTTATGGTAGTTAGAGTCATAAAGAATATTTTAAAAGCAACATTTATTGACCTTTCTCCTCATACTTACATTTCTTTTTCACCTTTGTTATAATTATTTTCTTCACACTTATTCTGTAGTGTGTGTGTGCATGTGTGTGTGTGTGTGTGGAGACACAAAAGTGGAATGGTTTAAATTTGCCTCCTTCTTGTTTGTTTTTTTTAATGTCAGTATCCAGCTGCATTAGACAAAATGTTTAGCCCAGACCAAATATATATACACACTTCTTGCTATATTTACATGTAGTTCTATTTCACACACTGGAAACCCAATTGGAAATAAAACACAATCAAAGAAATCTCTATCTTACATCAGTAATTTCTATTTGAAATAAATAAAATGTGAATTTAAAATGATTTCATCATTTACTAAAACTTTTAATCCCCAAATTGCCCATTCATGAATATTCCTTGTCATCAACCCTCTTGGCAGTCTTAGAAACTGATCTCTACCCAGTGACTGAAAGAAATTCTTCAAATAAATAACAAGGAACATGACAATTGGTTATACTTTTCATGGAGTAGAAAACAAAACCCTAAAAAGATGAAAATATTTTTAGTGTCAACAAATCACATTGTTTTAAAAGTAACCATTTACTTGATTGGCAAAAAGGCAAATATGCATTTGTTTCTGGCCTAGCACTGTGTATGGCACATAATAAGCACTCAGTGAATATTTGTTGAACTGAGTAGACACAGCCCAGGAGTCAGTTTCAGCACTGGCAATATACTGGGTATTCAGTCATCCCTATGAACAAATAGGATCAACTGTACAATAATCTCCTTCAGAAATTGATATTTAAAAACGGCTAGTTGAATCAGTATCTTGAATAAAACATTCATTGGAACCCACTTATGATAATTAGCAAGCTAAAGGAAGCTTTTCTGCCATAGTCAACAGAAACACTGTATTGTGTTAGAGCAATCCAAAGAAGAAAGTGGAGGACAAAACAGAGCTGAAGGTGATATCAACCTCAATGCATGGAAATAAATTCACAGTACTGGTTTAAGGAACACCAGCATTGGCATTCAGAATAAATTAAAAAGTTTTAACCAAGGGAAAAACTATTTCTGTCACTGCAAGTAGCTCTTTGCTGACATAAAATGGGACAAAATACACTGAGCAGTGAACGAAATGTTCTCATGGTCTGATTATCTATAGACCTTTTCCCACATTCATTATCTGAAAAGTTATGTTTTTGCTCTGTTCTTCTCTCAATCCTGCCTTAGCAGGTAAATAAATTCATTAAACTATCTCAAATTACTGATAATAGAAATGATAAATGCAGCCTCTCTCTGCACATTCTTTCTGGCAACCACTACTGCTAGAGATGCAACAAGAAGGGCTCTTGCTGCAAAGTGAATTTGAAAGACAAACTTAAAATCTGTCCTGCAGGAATGGAATCCATCAAATGTGACATACAGAAGCAACACTATGGATAATGCGAAGGAAATGCATGGAAGATTAGCTGAATTAAGAAGTGTGTGTTTAAAATTTACAAGAAAGAAACAACCCCATTAAAAAGTGGGCAAAGGACATGAACAGACACTTCTCAAAAGAAGACATTTATGAAGTCAAAAAAATATGAAAAAGAACTCAATATCACTGATCATGCAAATCAAAACCACAATGCCAGTCAGAATGGCGATTATTAAAAAATCAAGGTTGTGGAGAAATAGGAATGCGTTTACACTATTGGTTGGAATGTAAATTAGTTCAACCATTTGAAGATGGTGTGGCAATTCTTCAAAGATCTAGAATCAGAAATACCATTTGACCCAGCAAACCTATTACTGAGTATATACCCAAAGGAATATAAATATTTCTATTGCAAAGATACATGCATGCATATGTTCATTGCAGCACTATTCATAGTAGCAAAGACACGGAATCAAGCCAAATGCCCATCAATGATAGATTGGATATACACCATGGAACACTATGCAGCCATGAAAAGGAACGGGATCATGTCCTTTGCAGGGACATAGGCTGGAAGTCATTATTCTCAGCAAACTAAAGCATGAGCAGAAAACCAATCACCACATGTTCTCACTTATAAGTGGAACCTAAACAGCAAGAACACAGGGACAGAGGGAGGGGAACAACACACACTGAGACCTGTCAGGGAGTGGGGTGAGGGAAAAGAGAGCATTAGAAAAAATAGCTAATGCATGCTGGGCTTAATACCGAGACGATGGGTTGATGGGTGCAGCAAACTACCATGGCACATGTTTACCTATGTAACAAACCTGTACATCCTGCACATTTACTCTGGAACTTAAAATAAAAATAAACATTAAAAAAAAGGAAGTATGTGTTTACTACCTTGTACAAAGTGTGATAAAAATTGGTTCAATATGAGAATTGGGCTCTGTGGGTGTGGTGATACTATAGGACATTTCTTACATAGTACATTTCTTAAAGTATTTTACAAGTGGTATTTGGGTTTCTAAACTCACCAGAGGAACACAACAAACAAAACAAAACAAAATGAATGGCTAAGCTGTTCTGCCACTGATGAAAGAATACTGTAATAGCACACATCTTGCCATTGTGAATTCTGCGTCAACTAAGGAATAAGACAAAAAGTCAGAAAAAAGAAACCAAGGTGTCATTTTTACTACTGTTAAAGAATAATTTGAACAACACAGCATACACAGGATTTTGAGACAAATCGACCAGCTAACTGAACAAGAGGATCTGGCAGACTCAGCTGCCCAATCTAAAGTAAAGCTGGTGGGTGACAGCCCCATCTTTCACCACGGCCTCTCACATGACAAGAAAAGAGCCTGTCCTGGTAGGGGCACGTGGAAGAATGCCTGTTCGCTGGGAGCAGCTTGGCTTCAGTAAGAAAGTTAAAACTAGACTGAGCATTCCCAGTTCACTCTTTCCAACTTTGCCAGTAATATTTTCTATGTCAATGACAATGAATGCAACATTAGAAGTGAAAAGTAGTGTTATCTTCTTCACAGAATAAACTGGCACAAAATTATTGATATTTTCTTGTCAACCTAGCTCAACTTTGATTTCCAATAATTACAACTTGATTTCATTCCCAAAATGAGTGTTTTTTTTTTTTTTTTTGGTTTTTTGGTTTTGTTTTGTTTTGTTTTGTTTTGTTGAGACAGTCTCACTCTGTCACCAGGTTCCAGGCTGGAGTGCAATGGCACGATCTCAGCTCACTGCAACCTCCGCCTCCCGGGTTCAAGCCATTCTCCTGCCTCAGCCTCCTGTGTAGCTGGAACTACAGCCGCGCGCCACAACGCCCAGCTAATTTTTTTTTTTATATTTTTTAATAGAGATGAGGTTTCGCCATACTGGCCTGGATGGTCTCGATCTCTTGACCTCGTGATCCACCCACCTCGGCTTCCCAAAGTGTTGGGATGACAGGCATGAGCCACCGCACCTGGCCTATTTTCTTCTATCTACTTCCAAAATGCATACATTGTTAATCATAGATACTATGAACACCTTACTCTGGAATGAATTGAGATATTTTACTCTGCTCTCAGTAGTTTTTACACACACAGTCACGCCTTGCTTAACAGTGGAGCTACATCATTAGGTAATGTCATCATTGTGTGACTATCATGGAGCATACTTACACAAACCTAGATGCTTGAAGCTGCTACACACCTAGGCTATATGGTGTAGCCTATTGCTCCTAGGCTACAGACCTGTACAGCATGTTACTGTAATGAATACCACAGGCAATTGTAACACAGTGTTAAATATTGATGTATCTAAACATAGGAAAGGTACAGTAAAAATATGGTATTATAACTTTATGGGACCACCGCCATATGCATGGCTCATCATTGGCTAGAATGTTGTTATATGGTGCTTGATTGTACTTTGTAAATTCTGATTTATACTGCATACTTCTAGTTTCCAGGAGCATACCTGTATAATTATGTAATATAGGACTTAGCAAAGTACTACATGCAATTAGATGTTAAACATGTGCTCTGACAGAAACCTGAGTTGAGCAATATAGCTTATTTCCTGTACTTATCTTACTTCCCCATAGCTATAATTTCTCCATCTATTTGTATACTAACAATTAAACTATTTAATTTTGCGGCTAAGGGAATTAAGGAGATTTATAGCGAGAACAACGCTATGGCCAGAGCAAGAGAACATTACCTTTACTGTAAGCACAATGTGAGCAAGCACAGACCATTGTTTTAGTTTCAGTCTACCATATATCACTTTCTACTCCTTTGTGGTTATTCGTTATAATACAAGTGTAAAAAATGTGACAACATTGAGAAGGTCGGAAGAGATAAACCATCCTGATAGACCTAGAAGTGAAACTCAAATTTACCAAGTTACCATGACCTCGTCAGTTGAAATATGTACCACTGGATTTGCTAACAAATAGAACTGGGAAAAGCCTTTGTAAACTATTTGTAAATAGAGATACTTCTTTATCATATGGAATAAGTTTTATGTTTTCATTCAGACAGAGTTAAATGATTTGTTACTGTGTTTTGACATATGTTGCATCAGGCAGAATTGGATCTTATTTGCATTTCACACAATAACAACTCGAATTTTATTCTTATTTTTATATACAATATGTAGAATTTTCCTGCTAAGATTTAAACAGAGGTCTTTCCTTTTTAGATGTTTGGTATATCAGATAAACTGAGGGAACTTCTGCAGCAAAAAATACTTGTGAATGTACTCCACTACTTAGAGGAAGAAAGGGAACTTCCAAGTAGCTCTCTCCTACCCCACCTCAAAAAGGGGAGAACCAACCGTGGAGATGAATGACTGCTAGGAGCAATGAGTCATGAACAGGCCAGAGGACCTACACTATCCTGACAGCAATGCCATTGGCAGCCCTTCGTCTTACAAGTATGACGCAAGGCTTTGGCCAGTGGTAATGAGTAGGAGCTGAACTAGATAACTCCTCATTAAGACATAACTCAGGAAGGAAGCAAAACCCCCTTCCAGGGGAGTGTAGATTGGTGGTACCGCCTGCTCCTAGCAGAGGCAAACATACATTGTATCTGGAGGAAATCACCTCCAATTTAATCCTGCAGAATCTCCACAGATAAAGATGTTACAATTTGGAGTTCACAAAGATCATCAGCTCAAAAGAGAGCAAGTTTCCATTGGGGAGCATTTTTTAAAAGGAAAATTAAAAATCAACAGATGTAGACTCCCATGGACTTCATACATTTGAATCATCACAAACAGAATTGAATAGTCATATATGAAATTCACAAAGAACTGAAAGATGGAATCACACAAAAGTAAGCAGCTACAGGAGATTATCAGGAAAGATTACATAGATCTGAGTGAGACACAGTGAAGTTCCAGAAGTGGGAATATAACTGTTGAGCAAAAAAAAAAAAAAACCTCAGTGAATGGATTAAACAGCAGATTGAACACAAAGATAATTTCCTGAAAGATATAACTGAAAAATTCGTATGCAGCACAAATTAACAAGAAGATATAAAACATGAAATTAAAATTAAGAGAGGTAAAGGATAACATAAGGCTTAATATGCATATAATCAGAGTCCCAAAAGAAGATAATACGGTAATTTGAAGTCACAATTGCTGAGAATTTTTCATAAGTGATGAAAAATATAAACCCACCTTCAGGAAGTTTAACATCTCTCAAGCAGAATGAATAAAAACAAATCCATACCAAGGCACAGCATAGTGACACTGCAGAAAACCAAAGTCTGCATTTTTAAAAATTCATTTTTGCTGACATACAATAATTGTACTTATTTATCGAACACAGGGTGGTATTTCAGTACATGTATACAATGTGTAATGATCAATTCAGAGTAAGTAGCCTATCCATTACCTCAAACATTTTCTTCATATTGGGAACATTCAAAATGCTATCATCTAGCTGTTTGAAAATATACAACAAATTATTGTTCACCATAGTCTTCTTACAATGCTGTAGAACACTAGACCTTATTACTCCTATCTAGCTGTAATTTTTCATCAGTTTACCATCCTTTCCCTATCCCTTCTCTCCTTTGCAGGCTCTAGTAGTCAGTATTCTACTTTCTACTTCTATGAGTACAACTTTTTTAGTTCCCACATGTGAGTGAGAACAGTCAGTATTAATCTTTCTGTGCCTAACATATTTCACTTAACATAATAACCTTCAGGCTTATCCATGTTGCCAGAAATGACAAGATTTCATTCTTTCTTATGGATGAATTGTATTCCATTGTGTATATTGTGTACATACACCAGCTTTCATTTACCTGGTCATCTGTTGATGAACGCTTAGATTGATTTCATATCTTAACTATATCGAATAGTGCTGCAATAAAAATGGGGGTGCAGATAATTCAATACACTGATTTCCTTTCCTTGGGAAAAATAACCAATAGTAGTGGCATTACTATATCACATGGTTATTATATATGGTTGTTCTATTTTTATTTTTTTTTTCAGGAAACTTCATACTGTTTTTCATAATGGCTGCACTAATTTACATTTCCACCAGCAGTATATAAGTTAGCTTTCTCTACATCCTCGCCAGCATTTGTTATTTTGGGGTGGGTTGTTTGTTTGTTTGTTTGTTTGTTTTAGACAGAGTTTCACTCTTGTCGCCCAGGGTGGAGTGCAGTGGTGGGATCTCGGCTCACTGCAACCTCTGTCTCCTGGGTTCAAGCGATTCTCCTGCCTCAGCCTCTCAAGTGGCTGGGATTACTGGCACGTGCCACACGCCCAGCTAATTTCTGTATTTTTAGTAGAGATGAGGTTTTGTCATGTTGACCAAGCTGGTCTCAAACTTTTGACCTCAGGTGATCCCCCAATCTCAGCTTCTCAAAGTGCTGGGATTACAGGTGTGAGCCACCTCACCCAGCATACTTTTGGTCTTTTTGATCACAGCCATTCTAACTGGGATGAGATGATATCTCCTGGTTTTAATTTGCATTTCCATGATCATTAATGATGTTGAGTATTTAAAAATATACTTGCTGGCCATTTGTATGTCTTCTTTTGAGAATGTCTATTTAGACACTGTCCATTTTTAATGAAATTATTTGATTTTTATTTTGTTTTGTTTTGTCTTTTGCTGTTGAGTTGTTTGAGTTTCTTGCATATCATTCATATTAATTCCTTGTTGGATAAAAAGCTTCAAAATATTTTCTCCTATTCTGCATGTTTTCTCTTCATCCTGAAGATCATTCCTTTGCTGTACAGAAGCTTCTTCATTTGATATGATCCCATTTATCTATTTTTGCTTTTGGCGCTTATGCTTTTAAAGTCCTGCTCATAAACTCTTTGCCCAGACTAATGTCCTGAAGCATTTCCCTTCCTTCTAGAAATTTTATTGTTTTGAGTCTTAAATTTAAGTCTTTAATTCATTTTCAATTTATTTTTGTCTATGGTAAGAGATGCGGGTCTAGTTTCACTCTTCTGCTTATGGATATTGTTTCCTTAGCACCATTTATTAAAGAGGGTGTCCTTTCCTCAATATATGTTCTTGGCACCTTTGTAGAAAAACAGTTGGCTGTAAATATGTCAATTTATTTATGGGTTCTCTATTCTGTCCTATTGGTCTATGTATCTATTTTTATACAAGTACCATGTTGTTTTGGATTTATAGCTTTGTAGTACATTTTAAAGTCAGGTAGTGTGATGTCTCTAGCTTTGTTCTTTGTGCTCAATAATGCTTTGGCTGGTTTTGGTTCTTTGTGGTTCCATAGGAATTTTAGAATTTTTTTTTCTATTTTTATGAAGAATCTCACTGGTAATTTGATAGGAATTGCATTGGACCTATAGATGGCTTTGTGTAGTATGGTCATTTTGACTATGTTAATTCTTCCAACCCATGAACTAAAGATAGCTTTTCTTTTTTTTTCTTTTTTTCTTTTTTTTTCTTTTTCTTTTTATTTTTTGGTCTCCTCTTCAACTTCTTTTTATCTTATTCAGAGCAATTGGGCAAGAGAAAGAAATTAGAGGCATCCAAAATTGGAAAAGAGAAAGTTGTATTGTTCCTACTTGCAGATGACATAATAGTATATAAAGGAAAACCTAAAATTTCATTTAAAAAAAATACTCTAAGAACTGATAAACAAATACAGTGAAGTTGCATAATACAGAATTAACATACAAAAATTAGTAATGTTTTTGTACACCAAACTAGCTGAAAAAAAATCAAGAAAGCAATTCCATTTCCAATAGCTATTTTTAAAGTCTGCTTTTTAAAAGCAGCTGCAAAGAAAAGGAAGAATACCTAAAAAAGAATAACAATTTGACTCCTCAACAGCAGCAAAATAAGCCAAAAAATAAGAAAATAATGATTTCAGAGCACCAATAGAAAATAACTATCAACCAACAATTCAGTATCCAGGAAAACTGTCAGTCAAGAATGAGGGTAAAATAATGGACATTTGATTCTATAATAAAGGTATCTTATTTTGTAATTTTATAATGAAAACATTTCCTATCAATAGGCCTGTGCTGATGGAACTTTTGAAGAATGCATTTTGAGAAGAACAAAACTGATTTATAAAAGGATTATCTGATATTAATAAAGAAATACTGAGCATATAAAATAACCCAAAAATGTAAATTTAAACATTGCTTGCATAAAATAATAATAATGTTTAGTTTGTGCAGATGTATTAAGAGTAGAACTAAAATTCTCTTAACAATAGTCTAAATTCAAAAGGAAAAGGTTGGAGAAAGTGTCCTGAGATTCTTGTACAGGACAAGATATGTGTGATACCAAAATTCCAACTATGTCCTACTGTGTAATACATTTTAATACATTTAAAAAGATTGAACTCATTAAGAGTGGACAAAAATATCCGGTTATATGTGTTTAAAAAGCTACAAGTATTACACTTGTATTACACTACAAGTAATACAACACAAAGAACAATTAAAGTAAAAAGAAGGAAAACTGTATCATTCAAAACCAAAAAGAAGCTAATTTTGCTATATCATTGTCAGACAAAATAGGCTTTGAGACAAAAAAAAAAGCAACGTTAAGAATCAAATACTTAATTGCAGGGAGGTATGACAGTTTTAAACTTGTATATTTCTATTAAAATAGACTAAAAACAAAAAAAGTAAAAATTTATAAAGCCTGAATGAGAAATTTTTTTATTATTATACTTTAAGTTCTGTGATACATGTGCAGAATGTACAGGTTTGCTACATGGGTATGCACATGCCATGGTGGTTTGCTGCACTCATTAACTCATCATCTGCATTAGGTATTTCTCCTAATGCTGTCACTCCCCAGCCCCATCCCCCACAACATGCCCTGGTGTGTGGTGTCCCCCTCCCTGTGTCCCTGTGTTCTTATTGTTTAACTACTACTTATGAGTGAGAATATGCAGTGTTTGGTTTTCTATTCCTGTGTTAGTTTGCTGTGAATGATGGTTTCCAGCTTCATCCATATCCCTGCAAAGGACATGAACTCATCTTTTTTCATGGCTGTATAGTATTCCATAGTGTATAAGTGCCACATTTTCCTTATCCAGTCTATCATTGATGGGAATTTGAGTTGGTTCCAAGTCTTTGCTATTGTGACAGTGCTGTGATAAACATACATGTACATCTGTCTTTATAGTAGAATGATTTATAATCCTTGGGGTATATACCCAGTAATCAGATTGCTGGGTCAAATGGTATTTCTGGTTCTAGATTCTTGAGGAATCATCACACTGTCTTCCACAATGGTTGAACTAATTTACACTCTGTGTAAAAGCATTTTTATTTGAAGGAGAAAAATTTTAAATCCCCATTACATTGAAAGATTTCATGTTTTCTTAATAGGACAAGGAGAAAAATATAACGGTAGAAATATAGACAATTTGTAAATAATTTAGGCAAATCATATCATTTGCATTTTAAAAGAATAATATGTTCACATCATTTTATTCTGAGAATGGAAGGATGGCTCAATGAGTAAATAAAGAATACCTCTACAAATGAAGAAAGAAATATAAAATTTACTATACATTTGTTTTTTTAATAACATTTGAGAAATATTAATATAAAGATATTTTATAAATGGGAATAACTTTCAAACTATCAGTCAAAATAATATTTCATGATGAGACACAAAATTAGTTAAGCAGCTGTACTCAATATTTAGTCTCTTTGTGACTTATTATTTGATCTTGTGCAAATTAACTTATAAAACTCAGTTTGTTCACCTATAAAATGGGGACAATAATTGAACCTACCTAAAAGAGGTTTCTATTATTACATAAGTAATCGATGCCAGCCAAAAAGCAAGAGCTCCACAAATGGTAGCTTATTATTCCTGGAGGCACTCTTATGAGAGTTAGAATAAAGGTATGAACACAAACTGATACTATTATTTGACATTGTACAGGAAGTTCTAGTCAATAAGGCAGAAATAAGAAAAAACGAATTTAAGAGATGCAAAAACACTGAACAAAATTATTATTTGTAGACAATAGAGTAATCTAGAAAATTCAGAAAACCCAATCACAGACAATTAGAACTAGTAAGATTTGCTAAATTTACTCAGTTGGATACTAGTAAAATAAGTACCATACACCTATAGTTAGAAAAAAATTTTCATTTAAAATATTAATTAAAAATACATACATTAGAATAAACTTCATAAGAAATGTATAGGACCTATATGTTTTGTCCTGCATATATAAGTCCGAGACTACATTGAAGGACAAGAAGAAATATTTTTACAGAGAGACATCATTCCTGGGAGACTGCATATTGTAAAAATAATAGTTGTGCTGCCTTTTATATAATGCAGAAAGGGAAAAATAATGTATTTGTAAAATATAAATGTATAATCTGTATAATGATTTCACAATTCATCCAGAAGAATTTCTTTTTTAAATAATAGAGAAAAACTTTAAAGATAGTAAAAATGCATTGCAGTGTTAATTAAGAGAAATACAACTGGCATAAAGATAAACAGAAATGACACAGAAATGAAAGACCAGAAACACACTTAAGTATTGATGGTTTTAAATCAATGGGTAAAAATCTGGATTATTTTTAAATTATTCTGGAACAATTGGTTAATTATTTGGGCAAAAACTATATAGTCTTAACTCATCGAACTGGCTGGTAGTAGAAACCCCTGGGACCCAAGTCTTCTTTCTCTTCTAATAGTAAATCCCCCTTTTCTTTCTGTAGAGAGATATGCTATCATAAGTAGATTATAATTCCGTGGAGACAGATGGTGAGTTATTTTTCAAGAACCTGTTATTGCCAGCGGGATAGGGTCCTCACATGACTTCATGCCCTGACTCATACTGTTTCGCCTATCTAAAATATTCTTTCCTCCAGAAGAAATATTGCCTTTGTCATCAAACAGACATGGACTTGAAATCTGGCAGTACTAGACAAGTTGTGTGACCTTGGCCATGCCCATTAACGTGTATGAGGTCTGATTTCCTCATATGTAAACTGAATACTACCTCTTTAAATGATCACTATGGTATTTAAATAAGATAATATACGATACTTGTATGTGAATTGCCTATCATGTATTTAGCATATAAGAAGGACACAATAAATGATGGATATCAGATAAAATTTGTTTCTTTCACTTTGGAAATCTTGTCCATTCTGCAATGTCCAGCTCAAGTCCCAATTTCTCTGTGACTTACTCTCCTCACAAATTTAGCCCACATCAATCTCACTTTTCCCTTAATTTATATGCTTATTTGCTGCTCATTAACAGTAGCCCTTAACTGTATAAGATTTAATTTGTTACAAAGTTTGCTTTGCCTGGATAGGTACAGCAGCTACCTACTATCATTTGGTTCAATGTCGTTTTGTTATAACATGGATGAGAAAAAAAAAATTGCTTCCACCAGGGCCACTGTCTGTGTGGAGTTGTACATTCTCCCCATGTCTGTGTGGGTTTTCTTGGGGTACTCTGGTTTCCTCCCATTGGGTGAATAGGCGTGTCTACATGGTCCCAGTGTGAGAGTGTGGGTGTGTGTGAGGGTGCCCTGTGATGGGATAGTGGCCTGTCCATGCTAGGTTCCCACCTGGTGCCGCAAGCTGCCCAGATGGTCCCTGACAACCTTCAACCCTGAACTGCAATAAGCAGGCTGGAAAATGAATGGATACAAATTATTGTCAAATAAATATTCTTCACCTCTACAATAATCATACAAATGCATGCCCATAAATGATGCAGTACAAAATTGCTCAGTGAGTCGGTCCTATTTGTGATTGTTTGTTTCTGAACTGCTTGGGGATAGGAAGTGCTCCTTACAATGTATGCTATGCAAACATTTATTGCTTGGTTTAACCCTCAACCATGACAATGGTGGCCATTCACTGATTCACCAAAAATTGGGTAAATAATTATCTTGTTGTTATTCATCTTTCTTGAATGTATATATAGATCACCTTTATTTCAATGTTTAATAGAATGGTTTTGGTCTTTATTTAGAACTTTGGTTATGTTTTGTGACCACAAATATGCTATGGGAACTTAACTCTTGTTGATATCAATTCAACTATGATAAAGTTGGTTTTGTTATACAATATTTCACTTAAAGTCACAGCTTCTAAGAACTTAATAATGGCATTGGATTACGTTGAGGACTTGCTATATTGACATATATTATCTTCCCTAGTGTTTACTACATCTGTCTTTTTTAATTTTTAGTTTTTGTGGGTATGCAGTAGGTGTAAATATTTATGGGAAACATGAGATATTTTGACACAGGCATACAATTCATATGAATCACATCAGGGTAAATGGTGCATCCATCACCTCAAGCATTCATCCTATCCTTGTGTTCCAGACGATCCAATTATATACACTTAGTTATTTTTAAATGTATAGTTAAATTATTTTTGACTATAGTCACCCTGTTGTGCTATCAAATGCTATATCTTATTCTATCTTGCATCTCTTTTCATTCCAATTGACTCCCAGCTCTAAACACAGTGCTGGGTACTAGTGAGCAAGCAGTAATTTACATATATTGTAAGCTCCTGGAGGGCAAAGACATCTCTTCCAACTTTTTTGCTTTCTACGGTTTAATTTATTTGAGTACACACAAAAAGATGAGCTGGTTTAAAGAGAATTATTAACATAAAGCTTTTAGACTAAAAAAATAGCCAAAAATAAAGAACCATTTAATAATTTAAAATACAGACATCACTTGATAAGGCAACATGAAAAAGTTACCAATGAATAATTACAGTTTGGGAAAAGTGACTCTATTCCATCTTGCCCTGTCCTTTTAGAATTCCCTCTGCAGCAGTTTGGTAAATTGATTCATCTCTTTCCCTTTCTCTGCCCTTCCCTTCCCTCTCTTCCTCCTCCTTCTTCTTTAACAGCTTTATTGAGGTATAATTTACATATGCAATTCACTCACTATAAGTATACATTCAGTAATTTTTTTTATCAATTTATAGAGTTTCTTACATCTCTTTTTGATTCCCCCTAGCATTAAACACAGTGCTGGATATTAATAGGCAGCCAATAAACCCTTACTGGAAGAATTTAGTTATAGATCTTTAAGTATTGAACTAGGCTTCTTATTGTAGTTGGTTCATGTGAACTACTATTCAAAAACCAAATCCATTATGATGTGACATAATGGATGGTCTGAGCATTAGTATCTTCTCTAAGCCATACAGTTGGGTAGACTACAGAGGTGTTCGTACACGGAGAATTCAGATGCCGCATATACATTCTGAGAACAGTTGCACAGTCAGCAGTTTGAGCCTTCATACTGCCTTGATGATTGAACCCAGACAGTCTAAATTCTGTTTCTGAATAACCAGATACTCTTAACTTCCCAGGCAAGAACTAAACTCTCTTAATGGACAGTTCATTCAAGGGGTTATACCTGTGTGTCAAACACATACTTTAATAATGTATGTTAAAGGCCTTTACAAATTCCAAAGCAGTATACAAATGAAACGAATTGAACACTGTGATTTATACTCACTTATATTTCCTGGGCTGATAGGTTCAGTCATTTAGAGGACAGTGAGCATTCTTTGGAACCAACAAGAGAAAAAGTTTGAATATATTTTCTGGATGAGAATGTGGTAACAATCAAGAATTTTCTTTTAAAAGGTGAATTTCATGTTTTCCTTTTTTTAAAATGCTAGTAACAAATGCAATTCATAAATATGAGATATATTCATTTTTGTTAAACATTTTATGTTCACTATGACATTTATTTGTAGGCCATCAGAAATTCAATAGAAAATCAAGGAATTAAATAAAAGAATAACTTCATAGTTTATAACTGCATCTCATTTTATTTATACTAAGGCATACTTAAGAATATATCATTTTTGGCCAGGCGCGGTGGCTCAAGCCTGTAATCCCAGCACTTTGGGAGGCCGAGGCGGGTGGATCACGAGGTCGAGAGATCGAGACCATCCTGGTCAACATGGTGAAACCCCGTCTCTACTAAAAATACAAAAAACTAGCTGGGCTTGGTGGCGCGTGCCTGTAATCCCAGCTACTCAGGAGGCTGAGGCAGGAGAATTGCCTGAGCCCAGGAGGCGGAGGTTGTGGTGAGATCGCGCCATTGCACTCCAGCCTGGGTAACAAGAAGGAAACTCCGTCTCAAAAAAAAAAAAAAAAGAATATATCATTTTTGCCATGTGGTTACAAAATCCTTTTATTATGCTTTAAATGTAACATAATAGTTTTTTAATTTGATGTGTAAAATATAATAAACTATTTTTGTGTGTAAAAAATATGTATTTTATTTTAAAGGAATAAATATGTATTGAAATAGTACAGGAATGACATTAATGAGTATACGGGAAGATATGATCAGCTCTCCCCCACCCCAGCGCCTCCACCACACACACAGCTTAAATCCCTTCAACAAACCCTCACTGGTCTAAGCCCATGGTCCTTAGCATGCTGCATAAGACCTTCCTATCTAACCTTGTCTAGGTCTAGAGTCAATTCTCTGGTCACCAAACTGACTTTATGTCCTGACATTATCAAATAATTTATAGTTCCCAGGACAATAGCTGTTATTCCTATTTCCTGCACATCTAATTCCCTTTATCAACATTGCTGTGCCTTCCCTCCCTCCACCTTGTTCTCCCAACCCCATCGCAAGACTGTCTGGAAAAATTCCTATTCATCCTTTAAAACTGTTTGGATACCTATTCTGGGAAGCTTTTCCTGCTTTGTACACAAATAGATTAAATACATTGCTTTTTTGTTATTGTTTTGGAAGGTACTATTTCTGAACCAAGAGCAGAGTTGTATTATTTAACCTTTTCCTCTGTTTCATAATTATTTATTTACATGTCTGTCTCCCCTATGAAACTTGTGCCCCTTGATGACAGGTACCATTCCTTATTGACCTCTGTCTGCCCACTGTTGGACACCAGGCCTGGCCATGCTCCACAAAGGTAAATCTCTTACTTGTTCTAGGCCTAATCAATTAATTTCATATTTTTAAAAATATATCCTGAAATAACTTTACAAATGATTGTATTCCTTTATACTGTCACCAGAACACAAAAGTGGAAGAAGTTAAAGGCAAGTTTCACTCTCCGCTCACCTGCACTGGTTATTACATTCTTCTTAAAGTTACACATGACCTGCAGTGGTGGAAGTCTGGAGGGCAAGGGCTGGGGGCATGCAGGGCATGCAATATGCTAGAAAATACAACCATATACTAGAAACATGAAAATCATTACCTTATATTTCTCAGGTAGTAGGTTAGAAACAGAAGATTTGTGGTTACCTAAAGAGTATGGTGCCCTGAGTGCTTCTGACTGGGTCTTTTTTTTTTTTTTTCTCTGACATGGAGTTTTGCTCTTGTTGCCCAGGCTGGAATGCAAAGGCATGATCTCAGCTCACTGCAACCTCCACACCTGTGTTCAAGCAATTCTCCTGCCTCAGCTTCCTGAGTAGCTGGGATTAGAGGCATGCACCACCACACCCAGCTAATTTTGCATTTTTAGTAGAGACGGGGTTTCTCCATGTTGGTCAGGCTGGTTTCTCACTTCCGACTTCAGGTGATCCACCTGCCTTGGGCTCCCAAAGTGCTGGCACACGCCCGGCCTCTGACTGGGTCTTTTTATGAATGAGAAGATCCATGTCATAGTGTCCTTTCCAAGTACATTTGAAAACTGAACATTTGTCAGTGCTCATGCTTGTTTTGGGCCAAGTAGGAGCTTTTATACCCTTCACTATTTACAACTGATTACATGATTGTGGATTTCAAAAATTATACACTTCCTCTTTTTCCACGTTTATATGTAAGTCAATATTATGTTTAAGTTCACTTCTTGTTTGGAAGCAAGGCACATAAAATGAGAGTAATGTGTGTCATTTTTTATGTTCAGCCTCTTGGAAACTAAATAATTCTTTCCCTTCTCTGGACTCTATTTTCTAAAGATATTTCTTGTTTCATCAATGAGAATAATCACAGAGGACTTTTGCCCCCTAAGGTGTTATTTTGGTCTTGGGAATTAAGCTCTAATTGAGCAGCTGAGAAAGATCCTGCTATAAATGTTAATGATGAAACCCGCTTTTCTAATGAGCTCCAGCTGATGAGGGGGAAGGAGGAAGGAAACGGAAACAGCAAGAGGTACTGGGAGACGAGCTACAGAGAGAGATAAATAGTATCCCCGAGATTCATGTCCTCCTGGAACTTTAGAATGTGACTTCCTTGGAAATAGTGTCTTTGCAGATATGATTAATTAGCAATCTCAAAATGAAATCATCCCGGACATAGTGTGGGCCCTAAATCCAATGGCAGGGCCTTATAAAAAGAGAGGACACAGAGAGACAGAAGGAGGAGACAGGCATACAAAGATGAATTCAGAGATAGGAGTGACGCCAGCATAAGCCAGGAAATGCATGGACTGACCAGAAGCTGAAGGAGGCAAGGAAGGTCTTCCCCACAGCCTTCAGCGGGAGCATGGCCCTGCTGAGAACTTGACTTCGAACTTCTAGACTCCAGAACGGTGAGAGAATACATTTCTATCGTTTTAAGCCACTAAGTCTTCTTAGGGCAGCTCTTAACAAACTAATACAGGCTGTATTTTTAAATTCAATAATTGCTTATCAAATATCAACTGTTTGTCAGACACTGTGGTAGGAGCTGAATATACAGTAATGAATAAAATAGATATTAAACAAATGGACTACTCAAGCTACTGTGAGAATGTAAAATAAGGGTATAGTTTGAGGATTTGAGGAAGCTCTTGCCTAAATAAGGCAAAGTATGGGTAGGATTATCCAGATGAACAGGAGGCTGCAGGCCATTACAGCAGAGGAAACTGCAGACTCTAAGGAAAGTACCAAAAATCTGATATTTGGTTTCGCCAATTGAGAAAATGTGTCTTGGCTGTAATGTTTGAGAGAGCAGGGGTACAGGATGATGATGCAGGAGAACCTCATGTAAGTCTTTGTAGAATACCTTCAACATTAGAGACTTTACTATAAAGGCAATCACAAGCCTTTGGAAGCATTTTTGGAAGTGTGTAATGGGATTAGAGTCATTTTTATGAGGTCACTCTGGTTACTCTGTAGAGAAGAAATCGGAGGAAGTCAAGAGTGGGTACAGGGTAAGCACATAAAAGGTCAGTGCAGGGGTCCAGATCACAGTCGTGGAGACTAAGATGCAGTGGATTTAAGATACATTTGGGGGCTAGGGATGATAGGATTTGATGTCTAGGAAAAGAGGTGAAATAGAAAGCTGGCAAGAATATACTATAGAATGAGTGGAAAAACTCAAAGAGGAGCATGTCGTGTGGAGACAATGACCCTGAATTTACCTTTGGGTTTGTTCTTAGAAGTGTCTTTGAGACATCTGAGTAGAGATGTAATGTTTGCCATCAAATATACAGTTATAAACTGAGACACTCTCTCGGCCCTGAAGATATAAGTGTCGAGTCATCAGAATTGGGTTGTAGTTGAAGCAACGGAAATGAAAGACATCACCTAGGAAGAAAATAGAAAAGAGAGAACCTGAGAAACAGAAGTGCCCCTAAAAGATACAGCGATGAATTTATAAAAAGAAAAAACAATGGCAGGAAAAGCAGAGGAAAACTAACTTAGGAAGCCATGGAAAAGAAGTGCCTTAAGGAGAAAATAAGTCAAACGCCAATGGCTATCTCAGTAAGACGAGAATGAAACATGTCTCTTGTATTTAGCAATGGAGAACATTGGTGGTCTTACCAACAATTATGGAAGTGGACTGTGTTGTGTAGAGGTGGAGCAGGGGGCGTGCCAATAGATCACAGGAATGAGGAATGCCAAGCGGGTAGAAGATGCCCAGTCAGAATTCAATGCTCATCTCCACCCTGGTGTCTTGATTTTACAAACTGCCTTTGAAGCACTTCTCAGTTGCCTGGTATTGGGTTTCCATGCTCTTGTAAAATGAAAGCTTGAGATAAAGGTTATGTTCAATTGTGTGAAAAGAAAGTCGCCTCTCTTCACACACCTTAGGACACTGAGATTTATCTTGTTGCAATGAAGTGAGTTGGTGAAGCATTGCAGTAGAAGAGGGGGAGATGAGCCATCTTGGAAAGAGAAGAAAGAAATAAGCAATACATTCAACCCTGGTGAAAAAATTTGTTTAGGCTCTCCAGCAGAAGTAGACAGGCCAAAAGTCTTTTTGAAGGATTTTTATTTTATGCAGCATGCTTGGCGACCAGCTCTCTTCCAGACCTTAAGGTTTAGAAATTAGTAGTATCTGCTTCTCCCACCCATTTATCTAAGCTAAGTCCAAATAATGTGTGTGTGTTCTTAAAGCCTTCTAAGATGTTCTGACACTCAAATGATGAAGGAGAATCTCTGAGCCAGCTAATCTCTAATGTTCCTTCAACCCTAGCATTTTACATTTCAAAGAGGACGGACACAATGGCTACACCTGCTTCAGTGGCTTGATAAAAGTTGATTCCTCATGTCTGATCTTTCAAACGGCAGTCTCCAATTATTAGTGGGGGTTTCCGATTTCATTTCCAAATAAAATTCAGTAACTACCTAAATTGATTGGAAATGAATCCAAGAAAACTTGATCAAAGCCATGTCTTAGGAAGACATTTTCACACCAAAATCCAAAGTCTTGGATGTTTAAAGATCTGAATGTCACGACCTTTATTTAATATATGCATTTTAGTTTAAAAATATGTATTTCTAATGCAAATTGTCTCATTTTGATAACAGATGTCCTTTCCAAGGCCTTTGATTTTTGCAAGAAAAAGTGGTTTTGTCCTAAGCTTGACCCCAAAATGGAATATTTTTCAGCTTTGTTGTTTGTATATGTATTTGCTATAACAAAAAAAAAAAAGGATTTCATAGTCAAGCTGCAGACAGCAACCCATGGGAGACATGATGTGACCACAGAGATGGAGGAAATGGCCACTGAAGCAGATATCACTATCACAGGCTAATAAGGATTAATCCCAGCACCCTTGCCAAGGAGGAGGCCAGTTTTGGGAAGGAATGTGCCAGAAAGCACAAAAGGATGAGCTGGAGAAAGAAGGGGCAACCCAGCCACATACAGGGGTGAAAAGGGCTCGCTTTAGGGTGCTTTCATTTCTTATTTGATTCTCACAACACCCTGTGAGGTAGTACCATTTATTATTCCCATTTTTGAGATGATTAAGCCAAATCTTCAAGGAATTAAGGTACACAGTTAGAATAAAGGACTGGTGAGACTTGAATCCAGGTCATATTGATAATTCCTAAAGGTACATTTAGCTTCTCTGAACTAATTGTTTATGTTCTTCAATGCCTTGCATCTCTGTGGGCATATAATAGCTTTCCTACCCCCGACTTAAACAATTGTAAGAGCTAACCTGCGGAAAACTGATGTTGGTTTTGTTTACTAGCATAAAGGACAGGGCTTATATTTGTTTCTCGTTTTAGTGACAGGGAAAAACAGCACAAATAGTGTCTCATTCACATACTTCATATGAAATCCTCAAGCCAAGTAGATATTTCTTAAATGAAAATAGTAATAGTACTTACCTCACAAGGCAGTTGTGTTTTAATGAGGCCATGCATTTATCTAATACAAGATATCATATGCACTCAATCAATATTGGTCATATTATTTTGATCAGTACTATTATTATCTGCCATATGACATATATTTAAAGATTATAATTTTTAAATTAAAAATTTATTGGTGGTATTATAGATTTCAGCTCTATTACGAATATTTGAATATACATTTTCAAACTATTTTAAATCTTTATTGACTTGAAATAATTTATAATGCAAGAAATAATCAGGGAGGTGTTTCTCATAGATTTGTTTTTTCAGATGATAACCTTTAACCAAATCTCACTTTTCACAGGTATACTCAATCAAAGACATTCAAGTATTGGCCAAATTCCCTCTAAAAATTATTTTTGAACACATGTCTAATAATGCAACATTAGATACTAAAGAAATATTATAGTTAGGCATTGTTTTCTGTTATTTGTTGACAATAGTTATCCCCATGTTCTGAGTTTCTAAGTGGAAGGACTTTAGCATGATGGACATCCATTTTAGTTCCCCTGGACTCTGTTACCTCACTCACTCCTCCAAATGATCAGCTTGGTGAGTTTTAGAGAAGAAAGAGGACTTGCAAGCGTATCTCTTTTCACTCCCTGTTCTTTCTCATCTCTGCTCCTCCGTGCCATGTGTTTACTGCCACAGGTTCTGTTCCTGTGCAGGGGCCCCGGAGACCATATGTTACCCAGGGGTCCAGTGACGGTATGAGGGCCCTGCACAACCAAGGCACATTCTCCCACAGTTCCTTGCGCCTTGCTCATTTGTTTCTCTTTCAGTCGGTTCTGAATCCAAGTGGGAATCCAGGGAAACTATTAAGTGTCCAACAAATCCATCTTTATTATTTAATGCCTTTGGGGGGAAACAACAAACAAAATAGTTGCTAATAATATCATTTTAATATCTGGATCTCTATAGAAAAATTAAAACAAAAAGAAATGCTCCTTACCCTTGAGAAGTTTATATATTTTGCTAGTTTTTATATTTTAGTGGTTTGTGTATTTTGACAGTTTTGTGGACCTTTAATCAGATGTTAGCACTTAATGAAATAAGGCAGATTTAGGTACATTATATGTTTTGATCAAATCCAGCAAACACTAAAATGTATTTTATAATTTAATTTGCAATTTGAAAGTAGTCTTTCCTTTTAGCCATCCAAGTGCCAGATTACATAAAATTCATGTATTAATAAATAATGTCATGTATGTAAAAGTGCTTTATATATTGTAAAAAACATTATGCATATGAAATTGTAAAACATTTTAGTTATCACTATTCCATATGTACCAACCTTCCTCTATTTCTACCTGAGCATTTAACACTTGGGCATAAGCTGGTTATAGAGGATCTTAGACTAGCCACCTTCTTTCCTGACTCTAGAATAATTCTTATCAAGAAAATTTTGCCAAGTAGAAGTTAAATATTATTCTCATTTTCTAACTAGCAGTTTTTAACAGACAAAAAAAAATCAATGCCATTTCCTCAACAGCAAATTATATTCCACTTCTGTACATTAGAGCACTTTTCTTGGAGTTGATAAATAAGAAAAAAATACTGATGGTCATTTAACTTACTAGAATTTACTTAAATGAACTGACAGAAAGAACCTAACTCTTAAAATAATTGATTTTTCTCTCCATCAGATGAAAAATGTACAATAGAGTAAATGAAAGTCTTTTAAACAAAAGTAATTTTCTATTCATTAAAGAAAACATAAAATACACTTATCCAAGCCTTTGGAAAAAGTTACTTGCAAGTTATTAACCTATTTTAAAGAAATACTTTTTAAATAGTGTTCAGAGCATTTTCTGACCTGGTATACATTAAAATGGAAAATATTTTAAACCAAATAAATATTCCTGCCCCAAGGTTCTTGCTATATACCAATGCAATAAAATAGCTGAATGTATGTAAGTGATTTGAAGATGACACTCTCATGACAGGAAATGGCAGCAGGGAGACCTAGAAAAAATTTATACTGACCTCGCCACCGTTCAACTCCTATTGGTAGGTATCACTCCAAAGGTGATATCACATAAAAGCTTTGTGATCTGTAGCTCAAGTTTCCATAGTGGGGCAAAATTCCTTTACCTCTAACCCACCCTCTCAGACATGTCTTCTCTTCACTTTTGCAAACCACTGACAGTTTCACCTGGGCAAAATGTACCCCAAATCCCTTTTTTTTTTAAGACGGAGTCTTGCTCTGTCACCCAGGCTGGAGTGGAGTAGCACAATCTCATCTCACTGCAACCTCTGCCTCCCGGGTTCAAGCGACTCTCCTGCCTCAGCCTCCCAGGTAGCTGAGAGTATAGGCACTCACCACTATGCCCAGCTAATTTTTGTATTTTTAGTAGAGATGGGGTTTCACCATGTTGGCCAGGCTGGTCTTGAACTCCTGACCTCAGGTGATCCACCCACTTCAGCCTCCCAAAGTGCTGGGATTACAGGTGTGAGCCACATACCTGGCCTTTACCCCACATCTCCTCATTACAAATGATCAATTGTATAAAAGGATATGCTGGTTAGTTATGTTTTTCTTAAATTATGTAGCACTCAACTCCATTTATTTGCCATCTCCTACCTTCTCTGGTTTGACTTAATTTTTCCATAGAGGAAACCTTATTGGGATTCAAACGGTGCTTTTTGAATTTAATTTTAACAGATTTTGAACACTTAGCTTGTTTAAATGTTCTTGAAATCTAGGGATAGGAGAAGATTCGTTGTGAATTCTATAAACATCATCCATAATTTAGAAAATGTATAGAATTTATAGACATAAGTCTATAGTCCTCTATTCCAAAAAAGTTGTTTGAAAAGGAAAAATTCAACTTAATCTTGCCTATTTATATGATGTGAGATGATTAGCATTTGCTTGATATTTTACCATGCTTTATGCCTGAATCTTGTAGACGTGTTCTAGGATAAAAGAAATAGCAAAGATTTCTTCCAAGAGCTCATCAGAGATCAACCCAGAAGTTGCTAGATGTTTTTTATTGCAGGAAATTAATAAGATCATAACTTTGCTATTGTGCAATCTGCCAAAAAACAGTGATCCCCATCCTAGTTTCATCATAGTTTTGGGGCAGGTCCCTAATTTTCTTAGCCCTTGGAGAGGCAGCTCTCATGACTGTCCAATCAAATAATTCTCTAAAATCATTAATGTATTTAAAAATACAATATCTACAAAGTGCTAGTGTCATTCTCTTTACCTAGTTGTTCTTTCCTGCTCCGTGCATGAACTTTATTCCTATTCATTCTTGAATATTTAGGGCAGATGTTAGTGCCTTCATGAAGCCCCTTGCCACCCTTTCTTTAAGGCTGGCATGATAGAATTCCCAGGATAATGTGACTCATTCTACTCAACCAGAATAAGTAGAATAAGTCACATTATCCTGGGAAATGTCTTCTTTTTTGAATAACACATTTGTTGAGATATAATCCACGTATCATAAATTTCATTCATTTAGAGAGTACAATTCAATAGAGTTTATATATTCATAACCTTGAGGGTCAATCACTATAATTTAATTCTAGGCCTTTTTCATCACCCTGAAAGGAAACCTCATACCATTATCATTTACCGCCCACTCCCTCATCCCTCCACCTCCTAGCAACTACTAATTTAATTTTTATCTTTATAGATTTGCCCCTTTTGGACATATTCTAGAATGAAATAGAAACATGTGGGCTTTTATGTATGCCTTCTTTTACTTCTTTTACTACTGTTTTAAAGGGTCATCCATGCTGTAGGGTGTCATTTCTCTTTATGAACAGGTAACATTCCATTGTATAGATATACCACATTTTGCTTATTCATTCATCAGCTGATGGTCATTTGTGTAGTGTTTACTTGTTTTTGGTTATTATCAATAATGCTGCCACATATATTCATGAGGTCAAATCAAATAATTCTTTAAAATTTTTTGAGATTAATTCATTAAAAATATGTGCATGTTTTATATGGGCATACATTTTCAATTCTCTTATATATATATCTAGAAGTAAGATGGCTGGGTCATATGGCAACTTCATGTTTAACATTTTAAGAAACTACCAAACTGCTGTACAAAGTGGCTATACCATTTTACAATGCCATCAGCAATGGATGAAGGTTCTAATTTCTCCACATCCTTGACAACCCTTGTTATTCTCCATCTTTGTGACTTTAGTGAATCCAGTGATCATGAAGTGGTATTTCATTGATATAGTTTGAATGTTGTCCCTTCTAAATCTCATGTTGAATTGTAATCTCCAGTGTTTGAGATGGGGTCTGGTGGGAGGTGACTGGATCACTGGGGAAGATCACTCACGACTTGGTGCCATCCTCACCATAGTGAGTGAGTTCTCACAAGATCTGGTTGTTTAAAAGTGTGTGGCACCTCCCCCTACCTCTTGCTCCCACTGTCACCATGTGAGATACCTGCCTCCCTTTCACCATCAGCCATGACTGTAAGCTTCCTGAGGCCTTCCCAGAAGCCAAGCAAATGCTAGTGCCATGTTTGTACAGCATGCAGAACCATGAGCCAATTAATCTTCTTCTCATTACAAATTACCCAGTCTCAGGTATTTCCTTACAGCAATGCAAAGAATAGCCTAACACACCCAGTGTGGTTTCAATTTAATTTCCCTGATTAATAATGAGTCTCTCTACATAATTAATGATTCTGAGCATTTTTAAATATACACTGAAAGATTCTTAAGTGTGAGTCCCAAATATTATTTATTTTACCATCTCAAGAGCCAAATGCAAACTGAAATATAGTAGGGATATACTTACAGTAATAATTATAAAAAGAATGAATACATATTTAAATGATGAATTTTATGTGTCAAATAGACTGGGTTGAGAAATGCCCAGAGAACCGGTAAAGCGGTACTCTGGGTATGTCTGAGAGTGTGTTTCCAGAGGAGACTGGTGTGTGAATCAATCGGCTGAGTGAGGCAAGTCTGCCCTCAATGGGACACCATACAAATGGCTGGAGGCCTGGATAGAACAGCAAGGGCAATTTCTTCTCTTTTTCCTGGAGCTGAAATTCTCCTCTTTTCCTGTCCTTAGATAGCAGAACACCAGGCTCTCTGGCCTTTGCACTCCAGGCCTTATATCACAGCCCCCTGGATTCTCAGTCTTCCAGCCTCAGACTGAGTATTATGCCATTGGTTCTGAGGCTTCTGAGCTAGGACTGAGCTGCACTGTCAGAATCCCAAGGTTGCCAGCTTGCAGACACTGTCATGAGACTTCTCATCCTCCATAGTTGTGTGAGCCAATTATCCTAATAAATCCTGTGTATGTTTATCTATATAATCTATCTATCTATCTATCTATCTATCTATCTATCTATCTATCTACTCATCCGTCTATTCTACTGGTTCTGTCTCTCTGAAGAACCCTGAAGAATACAGAATTTGGAACTAAGAAGTGAGGCTGTTACTATAACAAATACTGAACATGTGAAAGTGGCTTTGGAACTGGGTAATGGGTAGAAGCTGGAAGAATTTGGAGCAAGCTAGAAAAACTCCATATTACCATGGATGAAGCCTTAAGGACAATTCAGTGAGGGCTCAGAAGATGAGCTGTAGGAAGTACCTAAATCTTCTTAGGGATTACTTAAGTGGTTACAATTAGAATGTTGTTAGAAACACAAACAGTAAAGGCCATTGTGAAGAGGTCTTAGATAGAAATGAGGAATATCTGTGTGTGAGTGTGTGTGTGTGTGAGTGTGTGTGTGTGTGTGTGTGTATGTGTGTGTGTTATTAAGTGTATGCCCTTTAAGGTTTTTAATTGTGATTCTCCTTACATTTTACCCTTATTGGAATAGTTCTTGCATTTCTGCAAAGTCACAATAAGAAGATAACAGTAAATTTTAAAACAAAGGAAATAAGATAATCAAGTACTTCATGTACTTTCTTTTATTCTCTTAACTGGAACTTCAAGACCTGTGAAAAATTATATGAATGAAAATAGTGGCTTTGGGACTCAAGTTTGTCATAATTTGGGGGAAGTTTTGGTTTTTCTCCGTTGAAAGCTGTATTATTCAGAGTTAAAATATTATTACACATCAGCAATAAATTCAGGTAATACATGTCCACACATCTTGACCAGAAATTAGGAATATCTTATTGGAAACTGGAGTAATGGCCATCTATATTATAAATTGGCAAAGAACTTGGCTGAATTGTGTCTGTGTCTTAGGGCATTATGAAAGGTGGAATTGAGCAGTGAACTAGGATATTTAGTGGAAGAAATTTCTATGCAAAATATTGAAGGAGCTGCCTGGCTACTTTTAACTGCAAATATGGTAAGATGCAAGAGGAGAGAAATGCTTTAAAGATAAAATTTACATTTGAAAGGCAAGCAGAGCAGAGTTCTCAGCCTGGACTTGTAAAGAGTGAAGGCATCATTAGAACAAGGCCCAAACAACCCTCTGACAAAGGGATTAGCATGGCTAGAAGTAAGCCGGGTGCTATTCATCAATATAATAGGAGAAAGACCCCAAAGACATTTCAGAGATCTTCAACTCTGCTCCTCCCATGACTGGTCCAGAACAGGATCTTGAGGGCAGTGTTTCCAGAAAGGTGCCAGTGGGATATCAGCATTTGCTGCCCTTAAACGCCTCAAGTCTCTGCTTCTCTCATTCCAGCACAGCATCTCTTGGCCATCCCAGCTGTACCTCGATTGGGCCCAGCTGCAATTTGTGCTCCCACTCCAGAAGGTGTAAACAGTAGCCTTGGTGGTGTCCATGTGGTGCTAATTCTATAGCTGTTTTGTGCGTGTGTATGGTTTGTCCTAAGTAGCTAACATCTGTTATAAATATTCTCCTGAAGTAGCCCAAATACATTGATAGATATTATATATAAATGCAAAAATCTGAATTCTTTATAAGCACACTTCTTAAAACTAGCAAAATATCTGTTTTTTGATTGATAGTTTGCTTACCTATATTTTTCTCCTTAGAAATCACTTTCAGACAAGCAGCGTGCCAGGGGTCTTTATGGGAACAAAGTTTAACTCAAATTGTGCTGTGGCTGTGTTTCAGCCAGGCTGACTACAGAGCTAGAAAACTAAGATCTGGTGTTTGTGGAAGGCAAAGGCAGATATGCATCTTGCACAAAAGCCTGTCCCCTGAAATTAGAGATAGATGAGAGATATGGACTTATTTTTTAGGATATGTTCCTTCCTGGATGTCAGATGCCATTTGTCACACCACAGATTTTGCTGTCTATCAGGATCTAGGTAAAAAGGTATTTCAGAGCTTAAGGAGTTTCTCTCCATATAAGCATTTTATGCAAAGAAGCTGTCTCAATTTCTCTGAGAAGTTTAGAAAGTTGGAGAAAAGTACAACAGTGTGTGTACAATATTTGGTAGGTTAGTTTTGTAACTCAGCTACTTCCTAATGTTAGAATCTACATTAATTCATTTATTCTTTCAGGGTGATTTCAACAAAGCCATGTGTCCATGGTCTAAACGTGAAGCACATGGCTGTAAGCAGTTTTCACAGATGACAGATTTACAGCCAGTGAATAATTGAGGAACTGGGAGAATAAATGTATTAAAAGTTGCAGGTAAGAGCATAGTTTGACAATATGCTCTAAAAGGCTTAAAATAAACGGTATACCTAGTCATACAGGAAGTTCCGTGATAGGATATAACTTGAAGAAATAATTAGACAATTTTGCAAGGATTTATGAGCACAAATGTTCATTACAGAATTGTTTATGATGGAGAAAACCTTATAAATAATTTAACAGACCAGCAATGAGGGGTTGATTTGATAAATTATAATATAAACACATCTACATATGATGGAATACTACTCATACCCTAAAGGTAATCTTATAGAATACTATTTAATGGGTAGAAAATTTTCAAGATAAATTAATTAAAAATCAGATCATAAAAATATATGTAGCCTGCAATCCTCTTTTAAATGTATATATGTATATGTGTGTTTATGTTATCTGTATATATGCATATGTGTATGTATGTGTGTATATGTGGTGTATGTATATACATATACACATATACACACATACATACAGGAAAATACTGAACTCTGGCGATGTAACGAGTAGCTGTTTTGTGCTTTTTGTTTGGTATTTTCCACATTTTAGATGAATAATTTATTATTAAATGGCATATTACTTAAAAAACAAAACAGAAAACAGAATTCCTGGTGTCATACCACATATGGAGGAAGCCCAGGCCTTAGGTGACAATATTTTAAGTAGGACTGCTTTTACAGAGGTTTGATAAACATGATGGAAGGGATACACATTCATATGCACACACATAAGCGCACACACACACACACACACAGAGTAAAGTACTTTTTGACGCCACCTTCAACTTTCACTGTCTGTCTTAATTGCTTAAGTCTTTTCAAATTGGAGTGACTAATGGGGAGTGTTAGAGAGAATTCCCCTTCATCAGTCTCAGGTCTCCCTGATGGGCAGCTCTGCCTGAGTAGAATTTCCTAGACTCAGTCACTGACCTTGCCCCTGCCCCAGAGAGAAGGAGTGACTTGTTGGCTGGTAACACTGGCTCTGCTCCTCCTGAGCTTTTGTCTCTCCTTGTGGAGGTCGCTGTTCTCAGGGTATTCTCAGTTTCTCTCTGAGGTGATCTTCCTGCAGTAGTCTGGGAGAGGCCTGTGGCTGTTCAGCTGTTTTGAAAGTGGGTAGGGAAAATTCTCAAATGCATTATATGGTGATAAAAAGCCACAATTCTATTCATATCCTGAAATCCAGCTCTAATCAGTAATATATTTGATTTTTGAAATCTTCTCGTATTTACAGAAGTCCATTGTTTTTTTATATGCCACCACTGAACAATTGACATTTGAAATAAAAAAACACAATGGTGTTTATATTAGCATCAAAAATCCCCAAACAAACATAACCTAGGTATAAGTCTAACAAAATGCGTAGACGATCAATAGGAAGAAAACTAAAAACTTCTAATTAAAAAAAATCAAAGCTCTAAATGGAGAGAGATTCCATATATGTGGATAAGAAAACTCGATATTGTCAAAATGTCAGTTCTTTTCAACTTGATCTAAAGATTCGATGTAATCCCAATCAAAATCCTAGCAAGTTATCTTGTGGATATTGACAAACTGATGGTTTTAAAGTTTATATGGAGAGGCAAAAAACTCAGAATAGCCAATGCAATATTGAAGGAGAAGAACAAAGTCAGAGCATTGACACCACCTGACTTCAAGCCTTACCCTAAAGCTACAGTCATCAAGACAGTGTGGTATTGGTGAAAGAATGGACAAGTAGATCAATGGAACAAAAGAGAGTCCCAAAATAGATACACACAAATATAGTCACCTTATCTTTGATAAAGAAACAAGGGCAATACAGTGGAGAGAGGGTAATCTTCTCAACAAATAGTGCTGGAACAACTGGACATCTACATACAAAAAATTAATCTACACACAAGACTTATGCCCTCCATAAAAATTAATCAAACACAGATCATAGACCTAAATGTGCACTGCAAATCTATAAAACTAGAAGATAACATAAGAGAAAATCTGGGTGACCTTGGGTGTGACAATGACTAAAAACTTAACACTGAAAGCAGAATCCATGAAAGAAAAAACTGATAAGTGGGGCTCCATTAAAATGAAAAAGTTTCTGCCAGGCGTGGTGGCTAACGCCTGTAATCCCAGCACTTTGGGAGGCCAAGGCGGGCACATCACGAGGTCAGGAGATCAAGACCATCCTGGCCAAGATGGTGAAACTCCGTTTCTACTAAAAATACAAAAATTAGCTGGGCATGGTGGCACATGCCTGTAATTCCAGCTACTCAGGAGGCTGAGGCAGGAGAATTGCTTGAACCTGGGAGGCAGGGGTTGCAGTGAGCCAAGAATGTGCCACTGCACTCTAGCCTGGATGACAGAGTGAAACTCCATCTAAAAATGAAAAAAAAAAAAAGAAAACGTTTCTGCTCTGTGAAAGACACTGTTAAGAACATTAGAAGACAAGCCACAGACTGGGAAAGAGAAAATATCTGCAAAATGCATAATTTGATAAAGAGCTGGTATCCAAAATATACCAAGAACTCTCAAAACTCAGTAATTGACAAACAACCCAATTAAAATCTATACCTGCCTGTGTCTTACCTCCATATGACAACTGGTTATTAACTTGGAACAGTAAGAAATGCGTATTGTTTATTCAACCTTCCCTCTGGCAACAACAACAAAAAGATCCTTGATGGAATAACTTTATGAATGAGATGTATAAAGAAGTTCTCAGGCAATTCATGGGTAACCTACAGGAAGTT
Source organism: Saimiri boliviensis (assembly GCF_048565385.1). NCBI lineage: Eukaryota > Metazoa > Chordata > Mammalia > Primates > Cebidae > Saimiri > Saimiri boliviensis. The sequence goes on from NC_133462.1 coordinate 69,005,530, forward strand.
GAAGCTTACTGAGATGTTTATTAGAGAGAGGTGGGACAGATTAGCAGGAATGTACTAATTTGTTCCTCCGGGGTAGTTATACCTCAATAAGTGCAGTTGTTATTCTTGATATTCTGCTAATTATCATTTTAGGGACAGTGTCTGGCTCTGTCACCAGGCTGGAGTGCAATGGCATGATCATAGTTCACTACAGCCTCAAACTCCTGGGCTCAAGCAATCCTCCTGCCTCAGTCTCCCAAGTAGATGGGACTGCAGGTATAGACCAGGTCTTGCTGTGTTGCCCAGTCTGGTCTCAAATTTTTGGCCTCAAGTGATCCTTCTGCCTCAGACTCCCAAAGCATTGGGATGATAGGCACGAGCCACTGAACCCAGCCAAATTAATATTTTTTAAGAGGTTAAATGCTTGTTCTATACATCACACAGGAAGGAAATGAGGAGCCAATATTAAATGAGGCCTGTTTGCCATCAAAACCTAGATGTTCTGAGCTGCATAGGCTAGAGGGAAAATTTGAATTCTTATTGTAAGGTTGATGCCAAAAGCGCTAGTCAGGTGAATGACTAATTTGAAAAACTATACAGTCAGCACTGGAAAATATTTCTTTTAAATAAATTGGGCGTCTGTCAATTGGAATCAGGAGTTCCAATTGTTCAAAGCAAGCCAACAAAGTATTTCTAAATGAGTTCTGCTGATCGTATTTTTGAATATATAAGAATCATTTTCAATTAGTACACTAATGATTAGTATGTGGAAGGACACTGCTAAAATATTCAAAAATTTCTTCCCATTGATGAGAACATCAGTCCCATGAGAGTAAGTGTATCATGTTTGCTTGCAGAGTAAACTTTGCTTACAAGGCTGTGCAAAGTTAAATGTCTGACGTTACTATGTTTTTAATTTAATTGAAATCTATATTTTAAGGCAATTCGTATAAATATAAACACAGGACGTGAGCTAAATAATTGCAGAAGTTTTGTGAAAAACGTCTGATCCCTGGTTGACAAAGTATCCCTCATTGTCTATTACTCACTCTTCTGCCCAAGTGCTAGAACTTCAGCTGAGCACAGAATGCTTTAATTTGGAGATGAAGAAGGGTTTTTTTTTTTTTCTAAGTAGAAAGCATACCACTGAGAATATGAATCACTAAGGGTGACACTAAATCTTGCAAAGAGATAATATATGTCCCTGTGGTGGCTCAAGAGACTAACAATAAATGTTAAATATTAATAAGATTGTGGAAATCCTCATGGATACTGTCATAAAGTAGCACTAGGAAAGGTAAAAAGGCAGAGAAAATTAAAAGCATGCATCTATGCAGTGGTCTTTATCATCGTGCAGTGTATGTTTTATATTTGGGGAAAAAGTAAATAAAGAGAAGCAAGCATAGAACCCACAGGGAAAAGCCAGATTTGGGGCGATATAAAAATTTAAAAATAGATCATATTCTTCAGTGACAGGGAGGCAGGGGATGCTCCTCTTGTGCAATGACATGCAAAGGAATTAGTCCACATTTTGAGGAAGAATCCCCTTATGAAGCTTGAGAGTGAATCCACTTGCTCTCGAGTTCATGGTTGTTTTTAGCTTTTGCACTTGCTTTGGTCTCCAGGGATGACAGAAACAGTAGTGCTGACAAAGGACAGTAGTGTCACGCCATCACTCAGAGAGCAACGGCTGGCTGGGCTGGGCCTGGATTCGCCCTACCTGGTGGCTCCTCTTCAAAGCCTGAAGCCTTCCAAGTCTCTGAGTACATCAGCAGACCAATTATGAGAAAGAGACTTTCCGTCGATAACACTGGCTCACCCTGCACTTATTTCTGAAATGAGCCCTACTTTTAGACTCTCCAGAGTGTGCAAAGAGATAATATATGTCCTTCCACCCTGACGATATCAAGCCTGATGGACGGGGGCACGTGGGACGGGCCGGAGTGGTCTCTGACTGAGAAGAAATAATGCATTTTCTCACACATAAAATAAAAACAGAAAAAAGGCAAGAAACCACTATATTTATATGCTCTTGAGGTTCAGACCCATGTCTACTTTGGATTGCTACATTAAAAAAAAAAAAAAAAAAAAAAAAAAAAAAAAAAACTGGGTCTACTGGTGGTAGTGAGCAGAATAGCAAAGAAAAGCATTTGAGAAAAATAGCCAAACACAGTTGAAGGCTAAGTAGAGTGTGTGACTGCCCACGGGGAGCACATGGAGACTTTCAGGGAGGCACATACTATCTCCATCAGGTGCAGGGGGAGCTGGATGCCCCAAACCAAAGAGGATATGAGTCCGGGTGTGTTTTGGGAGGAAGGAAGGATGAGAGCCACATGGCGGGAGAGAAGGACCTTGAAAAGGACTTGGTGTGTGAGCAGAGTACCTCTGAAGGGCCACGTGGCCTTCACATGCCAACTTTACAAAAGAACCTGGACTAACTCTGAAAGATGAAAGTGAAAAGCTAGAAAATCGGAAGAGTCTGATAAGATTCTCACTTGGACTCGTTTCATCCTGGAAAACAAAGAAAGATGGGGAATTAGTAATTATTTGCAAATTCATTAAATATTATTTTGAGAACAAGAGGTAATCTGAGGGTTGTTTTTCTGCTCTTTCTTTTGTCTATTTTCCATTTTTAATTGCAGAAATAGGTCACAATCACTTCTCCAGGAGGGAATCTTTTTGGGACAAAATGACAAGATCTTTTATCTCCTTATTGTTTGTGAGTCAGAGCAATAATTCCCCTTTTTGCTGGGGGTCAAAAGATGACATATCTGATCACCATTCACCAGATACATATTTGAGAACAAAGAGGAGGGACTTCAGTGACAGAATAGAGCTTAGTGTGTGAGAATGTGTTCGGTTGCAAGTAAGAAACTCTGACTTACCGTAGCATACTTTTCTGATGTAAGAATTAGGTGGTTTCTGGTATTGGTTCAGCAGTTCCGTCATATTGAGGCATGTATCTCTCCTATTCCCTTGACTTTTTCTCATTGTTTCAAGACATCTTATTTAGACCCAGCCATATGTCAACATCTAAGGCAAGATAAAGGGAACTAGGAAAAGGAATGGATGTCAGCCACATCTGTCTCTCTTTATAGGGAAAACAAAGTATTTCCCCAAGTTTTTCCCCAGAAGAGTTCTGACTGCCTCACACTGCCTCACACCCCTTCTGCAAGGAAGGCTTGGAAGCCCAGCATCAGGATTGCCAGGATTGGCGGTGTTCCATCACCTGAACTCTGCTGCCCTGAGCAAAACTGGATCACGTTATCAAGGACAAAGGATGGAGGCATTCTGGGAAGGCAAATAACGGTGTCTATCCAACACAGTAACTTGGAAAAAGTAAGGAGTTTATTTCAGACAGAACTGAGTTCCATGTTCGAACTCTATTATTGATAAAAATTAATTATAGAGAAGTAAGAAAACTTGGGACCAGCCATCTGGAAACCTGAGTCCTTCGTCTCTCTTGTGTCTCCAAGAATGAACTCAATTGACTAGAAGACTCTGAGAGTTTCTTCCAAATTCTAGGCTCTGTCTGATGGGTCATGACTAGGGTTTGGAAGATGCATGGTTCTTGCCCTCACTATCAAGGGGCAGTAGGTGCTGCAGGGTCTCTGCCCCTCCCCAAGTCATCTTACCACCTTGGAAGGTGTTGTGTGAGGCACAGGGGAGAGGCATTTTTGAGCACTTTGAGGTCAGAGAGACTTGGGTTTGAGTTTTTGCTCTGCCATTTACGAATCTGATCATGCACAATTTACTCATATTACCTCTCTGTGCCTTAGTTTCTGTGTGGGAATATGATTTATATGTCTATTGCAGGGTAGTTATGAAGAATAAAGAAAATGTTTGGATGGCACCTAGTGCAATTTTTGGCACAAGAGAAATAGCATTCAATACATACCAACTACTTTCATTATGACTTATTACGGGTGGTCATTGTGATGACTCTAGTGTTCCTAGACCTAAGCACAATGATGACACAGGAATTTGTCTCCAGCTTCCCAAGCATTTTTCTCCTTCTCCCAAGCATTACAACCTCCCCCTTAAGTACATGTGGGTCTATTTCCCTTTCACCATCTCACTTCCACCTATCTTTTCCTGACACCCACATGTAGTCCAGAACTATTTATTACTCTCTTCTCTTGATATTGTCCTGGTCCCCTCAAGAACAATGAAATGTTCCATTCACATTTCTTGTCTGTATAAGTTTGCTTCCTGTACGTCACACTTTTCTACGTTCATAAACCACCACTACTGGGCTGAAAATGAGCTGCTGCAGCCTTTACGTATTTATACCAAGGCCACTGGGGACATGGCCTTCATTCATTTCACTCAAATAAAGTTTTCCCTTCATTTCTAATGGAAACCAGTGTTTAAGTTAAAAAAAAAAAACAAAAAAAAAAACAGAGCCAGCCATGGTGGCTCACACCTGTAATCCCAGCACAGCACTTTGGGAGACTGAGGTGGGTGAATCACTTGAGTTTAGGAGTTCAAGACTAGCCTGGCCAACATGGTGAAACCCCTTTTCTACTCAAAACACAAAAATGAGCTGGGCATGATGATGCACATCTGAAATCCCAGCTACTCGGGAGGCTGAGCATGAGAATCACTCGAACTCAGGAGGCAGAGGTTGCTGTGAACCTAGATTGTGCCACTGTACTCCAGCCTGGGGAACGAAACTCCATTTAAAAATTAAAAAAAAAAAAAAAAAAAAGTCAAACCCCAAAAAGTCAATCACAGACTAATTTCTAAAACCAACAATCACAACACCATAAAGTCAGTGCATTCACTCCTCAGATACACAGCAGGCATGGTAAAAATGCATTGCAAAGAACAGCTCTCACCAGCTGATCCAACTTTGCAAATTAGTCCAGCCACCCTCACTTCTAGCCAGTAAGCCTTAGCCCAGGAGGCGCTGAAATCAGAAAACCCTGAGTCAGTGAGCACACAAGTGTGAGAAGAGAGCTTCATAAGGACTCTCTTGCCAGCTAAGATGAGAGGCTGACATTTTTTCAAAGGCAGAGAGGGGAAAAGGTGAGAAGCCAGCCTACCAAGAAGTTATCTCCAGAGTTGAACCTATGATTTCAACTTAGATATGCAACGTAGTTGCCAAGAGAGCTGTGTCTGAGATATCTTAGGAAGAAACAACATCCTGGATTGATGGGCTAGACATGAGGGAGTTTGCGGATCTAAAAGCAGTCCATCCAGCCTGTCTGCCCCAGACTTCAGTAAAAGTCTGTCTTTAACTGTGCCACTCAGACAGGAGTTAAAAGAAGCCCACGCTAGAAAAACAGTTTCCATTTGGAATATAAAAGTTGCTGAATTCTTACTCAGCACTTCAGCCCTTGTCTGATCCTAACTTTGTACCCAGTTTTAATTATTTCTATACCCTGCATTATTTGTAAATTGCTTTGAAGACAAAATCAAGACTTACCCATTTATTAAATTCCCCACTGTGGCTAACACAGAACTTTGCACATAGTACCATCCCCATTAAATGTTTCTTAAGCTGATCTGTAAAATAAGCCATGCTTAGGGATTTAGGAAACTAGGGGTCATGATTTTATTAGGTGTGATGGGATTGTTCCATATTCCATACATGCAAAGTCATCTAGTGTTGTGGGGCAAGGCAGGACATTTTGAGTCATGCTGACCTGGGTTTAAGTCCCTGCCCAGCCATTTTTTTGCCATATGACCTTGGCAAGTTGCTTTTTCCGTGCATGTTTATATCTGGGCTCATCTCTGAGCTGCTTGTTTCCAAGCCTCAGTTTCCTCATCTGCTAAATTGGGATTCTGGTAGTACCTGCTGCATAGAACAATCACAGTATCTACTTCAAAGAATCTACTTCTTAATAAGAGTAATCCCTCATAATCTTTGCGGGGGTGAAATGGGAATGATGGTTATACAGGTCTTAGCACAGTCGCCAGCATATAACTGTGCCTCATTAGACGAGAGCCATTAATAATAATAACATTACCATTTTCAATTACTACTTCAACTTTGAATTTATTTTGAGTGACAGTTTTCACTCCATATTGACAAATTAGTGACAAATTCCAAATAAATGTGCCAGAGCTTTCCTTCAACACTGGTGCCATTGTTCCTGCCATGTTAAGGTGGAATTGTGTTTTGATCATTTGATCAAGGTCCCTCTGCTTTCTTAATTGAAAATACTAAGATAATCCATTGAACACATGCATTATATGCGGAGTTACGGAGTTGCTTGTGAAATAACAAAAACCAATGTTTATTGATCATCTACCATATGCCTTGCCTTGCGCTGAGGGCTTGATATCCAATACTCAGAGCAGCCAGGACTTTAACTCTGTTTTACAGATGAAGGAATGAAAGCTCAAACAGGTTAAGTGCCTTGCTCTGGTCAGAAAGTAACAAAGGTCTGATTTTCACTGGGCTCCAATTTCAAACTGTGTGCCCTTGCCAGGACTCCTAACATCTAGAATAGTCGCCTTCAGGATCTTCTTTGACAGTGTTCAATGACTCATCAACACCTCCCATTCTCCCATTCTCCCAGGTGCCTGTGCCTGGGTGTGGCCCATGCTGGTACTCAGACAAACGTCATTCAGAATGTGATTGGTTGAAAAAGCACAGTTTTGTTACGCATACATAAAGCCACCAACAAGTTCAAACTACTTAAGAAAACTCAATGATTTTCAGAAGCTTCTACTTTGAATCATTTACCATTAATGATATGGTTTGGATTTGTGTTCCTCTCCAAATCTCATGTCAAATTGTAATCTCCAGTATTGGAGGAGGGGCCTGGTGGGACATGATTGAATCATGGGGGTGGACTTACCCCTTGTGTTCTCATGCAGTGAACATGAGAACTGAAGTTTCCCAATGGTGATGCACTCCCCAACCCCATTTCAGCAGCTGAGGTGACTCTCTGCAACCTGTCCCCCAGGACTCCACTACTGTGCTTTTTCAACCAATCACATTCTGAATGATGTTTGTCTGAGTACCAGGATGGGCCACACCCAGGCACAGGCACCTGGGAGAATGGGTGAATGGGAGGTGTTGACGAGTCATTGAACACTGTCAAACACCTCCTTGGACCTTCTTTGGTGCTGTCTGAGAGCTCAAGACAACTGGCTGATTATGAAGAAGCCACAGAGAAAAATAGAGCACCATGCACAGGTTGGTGAGGAAAAACATGCATAATTCTACAGCAGTGTCAGATCTGATCTGAACCATGGTGCCAAGAGATGTCTGTGCTGACACAAAATGTTTGCAACTCAGGCTGCAGGCAGACCTCAGTGAGAGGATCAGGGCTCCACAGAGCAGCAGATGACCGTCCTCAAAGTATTTCATCCTGGCCAATGGACTTCGGCAATGGGAGAGCTCTCACAGGGAGAGCTGGGTTTCACTGTGAACAATTGTTTAAATCCAGGCTTAAAGAAGCAAAATGCTTCGTCCTCAGTCCTGTGGCATTTTGATGAGGCTACTACGGGGTAAAAAAGAGAAGAGAGGAAATTGCATTTGAGAGTTCACCTCCTGTACATTCATGATTGAGAATTCCCAAAGTTATGTCATTTACTGGGTTTGGAAAATAGAATCATGCCAGCCAGGCTTTATGCTGTGCATTTTCCCTTGAAGTTCTCTAGAAAGATTGTCAAATTCATTTCATTGTGACCCTAAAACTATCCACATATGCCATCTGGTTAAAAATTCACATTTAAAAGACACAGCCTGTTTATATGATCCATTTAAGGTCACCTAGCAAGTGAGTACCAGAGCCAGGAATAGAACCCAGATATTCCAATTCTTCGAACTGTTATAATGGGCCAATCTACATTTCTTGTTTTATTTTTGCATTCTCAGGAACTAGCAGACTTCTCTCTTGGGGGAAAATGTAATTGGTCAATTCATAAAATGGAAAATTCACAGCAGAAAAAAAAAAAAAAAAAAAAAAAAAGACGTTTCTATAGGATGAGAACAAAAAGGAAAGCTCCCGAACTTCATCTTAAGTCCATATTCCCAGGCAGACAGTAACATTCACTCTTTCAGGCCTGGCTCAGTGCCAAGGACCACAAGTACTAGGTCTCTTTCTGAGTGTTTTCAGGACAAAGAGCTTAGAAATGAAAGAGGGTGAGGGTATCTTGTTCTTAGAGTAAGGAAGGGAGAACCCAAGAAGGATGATGCATCCCAGATAGGAAACACAGTTCCAGTAAGTTACTTGAATACCTTTAACGTGGTTCACTATCTATCCCAGATAGTTCTCTGTCTTCAGGGAACCTTCAGCTCCTCCCAAACTGGGAGTAGCTATGCTTTTCCAAAGGCTCTTAATGTAGGAGCTCTGTGACCAAAGGCCTTCGACACATTGTTTTACTGGGTAGTGAGAGAGACATCAAGTGGTTGTAGGGGTGAATGAAACAGCCAGGTTCACTTGATGCTGTGGTGGAAGATTATCATTCCATGAAACTTGCTTCGGGTTTAAGGAGTTGTATTTAGGGTTTGGGTGTTTGGTTCTGTTCCCAGCCCCTGTGCTCTCACCTACATACTTTATGATCTCTTTGCACAGGAATTTTAGTTATCTTTGCATAAGACAGGTCATATTCTAAGCTTGGGTATTCTGGTGTCTTTGTGGAAACTGGGGAAGGGGGTGTGTTTAAAGGATTCATAGCATGTAATGTTGAGTTTGACAGATATTTCGGGAGCACCTACTATGTACCGGGTACTACTTTATGTATTGAGGATTTGAAGATAGCTCTTACACTCTAGATGTTCACGGTGTAATTTAAGTGAGAAAGAGAACAGATACAGCTTATTCCATACCTGAGTTCAGTCTTGCTGGGATAACAGCGTAACAAAAGCGTGGAAATGAATAACAGCATCAAAGGTGTAGATAAAGATTCCAGGACCAGGGGAACAGCAGACTGAGATTTGGTTGAGTTGCCGCATTGTTCTAAGTTTTCTTTTCTGCAGGAGAACAGGGTAGATTCCAATCTTGACTTTCTCTGAGCACATTTCCTGTGGAAAGAGTAAATGTGGAGGGAAATTTACCTGAGAGGATCTCCCAGGTCTAAATGCCTCCAATGACGTTTGATTTTGTTTTTTAAGAGCAATGTCATAGCTTCATTTAAAGATCCCAATATTACAATATACCAAAGAATTTAGTCCTTTGAATCTATTCAAACTTGTAATGAAATATTTTTTAATTGTGGTAAAATATGTATTTTAGCATTTTTAAAAATTATGGTAAAATATGCATTTTAGCCATTTTTAATTGTACAGTTAGTGCCATTAAGTATATTTACATCATGCAATAATCACCACCACTCATCCCCAGAACGTTTTCATCACCTGCAACTGAAATTCTGACCCCAGCCAACGATAACTCCCCCGTTCCTCCAGCCCCTGGTAACCTGCCCTTGCTTTTCTTCATTAAACTGGCTTTTCTTTAAGAAGTCCCAGGCTGCTTTGCCACAGCATGACATAGGTAGAATTCTACTAGACAACAGAGCAATCAAAAAGAGGCGCTCCAGACAGAGGAAAGCATTCAGCCTTTTTATTCTAGCCACACTGCTCCTTAACTGTGCATTTGGAGGCCTCATTTAGAGTTTCTGCTTCCAACCTAGGGCATAGAACCTACCGGGGGGCTGGAGCGCCCCCTAGAGTTTAGTGTCTCCATTGCAACAATTTGGGCCCAAAATACCAAATACCAAGCAAAAAGCTTGAACGGTGGTGGAGACGGAGGGGAAAGGAGAGACAGAATTTGGGAGCCACTAAGGAGCTGCTAAGTACAAGCTGTCCATGCTTCTGCAATAACACTTCCTCCCTTCCTCTCCCCTCACACACTGGATTGCGTTTCATAATCCTGCCAACACTTAAATCCCTATTGCTTCCTAGGCTGTCCAGAGTAATTGATAATGCTGATGCTTTAGTAAGCAAGGCTGTTCTTCAAGTCAGTTTGGAACCAATGTTTCAGCAAGGGGCCACTGTGTTCCCAGGGATGGCAGAAATCAAATGAAATATAACATTCAGGCCCTGACCACCTCTGGTCCCAAAGGCTTGCTTGGAACTTCTCACAGGATGGAAGCCTTCCTGTTTCTGCATTAATCTTTGTTTGCTGGCCAAGTTCCAACTCAGGTAATTACATTCTCCCTTACCCAAATCCTCCCTTGGCAGATTTAGTCCTTTCGTATGTTTTCTTGCAGTCTTTAGTTTTTGTGGCATATTGCTCTTGACACAGCGTTTTTCTGAAGAGATTCTACCTTTCAATGAGAGGGCAGAGATGGGTGGGCCCACTGGCATTGTATTTTATCTGCAAAGAATTATACAACAAAGTAAAGGTGGGAAAGCAGCAATGACCAGAGAGCCCTAAAGAATGAAAGAGCACGTGAGACCCCTCCCCGCCCCGCCATCCATTCTCCTCCCTTAGGTAGGTGCATCATTAAACCACCGATGTTATTTATTTACTTCTTGTTATAAAGGCTCCATAACTCTCTAGAGTTAGCCGGTTTTATCACTCTTCTGGCAGGTGATTCTAACTTATTTTCAAATGAAACTTCTACTGCTTGGGTGTTGCCAATCTATCCTATATTTCTTGTGTTAGATTGGCAAATGGTTTATTGTTCACTTCCCCAGGGCTAATATCTAGGTTTAGTTTTTGGATAAAGTGATCATAGAGATTTTTTAGGTTGTATTGGATTCAAAAATCACTAAAATATGCCAGAAATTTCTTAGTAATTATATTGTAACTACTACCTGTCCCTCAAGATGTCATTAAGTCTGTGAAGTACTTCAACTCATGAAGCATTTATCGAATACCTGTGTCACCTTCCACCTCGATGACCTTGGAGAACTTAGCTAACAATTTTGTGCTTCAGTTTTCTCAGTTTGTAGATTGATAACTACTTCATAAGATTATTGTGTTGATTAAATGAGAATGCACAGAAATCCACTATTAGTATTATATTAAGCAAATATTTGGGAATTGATCTAGAAGATAATGAAATGATCAAGAAATCTTTTCAAGAAGATGAGGATACCAAGATGACTAAGCAGTGATCCCTGCCCTTCCATGCTTATGGACTAATGAAAGTGTCATAAATTCTTCTTCATTGCTGTCATCCCAAAACCTAAATTCATGTCTGGCATTCCAGTGGGTGGCCAATAAATATGTGTTGATAGAATAAATATATGAAGGATGTAAATATGAGCATACAGAAGGAAAATTTCCAATGAAGGACACTGAGGACAGCTTCATAAAGAAGTTTGCATTTGATCTGAATCTTGAAAACTGGACGATGTGGATAGATAGTGAAGGATGTTAAAGGTATTCAAGTAACTTACTGGAACTGTGTTTCCTAATCCTCTCTCAGTCATGGCACATAAAGAAAATGATAATATTTACATAGGACACTGAGCAAAGGCAATCAGCTACAGGTTCCCACCAAAGCTGAATAAACTTGGCTGCTCTGAAGGCTGAAGAAATCTGTATTTGGGGCCTATACATAATTCATTTGCATCTTACCATTTGGGAACCTCTATATTGGAATATAATTCCCTAGAAAACAAGGACCTTGCACATCTTGGTCAACTTTGTATCCCCTATGCTTAAGATAGTCCCTGGCACGTGTTAGCTGAATGGCAGCAGAGAGGAAAGCATAAGAAAACACTTAGAGTTGGACTGTAAAAGGCAAGGGTGGGGCCATTGAAGTACAGGATGCACAAGAAAATGTAGAATCTGGAAAGGCAGGCTGGAGGCAGAGCTGGGAAGCTTTTGAATGCTGTACCTGATTGACCACGATTCAGTAAGGCATGGCCTCCGTCAAAGACTTTTGATGGAACAGGGTGCTTTTAATGGGAAAGATGATTTTGGGGGACAATATGGTGGAGAGAAAAACACTGGGAAAAAAAGTCAAAAAGGTAGATATTTCATTGTCTGGATGGCAATGAGGGCCTAATATAGAGCAGAAGGAATGTGAAGAAAGATGGATTTGACACTTGAGCTCAGAAATATTCAGTAGAACATCACTGGATTGAATGGGAAAAGGTAAGGCAGGAGTCATATTGCCACTAATTGGTTATTTCATCTTTGGAAATATGCTTAACCTCTCTGCCTGTTTCCTCATCTACATAAAGAGAGACCTGAACTATCCTCTTCAGTCACACTAATTTCTAATATTTTAGAATTCCGTAAAACTTTTCAAACTCCTAATCAACTAACAAGGCTTCCCTTCCTCAGCCCCGTTCCTCCTCCACCTCAGCTTGTGGTAACATTTCATCTTCTTGATTTGGACTCTCTTCATCCTTTAAAAAAATGTCAGGTTAACATGTTATTCAGTATAGCATACGAATCTTTAGGGTACAGGGTAGGGTAGTCTTGCCCTACTGCATCTCACTCAATATTCTCTTAATCATTTGGTCTGCTAGGGAGAAAGCTGAAATAGACCATTTTCTTATGAGTAAGAAGTGTATCTTATTCCCCATTGTCAATCCAAGGCTGGTATATAATAATGGCTGAAAAACAGGAAGGATGAATGAATGAATGAGTCAGTGAGGTGGCGAGCAGGGAGACATCCCATGGCCCACATCTTACTGGCCTCTGGGAAGTCAGAGTCAGATGCATTTCACACTGGAGACTGGTAATGTCATCTTTTGCTTTTATCTTTCCTCAAGAGCTCTCAAGAACCTAAATGATTTTCTTAACCTTTGTTCTCCTATATCTGTTGCTGTCATTTGCCACTCAGCCCTTCCCACTCACATGTGGTTACTTCCCTGTGCTCACTTGAAGGCTGGGGAATGGATTGCACCATCCTTTTCTCTTAGGACTAGAGTACCTATAGTTACACGTACAGAAATTCCATCACCAGGACCAACTCAGATTTTCCAGGATAGAGACCTAGAATGAGTTAACAAGCACCAACACATTCTCTAAGCTTAAAAGAATATTATTGTGTAGCAATTGTTAAAGAACTTATTAATTAAGGATATAAAATAGAGAGAAATCTCTCAGGAGGCAAAAAGCCATTACAAAGACATTGTGGAACCAATCTAGCAGTTAATGGAATACTCAGAGGTCCTTAAAAATAAATAAATAAATAAAGTTGAGGTCACTTTAAAAAAATAGGTTATCGCCAAATTAGTGTTATTAAAGATTGAAGGAAAACTTACCAAAAGACAGGTAAATTCTAAAGACAAAATAAAAAACCTCACGAGCATTTATTTTAATAAATCCAACCTTTCTATTGCCACATCTCTAGATCCTAAACACATACCCACATCATCACAAAGCATAAAAGTAAATTGAGATGGAAAACGAAGTCAAACTAGTGTTGCAAATGAGAATTAATAGTACATTTGCTTTTGCTCTGAGACAGGGGCATCAGGAGCAAAACAAATAACTCATTTCAAATGCCTGTGAGTTGTTTAAGAAATAACTATCAATTTAACAAGAAATGCCAAACACTCTGTCTGTTTCCCTCCTTAAAGTGTAAGTTCTGCCCCCTACAGATTAGCTCATCATATTAGAACAGCATTGTGTGTTTGAGAGGGATTTGGTGAGATAAGCCAGCGTGAGGATTAGCCAGGAACGGGTTCCTCTGGGGTAGTGATGGAGATCTTACATACCTGTTCTATTAAAATGTCTATCTGCAGAATGACTTGATAGCTCCAGCCCTGTGATCAGACACCCCCAAGCAATCTGCTTGACCATACAGTATCACAGAGCATATGATCACAGGACCCTAATAACTCAGCGTGTCGGACTTCACTGAGCCTTTCATCTCTAAAACCAGGAAAAACCAGACTGGAGAACTATCTCCATGGGAGGAACTGCATATATGTTAAGAGCATGGGAATGAGAAAAATCAAAGACATTAGCTTCTTTAGTTCTTTGGAATTCAAATCTACACCCTGGCAGCCTTCGGCACAATAGCATCCTGAGGGCACCCCCCGCCCTAAAGCTAAGCAGGGTCAAATCTAACCTAGTCCAGTCTTCTGTATGTAAATGGTACATTCAGAAGTCAAACTTGATAATTGTTTATTCTACATTTGGGGGGAAAAAAAGATGTACTTAATCAATATAAGATGGTTAAGTATAAAGAGCACTGGACATGGAATTCAAAGACCTGGTCCTGAGTAGTATCAGCAGCTCCATATTTCTATTATCATCAGCTGTTACACTTTCTGAGCCTCCTCCTCTTTCATCTGTAAAAGGGAGTAAATTTATATTTGTTCTGCCTGCCTCACAGAGTATATATACACATCCGAAAGATCTATAAGATAAAGAATGCCAAAGCACTATACATTCTGTAAGGTGTGGAAGATGATGATGATAAGAATTCTTAGCACAAGGCAATTACCTTAGTATGTCTTCAAGAAAAATAACTAGGCTTTGTGATAAAAGGTGGTTGAAATGGAAAGATAGTTCTTTGAGAAGGAAGTTTCATGAGAATGTAAATATTTTTGATAGTAATGATTCAACAGTGCTATTAAAAACTCATAAACAGACTATATGTATTTGCCTTTGATTTTTAGACAAAATCCAAACCACAATGATATAGTCTCATAATGCAATTAAGGATGTATTGCCAACAAATAGCTGTTCACTGCAATGTCAAAGTTTCCTAGGCATGTCCCAACACTTCAGCTTGCTCTTTTTCCATACCTGCTTCATCTGCACAGGGGTCTCTGTCACTATTGCCTATCCTGGAATTCAACATTCTTTTTCAACATTCTTGTTCAATATGTTTAATTTTCGAGTATCATTCTTGATGAGAAAGAAAAAGCCAAATGGGAGTTGAATAATTTGGCTTTCTTGCTATAACCTGCACACTAAATATTACCCCAAACCCCCAAATATGTACATACCCCTTTCATCTTTGTCCTCTGTCTCCAAATACAGTTAGATTTTTTCTTTTCTGTTTTTTTTTTTTTTTCCAGTTTCACAAACAGCCCACAGTTGGCCTCTCTAGGCCTAACTTTCTTCAGCTGCAGTTTTATATTTGAGTTCTTCAGACAGTTCTTTTGTAGACAGTTTCATTGGTCTGTAGATTAACCTATCAACTCTTTTTTTTTTTCTGGTCATTGAGTGCTTGTGATTATTAAGCTAGAATTTTATTGCTTAGTGTTTTTCAACTGTCTTGAGTATCTTTTAGGATTTCTTTTAAAGACTTTGTTTATAGTATTATTCAGCACTTAAGAACTTGGTTTATGGAGAATCCCTGTCTATGCTTGAGGTTCTCTTCTTTCATATTACAAAATTTTATGGCAACACCTTGAATTTTCCCTACCATAATACTCTATTTTCACTGCTTTCAGACTTTCTCTTCCCTCTGCCTGGAACATTATTTAATGTCTATTCTTTAGATGACAGACTCCTTCTCATTTTTAGGTTTCAGTTTAATTCTCATCTCGTCAAAGTGGCCCTCCATGATTACAATAAAGAAGCCCTTAACACACACACATACAGACAGTCTCTTCACTCTATGTATTGCATTCATGATATATGACACGACTAGTGACTGTCATGTTGACTGATCTGCTTCCCTTAAGTTATCACACCCCCATCCCACTCACCAGCTATGACTGGGACCTTGTCCACCATAGTCACTGATGTTTCTGAGTCCCTGGCACAGGGTCTGTCACACTATACATATATGTTGCAGGAATAAATAGTCTGTTTCTACATTATTCTGTAAGCAGACAGGTTCTAAATGTTTTAACTGAGGAAAAATGTATTTAAGGTAAAACCAATTTTTAGAGTCCAAATGGAACTAAGAGATTATCCTAGAATTTCCATTGTACAGGTTCAAGGAAATGAAAAAAATTGTACAAGATTTTATCTTTTTTTTTTTTTAGAGACACCATCTTGCTCTGTCACCCAGGCTGGAATGCAGTGACACAATCATAGCACACTAACTTTAATCTCCTGGGCTCAAGCAATCCTCCAGCCTAAGCCTCCTGAGGAGGTGGGACGACAGGTGTGTGCCACCATGCCCTGCTTATTTTTGAATTTTTGTTTTTATAGAGATGGGGTCTTGCTGTGTTACCCAGACTAGTCTTAAACTCCTGGCCTCAAGTAATCCTCCCACCTCAGCGTCCCAAGGCACATAGATTACAGGTGTGAGCCACTATTCCTAACTGATTTTACTTTTCAGTGAGTTATGGAGCCTGGAGTAAAATCTATGTCTTTTGACTTCCAGAAAAATAAGTATTAATTAAAGGTCCTTTTCCCAGTGGCACCAGTCAACTTGGCTGTTCAACTTCGCCCTAACTGCCCACCTTAAACTCTACTCCAGCCAACCAAACCATCAACACACAGCTTGTTTCTTAACAGGAGCAATTCTCTACTTCACTAAGCAGAGACTTTCCCAATCCATCCCTGCTTATAGAAGTCCTGCTCAGAAGATCTTACCTTTTTGAAGATTTTCTTGAGTAACCTCAATCAACTCTAGTTTTATCAGATGCTCTGTAAATTGTTTAGTTCTTTTTGTTCCTGCTTTTCTGCCTAATGACAAATCTGGGACTATACTGTCATTCATATTTCCTCACTTTGGTATATTAAAAAAAGCGGGACAATCTTTTTTTTTTTTTTTTTTTTTTGAAACAGAATCTCACTCTGTTGCCCAGGCTGGAGTGCAGTGGTGCAATCTCAGCTCACTGCAACCTCCGCCTCCCAAGTTCAAGTGATTCTCATGCCTTGGCCTCCCAAGTAGCTGGGATTAAAGGCGTGCACCACCACATCCAGCTAAGTTTTCCTATTTTTAGTAGAGATGAGGTTTCACTGAGTTGGCCAGGCTATTCTCAAACTCCTGGCCTCAAGTGATCCACCCATCTCAGTCTCCCAAAGTGCTAGGATTACAGGACAAAGGCAATCACAATCACAGGCAGATCTTAGAAGCAAAAAATAATGATGATTCTTTCTTTCCTCTATTTTCATTTCTCTCTACAGAGATAGGGTTTCTTTGCTTTATCAATTCCTTTCCTCCCAAACCCCAAACTAAGTATTAACCCTGTTAAAATGAGCCAGTTTCTTTTCTTTGCAAAAGAAAAGATGCTTTCACTGATTGCCAGCCAACTGCTAGCAACTGTGTGAGTGGGGCCATTGTAGACCATCCAGGCTTCAACCTATCTGCCCTCTAACTGCAGACATGTGAGTGAGCCTGAGAAAAATCCATCAAAAGAATTTTCTTAATGAACCCAGTCTGAAATTGACAACCAACAATGTGACCTAACAATGACTGTTGTTTTAAATCACTAAGCTTTGGGATGGTTTGTTACTCAGCAAAGGCTAACTGATACACTCGCTATGCATCTTACATTGATTTCCAGTCGTCTTTATTTGCTACAACTCAGGTGCACTTCCCTAGGAGATGATCCACTTATCCCCATTTCACAGAGGGGAAAAATCAATGTCAAGAGGCTTTTCTAGTATTGATGGTCTGACATGTTTAATTCTTCAGATCCCATGCATTAGAGATAAGTCCTCATTAGACACTTTTTTTAAGGGAACAGCTACTGAAAATGTTTAGAAAGGCATTAAGAAGTTAAGGACATGCAGACAGTTTCTAAAAGCTGGACTCAAAAACAATAAGCATGAGCTTAAGTAGGGATTATACAATTAATAATACTGGAATATGATGTTGTTCATTTACTCCTTGTTCTCTAACCAGCAGTGATCAATAGTGCACAAAATACTCAGGCTGTTCCAACACTGCAGTCACCAGAACCTATATAAAAATAATGACAATAATTACTGATAATATATATTAATTATCTTCTAAGTTATTTTTACATGCATTATTTCTAATGCCACAATAACCACATTAGGAAGTATAACTTCCCTTTTACAGAAGAGAAAACTAAGGCCTGTAAAAATTAAGAAAGTAACCCCAAACCACACAGCTAGTAAGGACAAGAGCTGAAATTCAAACCCAGGTTAGCCTGCGTAGTCTCTCCTGTACCATCTGCCTCCTTTGCATTGACTGCGCTACAATTCCTGTTTCCTCTCATATATTAAGGATGCAGGTCATGAGCCCCACATTTAAGGATACCTACAGGGACTGCTCCTCAACAAGAAAGCAAAATCTCTCTCACCTAGCAAAATGTAAGTGGTTTCACTTTCACATACCTTAAGATTGTATCCTTGGTATACCCCTAGAAAAGCCTCCTATTTGTCCACAGCATTTACTTTTCAATCCAGATTTAAAGGTGGCAAAGGGGACTACGCTATCTCATTAACTAGATGCATTTTTTTCCCTAACTCAGAGCCAAATACGCTGCAATAGTATTCTCTTTTCAAACTTTTGAAATGAATTCCTAAAAACCCCACAAAGGAGACTTCAAAATTTAAAAACTTAAAGAGGTCAACCTTGAACAACCTTTATAACTGTTTTTAGGTTCCCAATAACTAAACAATGCACAGCACACTCATCCCCATGAATGATCTTATGTACATCTTGAAGTAGTAAAAATGGATGCTGTGCTTTTAATGTAAGTGATCATCTCTTACCTGCTGGTTACATTTTAATATTTTTCCTTCCCCTCAGTTACGGGCTTATAAAACCATTTCCCTTTGTTGTATTCAATTTACAGGTATTTGTTTTCTGTCTGCTCCAGCTCCAGACACGCTTATAATTTTCTGACTTCAGAGTCTCACTTCCTGAACCTTGCCTCTCGGACCCTCAGTTGCACTATGTTTAGATGAGCTTGTGTTCTCTCCTTGGCACCTGGCACTTGATCTTAGTCTTCATTATCTCTCAATGTCTAGGACACTTCTTTCCACATATTAGGACTTAATAAGTATTTGTCATATTGAATTATACCTTTCTGTACCCTCACTCTACCCACTGCCCTATGCCGTACACGAAAGGAATTCTCTAAATATTTGTGAACCATTAATTAATGGAAGAACAGTTGGAATGGCCAGACTATGGGGAAGTAATCATGATCATAGGCAGATCTTAGAAGCAGAGAACAATGTTCATTTCTTTCCTCCATTTTCATTTATCTTTAGAGAGACAGGGTTTCTTTGCTGCATCAATTCCTTTTCTCTCAGACCCCAATCTAATTATCTTACCCTGTTAAAATGATCCAGTTCCCCTGCAAGGCAATTTCATACGTCTAATTCTGCCAACTTTCATACTAGCCATTTTAAGAATCGCAGCAACTTAACTATGTCAATTTTTTTTTTTTTTTTTTGAGACAGAGTCTTGCTCTGTCGCCAGGCTGGAGTGCAGTGGCGCAGTCTCGGCTCACTGCAACCTCTGCCTCCTGGGTTCAAGCGATTTTCCTGCCTCAGCCTCCTGAGTAGCTGGGACTACAGGCACGCGCCACCACGCCTGGCTAATTTTTGTATTTTTAGTGGAGATGGGGTTTCTCCATGTTAGCCAGGATGGTCTCGATCTCTTGACCTCGTGATCCACCCGCCTTGGCCTCCAAAAGTGCTGGGATTACAGGCGTGAGCCACCGCGCCCGGCCAGCTATCTCAAACTTTTTAAGAATTAAGTGACGAAAGACATTTAGAAAGCACAGCTTAGTATTCTTTCCGTTCCCTTGAAAACAGCGGATTTTTAAAGAACCAAATTGCAAAATCCAGTTCAGGATGTAAATTACCACAAAGAAAAGGAAATAGTGGCAGGAATCCTCCTTTGGCAGGTTATATCTACTAAGCTAAAATTCATGCATCTGGGAAAAAAAAAATGCATCTAAAAAAAACAACTAATTTCCCCTGAATTATGACCACTTTTGATTTTGTTCCTCTTGCATCTGCTTCAACCAAACTCTCATCGAAATAAAGTCGTCTAAATGTCTTTGCTGGGTGATCAGGCAGCACCAGGACAGCACAAAGATGAGAAAAGAGCAAGGGAAAGGGAATATGTCACATCCTGACTACAGGGAAACAGTGCAAAACATCTAATCACAGCAGTGCCAGGGAACTCGAACCTGTCCAAAAAGATCCCAAGCTCTCCATGTTTAATTGCCGTTGATGGCTGCTGGTCAGTCATGCATGACAATGCCCGAGTGTCTCGCTGCTCCCTGCCTGTGCTCATTCCTGTCAGCTTTCACTCCAGGTGATGAGCACAAGCCTGGGGACCATGCGAAAGGGTCTGGGCCAGAGATGGGGGTGGGGCGGACTGGAGAAACCCCTCATGGATGCAGAGCAGCTTGTACTCCAATAACCCACGGTGTAAGGAGAAAGAGGTCTTACAGCCGCCGGATCGTTATAACCCCCTGCAATCCTTTACTCTTTTTCCCCACGTCTGCAGCATATTTATTTTTCTTGAGAGGAAAACAAAACTAGGCCACACCATGCAAATGGGCAGGACATCTGTGACCTGAGGTATGTCAATGGGCAGCCTGCAAGTCTCCTGTACAGTCAATTACATTTGAGCACATGCTCGAGGCTGAATAGAGAAATGTAAATTACACGTGAATATCAAAGAGCATTATCTTTGTTGGTGACTTTAGCGCTTTTAAACCTCTTCTGCACAAGAGGTTTAAAAGAGGTTCTGTTGGTTCCCACGGAAGGAAAAACTGCAAGTCTTGTGGGAAAGATGGCTTATCCTGTCTAGTGTGACACTGATAACTCGGAAGGAACTCATCAGTCCTCTTACAGTCTTAATTACTCAGTTGTAGTCTGAGATGAGTCTAGAATTTCTCTGGAGTTGCAGACTTCCATATAGGCTGCTTCGAGGCAGCAGTGAAGGAGAAATCTTAAAGTACGAAAGTTTTAGGTAGAATAAAATGGATCAGTTGAGTTTAGGAACTACTCTCTGCAGAAGGTCTGGCCCTTGTTTGTACCCTATGAAGTACTGGGAAGAACTCAACTTCTCTTTAGGCTTTAATTTCATCATCTCTAAAAATAGATCTTTCTACCTCATGGAGATGCCATGAGGATTAAATGAGCTGATGTCCTCTTATGAGCTTCCTGTGAGATAAAGGCACAAACTTAAGGCACATAAGGATGAGGACATATGACATACTTATTTTTGAAAACTTAACTTAGTGAGAGAACACAATGGTAAATTGTACAACCTCTACAATTAGTCCTGGATTTGAATACTGACTCTTTTACCAATTAGCTATTTAGTTTGTGTTAATTTTCTTATCTTAAAAATGAAGATATTTTTACCTGATAGGGTTATTTGTGAAAAAAAATTGAGATAATGGTAAATTGTACAAGCTCTAAAATTAGTGTTGGATTTGAATACTGTCTTTTTCACTAATTAGCTGTTTAGTCTTTTGTTAATTTTTCTCATCTTACAAATGAAGATAATTATTTTTGTCTGATAGGGTTATTTGAGAAAAAATTGAGACACGTACATAAGAAACCTGATGCATAATAAATGTTCAGTAAATGGTAGGTACTCCCTACCTCCCAACTTCTAGAACATATGCAGAACAAAAATTTAGAAATGAGATCATGATATTGAAAATTAAATCATCCATGGATGAATGTAGTTGTTGTTAACTGGCAATTTGACATAAGCTGTGTTGTCAATATCTTACATTTTTCTTAGCAAGAACCAAAAACAAAAGATGGGAGCAAGTAAATTTTGTTTCATTACCGTAAAGACTCTTTCCCCCACAGTAAAATTTGTTTCATTTTTTTCTGGTTATATAAACAACACCTGCTCCATTCTAAAAAAATAAAATAAAATAAAATAACTCAACCACTGGAGTCATTATGTTAAGGAAGCTATTATGTTAAGGAAGATAATTCCCGCATGTTCTCAATCATGTGTGGGAGCTAAAAAAGTTGACTCACGGAGGTAGAGAGTACAAGGATAGATGCTAGCAGACAGCAAGGGTGTGTGGTGGGATGGAGAGAGGTTGGTTAATGGGTACAAACATACAGTTAGATAGAATAAATAAGTTATAATGTTCCATAGCAGAGTAGGGTTAGCCAGAATGTATTACATATTGCAAAGAATCTAGAAGAAAGGACTTGAAATGTTCCCAACACATAGAAATGATAAATATTCAAGGTGATGGATACCCCAAATACCCTGATTTGCTCATTATACATTCTATGCATGTAACAAGTACCCACATGTGCCCCATAAATATGTAAAAAATTATGCATCCATTTTTTAAAAGTCAACAATCAATAAAGGTAAAGAGAAGAGAGTAAAAATCACCTGAATTTCACCATCTGGTGATAACTATTATTAATATTTAGTATTTCATGTATGTGATTTTGCATATACAGATGTATATATAAATCACAAATAAGATTATATTATCATTATAAGTGGTACGTTTATCTGGGAAACTTTTAAAATTCTTTCTCTCTCTCTTTTGATTTTAATTTATGAAAACACATAACTGGTAATATAGAAGTGGCAGAAATTGACTTGCTACTCATCAAATCCTTTTCCTTTTCTTCCTGGGCGCCCAGTAGACTGTATTGGCCCACAGCTCACGCAGTAGGTGTGGTCATGTGACAGTTTCCAGCCAATGAAATGTGAGAAGTGGTATGTACAATTTCTGGGTCTAGCCCATAAAAACTTCTTTTGTTTGATCTCCTTGCTCTTTCTTTACATTTTGGGTTTGATGCAGATGAATACACTGCTTAGAAGTCTTGTGTTGAAGATCATAGAATAAAATGGTGAAAAGAAAAGGATTTCCCAAATCACTGCCTGTAAGAGATCCATGAGGAACCCCAGATTTTGGACTTTACATGAGTGACAATTCAATCTCTATCATATTTAGCCCCTGAAATCTCAGGGTTTATCACTACGGCAGCTGTGTTGCCTTAACTAATGTTCGTATCACTTTTGCTTTCCTCTTCTCCTCCTCCTCCTTCTCCTTTTCCCGTACTCCTATTTTCCTTCTCCCTTTCTTCCTCCTCCACCTCTTCTTCCACCTTCTTTTGCATGTGCCAGGCATTTAATTGACTGTCCCATTATTTTCAGTATTTTAAAATCACTTTTTACAAATGTGTTCCTTGTAAGTAGCATAACTGAGTTTTGCTTTTTAACTCAATATGATACTGTCTTTCATTAGAAGAATTTGACCTTTCCGTCTTCAGCATAACAACTTCTTTTGATTTTTTATAATTCCAGTAGTGTTTACCTATTTCTAACAGCCATAATCACATATTTATATACTCTTTTATAAAAACTATATACCTATTGTTCTTACCTCTATTTTCTTTCTTCCACTGCTCCTACCCATCTCAATGAGACTTTCAGAAAGTTTTTGCTGACCCAATCCACAGCATCCACACCATCTCTCATGCATACAGTGTTTGAAATGTTTTTATTCCCGACTCCTCCTGCCCCACAAACTCCTATTTTGCTTAGATAATTTACTTATTTTTCTTATAGATCATCACTGGGATTTTCCTTGTAGAATCTCATTTCTATTTTAGGATTTTTATTTAGCATTTATATTACACACTGCTATGACTCTGTCATTATTCACTTAAACATCTATCATGGTGTCTTTATTACTCATTCCTTGCTTCCTCTTTTCTTCATCTCCTATCTTCAAATCTCTGCCCACATTCATCATCTGTTTTACTAAAGTCTGTTTGTGAGGGCTTTCTTCTGATAAAGTACATAGAGAAAAATTATCTGAGCTCTTGCCCATCTAGCAATTTCTGTCTCTTTTTCCTTTTAAAAATTCTTTTAGGTAATTATTATCGCAGCTGGGAATAATTTTCTTGGGTCAATCTTTATACCCAGTGATCTTCAGCTGCTATTCCAAAATCTTCTTGTTTTCAGTGCTGCACCTGAGAAGTCTGATGCTCATTTGATTCTTTTTCATTTTTTATTTTTAAGTAACTTCTTTGATTTAGAATAAATTTTCTCTTGGAGTCCAGGAATTTTATCACACACCAAACTTGTGCTTTATTATCGGTATGCATAGAACTTCATGAAAACTTTTAATATATTGACTGAAGTCTTTAATTCTTCTATTACATGCTTACATTTTCCCTCATGTTCATTTATTTGTTTTTCTCTTTTCTGGAACTCTTCTTATTTGTGCATTAGGGATCCTGGAACTACTAGATTTTAAACATTTGATTAGTGTTTTTTGAGGGAGAATTTTAATACTGTGACTAAGTCTTCTTTATGTGTTTTTTGTTTGGTTTTCGGTTTTGGGGTGTTTTTTGTAGCCATTCAAGCTTCTTGCCTGTCTCACCTAAAGGCTGTAGTTTATTTTCTGGGTATTCTGCTCGTTTTCCCTTTGTCTTGCTACAGATCCTCTTAAATGAGTTATATTTCCCTTTTCTTTTTCAGGGTCAGCTCTTGCTGCTAAGGTATCTTAAGCATTTGCAATTCCATATAGGTTGGAGAAGCAGCAACCACCACCCTGTGAGTTGTTGATATAACAGCCAGCAAGTAGCCAGTTCCTTGTCGATAAATGGTTACCCATTTCTCCAGCTGCAGAACTTTATGCTCTTCTAAGCTTTGGGGGTTGGTAGCACTCAGCTAAATCCTTTAGCAATCCCTCAGTGTCTCTTACAGGAACACTCACACAGCTCAGCACTGCTTCCCTTCTCTGGTCCATGAATTTCTACAGGCCAAGTATTACCCAGGGGTAAAGAAATCTTGCCCCAGCTTTTACTGCTCTCCAGGCCCTGCCTGTCTGTGTATTCCATGGGCTATCAATGATGTCTAGATTGGCGGTGACCGCGGAGGACCATATTGAGGACACTGTCTTCCCAGAATTACTCATATGAAATCTTTCTTAAATCAAATGAGATTTGTTTATCCTGTAGCTATGAGTCATAAAAATCATTACAAGTAATGTTTTATATGGCATTTAAAATGTCAGAAGCCCAGATCTGGGCCTGTATGTAATAGGAATCCAGTTCCCTCTCTATCTCTTTACCACTTAATTTTGTGTATGTTTGACTATCTATCTTTTTCAACTCATATTGTTTCATTTCGTGTATACATTACCTTTGTAAATTATTAACTACTGCTAATATTTTCTTATTTGTTTTTTCATTACATTGGTCTCTGTAAGTCTCTGAGGATAATTCTTTAGAATATCCACTAAACTAGCCTCTTCTTCCATTGTGAAAATCGAGACTTGGTGATTGCATGCCATTTACAAAGGCATTAAACATTCACATGGTCTGACCCCTAGCCTCACTTTACCACCTTCCATTGCCCCTGCACCCAGGGAAGGATGTTTATTTTTTTTTTTTTTAATGTGAAAACACCTTTCTTAGAAGCCTCATGAACTATGGATGAAGAGCTACCCTTCCTTGGCTTTTTACTGGGATAGAGCCACTGACTTGAACTATTACTGAGAGTTGATTTAAAGCATTGCCCTCCAGTCTGGTGGGAGGAAAATTCAGTTTGTGTGCTCATTTGGTTTGGAGACAAAAATCTGACAGCTCTGTCAAAGGTGTGAATATTTTGCTAGCGAGTAACCAACTCTGACAAGTTGGACTTCATCATCCTTTGCAGCCTTGAGTGAGAGAGTGAGGCCTGTGGTGAGAATGGAGATGAAGCAGAATTGGAGATGGAGTTTTCTGGTAGGCAAGGATTTGGGGCATAACGAGAGCACACATGTAAGTACACACGCAAAGAGCTTCTGAGGCTGTGTATCATTCAGAAATTCGGATTTGGAATCTTTTCATGTAGATTCATTAAAGAAATTCCAATGTCAGATGCTTTTTCAACATAAGCAAACTGATACAATTAATTTTACATGAAATCAACAGGCATACATTTTCTGAGGAAATATGCTGTGTACAGTCCAGATCAAACGCTGGAATTCCAAGAAATGTGTTGTACCCTCTTCACTAACAGGATCACACTGCTGAACAACATTTCAAGACAGGAATTGGTCAAGGCACAAATGGTGAGAGGCGAATATGAATATTTTAGGAATTCAGAGACAGGAGAGATTGGTCTGTTACTAGATTACCAAATTCTGGAGTAATTGAGAAAAAAAAATCTATGAGGAACGTGTAGCTTGAGTTGAATCTTAAAATATGGATACATTTGGGTTTGTGGAAAGGAAAAAGAATATTTATATAATAAAATCACAGAAGTGGAAACAAACCTGGTGTGTATCATGCACAGCAAGGACATCCTTCTAATTCTGAGCTGACAGAAAAATGCACTAAAGAGTATTGTGATTTCCTCCTGTTAGAGTTAAAGAATCTTGAGGTTAAAAAATTCCAAAGTCCTACGTGATATTTTGAAAAGCGCAGATCCTGGGTATTCCAGTGAACTCAAAAGAGCAGGTGGATGGGGAAATTTAAGGGGGTTTTTGCTTGGTTGAGATGCTCAGGAGGTGAATGTTGAGAATGGGTATAAGCTCTGGAGTCCAGGAATGTGGTAGTCATTGACATTGCTACGAAACAGCACCAATTCTCTATGTTTATTTGTGCTTTATTTCCTCTCTTGGAAAGTCACTTTTATGTGTTACCCTTTATATTATGTTTTAGCTGAATTTGACATTCCGTGACATTGGCTCTGTATATTGGAACTTTCCATTGCACCAGTGTGAAGGGTAAGGGAGAAATATGCTGCGGAAAGGGAGTGAAGTTTGCGTGTGAGATAGCATAGGTTTGGAAATGAGTCTCAGAGATCAGATTCCAGCCACTGTGTCCCTATTACCTGCTGGATAAAAGGTCCTTGGCATGCATTCATTTTCTAGCAGATATTTGAGCACCTACAATATCCTGGGCCGAGGGAGAAAGGCAATCAGATCCCATTCCTGCCCTCAGAGAGCTTACAGCTTCTTAAAGTACCTAGTAGTCTCTGGAGTCATCAAATACAATTTGCCTTACGAAGATAAATCCTCCCTTCAGTATGCAGTCACCATGTCGACATTTCCAGCTCCAAAGCTCTTACTTTCCCCACAGGACAGGCTAATTTTAATCTCAGTTTTAGAATAGTTGTAATTGTTAGAAAATTAGTTCTTATATTAAAGTGAAATTGACCTCCTTAGAGTTGTTCTCAAACCAAACTGAGTATCACTCTCCATAAAACATTTTAAAAACTGCAGATTACCAAGTCCCACCTAATGCCCAGTGAATTAGAATCAACAGGAAAGGGGCCCGGGAATCCTAATCTTTAAGATTCAGATGATTTTCAGAGACAGCCAGGGTTAAGAACAGATTCTGAGGTGCAGCCAGGGTTAAGAACGTCTGTCATATGTCTTCTTCTCATTCATTGTTTCTAGCTCTGGTCTCTGCAGTTACATTCAAAGAAGATGAATTCCTCTTTTACTCAATAGTCTTTCAAATATTTGAAGACAACTCTCACGCTCTAACTTCTCTTACCTCTCCCTTTCCTGTTGTTACCTCTTCCACAAGCTGAAGATCTCCACTTGCTTATAAGATGTGAATTTCTGGCCGGGCACAGTGGCTCAAGCCTGTAATCCCAGCACTTTGGGAGGCCGAGGCAGGTGGATCACAAGGTCAAGAGTTTGAGACCATCCTGGTCAACATGGTGAAACCCCGTCTCTACTAAAAATACAAAATATTAGCTGGGCATGGTGGCGCATGACTGTAATCCCAGCTACTCAGGAGGCTGAGGCAGGAGAATTGCCTCCAGGAGGCGGAGGTTGCGGTGAGCCGAGATCGCGCCATTGCACTCCAGCCTGCGTAACGAGAGCGAAACTCCGTCTCAAAAAAAAAAAAAAAAAAAAAAAAAAAAAAAAAAAAAGTGAACTTCTGCACTCTTCACTATCATCATCTTCTTTCATTAAATGGCTTCCATCTTGTCAATGTTCTGTGGTGCCGAGATGCATATAAAATCTGGATGTGGTTTGATCAAAGGGACCCTTGCTTTCCTTAATATGATTGCCATGCTTCTGTTAATGAGGCTTGATTCTTGTGGTTATCTAGCTGCTTTCCGAGGCTGTTAGTTCATTTCGAGTTTGGGTCAGTTAAGCTTTTCCACCCATTGGTTGTACTAATGTCATTGCTCTTTTAATCTCAGTGTAAGACTTTACCTTTATATCTTTATGTTTTAATTTCAGTTAGCATTATTTTGACTCTTAACATCTATCATCAATATGTTTGCTTCTCATCAATGTTTGGGGTAAATATGAAACAAATATTGTAGGAATTAATTTGAATTGTAGATAGTTGTCAGTTTCTTTTACGTGAGCTCTCTTTTTAACAACAAAATCACTGAATATTCCTAATGTGAGAAAAAGGGAAGGAGAAGAATAAGATGAAGAGGAGGAATAGGAAGGAAAAGAGAGGAAAAAAAAAGAAGCAGGAAGTAGGGAGGCAGAAGTGGTCTCTGAACATTTTGGAAACCCAAATATTTTGCAGGTAAATTTCCACTTGCAAGCTTTATGTTTAAAAAAATGATTGCCAGACCTCTATTTCTCATCAGGCCATCCACACATATGCACTCAAATGTAGTAGATGTAAGAAGGAAATCTAATGAGAGTTTCATGGGCAGACAGTCACATGAATGATAGAAAACTTCTTAAAGTGTCTCGACACAAATTAGAGTGGTGCACACTTTATAATAAGGGCAATGATAATCAGAATGATTTAGAGGCACTTTAATCAAAGGCTATATTGGAACGTGAGTCCCAGAGGTGAGAAGGCAGTTATTAGCTCACTGAACCACCCCCATCCCTAGGCATTCATAGCTCAACTCACACTGAAGGATTTTAGTGTCTTTGTAAAAGAAAATCCCCTTTCGAAATTATTTGGCTTGTAAGGAGTGGGAATGGTCTAGTAAAGATAAGAAGAGATAAGGAAAAGAATTTGAAGTTGAAATGGAAAAAATGAGTTGGAAATTAAATGGGAAAGAACTAGAATCTAGGTGCCTGCATGTGATTCGTAAGTGTTTTCGGTCACATTCAAGTTTGATGAAAGTATCTGGAAATACACATTAGCAAAATAGTTAAGCAGTGAACACATTTTTAAAAATATAATTTAGGAAATATATGAAGCATTCAGAAATCACCTGTTTATATACTGATGAATTCCAGGTTTACATCTTCATTCTTGACCTCTTTAATGAGCTTCTCACTTGACAGTCCCACTTGGAGATCTAAAAGGCAAATCAAATTTACTGTCTTAAATAGAACTCTTGATCCTTATTCCCACTTCATAATCCTGCTCTCCATTCTGTCTTTATAACCTCTATAAATAGCATTATCCAGTTTTTTGGAAGTAAAACCTAAAAATTATCTTTGATCCATTTTCCCTCCTGGCTTATGTTTAATCAACAAGGCTTATATCCCTTCCTCTTCCTCCACTGTTCATCCCTCAGCTAAAGTCAACAGTCTCTTCTCATGAGCAAGTACATATACGTCCTAACTAGTTGCCCATCTTCTATATTCACTCATTCTAGTTCATTTTCCACACATGCCCAGATTGATCCTTTTAAAATATGTGGGATCATATCACTCTCCTCCTTGTTAGCTCCAAAACCTTTTCTATATACTCAGTAGAATCCAGGCTCCTCACTATGAGTTGCAAGGCCTCACACCATCTGTGCCTGGCCACCTCTTCAACCTCTTTCCCTGTTAGCAGTATCCACCTCACTTGCCTGCTAGCCAACTTCCCTGAGCTTTTTTCCATTCTTCAAACTAAGTTAGCATGATTTCATCTCAGAGCCTTTGTACCTGCTGACACACTTATCCAGAGGATGTATGAGAGTGTGGAACACACTTTATAGAGTGCGAGGTTTGCTCTCTTATTTCAATAAAGTTTCTATTCAAATGTCACCTTCTCAGAGGTGACATCCTCTTCAAAATAATGCCCTCTCTCCAACAACTCCATTCTCATTTCTGTCTTTAGTTTTCCTCATAGCATTATCATTATCTGACATTAACGTTATGACAGATGATAGACAAACAGATGTGATAGAGGCAGATTGATATATGTGACAGAGAGGATAGACAGTAGATGGCTAGACAGACATTCAGATAGATAGATAGATAGATAGATAGATAGATAGATAGATAGGTAGATAGATAGTGATATGGCTTGGCTGTGTGTCCCCATGTAAATCTCATCTCAAATTGTCTTCCTCACATGTTGAGGAAGGGACCTGTTGGGAGGTGATTTGATCATGCGAGTGGTTTCCCCCATGCTGTTCTCGTGATAGTGAGTGAGTTCTCACGAAACCTGACGGTTTAAAAGTTTGGCACTTCCTCCTTTTGCTCTCTCTCTGTCTCTCTCCTGCCACCGTGGAAGACTGCCTTGCTTCCCCTTCACCTTCCATTACGATTGTCAGTTTCCTGAGGCCTCCCCAGCCATGTGGAACTGTGAGTCAACTAAATCTCTTTTCTTTATAAATTACCCATTCTCAGGTAGTTATTTATAGCAGTGTGAAAGTGGACTGATACAGATGAATGAACGGATAGGTAGGTAGGTAGGTAGGTAGGTGATAGATAGCTAGATAGATGAGAGAGAGAGGATGTATGAGAGAGTGGAAACAAAATGCAAGCTAGTGCATGAGCATCAGGGTTCTTTCAAGGTTTCCAGGTGATTCCAGGGCTGAAAAATCACAGAACTCGAGGGCAGGAGCTAAACACATGAAGCAGACTTTCAACTGCTGGAATGGAAATAGTATCTCTACGCCATTCCTGGTAATTTTAGTTTTGTGATTTGGAAAGGATATCTCAGAACTCCCTTTATCTCCACTACAATTTTGATAAGTTACCAAAACAAAGAAGGCCAAGTTCAAAAGTTGTTTCTCTTTCCTGAAGTCTCTTTTCTAGAAGAAGAAGAAGACATTTGTAAGAGGAAGAGCTTGGCAGTTAGACAACCAGGCTTTGAATCCTGACTCTATTACCTGGGCAAGTGACACTTCTCTGTGACTCAGTGTCCTCATCTGTAAAATGGGATGACAATTGTAACTTCCCTTGTGGAGTTGCTGGGGGACTAAATGAATTCTGTGTAAAGGGTTTAGAGCAGTGCCTGTCACAAAGCAAGTGATTTGAAAGTGTTTGCTAGCCATGTGCAGAAAGCAGAAAATGGACCCCTTCCTGACACCTTACACTAAAATTAACTCCAGATGGATTAAAGGCTTAAACATCAGACCTAACACCATAAAAACCCTAGAAGAAAATCTAGGCAAAACCATTCAGGACATAGGTGTAGGCAAGGACTTCATGACCAAAACACCAAAAGCATTGGCAACAAAAGCCAAAATAGACAAATGGGACCTAATCAAACTCCACAGCTTCTGCACGGCAAAAGAAACAGTCATTAGAGTGAATCGGCAACCAACAGAATGGGAAAAAATTTTTGCAATTTACCCATCTGACAAAGGACTGATGTCCAGAATTTACAAAGGACTAAAACAGATCTACAAGAAAAAAACAAACAAGCCCATTCAAAAGTGGACAAAGGATATGAACAGACACTTTACAAAAGAAGACATACATGAAGCCAACAAACATATGAAAAAATGCTCATCATCACTGGTCATTAGAGAAATGCAAATCAAAACTACATTGAGATACCATCTCATGCCAGTTAGAATGGCAATCTTTAAAAAATCTGGAGACAACAGATGCTGGAGAGGATGTGGAGAAATAGGAACACTTTTACACTCTTGGTGGGAGTGTAAATTAGTTCAACCATTGTGGAAGACAGTGTGGCGATTCCTCAAGGACCTAGAAATAGAAATTCCATTTGACCCAGCAATCCCATTACTAGGTATATATCCAAAGGATTATAAATCGTTCTACTATAAGGACACATGCACACGAATGTCCGTTGCAGCACTGTTTACAATAGCAAAGACCTGGAACCAACCAAAATGCCCATCGATGATAGACTGGACAGGGAAAATGTGGCACATATACACCATGGAACATTATGCAGCCATCAAAAACGATGAGTTCGTGTCCTTTGTAGGGGCATGGATGAACCTGGAAACCATCATTCTCAGCAAACTGACACAAGAGCAGAAAATCAAACACCACATGTTCTCACTCATAGGCGGGCATTGAACAATGAGAACACATGGACACAGGGAGGGGAGCACTACACACTGGGGTCTGTTGGGGGGAAATAGGGGAGGGACGGGGGGTGAGGAGGTGGGGAGAGATAGCCTGGGGAGAAATGCCAGATAGAGGTGAAGGGGAGGAAGGCAGCAAATCACACTACCATGTGTGTACCTATGCAACAATCTTGCATGTTCTTCACATGTACGCCAAAACCTAAAATGCAATAAAAAAATTCAAAAGCAAAAACAAACAATTCCACTAGAAAATTAGAAAATGAAAAAGAACAAAAAAAGAAAGTGTTTGCTGTTATCTTTGAGTGAATGGCTTTCAAGCAGAAAATGCATGTGGAAAATTCCTTTAGCCAATGATTTTGAAAGTAGCTAGGGGGATTGAGACAGACCATTTTCTCTGAGACTCTAACTCCACTCAAGAACATAGTTGGTTAATGATTACATCCTATAAAATTTTCCATGTCATGTGCCTTTTCCCCACTAGGCAATAGAAAGTAATTAAGAATTATGGGAAGCGGATTCAGTGAGAGGGAAGGCATGCCTTTCTAGGGACAGGCTCCAAACCCTAACGAGGTTATTGGCACAGGTGTCTCCTGCAAATAAATTAACGGGGAGGCAGATCCAATCATTAATCTGTCATCCAAACTTGGTGTTTAGAGTCATTTGGGGAGATGGGGCTTCCTTTGCCCAACCTTGGTGGTGTCTGGAGCAAAGATTAGGAAGCAGAGTGATTTCATTAGGATAACAAGGCTGTTAAAGAACAATCTGGCTCTTTAGATGGTATTTATAAAGCATTTCAAAGAAACTGTGTTCTGACAGCTGCTGTCAGTCTCTCGCATAGGAGCTGTGGTGATTTATTGGTACAGCAGGGGAGCTGTTATTATCCTTATTTGTAAAAGTTTTATACATACTAAGAGTCTATCTTGACTAGTTACAAACTTCCCAAAGACAAATTCACCTGATTGAATGTTTCAATTGCCCCACATGAAGTTTCAGTTTAACAGAATATGATAAATTCTCAATTACATGGTGTCGTATGTAGTTTAGTAAGCTGCTTCAATTTCTTTTTAATAAAAGATGGTAGATAAAATTGCATTTTCAATTATCTGTTTGTGGATTGCCCACCACTCTTTTTGGCTGGTTTCCTCTAGCTTGAACTATGGAGCAATGTAATGCAATGTGACTCATCAGAAAATACAGAAGAGTAATTTTTTAGACAGAGGAATATATAATTATTCAGAAATCAGTGCTTCACAGAATATGTAACAGTGATAAAACCAAATATGAGTGATTTTTAATTAATTGTAATCTCTGTCCATGCCATTATACCTTCATGGTTTAGTTAATTGAGAATTGACTATATGTTAAGTCAAGTCATGGAGTAATTTCTTTTCACTCTTGAGTAGTGTAGAGAATGTAAACTAGACAATTGGGTTGCCAGTAGCAGTTAGCAGAGGGCAGATGGAGCCTTTGTGTCATTTTAGGAATAGGCACAGCACTCACTACTGTGTGTTTAAAAGAATGGGACTTTCCGAAACATTTTTATGAGCTCATACACCAGTAGGGTCAGAGAGCCATTGACTTTTCCTGAGCTGGAAGGGATCTCAGAAACCATCTAGCCCAATTTCATACTGAAGCCCAGGGAGATAAAATGCCACATAGTTACTGCTGAGCCCAGACAAGAGAAATTAGTAAGTTCTAAGTCTTCCATGTTTATGTACAACTAGTTATGCTATTATTACTAGTTTCTAGGGTAGTCAGAGCATTGTCTGTGAGAAAAAAAAATGTTGTCATGAGCAGGAAAGAAACATTGCTAATGAAACAAGGAAATACTGGCACGGGTGGTATGAGGGCGTTTTAAAAAATAATAGAGGTGTATGTCTTTTGGAAAGGGAATTCTAGAATCAACTAGTGATTGGTGGAATATCAGGGAGGGATCTTACATGACTAAGTAAAATGGACCAAACATTATTCACAGCCTAGAACACTAGGTAGCTCAAAGGAGAGACACTTGAAGCTTGACAGAGTTAAATTTTGGACAAATGAGGGAAATACTAATTTCTGTTGTGGGTAATACATTTTCTATCACGTCAACAAATAGATGGAAGATTGAATAGCTTCTGTCAAAAATACAATCAGATCAACTTAGGAAAAAGTTGAAAGTTTATTGTCATACAATAAGAGAAAGTACAGATTGTGGTCTGGGAGACTGCAAGCCAAGTGGGAAGAGGCTGGCCTTATAGCAGTGACAGCAGTTTTTAAAGCATAAAGAAGGAAGTATTCTGACCTTTGTTTGTGATTTGCTATCATACACTGTCATCCTTTTTAAGACAAATAGAGCTGCTTAAGCTGATATTTCCATAGCTGATTCGTTTTATTTCACTCAATCATGGTAACAAGGACCTAAAGTTCATGTTTGTGTCCATGATTAGGGATGTCATTTCAGGGAAATCGGGATGACTTAAGTTTTGGTTATGTGGTTGTGAGTGGTTGGCCTTAGGGTATATCTAACCGATGGCCTCCATATTTATTTTTAACAGTTCAAACCTAGCTTTAATAAGGGAGATGATCCCTCTCTCTTATATACATATACCTTATTGCCACAGTCGAAGTCAACTGAATCATTGGTTGAGCCATACACTGCCGTTCCAATTTTTTTAAATTTAACTTTACACTTCCCAATAGTGACTATTATTAAATGTTTAAAGTGGAAATTCTACTTTTATTTACTCAGGAATTGATACATACATCCCCTTTCAAACCTCTTTCGATCACCAACTTTTTGACCACTTCACCAGACATTATGATTTTGGTATACCTTTAAAAATGAAAAGTATCTGCATGACTGAGGTCAATATTCCTCATTGCCACCAATGATATATCCTCAACTTCTCCCTCAAATTAACAAAACCTTTCTTTTCAGTCAAATACATTTACATATTCCCTTAAAACTGTTTTTCAGCTTCCCAAGGGAGGAATTCTGCTCACCATGATATGTGACAGTATTACGTGAGATTTCTAGGAAGTCTCTTTAGAAAGAGGATAAAATCCTATTCCCTCTTTCTGCCATCCTGCAGCTTGACATGTGTCTGTGATGGCTGTTGGTCACAGCCATCTTGGACAGGAGCACAAGTCCTTGGACTAGAAATGCTGCAATGCAGCATCTAAAAGAAGTCTGGTTGCCAACATGGTGAAACCTCATCTCTACTAAAAATACAGAAATTAGCCAGGTGTGGTGGTACATGTCTGTAATCCCAGCTGCTCAGGAAGCTGAGGCAAGAGAATCACTTGAACCCGGGAGGCGGAGATTGCAATGAGTTGAGGTCATATCACTGCACTCCAGCCTGGACAACAGAGTGAGACCTTGTCTCAAAAAAATAAAAATATAAAAAATTTTTAAAAAGAAAAGAAAAGAAGGCTGGGTCCTGATGACTTTGAGCTGCCATCTCACTCTGAAGCCAGCTGTCTCCAGCTTGTTTTCATATGACAGAGAAATCAGCTGTTTATTCACCACTTGAGGAGTATTGCTTACCATAGCTGAACCTAATTCTAACATAACAATATTTAATTTTTCTTCTTCTTAGTGAAATTCAGAAACAGAATGATTTGAGAAAAAGCCTAAAACTACTGGCTGAAATACAATACTATCAAAGTTTACTACAGGTCTCAGTTACGCACACATTTTCTGTCTCCTATTTTCTTAGTCAAGAGCTGCCTATGTATTCTTTTTCCCAGCAGTGACTGCTTTCGGTCTTAGAGAACACCTCATCCTTGAATGCTAATCTTGTGATTCTAATGGCAAGCAATTTGGGCAAGGAAATTGGCAGAGTATTTAAAATTTAACATAGAAGTTCCTATTGCTTCTGTGCAAAACAGTAAGACCCTCAAAAGTGCTTTTCTGAAGTATGAATGAAAGAATCCATGCCATCAGAAATATATTTATCCTATATAATTTACAGCAAACTTATTTAAAAATGTGGCCACACATTCCTATCAATGTTTGACATACAACAGAAGGAACTTTTTATGGAGAATCAGAAAAATAAGTTCCCATCTTGGCTCTGCAAAGTACTCTCTATATAACCTTGGGTAAATCATTTAATCTCCTTAAGCTTATCCCTTGAATCTAAAAAATGGCAATGATACTAATAATGTATAGGGTTGATATAAGTATTAAATAATAGAGATGAAAATATTTAGCTCATTGCTTTTCACATAACACTTGCTTTATAAATACTAGTTAATATAATTTAATTAATGTTGCATTCATGACAGTTTGAAGAAGACATGATTTAGAACTCAAGTCCAAGTTTTAAATGCACGTCATGTCTTTGCCCATAAGTCTGCAGGGGCAATGCGGCCGACCACCATTCTTCTTGAAAAAATCAGCTTAAGAAAAAATCAATGATCATAAGCTGCCCAAGGATACATTGCAGCTTAATCTCTTAACACTTCAGTGTGTGAAACCATCCAACACCAACAACATTCTCATTTTTAGATAAGCCGCAGAACGAAATTCATTTATCAGAAGTTTGGTTGAGATTTTTTTGTAACAAAATATCTCCAAGAAATGTCTGTGTTTACAAAAGAAATATACAGAGGGGAAATAGAAATTGCCCTCTACATCCATTCACTTCCTCCCCTTTTGGTGTTTTGCAGGTCTGGCCTTTGGAATGATTTACGACTTTGGGAAGACGAATATTATAACAATGAAGAATTGAATGTTATGACTTCAGTGAGGATCAGAAGAATGGGATTCAGAATTAAGTGTAGCCTAGGGTAGACAGGGGGCAGAGTATGGGGTGGATAGAACATGTGTTTCTGACTCAACTGCAGTAGTATTCAATTCATGGTATTCAACTCAGAGATATGCAGCAGGGAGGGAAAGGTGAAAACAAAAGTGAAATTAAGGTTAATGTCCCACCCAAAGCACCTTTGTCATCTACAGGCACCAATCTCTTATACATAATCCAGCTGATCTTGGCAGAGTCTTCCACTGTCCTGGCCTTGTGCCACATAGCACATGTCCCTGACTGTGAATGAAGGATTTAGGTAAAGAAATTTAAAATTCCCCTAATGAGGAGAGAAATATCTTTAAAAGTTTGACCCTTAAGCACAGGCAATAATAACTACCAAACTGAGTTTTGTAACTCAAGAAAAGTTCATTTGCTTAAAGAAAATGCTAACATTTCTGTCTGCTAAATTTCCAGAATTGGGCAGGATCAAGAAAGAAAGGAAACGAATTAAGTATCAATTATACCTTTATACACACATACACACACATATCTATATAATATATATTTATCATGTATCATACATAATAAATGAATTGACACTTTATTAATTAATATATTGATATTAGGTATCTTTACATAAATTATCTATTTTGATCTTAATCAGGAACCTTAAGAAGCATGACTAAAATCACACAGCTACTTACTGTTAAAGCCAGTAGTTGAACAAAGCCACCTATGTCAGACCTGAAGGTTTAATTTAAAAACTTTAGTGCATTGGTCCTGGGAGTAAGGCTTAGCTGCTGGAATGTGTTTACTTTAGCCTTTCCTGAGACAGCAGAATTCGTTTTCTGGCACACCTGAGGGTCAGTCATGTGCCCTAACCTGGAGAGGCAGTTCTATGCAGTGATTAAAGGCATCAAAGTAGCCTGATCTGATTCAAATCCCTGTTCTAGAAGATTAGCTGTGTGGTCTCACACAAGTAACTACGTAAATCTTAGTTGCCTTTTTTCGAAAGCAGATAAAGAATGTGAAACATACCTCCTCCGCTTGTCCTAGTCTAGTAGGAAATTCTTATATGGCCTCACATGAGCTCTGCCTTCTGGTATTCAACACTGGGGTAACTCCACCCCCTTGAGTGCGAGCTGGGCCTAGCGATTCACTTGTAGCCAAAGCTATATGGGATGCCACTTCTGAGATTCATTTCCAAAAGCTGTGGCTTCCATGTCAAGTGTTCTTTCTCACTCTCTTACATTCTCTCTGGAATAAGTTCACGTATTCTAAGGGAAGCTCACTGCCACATTGGGAGCAGCCCTGTGGAGAGGCCCACGTGGTAAGGAGCTGATGTATCCAGCAAACGGTAGGGGTCTGAGACCTGCCAACATCCATGTGAGTGAGCTTGGAAGCAGATCCTTTCCCAGCTGAGGCTTGAGAAGAGTGCAGCCCCAACTGTTACCTTCAGTACAGCTTTGTGAAAGACCTGAGCAGATATCTTGATTGCAACTTTCTGAAAAACCCTGGGCCACAGGTATCTGGTAAGCAGTACCACGATTGCTGGCAACAGAAATTTATTGATAAGAAAAGTTTGTTGTTTAAAGCTGTTACATTTGGAGGTAATTAGTTACACAGCAAAAAAAAAATAACTAACACACCTGGGAATAAAAGCAATATGACATATAAAACATCTAGTACAACGTAGAACCCACACACACCAAAACAATCTGATAGTTTCTATTATTTTAAAACTTATTTTATAGAGGAAATGATGGAAGAGGAGGGCATGGATGCTGAAAGACAAACTTTGTCTACATCAAAATATTTCCTATAGCTTGCTGTGACATTAGGCAGCCATATCTTTTCTTTTGACAGCTCACTACCCTATGGCCCCATAATTGGGGAAAGGAAAATTGACTCAACAATAATTATAATAAAAAATGGCAAAATTCACTTGAGCTTTTGCCTATCAGTCAGATGTCACATTTGTCACTGGGCTTCTAGACATTGATGTGACCAGTGTCTCAGATCAATGGACAGATGACAAGAATATGAATGATCATAACAACAAATGTCAACTTTATTCCTTTAAATGCACTCAGTAGTCTGTAGATAACCCGAAAGGTCACATCGATAGTTGCCACCTGCTATGTCTCTCGTTCCAAACACTATCAGACAACACGGTGTTTCTGGAGCAGGGGAAGAAGTCAAATGCAACAGCAGCCTGACATTTGATAATAGATCAGGGCACATCATTGTCCTGTTAAGTAAAGGCAATGCTTCTCTGCCTTTGAAAGATCAACCAATGCAGGTTCCCTTTCCCTGCTTCCCTCAATCAGAGGGGCAGCCACGTGCCCCCAGACAGGTGAGTTGCTTTTCTCTTTCAATTACAGGTATCAGTTCACTAGATACATTTTCCCTGAACTCAAAGCACCTATGATATATTATTGTAGTCATTTCTCAGCAATGCAACTTTCCTGCCACTACTACCAAAGCCAAGCATCTAAGCTCATAATTTCCATACTCTGTAATGGAGAAAAGTCTGAATTAGTGAAAAGTCTAAATTTATAGTACACTTTAAAAGAAATGAAGTTTAGTGCTCTTTAATACATATAGTAACTTCAACTAATTGCCAAAATAAGGTTTGCTTCCTCTGGCTTTAATGAACAGATTAGCAGCACTAGCATTAGAAACACCATTTGCATAAAATTAATTTGCTAAAGTCCTTAAAAATAGTGTTCATAATGGCTTAAATATGCTCACTGCCTATTTATACTATTAATTTGCTAAGTAAACCTTTCTTTTTAAGTAGGGCAAAAGTGAATCATCAGTTCAACTAACGTTGAAGTATCACAAAATCCTAAAATAAGTGAAGTCTAAGTTATTATGTTTTTCCCATACAAAGGTGGTAAAAATATTTGTATAAAGTTAACTCCAAGTAAACTGATAGTGCAGATATTTTGTTAATCATTGAGGCAACAAGAAAAAGTAGGTCAGTTTGAACCTGATTTGGCTCTCCTTTAGTTGAAAATGCCTTTTTTTTTTCTAGAACCATTTCTAATTACAAATAAAATTCCACTTAAATTCCACTTAAACTGATTGATACTTAGTGGATAGTATAGGCAAGAAGCCTCTAGAACTGTGTTGGAAAATTTATTGAAGGATGGAGTTCAAAGTGGAGGATTCCAAATATAAACTCAATCGCATATTTCCTTCAATTAGCATGCAAGTTCTTTGCCTATCCTTGTAAAAAATATGACTATATGAAGTAATTTGGCAATTGAGTGCTGACAAAATTATTCCTTAAATTCCAGGCAACCTCGATTAATTTCTCAATATTGTTTGTGGGATGATATTTGACAAGTTAATTCTAAAAGTCACCTAAAAGAAAGAAAATACCAAAAAATAAAAAGAAAAAAAAAGCCATGAGTATTTTTTTTTTTTCTTTTTTGAGACGGAGTTTCGCTCTTGTTACCCAGGCTGGAGTGCAATGGCGCGATCTCGGCTCACCGCAACCTCCGCCTCCTGGGTTCAGGCAATTCTCCTGCCTCAGCCTCGTGAGTAGCTGGGATTACAGGCACGTGCCACCATGCCCAGCTAATGTTTTGTATTTTTAGTAGAGGTGGGGTTTCACCGTGTTGACCAGGGTGGTCTCGATCTCTTGACCTCGTGATCCACCCGCCTCGGCCTCCCAAAGTACTGGGATTACAGGCTTGAGCCACCGTGCCCGGCTGAAAGCCATGAGTATTTTTTAAAGAGTAGAATACTTTTGGGAAAGGACAGTAGCTTCTCCTACCAAATTTCAGAATATTTTTAAAGGGCTTAATAATTAAATCACCATGGTGTTGGTTCCAGAAAAAATAGATCAACGAAAAAGTAGAAAGAATTCAAAAACAAATCTATTTCAAAACCTATTTATTTCAAAAATTATTTCAAGTTCAGAAACAAATTTATTTCATAAAAGATATGAAAACTCCTTTTATAATAATGGTAGAATCTCAGGTCAATGCAGAAAAATGCATCAACAAATTGTGTGGGAAGGTTATCCATTTAAAAAATAAAAGGTTAGATTGCTACATCACACAATTCACAAAAATAAATTACAGATTGATTAGAGAGCTAAAGGTTAAAAATAAAAGTGTTACAAATAAAGAGAAAATAAATGTAGGAAAGACATTCTCAAATAAGACATAAAACATAAAAGCTGTGAAGGAAGCAATGAATACATTTGACAGAATCAAAAAATTTTAAATTCTATGTTAAAAGACATTATAGCAAATGCCAAAAGCTGAAAAAACATTTGCAATCATCCAGAATAAAGAGTAATAATATGCAAAATATGTATGAAGAAACCTATAAAGAAATGAAAACAAACTAAATAGAAAAGGAAAGGAATAGGCAACTTCTAGAAAAGAAAACTGCAAAGAACATAGTCACGTGAAAATATGCCCAACTTCTCCAGGGGTTAAGAAAATAATTAAAAATAAAACAATTATCAAATACTATTTTTTCCACTCACTAAATTGTCAAAAATCAATATGTGATGGCAAATATAAGGACAAAGTTAGTTTATTACCAGTTAGTGGAAGCAATATCATTTTTTTGGGAGGGCAAATTGACAGCATCTATTCAAATAATATTTTAATAAACTTTCAAGGATTCCAACTGTAGATATGTGCCCTGAAGCACCACTCATATGTGACACTGAGAACTACATATAAGGTTGTCTGTTGCAACATTGTTTATAATAACAAGATATCAGAAATCACTAAATATCAGTAGAAGACTAAGTACTGAAATTATGGCTCCTCTAGGAATTTTTGTTCACATATGTGGCATTGTAATTCAGGAAAATTAATTGGAATGTTAATTGTAGAAAAAGACTGGAAATGCTATATATGCCTATTAATCGGGGGTAGTAGAATACATCTTGGAATATCCATACGAAATATTATACAGTTGTATGAAAGAACGAGATGTATCCATGTATGCCAAAATGAAAAAGTTACAAGGCACATTGTTAATGAAAGAATGACATTTCAGAAGTGCATCATGTACACTTCCAATTTTCAAAGAGATTATATTTTATGGATATATGATATACCTACATGCACATATATTAAAAAAGTTTTAACACAAAAGGAAGTATACCATAGATACATTATATATAAAACATATCATATGTATTGTATATGTATGTATGTGTGTATATATATATTTGACTATATACTCATAGAATGCCTTTGAAATATAGGAAACTAATGTGGAAGTGTATAAGGCAAGTGGAGGTCTGGAGTAAGAAGAAAACTAAGCTTACTTTCCATCACATATTTTTTGTAGTTTGAATTTTCTTATATTTGCATATTAGCTTTCAAATAAAATTCATCACAAATAAAAACTACAATACCGTTGGCATCATTTAAAAATTTTACATAGTTAAAAAGAATAGGAGACTGGCATTTTGGGAGGCTGAGGCAAGTGGATCGCAAGGTCATGAGATCAGGATCAGCCTGGCCAACATGGTGAGGCCCCATCTCTACTAAAAATACAAAAATTATCCTGACGTGGTGGCACGTGCCTGAGGCAGGAGAATTGCTTGAAGCTGGGAGGTGGAGGTTGCAGTGAGCCGAGATCATGCCACTGCACTCCAGCCTGGGCAACAGAGCAAGACTCTATCTCAAAAAAACAAAACAAAACAAAACAAACAAACAAACAAACAAACAAAACAAAACAAAACAAAACAAAAAAACCAGAATAGGATAAATATGTATGTAGTGACACAAATATATCCATGACAGTGATAT
Source organism: Saimiri boliviensis (assembly GCF_048565385.1). Classification (NCBI taxonomy): domain Eukaryota; kingdom Metazoa; phylum Chordata; class Mammalia; order Primates; family Cebidae; genus Saimiri; species Saimiri boliviensis. The sequence continues at coordinate 69,047,930 of NC_133462.1, forward strand.
ATGGTTAACAGTTAAAAGCATATTGAGTAACAAAGTATCCAGTTCAATAACATTGGTGTTAAAAGAAAAAAAAAACAAAACAGACAAGTACATGTGTGTATGTTTATATAAATGTATATATTTATGTAAAAATAAGTTAAAGGTGCATTTATATTAAATATACAATACACTTGCATACGGACAGACTTGTTTGAAAATGCACAGGGCTAAGGTAGGATTATACAGAGTAACCTGTTAACAGTTGTAGCATCTGCAAACAGGATTAAATTAGTGGGGTGAAGTTAGGAGAGCTGATTGCTGTATGTTTGAGTTTTTGTAATAATGAGAAAACCTTCAAAATTACTTTGATAATTTCATATTTTAATTTTGAAAAGCCAAAATTCTAGTATTAATTATTTGTCTGCAATAACAATGGATGTCTAAAATTCACCTGGCAAAATTAAATTTCCTTAGTATATGGAGTTTTCAACCAGCCTGGTAGTAATTCTAACTTTTTGCCCTTACAAAGGCGACATTTAACTGATTGGATGCAGCCCTCCATCTAAGAGCCCGAGGAACTGAAAACCTGCTTAGTTATTCACCGTGTAACATCTCGTTCTGTCTATTTCTTAAGGAAGAGATTAATACTATATCATAGTGGCTTTAACTTCCTGACTGAAAGGTAACCCAGCCTCCTCTCTTATAAAGCTAGTGTGATTCCCATACTGCTTTGAGACTCATTTAGAACTCTTCCCAAGAAATAGTTTCATGTTAAGTACCACTTTACTTATAGATGAAGCTGAAGCAGAAAAATTGCTGTGATTAATGAGATAGCAATTCAGATAGTAATTCTCTCTCTCTCTCTCTCTCTTTCTCGCTCTCTCTCTCTCTTTTTCTCTCTCTCCCTCTCTCTTTCTCCACTCTCCTTCCCTCCCTTTCTCTGTCTCATCAATCTCCTATTGAAGTCCCAGGTAACTAGTGATCTGATTTCTGTTCTTACAGTTTTTCCTTTTCCAGATGTCATAGAAATCAACTCCTACTATATGTAGTTTTGAGCCTCACTTCTTTCATTTAGCAAAACTTATTTGAGATTTATGTATTAGTGGTTTATATATACATATATATATATATATATATATATATATATATATACCTAGTATTTATCGTATGAGTATATTACAATTTGTTTATTCATTCACCAGTTGATGAGCAATTGTGCTGATATTTGGCTGCTATGAATATAGTCACTACAAATATTCAAAGACAGGTTTTTATGTTGACTTATGTTTTTATTTCTCTTGGTAATATACATAGGAGTGGAATTGTTGGAACACATAGTAAGTGTGTTTCATTGTATACAAAACTGCCAAAGAGTTTTCCACAGCAGCAGTACCATTGTGCATTCCTACTGGCAATGCATGAGGATTCTAGTAGTTCTGTATCCTCACTAGAGCTTGATATTGTCAGGGATTTTTGTTTTCTGTAACTATCTTAATAGGTTATAATATCTTAATATCTCATTGGGTTTTATTTTGCATTTTCCTAATGTCAAATGAGGTTGAGCCTCTCTTCACGTGTTCCCAATTTCATTCTTAAATTTAAAACTCTCAGAGGAGGCTGGGCACGGTGGCTCACACCTGTAATCACAGCACTTTGGGAGGCTGAGGCAAGCGGACCACTTGAGGTCAGGAGTTTGAGCAACCTGGCCAACATGATGAAACCTCGTCTCTACTAAAAATACAAAAATTAGCCAGGTGTGGTGGTGCTCGCCCATAGTCCCAGCTACTTGGGAAGCTGAGGAAGGAGAATCACTTGAACCCAGGAGGTGAAGGTTACAGTGAGCCGAAATCACTCCACTGCACTCCATCCTGGGTGAAAGAGCGAGATTCCGTCTCAAATATTAATTAATTAATTAAAAAATAAAAGTGTCAGAGGAGGCTCAAGTATATATTGATCAGTCATTGGAGTACAGTGAACTAAGGAGCTTCGGCTTGGCTGAAGCTAATTCCTGACTGAACAATGCATGAGCGTTTACATCCATGGTCTCTGGCACGAGGGCTCAACATTCAATGAACTCTCTATTTTAGCAGCCAAATTAATGAGTGCTTCCTCACTTGCCTATAAACATGTTATTGTTGTCCCTGCATGATCACCTTAAATAAGGGGCTACTCTCTAATATGCCTGAGCATTCCTGATCCTCCCAGCCACAATGTGTGCTTGTCAAGGGTCAATTGTGGCTGTTCCCAAAGCTAAATTATACAACTTACACTTGCTATTGGAAGTATAAGTTAACTGAGTATTATGAAAATGGAATAAATACAAGGAAGAAAAAATTGTTTTCTAAGAAAACTAAAAATGCAAGTCACTAGAAAGTATTGTAGGATGAAAAGGAGGAAACACATCAAAAGCCTGGATAACATTACAAAATCTGGAAGTGCAGACTGCACACACTCAGATTGCATTACAAGTATTCTTAAGTTCTTGTAACATTTTAATAAAAAATAAATCTTGGAGAGAATATTATGGAAGTAAGAAAGGCAATATACAACAGTGAGCCAACACCTCACAGAAGATTTTTTAAATGACACAAGATAAAGTTTACTTACCATGATCCAATTATAAATGTTAAATATGTTTGCAAGAGAATATTTGAAAAATAAGATAATAACAAAATGAAATGTATATTTGATAGTCTTATTCAAAGATTAAACCACAGTTAGCATTGTGGAGCATTTGGCATTATTGTTGTAGATATTTATACCATATATACAGCAATTTTTTACTTAATATTAATATATTTTTTATATTGTTAAAAGTTTACAGAATTATAATTTAATTGACTTCCTAATATGTTATCATGTCACTACATTATAATTTTCTGGAACAACCTAGTTTCTTAGTCTACCTAATTTCAAACATTTGGGAAGTTTCCATTTTTCTACTTTTATAAATAATGTGATTAATTATTGTGGATACTTTTAAAAATATATTTTGGAGTATATCTTTATGATAGATTCTCTGAAGTGAATCTAAGAGATCACTGGAAAAGAACACTTCCTAAATAAGGATCTATTCTGATTTAAAATGTATTCCTATATCTATAGAAAATGCAGAAAAATATAAAGACAATGCAGAAACAATATTTTAATAACTATTTTCTTATAATTTTTATCATTTGAAATTTTATCATTTGAAAACATAATTATAATTATATTGTGGATATGAATACAGTCTTGCAGCCTGCTTTTAAATCTAAGTTTAAATCTTACGCATTTCCTTGTATCATTAAATTTACTTGATAATATCTGTTTACTATTTGCCTATTAATGTCTTTTTATGAACATATTATTGTGAGTGTAGGCACCCTCCTAACATTGCACATTTAGAAGACTATTTCTGTTTTATATTTTTAAAGTTATAAATAACGCCATCTTTATCAACATTGGATGACCTTTTAAGGTTAGCCTCCTAGATGTCAAATAGCCAGTGAACAGCAGTTAGAGTTTTTATATATTTCACATTCTATTCTAGAAGGAAGGCATTAATATACACTCCCACTAACAGCCACTGCATGATTGCACATCTGTAAAATGCAAATGGTAACCAACTTAATTATGTAGACTAGTCACACCTGAAACTATTTATGCAAATGACCTAGTTCCTTGGAGATCTTCCCCAGGTGTATTGATTTACAACTGGACCCTCTTATGAAACTGTTCTTTAGTTTCAAGAAGTCAGTTTATATTGCCATTGTATGAAGGGTGGTTTAGAAAAAGTACAAACAATACAAACTTCCTCCACAGAGATATTTATCATTTCAGTTCATCTATCATTAGAGACTATCTTGTCTAAACCTCCTGGCTGAGGTTTAAAGGCCCCAATTGGTCATTTTCATATACCTATAGGATTCTCCGACTGCTTGAGTATTGATTTATCCATTTTGGAATTCCTTCTCATTGATTTATTAGGCCTATATATCTTCTAGTGGCCAGCTTCTGTCTATAAAAGGTGACTGAGAGAACTGTTTCACTATCATGTATTTTATAGCTCACTGACATTCATTTACTGACTCTCCTGTTCGCCCAGTGTTAGTATTAGGGCTAATGGGTGTTACAAGTCTGACCTTGGTCATTGTGTATATCTGGCCCTGCCAAGTACAGTGTATAAATAGTAAGTTTGTATAAATTATCAAACTTATCTACCAGAAGACAGAGCATTTTGAGCAATACAGGTTTAACGTCATTTGAAATAAAGAACAGAAATAGAAACAAGTTTGTACACGGAGAGATGAAATGTATTCCTCAAAAATACTTAACATTAAAAAAAAAAAAAAAAAGCACTTCAAGTTGTTTTTGCTAAAAGCATGGGAAATTTGGTGTAGAGGCAAGGGGGAGGAGAAGAGGTTAAGACAGAGTGATCACATTTATAGGTGTGTCAGAGATTTCCCGGTAGTTCTAATCAGTCACAGGACTCTAATCCTGCTAGGCTCAGACGCAGAAACCAGAGAAGTTGTTTGAAAAGCCCAACAGGAAGTCTAAAGGGTCTTGATTTACACATACTACTGTTCTGTCTATGTTGCCAGCGCCTTCACTGTGGTATGGACCCTCTCAGAGTTGCCTACCGGCAGGAGCAGTGCATTCCAAGGGATCGTCTGAAATTAAGTTCAGCATCTAGAAATTCTGTGTGGCCTTCGGCAACTTGTTCATCCTCATGTTCCTCGATTTCCAAAGTTCTTAAATGAGAAAAAAGAATAACCATCCTGAGACACTGGGTAAAGCCCCAGTTATGGGCCGAGTTGTGCTCCCCCAAAATTCGTATATGGAAGTTCTAACCCCGGGTTCCTCAGAAGGTGCCTGAATTTGGAGAAAGTCTGTAAAGAGAAAAACAGGGTTAGAGGTCATGAGGTAATCCTATACGACTCATGTTCTTATGAAATAAGGAGATTATGACACAGAGAAGCACAGAAGGAAAACCACGCAAGGGCACAGGGAGGAGAGGACCCGATAGGCTGGTGCAAAATTAATTGCGGAATTTGCCATCACTTTTAATGGCAAGAACCGCAATCACTTTTGCACCAACCTACCAGAAGCCAAGAAGAGAGACCTCAGAAGAAACCAATATTGCTAATGCCTTGATCTCAGACATCTAGCCTCTCAAATTCTCAACAAAAACGTTTCTGTGGCTTAAGATGTCCAGTCTGTGGGCCTGGGTTAGGATAGACCCTGCAATCTACTACAGCACCTGACACTAGTAGGTGCTAAATAAACGTTAAGCCTTGTAGTGACAACATTGAGAGTTACGGTGGAGAGAAAACCGGGCAGATGTGCGGCGGGGATGGAGCGAGCCCACCCGCACAGGAACGGAGCGCCACCATGGAGTTCTAGCCATCCACCTACAGCAAAGTCTGTCCTCTGTTTGCGGTATCCGTGGCTTTTCACTGGTAACTTGCTTTTTGGCCTTCTGGTCCACCTCAAATCTCACCTCTCTTTTTGACAACTGCCTGTTCCACAAAGCCAATTCTCAACACAAGTCATCAAATTTCACAGTCAAAAGGGTCCTCCATGCTGGCTCCGTCACTCACAGTTGAAGAGCACAGTGGCCTTCATCCACTCTCCACACCCATCCTGCCCAATAGAACAGGCAAGAACGTACTCACTCACAAATCACCCATTTCATCCTTTCTTCCCAGTCATTCTGAAGCTATAAAAGACAAATATTTTCATTACACATTTAAAATAATGAGACTCAGAAAGTTTAAGCGACTTCTTAATGTTACATGACACCATATGATACATCACGTGGGGTCTAATCATCAGAGACTAAATCCTGTGCACGTTCTATCATATCATGAAACAAATGGTAATCTAATTCACTGCCTTTCATTCAATATAATATACAAATAATCGGCAATACTGATGGAATCGCTCAAAAAGCTTTATGTGATATCTGAGACACAAGAATCATAACCCAAATGAAAATTGTGCTATATTATCATTCAACTGGAGTTTCAATTATATTAAAACTTGATGTCGTTATTTGCAATCAACAAGAATGACTGAACTCTCAAAATATTCAAAGTACTGATCTACGAGGGTTATAGAAACACAAACAATACTACCATCCTAAAGCTTTAAATAAAATTCAGTTAAAGGGAATTTTTAAAAATTTATCCTGTGACAATGACTGCAGCAATTTTATATAGATATTTATTGAACACTTGCTATGAACCAGTCACTGTTCTAAGTGCTGGAATTATAAGTAGTAAACAGGAAAAAACTCCTGCTCTTTTGGAGCTCATTTATTATCTTGTTCAGTATTCAACAACCCTGCCACAAAGTGTTATATTTGGCGTTTTACGGAGAAAGAAATAGAAACTTTGAGAGTTCAGGCATCTTTCCCAAAAGCATTCAGCAAGTGAGACAAAGACTCAGAATTTGAATCTTGGTCACTCAGCTTCTAAAGCCCTGAGTAATAATTCCATGTTCCTTCTGCAATAAAGCCCAAACATTTATTGCTTGGCCTCAGAACAAATGCAGTCATTTGGACACAGTGCACAGATCCTTGATGGCCATGGCTCTAGAGCCATGCTGTCCTGCTACACATAGGTTTTTTTTTTGTTTGTTTTAGTTCTTTGTTTATTCTCCTTTCCCACCTATACTTTGCCTAACTAGTGCCTGGAGAAATGAGTGGGGAAAGATTCCAGCTGAGATAAAATTCAAGTCTGAAGTGAGCTGCCTGTCAATGGCAGCCTCCTCCCGTCTGTTGAGTTAGAAAATAACAGAAGGCCTTTGGGAGGCCGAGGCGGGTGGATCATGAGGTCAAGAGATCAAGATCATCCTGGTCAACATGGTGAAACCCTGTCTCTACTATAAAATGCAAAAAATTAGCTGGGCATGGTGGCGTGTAACTGTAGTCCCAGCTACTCGGGAGGCTGAGGCAGGAGAATTGCTTGAACCCAGAAGGTAGAGGTTGCAATGAGCCGAGATCACGCCATTACACTCCAGCCTGGGCAACAAGAGCGAAACTCCATCTCAAAAAACAAACAAAAAAAAAAAAAGTAAGAAAAAGAAAAGAAAATAACAGAAGGCCTTTCTTTGCCCTCTGACTGTGCCATCACCCAGGGGAGTCTACAGGAGGCAGAGACACCAGATATGGTCCTGGGGCTGTTAACCAGGTTGTCTCTAGGCCACTACCAGGCAAAATTTTGTCTATTCTCAGTCTGAAGCAATGTAAAGCAGTCCTATTTGCAGCAGCTGCCTGTCCTATTTGCAGCAGCGGCAGTGGGGGAGGCATGGCTGGGGCTGAGTGCTCCACAGAGCCTGCGGAAGCTGGAACAGGCAGAGAAGCCCCACCCACTTCTGAGTTATCAGGGCAGGAGCCTCATGCTCCCCAGACACAGCTGCAGCCGCTCAACCACGGCTCCAAATTCAGGCATCCCTGTGCTCTTCGGGGCCATGAGCAGGCAGGCACACACTTCCAGACACAGCTGCAGCCTCTCAGCAGTGACTGCAGGTCTCATATCTCTGTACTCTCAGGGACCCAGGAGGTCCCCAGCCCTTGTAGGCTTAGAAGTGCCTGCTCCCCGCTCCAGGCACCCACTCTGATTTCAGAGTAAAGTTGAGGCCAAGCCTGAGTGCACGTGGCTCTGTGTGTGCACACTCAGAGCAGTGCTGACATGCCAGCTGCCTGTCACCTTGGCCCCCTCTGGTGTCGATAAGCATGGGAGGGAGGCCAAGTGAGAGTTGAGAGCAGCTGGACACTGGCCTGCAGGCACCCCTCAACACAAATAGCCTGGGTGCTGTGGATGATGGCAGGAGGCAGACAGGTTCTTGGGTAGAAAGGGGCAGATCACCAGGGAAACCCACCTTCAAGCCAGGGACATCGTGAAGCCTGGGAGCCGAGCTGATAGACTATAATTGGAATTTACAGTGCTCTTTCTGGGCCTGCCCATGGCTGCCCACAAACCAATCAGCATGCACTTCTTTCCCTGTGAAGTCCTTAAAAACTCCAGACTCAGCCAGACAATTCACATGCACCTAAAGAGGAGCTACCCACTTTAGTCTCCTCTCTGCCAAGAGCTGGGCAGACCTTAGGACAAACAGCTGTGGAGAGGAACTACCCACCCCAGAGTCTCCTCTCTGCTGAAAACTGAACAAACACTGGGACACCCCGCCTGCAGAGAGGAGCTACCCAATTTGGGTCTCCTCTAAGCCATCCTGTCACTCAGTGAAGCTCCTCTTTACCTTGCTCACCCTCCACTTGTCTGTGTACCTCATTCTTCCTGGACACAGGACAAGAACTCAGGACCTGCCAAACAGTGGGGCTAAAAGAGCTGTAACACAGCCAGGGCTGAAATCCTCCCCTTGCTTGCCACATTGCAGGCCACAAGGAGAGAAGAGACAAGGAGAGAAGAGCTATGGCCCTTCGGGGAGCCCAGACCTAGCAGCTCCCCAAGCCAGGGCTGTGACCCCTTCTTTGGGGCTCTGCGGTTCCTGGTGTCTCCAAGCTTCCAGGTTCCACCACATGTCCCAGTGCCAGCCACAGAAGCTGCTTGCAGTATATCAGGTCTAGCTGCAGCCTCGCAGGGAGCTGGTGCCCCACCACAGCCAGCGTACCTGGTGGTGTGTGGTGGCCGGACCTCATACTTGCTTGCTCATACACCCATCACCACTTCATAACTGACTCACCCTTGGCAGGCATGAGATTCAGGCCAGTAGTGCAAGCTGAGTGTTAGCCTGCTAGGCCAAGAGGGCAGAATGACCCCAGCCAGCAGGCCTGAGTAATATCTCTGGGCAAAGGTGCCATTGGCCAGAGGTTTCTGGCTGGCAAAGTGACACCCCAAGGGTCTTATGACACCATGGCTAAAATCCCTGCACCATGCAAACTTTTCTCATCCTTCTTCCACCTCAGGAGGCAAGACTTGCTTAACGCTTCCTCTGGCTGGAATTTATGCGCCCCAGAAATGTAAATAAGCTGAATTAAGTCTGAAAAAGCATCCAAGTTTTTACAGAGGCTGGGTGTTCTGAAACCAAATCACATTCATCGATATTTGTAGATGTTCTCTGCAAATACATTCTCTAACATTCTGTTAGAATTTTTTCATATGGGTTCAAGTAATGCAGAACCTGTCTGAGGAATCTTGGTCTTGATAGTTAGGACTATCTGGCTGTTTTGGCATGTGAAATAAAGGACAAAACAGCCCGTGTGTTCTTGATGACACACCTGAGTGAGTGGGGGCCAGGCCCTGGTCTTTCTGTGCTTCTCTCTCTGTGGAGATTAAAACAATAGTGGTGCCTCAATGAAGATCACAACAGCCCTGCTCTAAGTCATTTAGCTGGATAAAGCAAACTGGTTTGTGTCTCATTTCTACTGTGTCTAATTAAATTCTTAGTATCATCACATACTGTACCGGGCATGGAAAAGCAGTGACACCCTTAGATTTAGGTAAAAGGTTTCTTCTCCATCCTTCATCTGGCCGCACCCCATCCCAGGCAGAGTTATAGGGCCACCTGGAGTCCACACTGTCCTTCTAGACCATGTTCCAGGTATAGAAGACCCCAGAATTCTCTGCTCAGATGGTCTTGGGTTCACTTTCAGGACTTATCCAGGCTTCTTCTAGGGTCTGACCTTCTGAGGGAAAATTGTACCACTGATGTATGCATCCCTGGACTTAAGGGGTGCTCTTTGTGGAGAAGCTAGGCTTGGAGGTGAGGGCTGTGGTGTTCAAACATGTGCTCCTCAGGTCATTCATGGTGGGAGTCTGAGCAGGGATAACAAGAGAAGGGGATGCATCTACAGGGTGGAGGCCAGGGGCTGTGGTCAGCTCTCTCTGTGTTCCAGTTGGAACTTCAAGGGACTGAGCCTGAGAATGCCCTATTTGAAATTGTCCCTCTGTACTGTTATAAAATAATACCTGTGAAGGTGGGAGAATGGAATGTATTATTTTTAACAATTTTTATGTTGATTTTTAACTTTAAGATATTTAGACACATGGGATGTGAACTTCCATCTGCACCCTTGTTCCTGGCCCCACAAATGTCAGTGATTACTGCAAATCACACAAAATGCTAAAGTGGTGGGTCTCAGACTTTGCTATGCATAAAAATCACCTGAGAAGCTTGTGAAAAATCTAATTCCAGGCCACAGTCTTCCAGACAGTCAGATACAGTCAGCTTGAATTGAGACTCAAGAAAGTTCATTTTTACAAATTTCCCAGGTGGTTTCGATAGAGGTAGTCTGATGACCATTCTTGGAGAGTCATGAAGTTCCCTGGTGGAATTAATGATTTCACTGACAAAACACACACAAGGGAAACAGTGAAAGGGCAATTCTGAAGTATGATCCAACAAAATAAAAAATGGACTTTTATACAAAACCAGAATTAAAATATCTAAAGGATTGTTGTCCCCTACGAAGCAGTCCCCTTGGAGGCTACACACTTATCCTAAGCAGGCGGCCATTGCTCAAAGCATTTTGACACTGATTTTTTTAAATTGCCTTTGGAAGTAGATTATGAGTCACATCAGAAAGCCAATCTTGTTATTTCACATCAGTTTGCATTTGACAAAAAACAGCATTACCCAGAAGGATGATGCATATTACTTAGCAGATTTAGTTCTTATGTTTTCCGAGTCAAATGTGTAATAAAAGAAGATCTATTATATAAGCACACCTGTTTATGTCAGCCTCCTTCCGAAACTATACTGAAGTGACAATGAAGAAAGAAAGAAAGGCATAAATCTGCAAAGACAAAGAAAGTTAGAAAGAAGGTTCAGGAGGAAACTGGAATCAGTACTTTAGAAACTGGAAAACAGATGGAAAAGTGGCCGTGAACTTGGCAGACCCAAGAAATCTGAAACTTGAGCCTGTCATGAGGAAAGTTAGGAGACAGATTAATTTTACCTCAGAACCCTGCCCTGGGAATTGAAGACAAGTAACTCAAGGAGGCAGACATGTAGCGTGAGGATGGAAAAAAAGAAGATTCATTGAAAATTTTTATAAGGAGAAATTAGCCCACCTGGATCCCTTCCCCCAGCTGGGCAACAGTTTCTCCCCAAACCCAGCAGAAGAGGTGAGTGCCATCCTCTGGAGAGTCCCACCAGAGAGACCTGCATTCTGGAACACTGGTCTGCAAGGCAAGGATCAAACTCCTTACTAGAAATAGGCCATTAAGTGAAAATCTGCTGAACACTGAGACCCACTGCTCTTTTCTGCTTGGTGGTCAAAATGCAGAACTATACCCATGAGGAAGGAGACTGAGGACTATGAGAAATCCAAGAGGAAAGACAAATTTAAAAGAAGATCCTGTGGTCAAGGGTCCTTTTGCAAAATGGTCTGGTTCTCACCAAGTCACCTAGAGTAGGGTACATCATTCAACAAGCCCCACAAAAACACGAGGCTCTTCATGGTCTTGCTAGTCGCTGAATGTGAGACATAAACAGACAGCTCGAATCACCAGACTTATGACTGAATATATTGCTAAAGGATTATAAATCATTCTACTATAAAGGCGCATGCACATGTATGTTTATTGCAGCACTGTTCACAATAGCAAAGACGTGGAACCAACCCAAATACCCGTCAATGATGGACTGGATAAAGAAAATGTGGCACATATACAATGTGGAATACTATGCAGCCGTAAAAAAGGGTGAGTTCAAATCCTTTGAAGGAACATGAATGAAGCTGGAAACCATCATTCTCAGCAAACTAACACAAGAACAGAAAACCAAACACCACATGTACTCACTCTTAAGTGGGAGTTGAACAATGAGAACACGTGGACAAAGGGAGGGGAACATCACATACCAGGGCCTGTCAGGGGGTGGGGGGATAAGAGAGGGATAGCATTAGGAGAAATACCTAATGTAGATGATGGGTTGATGGGTGCAGCAAACCACCATGGCACGTGTGTACTTGTGTAATAAACCTGCACATTCTGGACATGGATCCCAGAACTTAAAGTATAATAATTAAAAAAAAAAAAATGTAAGTGCAGGATCAAAAGGAAACAGAAGCAAAATGGATTGTGAGTAAATCAAACAGATGTGGCAGCAACATGGACATTTAGGAGAAAGTTTATGAGTCATATTGAAGATAAAGTAAGAAAAAGAATTTGAAAAGTGGTGATGAAGTGCTTGGGTTAGGACAGAGAAGTCTTTAAGCGGGAAAATCTCTAAATTTGAGGCCGTACCTGAGATCACTAATTCCAGAAGCTGAAGATGATTAAAGTGGGATTGAAGAGTGCACAGCTGTATAAGTGGGAAAGCCACGTAAGTGGCTGACCCAGCAAGAAGGACACGAAGTGGCAGAGATCAAGATTAGAAACATATTATGGAAATTGAGAGAAAGATAAAATGTATGATTAGTGTACATTAGATTTTATTTTATTTTATTTTATTTTTGAGACAGAGTTTCGCTCTTGTTACCCGGGCTGGAGTGCAATGGCGCGATCTCGGCTCATGGCAACCTCTGTCTCCTGGGTTCAAGCAATTCTCCTGCCTCAGCCTCCTGAGTAGCTGGGACTACAGGCGTGCACCACCATGCCCAGCTAATTTTTGTATTTTTAGTAGAGACGGGGTTTCACCATGTTGACCAGGATGGTCTCAATCTCTTGACCTCGTGATCCACCCGTCTTGGCCTCCCAAAGTGCTGGGATTATAGGCGTGAGCCACCGCGCCTGGCCTAGATTTTTATTTGATCATTGAGCCTCTAACTCTTTACATCACTCCTGTATACGAAGCTTGTGATCTCCCTTTTGAGGGAATCCCTCACTGCACGTGGTCCTGGTGGGTTGGTGTTCATCTCTCCATCTCCCAGTCTGGAATCTAAAGGGACTAGATTCCCCCTTTCTCTGCTGGATAGCAGGAGTGAGAGGTGAGGATGGAATATGAGCCTTCGGTTTGACAAATGGAATGTTTTCTCCTGGGACATTGAATCTTGAACAGGTGATAAAATTCTACAGAGCGAGTTGAAGGTGAGATTATTGCAGTGGCAATGTAGCAAAGGTGAAGAGACCTGACTTCCTCTGCCTGGGCTTCCAGCCCTCTCACCTCTTGCTTGCTTTATAAGCCATCCACCCATTCTAGGAGCTGCCTAGAGCCTTTCAACAGAATCCCATTTTGTAAGATATTGCCAGATCTCATTTCTCTTGCTTGCAGCCCAAATCCCTGACTGCAGTCAGGAGACCTATAGGAGAAATATTGTTAGGATTAGATGACTGACTGGATGGAGACAGCAAATACAACTTCTAGGGGATGTATGAAATGGGTGATAATTGCCATTGCCAGAGATGGAAAAAAATAAGGAAGTTGAATGTATTTGGAGAAAGACAATGAGTTCACTTTTTTGTACTTGTGTTTCAAGCCTAAGTAATACACCCTTGGAACAGCTGGAGAAAGAAGATTGTGGAATAGCAAGATGCAGAACTGAACTGATATGCTTGGAAGCAATAGGCATATGGAACAACATTCACAAGAACAGATGTCATCCTGTAGAGGGGACTGTAGAGGAGGAAAAGTAGAATTCTAAATACAAGCTTTCCTAAAGAGAGGCGACACACAGAAGCATATATTGATTTTATGGAGCAAAAAGTAAGGACTTGTAAGGACTTGTAGAAAACCTGAACATATAGATGCCTATCTTGCTTTGTTTTAATATAAATGATGAACTTTTAAGGTCTCAGATTCCTACTTAATACTGTGTGTGTGTGTGTGTGTGTGTGTGTCTGTGTGTGTGTGTGTGTGTGTGTCTGTGTGTGTATGTCTCACTCTGTCACCCAGACTGGAGTACAGTGATATGATCATAGTTCACTGCAGTCTCAACCTCCCAGGCTCAAGCAGTGTTCTCACCTCAGTCTCTTGGGTAGCTGGGACCACAGGCATGTGCCATCATGCCTAGCTAATTTTCTTTGTAAAGATGGAGTCTCACTATATTGCCCAGGCTGGTCTCAAACTCCTGGGCTCAAGCGATCCTCCAGCCTTAGACTCCCGAAGTGCTGAGACTGCAGGTGTGAGCTACTATGCCCAGCCACCATATATCTTGATTTAGAAGAAGTCGATGACTTTGGATACGAGTACCAGAAAATGTTGACTGTCACTGGAATAACCACTAAAGGACTTTATGACATTTGGAGTAAGAAGTCCCCAGTTAGAGCAGTATCTAGGAGTGGCATGTCAAGGCATCAGCTCTGTTTCTCTGAGATTCCCCTGGATCTGCCCTCCTATGTGTGTTGAATCTGACCTCAGTTTGTCTCCCTTCACAGTGTCAGGAAGGCCATGTTAATTCCAAAGACACTGAGCTTAAAAGCGTCGTCCTTGATTGCGCTCATGAAAGTGAGAAAGGATTTTCAAGAAGTTCCCTTCTCTACTTTCTCTTATGTCATATCAGCCAAGAATCGTGTCATCTGCCCATGCCTATACCATGATTGACTTAGACCATTCAAAATATATCCCAGAGGCTGGGGCCAGCCTGCCTGCAGCATATGGCTAGGCGAAGGAAGAATAATGTAGAACCCTGAGCAAAATGGAAATGAAGACGGTGAGGCTGATATCAGAAGGGTTACTGACAAAGGAAATAATGTCTCCATTATTGGAGTCATGGAACCAATATTATTCCAAGGTGTGAATCTCATGCTGTACATTAGAAGGCAGTGGTTCAGTTCATTTAATTTTTGGTTTGCAGGAAATCCTAGGCTATGCTGTACATTTTTATGGAATTTAAAAAGCTCCATTATTATACAATTCTAATTTGGACAATTCCCAAGCCATTGTTTTTCAGCCACTGCTTAACTCTCTCTCTCTCTTTTTTTTTTTTTCCAATACAGATTCTGGCTGTGTCACACAGGCCAGAGTGAAGAGGCACGATCTCAGCTCTCTGCAACCTCCACCTTCTGGGTTCAAGCCTCTCGAGTAGCTGGGACTAGAGGTATGTACCACCATAACCAGTTAATTTTTTTTTTTTTGTATTTTTAGTAAAAACAATGTTTCGCCATGTTGATCAGGCTGGTCTTGAACTCCTGACCTCAAGTGATCCACCCACATCGGCCTCCCAAAGTGTTGGGATTGTAGGCATAAGCCACCATGACTGGTCAGCCATTGCTTAACTCATATAACTCACTTTTCTTTTCTTCTGTCTCTAACCTTGACTACTAAAGCTTTTCAAAAATCTCATGTGACACAGAAGCTTAAGCCCTTCTGAACTATTCTGTCCACTGTGGTTCCTCCAAAGCCAGTGATTTGTGGGTATGGGGACGGCATTGACAATGGATGCCTGGGTCAGGAGTAATTAAAAAATGTCAATGGCCAAGGAGGTGGAAATCGGTTCAAGCCCAACTGAGACATTTAGCTATTTTACTGCTGCATGCTTTTAGGCCTCTTTCAGCTTATAAATATTAATTTAAAGACTACCAACAAGGACAGTAAACGGATTTGGACATAAAACTTCCTGTCAGGGGTGATTTATATCCAATAAAAGGAGAGCAGGATAGAGAAAGCCTGCTTTGCTAAGTTTATGATAGACAGTGAAAGAGTACCATCAAAATAAAAAGGCTTTCGGTCTGCCGTTGGCTGTGTGGGTGTCTTCTTTTTAATAAGCAGCATGCTAGAATTGTATTGTTTGCTTTTATCAGTCCCTTGCACTGTTGAGGAAAAGTTCTCCTGCATTGCTAATTGAACTTGTACAGATTTATAGGCTCATGGCCTGAGCATGAGAGAGAGTATTAGGACTTAAAAGATAATAGCGCCAGCAAGAAAATTAAAAATGCTTTCACCACTTATATTTCAATAGTGCATAACTTTTACCCTTTATACATCCTATGATGGCATACGAATTTGTTTGAAAGGAGATCTGTCTTAGAGTCTATGAGAAGTGATTTCATGCCAGAAAACTCTGCTGTCATTTTACTAGTAATACAGGGAGCCTAACCATGTGAGTCTGAAAGTGACTTTCAATTAAAAAAAAAAAAAACTTTTTTCCAGGTAAAAGGTGAACAATTTGACACTTCCAAATTATTCCTGTTGGGAGATATTCTTCATGTGTTTTTCACGTGTCTGTAGATCTGTTAGCAGAGACACTCTCTCTCTTGGCTCTAGACTCTTCTTTCCATGATGTTTGTACAGGGAACAGCTTCAGGAGAGAGATGGGGTCTCCCTCTGGAGCAAGGGGCAGACCTCAAGCTTCAAAGTCCTCCTGGAACACAGTTCACTGTGTGTTCTGTGCCACCTGGTCCTCTTACGTCAGAGGGAACTGGAAGTTGGGGAACTGATGCAAATGCTGAATCACTGGCTCCTGCCTGCCATAAATAATAAGTCCCACTTCTTCACTTACAAGCAGGTAAAATCTCAGACTCTGAGTTCATAAACGTTATCAGCAATGTGAAGTCAGAAAAGTAGTATGTGTAATATTTAAAATAAAAAGGAGGCTGTTACCTACTTTAAATCATAATCTGTTTCCTACCAGATTTCCACATCTAAAAGAGTACAGTTTTCCTTTGGCCATAACCAGTGAGAAGCTAGTATAATGATGATGATTAGGAAGGGTTATTAAGGAAACTTCATGTGATTGAATCTCCAGAGGGAAAAATTCCTCAACCTTCTGACAAAAAAGAGGGACTAAATGACAGAGTGGCAAAGTAATGTCCCTTCCAGTTCTTCAATTCACAAGGTTATTGAAATATTAAAAATTATTTAGGGCCGGGCGCAGTGGCTCAAGACTGTAATCCCAGCACTTTGGGAGGCCGAGGCGGGTGGATCACGAGGTCAAGAGATCGAGACCATCCTGGTCAACATGGTGAAACCCGTCTCTACTAAAAATACAAAAAATTAGCTGGGCATGGTGGCGCATGCCTGTAATCCCAGCTACTCAGGAGGCTGAGGCAGGAGAATCGCCTGAACCCAGGAAGCGGAGGTAGCGGTGAGCTGAGATCGTGCCATTGCACTCCAGCCTGGGTAACGAGCAAAACTCCGTCTCAAAAAAAAAAAAAAAAAAAAAAAAGAATTATTTAGGGTAAACAATCTTATTAATAAATAAGCCAACGACCTGAACAGATGCCTTATTAAAGAAGATAAACAGATGGGAAATAAGCATATGAAAAGATACTTTACATCATATGTCATTAGGGAAATGCAAACTAAGACAACAACAAGATACCTCTCCACAGCCATTAGTACAGCTGTAATCTAGAATCCTGACAACACCAAATGCTGGCAAAGATGTGGAGCAGCAGGAACTCTCATTGCTGGTAGGAATGCAACATGATACAGCCACTCTGGAAGATAGGTTAGCAATTTCCGACAAAACTAAGCATATACTTACCGTAGAATCCAGCAGTCATGCTCCTGGGTGCTCAAGCAAAGCAGTTAAAAACTGATGTCCACACACCTGCACATGGAAATACGGCAGACTTATTCATAATTACCAAAAATTGGAACAACCAAGATGTCCTTCCCTAGCTGAATGGTTAAACTGTGGCACATCCAATCAACTATTCAGTGCTAAACAGAAATGAGCATTCAAGTCACAGACATGAGGGAGCTTTAAATCCACATTATTAAGTGAAAGAAGCGAATCTCAGAAGGTTACATGCTGTATGATTTCAGCTATAGGATACTGGGGAAAAGGGAAAACTATGGAGACAATAAAAAGATCAGTGGTTGCCAGGGGTTGGTGGGTGAGACGTTGAAAAGGCAGGACACAGAGGATTTTAAGGGAAGTATAAATACTCCGTATGTTACTAAAATGATGGATAGATGTCATTATACGTTTGTCCAAACCCATAGAATGTACAAAACTGAGAGTCAACCCTAACATAAACTCTGGACGCTCGATGATAGGATGTGTCAACGTAGGTTTATCAGTTGTAACAACCGCACCACCCTGGTGAGGATGTCAGCCACGGGAGAGACTGCCTGTGTGAGGGAAGGAGGTATTTGGGAACTCTGAACTTTCCTCTCCATTTTTTTCTGAACTTAAAATTGCTATAAAAAAAATAAAGTCTTTAGATATGAAAAAAAGAAATATTTATGGTAAGTAGAAAAACTAACATACTACTGTATATAAAAATTTGGAAATGTGTGTTTGCATAGTAACATAATTTTAAAATATTTTTAAACATGATTTTCAGTAATTTACATAAAGTCTAGCTAACTAGGGCTAGGATCTTTGGCAATGCCTTCTGCTTTTCTCTCACTTTCTATTATCTCCTTGCGTACTATTGCAAAAGCACTGGAAAAGTACTAGTGGGCAGGGGAACAACGAGATATAAGACAATACATGCTCTCAATCAGGTTGACTGTCTAGTAACTGCTGAGACACACACATGAGTCAAATGAGTCACGAATAAGGAAAGGGAGGGAGTACCCACAAGTTCCAGGTGAGGGCTCCACACGGGCATCCGGGCCTCTGGATTTTAAGTGGGATTATCTATATGCTACATATTACTTGAAAATTTTACTCCAGGATCTGGTCAATGTCTCAGTGTGGTGAGGTGAGATCTGATATACAACATTGTTTCTTTGAATCTACACAACCAGGAAAAACTATATTTGTACATGGCTAATTTTATGTCTATTAGATGTCACCAAACACTGTTAGTTTAACTCTTATCCTTTCCAACATTCATACTGTCTAAATTTTGTAAGTATTGCCGATCTGAAAGTATCATCTCATTCCTGCTTCTCGCAGTCTTATAAATAAGGAGTCTCGTAACCTAATTCTGGCTCTGCTCTGAGCTCCAGTGGAGTTATTAGGATGCAATATGTTCAGCCTATCAAGAGTTTTTTATTTTCTAGTGGCTGATTATTTTGCCCACTGAAAAAGCTGGAGGTCACACTGTAGATTATATGAACTATTGTGCTGGTTGTCCATTAGCCCTCAGGTGAATAGAATGGTCCCCTCCCTTCACCATCCTCAATTCCAGCGTATGCAAAAGGAAGGATAATGTCATTAACCAAGTTCTCTCCCACTCACATCTTCAGATATCACGGTATTGTTCCTTTTAGATCTTAAGGAAAAAAATACGCTGAACATTGTTTCTTTTAAAAGGACAAGGGTAGGATTTCTGCAAGGAGTGGGTAGCCTGATAAAACCCATAATAAAAAATGTTGAGGCTACCTCAAGGTCCACATGGAGATCACTCCAAGTTTAAAAAATAACAGAGATGTATTTGTGGAAGGAAACCCTGAACAAGGATCTACATTTCCTAAAGAGAACAGTATGGTTGAACAAAGCTTAGATGATGGAATTAACGTGAAACAAAGGCCCTTTGAGGAAGATCAGTCTGAAAAGTAATGAAGAATACATAAAACTTTGTTTAATTTATGGAATTTATATGCTGCTGACCAGTAAGTATAAAGTTCCATTCCCTTGGTCCTCACTATCACTCATGTATTACTTGTCAGTAAATGTGATGCACTCAGAACATAACAGCTACGGTAATATTTCTGTTCCCACTGCAGCTTTACTACACCCATGAAACTCTGTAATCTTTAAATTCCCTCACTGTTAACATCTGCTGAAACATTATTGGTCCCAGCATAGCCGAGCTGCTCTGAAATTACATTTAGCAGAGTAGTTAATGCTAACAGTATAATTCTAGACGCAACCGTGTTTGAAAAGAGCTTTATAACTGGCACAATGATTGTGCTTCCTTTAGCTTTTATTTCTTTCATATCTGTTTTGTATCATGATCTCATTGGTTTGGAGCGTGCCATTGGAAAAAATAGCACATTTATATATATATATATAGTTTGGTAAACACTACATTACATTCTGACTTTTCTTACTGCATGAACAAAACTCTCTTTTTCTAGCACTTTTTAAGTGAAGTGAAATTCCATTGCAAGATGTGATTATAAATATTTATCAGTTTGAGGCAGGAAATTAATCAAGTTTCTGTAAAATGAAGGTATTTTGTCACCCTGTTAAGGTGATTTGAATGTTTTACATTGAAGTTGTCCCACGAATATGCTAAACAAACAGGTTGTTTGTGACTTTTCTTAATGAGAATGCATTCATTCTATAATCATAAAGTAGTTAAATTTTTTTAAGAAAAAACTTTGCCCTGAAAAACTGTCTTTGTTGTAAATGCAGTAATAGAAACATTGTATTGACCTTACTTTTAAAATTTCTTATTAATATATTTTATATCAACATATGTATTACTATAGTTATATTTACTATTATATGAATGATGTTTAAATGTTTTTAAATGTGGGCATTTATCTGATCTTGAAAATGCTTGGTAGAAGCTAACGATATTGCTTCCCCAGAGAATATTCTTCCCCAAACTAAAACACTAGAATTTAATTTCACCATCAAGTAAAGCTATGTATTAATAATTTAATACTAAACAAAATCAGACATGTTTATTGAATTCTAATTTTGTTGAGGGCAAGAAGTGCAGCTTACTAACAAGATCTAGAAAGTGATATTTTTAAACAATTAGTGAAACATCTGAATATATGAAGAAAGAAAGAACACATTCAAGGCTGTTTATGTGGTTAATTTAAACAGGGTTTTGTAAAACTTTCCTTGAATGTACAAGATACCTGCCAAAGTTGGGGCTATATAATATAATCAAAGATAATTGTGTAGAATTTATTAATATATATGCTGCTTCTTGAATTTTTCTGTATTTGTGTCGTGTTAATAGTCTGTTGAAGCCAGGGAGAAGATTATATTCTTAGCTATCTCTGCAGGATCTATCCATGATATAAGCAAGATCAAGACTTTCCTTTACAAAAAGTGTTGGGTTTATCTTTTACCCCTGTCCCCCCAAAATTTTCATCCTCCCTGGGTTTCTTGTTCTCCGCGCCAAGAGCAGTTACATCCACTATGCAGAAACATTTTGGTCAGAAATTCTTTGCTTTGCACTAGTGCCCTCTACTTGCTGGCCAGACTTTTCACTTGGGTCTGGCAATCCCTCTTTATTCAGTCTCTCTTTGGCTAGATTTCTAAGTGTCTGCTACCCATCAGCCTGTAGTGCAGACCCATGGCTTACATGTGATCTGAAGCAGTGTTCCATCTTCAAGCAGCAAACTCCTGTCAAGCTCCTGCTTGCTAGGTACTGACCCTCGCATGATGATTTGCCCAACTGTGTTCTAGGACTGGATTCCAGATCCCCAACTCTGCTCTGAACATCAGCTTCCCTCCCCAAGCCTGCAATGCTCCCATCCTGGCTTTTATGCCGTCATTCTTATTCCTGTTTTTGGCTTTGCAAACCCAAACTTCTTTCCCTGTACTGACTTTCCATGGTTGATGTGATAAAAATAGTAACTTTTAAATGGTATTTGGTTGCCTTCCATGATTACATACAAGTTTATAATAAAGCTCTAGACAGAGAAAGAAACAAACAAACAAAAAAAAAACCTTAGGTTTTAAAACATATTCACAGAGTAATTTACCAGACAAGGCAAAACGTTATATGATCATTGCATATTTATCTTTATTATGCTCATCCCCTAAGCTTGTACAAGAATATGCATGGAGGAAATCTTATATTTGAGATCTAAGCGGTACCTGATTAATGAACAGCAGTAAATTATAACTTGCCAGCTGGTTTTCCAACATTCAACTGTAATAATAATCTGATTTCATATCTCCTTTTTCTCCTTCCCTTTCCTCATTATTACTGTAAAATTAAAAGCATATGGAATGATATTTATTAAGGCAAGGTGAAATCTGTAGAAAGTAGAAAAGAGAGACAGAAGAAGGTTATTTAAAATTATTATATTGGGGTGTGTGTACGTGTGTGTGAGAGAGAGAGGAAGATGAAGAAAGAAAGAGAGACAGGAGAGAGAAAAAAAAGAGAACTTTCCCCCGTTTGTCCTTCCTCTCCTTCGAGATTTGTCATCAACAGTGCACGAAGGGGCTCTGTCAGGTGACCTAAACAGACATAGTAGCGACAATTATTATTGTCTTCAGCTGCTCCTTTTTTTGAAATTCCTTCCCAGCCCCTATGAAATCAGTGAGCTTAGGCATCCCTGTTTATGCCTCATGATCCCTCTCGGGCTTCGGCTGACTGGACAAGAGGCAGATGCAGGACGCCTCCTGCCACCATCACCACCCAAGGGGAACTCGCACCTGGCTTGGACTGAGCCAGTAAGGTTGTCGAGTTTTATTTTCTTACTCCCTTCTTTTTCCCTCTCTCCAAAGAAGATACACAGAAACTGGAACTAAAATGTCATTTAGAGCTGAGGTCACAATTGGAAGCACAGCAAACCAGAACAAGGTTAAGTGTAATGAGCAGAACCCAAAATGTTGCCCTGCAGGAGAGATTAGTAGAGAAAAGAATGGTGCAGAAAGCAGAGACAAGCAGAGACAAGCATGAAGACTGGCTGTGCCCTCTTCCCAGTGGTA
Source organism: Saimiri boliviensis (assembly GCF_048565385.1). Classification (NCBI taxonomy): domain Eukaryota; kingdom Metazoa; phylum Chordata; class Mammalia; order Primates; family Cebidae; genus Saimiri; species Saimiri boliviensis. The sequence continues at coordinate 69,070,266 of NC_133462.1, forward strand.
CATGCTTCCACGGGGCTCTCCTCTGTCTTTAAAATAGCCTCCTCCTCCTCTGCCTTGCATTTTAGCTTCTTTAAGATAATTTATATTCCTTGCAGCCGAATTAGCCCTGACAAAGATGGCAGTGAAGGTACATCCTCCCTTCAAGGATCACACAATCCAAGTCAGATACCAGTGGCCGAAAAGGCACATCAAAAGTATCTGCTCTGAACAAACACATCAATGACCACTGATTCTCTGAAATGTAGGCTTCTTTCTTTGCCATCAATACCTCTGTACGCCTCTAACTATTTGTTAAACTTTATTGTCATTGCCTTGGAGGTACAGTAAAAAATCAGTTTGGAGAACTATGTCAGTTGCTTGTATGCAAATGGCAGAGAACAATAAAATATTAATATTTTACATGTCATGTTCATAGTATTACATTAAATCAGGTTAAAATCAATAGCCCAAAAATGTTAACATGGAATAAACATTACAACTCATGGAAAGATGGGTAATCTCAAACAACAAAATCAAACCTGAGATCACATTTCACATGGTCTTTAAGACTACTTTTTGTGTTATATTCAGCAGGCTTGAGAGAGAAGACTTGGCTATTTTTGAGGGCATTATTTTCTGATAATTTATATTTTAATATTATTTGTGTGTATATTTTCCATGTTCCCCCCCTCCGTGTTTACTCAGGAAAAAAGTGCTCATCTAACCCCTTGGGACATCTAACTTAAGTTTTAATTCACATACTTGAAAAAATAAGATAAATTTGGTCATAAAACACTTTTAGTGATATTAATATTATATCACAATGTATGAATTTTGAAACATTGTGGCATAAGCATTGTCCTAGGCATCACAAGGCCTTGGTTCTAATCCCAATTCTATTAAATTATTTATGTCACCCTGGGCATATCTCTATCTTTTTGAGTCTACCCCTTCTTCCTCACTCCCAAAGTAAGACACAAGAACACCTACTCTAAGGACACCTTATGAGAAAAAAAATCAGAAATTTGAATGTTAAAGAGCTTTATAAATCATGTGTCCTGGATTATTATGATGTTGGTGACAACAGATAGATGTGTGGTGGGTCTTTTGGCCAAGTTTGAAGACTCCTTCATGTAAGAGCCTTTATTCACTAGTAAGTCCCATTATCTTCTTCATCATGAAGGAGCCATAGCATCTGTTGAATGGAAAAAAAGGCTGGATTCTTGATATAAGGCAAAACCGACAGGCTTTATGAAAGGTTAAATATGGACCGTGAGAAAAAGCAAGGAATCAAAACTAAACAATAGTTGACAGTCATTCCTTCAACAGCCACCTTAACATTATCTTCTATAAAATGCTGCCACAAATTCTATTTGTTAATTTAACACATGATCATGGAGCACCAACTTTGTATTCAGTGCTCTGCTTACACTTTGGTATAAATCAGCAAATGAGCCACAGTCCCAGCTCTCAGGAACTGTGAGTTTACCGGAAGAGACAAACAATCAATTACAATACGGTGAGGGAAAATTGTATTGCACAGAGGAGAAGCATCTAACACTACTGTTTCCCGTGGGAAGGTAGAGCTAAAGAAAGGCTTTGTGGAAGCCAGAGAAAAGGACATAGAGAAGCATTGGAGGGAAAAGGAGCCCTACGTGTTCTCCTAGGACTTGGAATTTGTTCTGTAGATACTTTTTATATGCAGTGGATTTTCTCCTTAAGCACTTAAGGGATCCTGAATATGAGCTTTATTTTGAGGAGTCTGGTAAAGTCTTTTTTTTTTTTTTTTGAGAAAGAGTCTTGCTCTGTCGCCCAGGCTGGAGTGCAATGACACGATCTCAGCTCACTGCAACCCCTGCCTCCCGGGTTCAAGCAATTCTCTGGCCTCCGCCTCCTGAGTAGCTAGGATTACAAGCATGTGCCACCATGGCTGGCTAAGTTTTGTATTTTTAGTAGAGATGGAGTTTTACCATGTTGGCCAGGCTGGTCTTTAACTCCTGACCTCAAGTGATCTGCCTGCCTTGACCTCCCAAAATGCTGGGATTATGGGCATGAGCCACTACACTCATCCCTGATAAAGTCTTCATAAACTTCAGTGTTGAGAAGAGACTTGAAGGATAAGCAGGAATTGAATTGGTGAAGAGGATCTACATAAGGGCATACATATTGCTCCATAATCCCCTGCAGACATTGTGGGTATATATAATGTATATACATAGTATTTTTGTCTTCTCAAGTGTAACTAGTAGGTTCTTTGTAAACAAAAATCCTATGTTCTTCCTTTAATGCATATAAAAATATGATAAAATTCTCAATATTTGATATATTTGCAGTTCGAATCCCAGAGTTGGGAATTAGAAATGCTTGAATCCACTTTCTACACAGCCAAAATAAAGAAATCCTGGAAATTCCAGTGGTACAGCATCTGATACTTGCTCATGTTCCCCAAAGCAGGTTGCTTTGACAGCTTTTAAAAGTGTGTTGACAGAGCAGCATGTTGTTTAGTGAGTCTTCTTCGTTAGGCTGATCATCACTGGCTCTGAGCGCTAGCTCTTGTACGTTACTGTCCTACATGGGTCGTTCCTCTCCCAGAGAATCATCGACTCCATGTAGAATTAAAGAATTAAGAAAATCACCCTTGATTCACAAAGTAGTCACACAAGGCATTCAGGTGCATACCAGACTTTACAGAAGTTTGAAGATATGGAGGGATTTCTTTTGCAGCAAAACAAAACTTGAACATCACAGATCCCTGCTGTTTACAGTCTCTGTGCCATATTGCTTGCACCGATTGGCCTTTACTCACATCTCATTCCCCTCAACCCTTCTCAGAGCCTATCTTTATTTTATAATCCCCGTATTTGCCATTTCTTAGGCAAAGTAATTCATCTGTTGTTAGCTCCTGTCCCCCGTCCCCATATTCAATTCAGCATTTCAGAGATAGAGGAGGCCATGACTGAAGCTTTAAAAATATGTTTGTAGGCCAGGCGCCATGGCTCACACCTGTAATCCCAGCACTTTAGGAGGCAAATTTTAAGGAGGATCACTTCAGCCCAGGAGTTCGAGACCAGCCTGGGCAACATAGTGAGACCTTGTCTCTACTAAAAATTAAAATAAAAAAAAAATTAGCACACGCCTGTGGTCCCAGATGCTTAGGAGGCTGAGGCAGGAGGATTGCTCAGCCCAGGAGTTCAAGGTTGCAGTGAGCTATGATGGTGCCACTGCACTCCAGCCTGGGTGACAGAGTGAGACCCTGTCTAAAAAAAAAAAAAAAAAAAAAAAAAAAAAAAAAAAAATTTATAAGTGATCTTTTATATCTCAGCTCTAAGCAAAAGTTTCTTCCTTAATGGTGGTTTTTATTTCTCCAGTTACATATTCATTTAAATGTTTTGCAAACAATAGAAGAAAGCAGTCCAATAAATTTGTTCTAACTGTCTTTTATGCTCCAGTTGTAACTTTTTAGAAAATGTGTTTTAGACTGAGAAAACCACTTTTTAAAAATATTTAGAGAAAGATTAGAATTAAGCGGAAAGTGAAAGAAAGCCATCTTGTGTATGTACTAAAAGTCACTCTGGGGTATGTTTTAGGAGCCCATTAATATATGCAGCAAGTGGTGGAATGTATCAAGTTTTAATTCCAAGGCAAATGTTAATGGAATGCCAAAATATGCCCTGTTGGGTCTTAATGCTGAATTTTAGTATGATAATACCTACAATGACACCTAAATTAGGTTAGAATCCCCAACTGACTATTAGTGAAGTTTTCAAATCATTGCAATTTGTTGATTACATATGTCAAATTCCAAAAATCTATTTTTTCACAAACAGTAATGAAAATTGGGCTCAAGTTTAAAAGAATCTGATAGCACATATTATGCAATGCTTCACTTATAAATACTAAATAATGAAATTGGGCTCAAAGCCAGTGAAAGGGAAGTCCTTCTCTCAGTTCTGCAGAGATTACTTTAAAATATTTGACTGTCTTACTTAAAAGGTCTAAAAATATACAAGACAAAAAGCAATCACATAAGCCAACCGTGAAGAGAAATAATTTTAAAAGATAATATCTAGCATCATTAAAAATTTACATACCTATTTTTAAAATTGATGCTTATAACTGATTCAATAGTTACCTTGCTTTATGACTAATAAACAGAATAAAATGTGAATATGAAATACAGATGTAAAATAAGAAAATATCTTAGATTCTTTACCTTTTAGACTGCATGTATAAGATTGTAGCAGCACATAAGAGACACTTGATAAGGATTTGTTGAATGAATAAATGATTAGATGAATGACCGTGGAGACTAAATGTCTTACCAGAAAGTAAGTATCCATAGAACCATTCCTTTCTTGTCTATAGACATTTACTTTGCATACCCTATATATAAGCACTATGTCCAGTTGGGAACTTGGGACATGGTCCCTCTCCTTGAGGGACTCAGAATCTCATTAGTAAGAAATGTAAAGATTTAATATTTTAAGAATTTCTATAACAGAGTATAACATCTGCTATAATTTGAAGAAAATGATACTGAAAGGAGCATGAATAATAACTACCCTCTAAACGTGTTCACTTTGGCCAATCTAGCAAAATAATGATAGTAGACATCTAGCTTTCTATAGTTAGCAAATTCCATGGATATGTCAATGGCCAGATGAGTTTTATACTTGCAAAAAGACACATTTAGAATGATTCAAATCACACTGCCATTGGTCTGCTCAAATCTTACATGTTAGCATTCTTCAGGGCCTAACCTTAGAGATCTTTTTCTGAGAAATAGTTGTTCTACAGTTTCCACTAGCTGCCATTTTCTAAGACCCAAATCTCAGTGTCTAATACAGATTTCCCCACTGAGCTCCAGACCCAAACAAGTCCTAGATGGCACCCCTGGGATACCCCACAGCCATCTCGAATTCAATATTCCTAAAGCAAGTTCAGGTGAAGATATCAGGTTCATGCAAGATGTTTTCTGTCAGGAGTAAAGAGAGAGTGTAATGGACACAGAAGTCTTTTGGGGTGACGGAAATTTTCAGGAATTACTAGTAATGGTTATAGAACTTTCGGATTATACGAAGAGCTATTTAGCTGTACACTTTAAAATAGTGGACTTTATTGTATATGAAATCTATCTTAATCGTAAAAAAGAAAAATGATTACCAACCTGCTCCTGTGTTAATATTCCCAGTTATGATAAGAGGTGCCACCTTCAACTACCCACACTGGAATCTTAGCGCACATTTCAAGTCTGATGCTTCATTATATTCTCAGGGCCTGGTTCTGTGCCTGACTAATAACATAAAAATAATACAGTCCAAATAGTAATAATGAACAATTAACCCTTTGCTGAACAGAGAGATTTTAAAGCCAGTCTTAAAACGTACTCTTTTCCTTACCCTCCACTCCGAATCAGGCTCCAGGTCACACACTGTGTCTGTAGAAAATCCAGCCTCCTCCTCACTATCATCAGGATGGTTGCCTGCATTCCAGATCTGTCATTCTAGATCTTATCTTCTCTATGTACTTTTCCCCACACTCATGATATTACAGAACAATCATTTTATTTAAAGTTGATTCCCAACTGGTTTCCCTTACTTCAAGCCTTCCAGAAACTCCTCTAATCCCATCTCCACTGCTGCCCATGGGTTGCCTAAGATTCAAATTGGATCGTGTTTGCATTTTACTTGAAATGTTCAGTGATTCTCCATTGTCCGGAAACTCTAGTGACGCTGAAATTCCTTGGGATGCATACATGAGTATTTCCTTGACCCGCAGAGTTCACTGTACTTCCACCCCACACATCTGCACATCCTGTGTGTTTTCCTGCTGTCCCCTTCTCTCAGATAGTACTGATAATGTTTTCATTATGCTCCTACTCTATGCAGTATACACACCTGTGCTGGCATCTAGGAGGCTCCATTGGACATTTTTTTGCTTATGATCTGTTTCCATGAATATACTTAAAGCCCATTGATGGCTGGGATCAGGCTTAACACAGTATCTACAGAGTAACAATGTGTCCTGTGGAAGAATTAAATCTCAAAACTCTGAGAGATGACACTTTGGCTCCACCAGCCCTGCAGTTCAGTGCTCATATCGGATCCCACAAGTACATATTACCTATATTGAGTTGTAGATAACACTTGAATAAATGTTTGGAAAATGATCTAATGTTAATTGTTTCTGTTTTTCTTGATTCCATTGCTCTCTCTCCCATACTTTACTACACTCACTCGCTTAGAGAAGAGCTGTACCATGGGAAAAAGAGAACAACATACAAATGACAGAGTTTTCCCAGCCTAATTATATCAGTGGAGTGTGGTAGGGCAGATATTTTAAACTGATAGTAATTTGGGGGTCACTTGTAGATTTGTATTATTTCTGCTATCTCTTAGGGTGGATTATCTTCAGTCATTTGTTTATGCCTTTATTTGACTGCAAAATTAGTCATTTAGTGAAATTGCCTTAGGACAAAATACAGAATCTAAACATGGATTAATAATCAAATACAGGCTTGGTGCAGTAGCTCACACCTGTAATTCTAGCCCTTTGGGAGGCTGAGGTGGATGGATTGCTTAAGTCCATGAGTTTGAGACCAGCCTGAGCATGGTGAAACTTGGTCTCTACAAAAAATACAAAAATTAGCTGGGCATGATGGTGCATAGCTGTAGTTCCAGCTACTTGGGAAGCTGAGCGATAGGAGGATCGCTTGATCCCAGGAGGTGGAGGCTGCAGTGAGCCAAGATCATGCCACTGTACTCCATCCAGCCTGGACAATAGAGCAAGACCCTGTCTCAAAAAATAAATCAAATACAGTCAAGGCAAAGAAGCATGGGCATCAAATAATAATAAGTTTTGTCAGTGACGATATTTAATCAGGAAAGAGAACTCCTGATAGAGTTACGATGAGATTGTCGGAAGTACAACAGTGTGGCTTTACCACACTTACTTTCAGCAGGCACTTAATGGGAGTTTCTCAGTGTATTTTTCCAAAGCAAGATTTTGAATGGAATGAACAAGAGTATTCCGTTTTAAGGCTATTGATTCTTTACCAATCCCTTGATTAAATAAAAGGTCCCCAGGAGAAGTAAAGTTGGCCATCACCACTCTCAGTTTTATCCAACATTCCATTATTGTAAGTCATTCCCATTATTGACAGAATCCTCAATCATTTATTTATTCATTAAAAAGACATTTTCTTTGAGTACCTACTATGTGCCAGATACTTCCTAGGTATCCCCCTTCCCTCTAACCCTCAAAAAACGGAAAGAAAAGTACAGAAATATGGAATATTTTCCTTGCCTTTAAGAATCCCACAGTCTAGTTGGTATAGGGTCTTTAGTCTTCCTTCAGTAGTTAAAATCTTCTTGGCTCCTTGCTCCCGTATGGCTATAACCTTCACGACTAAAGAAAGTAACTGCTCTTCTCAAGAATCTTCACTGGTTCTGCCTTTAGTGAAAAAAATATATAAAGATCTATCAATGTTTCAAAGATAACAAATGCATTTGAGATATTGCTGGTTCTGCCCAGACCTGATACCTCACTGGTTCCAGTAACTGCATCCTTGCCTTTTTCCCTATACAAAGATTCTCTCTTTGAACCCTGTGTTCGTGAATTCCCCTTCTCCTAAGGTTGTGGCTCTGACTCGCTCCTCTGTGGTTCCTCCAGGCATTGGGGCATTGCCCAGTCCAGTCCTAGCTGCAGGAACACCAGCTCTTGTTGTCTGCCTTCCTGCAACTGTCAACTGCCTGCTCTTGTTTCTCTTGATCCTGGCTTCAGTGTAGCCAAGCCACATTCCTTCCTAATGAACCTCCCCTGCCTTCACTGTGTCCTGGAACTTTCCAGATTAGCACTCTGTCCTGAGACTCAATGTTCTGAGGGCGTGAGGGCTAAGCTCACTTTCATGGGAGAGGATGTCCATCATCCTACAAACCACTCCAGGGAAACTGCAAATTAGGCTGGTTACTGGTGATGCTGAGACTGGCCATCATGTGCTATGGAGGGATGACTGGTCCTCTCATCCTGGAAGGAATCTGAAGTACCCAATTTAGTTATTTGTTCCCAGTAATCTATCCCTGCCCTGAATTCCACGGTCCTAATCCTGGTACCTTGCTGCCACTGTGTGTGTGAGGAAGGGTAATGGGGAGAGAGAAAAATGGATGACAGGCAGAAAGAAACCATCTGACAAAGCTGAAGAACACTTGCTTCTCCAAAGCAGCTTGAATCTCCCTGCCAGGCCTGCCAAGTGAAGGATGTGATTAATGGAGAGATGTCAGAGAGATAATTCTTCCAGCTAGGAAGAGTGGGAAGGATTTTTTTTTAAAAGAAGTATTAGAGTTTGAATGGAAGGAAAGCAAGAAAAAGGAGCTTGTTGTGGTGGTAAAGAGTGCCAAGAAGAAATGGTTGTGCCAGTGCTGACTGTCAACCAAAGGACTAGCCCCATCCCACCTTCCTCCTCCAGCACCTACCCCTTCCAGCTCTTCCAGTGGAGCTGCAAACTATCTACCCTGTTATAAATAGCAGCACAGATGTTGACAGAAAAATGCTCCCTTAATTACCATACAAACTGCTTTACTTGAGTGAACCGTTTAAAGCAGCCTCCAAAGGAAGTTCACTCAAGCAATTCCGCAGATTACAGCTAATGAACAATATTTCCTCGCACCTATTTAGTGCTCATTAAAATGTAAAAGCCTTTCATTTTAAACAGATGCACAATAAATAATTCTTCTCTCCCTCTCTGTTTCTGAGCAGCTTGGATAAAAGCTGTGAGGAGAGGGAGCAGGGCTGGACTGCTGGGACTGGGTGGAGGCTGTAAGAGAGACAGCCAGGCAGAGAAGCGAGGTTGGGGAAAGGGAGGCCCAAGAAATAGCTCGGGGCTCATTAATATCCCAAGAAGCCTCTGCTTGTCTGATAGGAGGAACGTCCGTGTTTGGAGTTCAACAGACAGATCCTGGGACCAGACATATCTTACATCCAGCACAGCCAGCCAGCCATGAATAAGTATAGCGGACAAAAGCCATGGTGGGCAATACTGTGAAGCAGAGAGGAGCCAACCCATGATAGAGCTGGTGGTGGGTAGAGCCCTTCCAAAGTAATAAATTACTAGTGCTGTGTTTCTTTAGATTGTCTCTTATTTGTTTGGTTTTTTTGTCCTCATTTATTTTTAGGACTGAGGTTAGAAGATGAGTGTCAGGTAAACCTTGAGAAGTTACTTGTTGTCAGTGGAACAGAGGGAGTCTATAAGACGTTTTCTTGTTCCTGCAGGACCATATATACCCACCTGCAGTAGTTTGATGGTGTAACACATGCAGCAAAGACTGAGAGATCTTTTGTGTATTGAGTGAGTTGGACATGGCGGATGGTGGCAAAGATAGATTTTTAGAGGACTGTGACTGTTCTTTTTGAGATAAACAGCAAAACAAAGTGGACCAGGGACTTGGTGAAATAGATGCCTTGAGTGGATTTTAAAAACTTCTGCTTTATACGGAAAAATATTTTCCTCCTTAACAGAGGTATCGCTCTTAGAGATTGGTGGGACCAAAATGATGGAATCTGTTAGTGGTAATGCATATATAGTAAGGAAAAAAATCCCAAGAGGACTCCATCTCACCAAATTGGCAGTGACAAATGAAACTGGCAGAACTAATGTGTAAAAAACGGTCTCAAACTTCAGTCAACTTGTGGGGCCTGTGTATAACATAAAGTTGCCTTAATGATCAAGACTGACCAAGAAATTTCTTTCTTTTTTTTTTTAAATAATGGACAAAAAATCTTGATACTATTCAGGAACATGGTCTTTTAGCCAAAATAGGCAGGACTCCTTTTAACCTTATCAAGTCTGCATGGAAATAGAGAGTAGAAAGTTTACTGAAACCCATTGTGTTAGTCTGTTATCATCCTGCTAATAGGACATATCATAATTTACGGAGAAAAAGAGGTTTAATGGACTCACAGTTCCAGGTGGCTGGGGAGGTCTCCCAGTCATGGCAGAAGGCAAAAGGCGGGTCTTACATGGTGGGAGGAAAAAGAGAATGAGAGAGCCTAGAGAATGGAGAAACCTCTTATAAAACCATCAGATCTCATGAGACTTATTCACTATCATGAGACCAGTCTGGGGGAAACTACAACCCATAATTCAATTATCTCCCACCAGATCCCTCCCACAACATGTGGGAACTACAATTCAAGACGAGAGTTGGGTGGGGACACAGACAAAACCATGTCACCCACCATCTTCTGTTTTAGACCTCGTGCATTTATTACACAAGTATTGAGTGCCAGACATTGTGTCATGTATAGAGGATACAGAAACGAGGAAGAGGTATTCCTCTGATGAGCCCCAAGACATGTAAAAGTCACTATGCTATAGTGCAATAAATGTTGTTACAATGATATGGACCAGAAGTGCGGTAGAAGCTGAGAGAGGTGGGAGGTCCGAGATACTACTAATACCTGAAAACTTCGTAATCTCTACTGTAATTGACAACATTGTTAATAGCCTTATGCCAGAGCTCAGCAAATACTTGATTTCGCAGAAGGGAAACGTCTGTTAGGGAGTGGTAGTCTGGCATCTGGGAGGGGACATGCAAGTGTGCACTTGAACCCATTTCCATGAACATGAGGAAGGCATGGTAAAGAAGAATTAAGTCTGTACTTGGCTTTTAACTAAGGTCATTTGAAAATGGTCTTCAACACCCATCTCATTTGCTTTTTTATGCCTGCCAATTTAGTGTTGTATTCAAAGTGATTAATTAGTTTGTAGTCAAGGTTTATTAGGTAATCTTCCTGTCAATCAAAGATCACTAGGGTTTCAGGGCAGAATAAAGGATATCCAGCTATTTCATAAGGACAGAGAATTTATGTCATTATTGTATTCAAAAAAGGCACAATCTTAAAATTTTAGAGTACATAGTACAGACAGGAGTTAATGTGGATATTATTGAAGTTGACAAGAGTGATTTGGTCCTCCTGAATATGTATGGGTTTTTTTCTATTAAGAAAAATGTATTTCTAAAGTGTAAATTAACCTTTCATATTTTTTCTGTATTACTGACTTAAACATGAAGTATTTTTACTTTTCTTATTCAGACCTATAAAAATATGAGAAACATAACAGATTAAAATACTTAAAGCTATGTTATGCTTTAAGCCAAGGTAAATCAAGGGGGTAATGACAATTCTAGAAATCAAAGATATTTCCCCAGTTAAGAATATATTCACGTTGTGCTATTCTAGAAACTAACTCAGACCTGTAAGCTGTATTTCCTAAATGACAGACCATTATTTGACATATTTTTTTCATCACTTGTATGTACATGTGTGTGTAGGTGTGTGTACATTTGTGTGTGTTTTTGTGTTTATGAGTTATTTAACCACATTTAAATAAAAGTTTTATTACAACAATATTGCTTTCTTTGCAATTCTTAAAAGTTCATGTTATCTAAATGATTCGATGAAAATCTGTGGTAAATATTACTGCTTAATGTCTGTGTTTGTACAAAAATAACTATGTAAGTACAATAAACACGTACTGTAGGCAGTAAACACGAGATTAAACTATTCTTTGAGGGTTTTGTTTAACATGCATTGCCAGCTGTTTCCTTCTATCTATTACCCTAACAATCTTAAAGTTAATGAATTTATTTTTCCTAACATAGATATAAATGCAAAAAAAAAAACTCTAGCACATATTGAGAGCTCAATAAATCTAACTATTATCATTATTGTTTTAACTGACAAAAGCATCTTTAACCTAAAGGAATTTTTAAGATTAAATTATAAACTACAATAATTTATTTCTGACAACAGTGGTAATATGAACATTTTTAAATGTTAATATGGTTTTTCAGGGTCATTTGTGCCTTTACTTAAAATGTTTTACTTCTTTGAATTTCTGCACATTTTTGTGGATCTTATGGAATAGATTACCTGAAATATTGCACAAAATATTTCCTCAGAAGAAACAGCTCTTAGGCTGATCATGGGAACAGAAAAAAAATTAATAAATCAGAATTAAAAACACAAAACAGCCCACCAAACACTACACAGCAATCCTAATTATGGTGGATTTAGTCTCTTTATAAAGTGTATATAATTAGGGAAAAAAACCATTGCATGTATGCACACACACACGTATACATCTATAGACACGCATCCATATAAACACACATATATATACACGCACACATATATATATATATACACATACCTACACATTTGTATAACTGATGCAAATCAACCCATAGCCAGAATTTTGTTTTTAAATATTCCAGGTAAGGACCAACAAACGGTGAATGGCATCATATCAGAAACTCTGGGATATAGCTTCAATTACCTTTAAATTCCCACAAATGCGTACATTTTAAAAAGAAAATATATTTCATTGATTTACAGAGGCTCATATAAATATAGATACGGTTTGGCCAGGGAATTGTAAATTTAGTCTCAGGTGGGCTGCACATTCAGCCTGAAATGATTCTGCAGAGAGAGGGACAGTCTGAGTGTTACAAATTCAGTGGCTCTAGGGGAAATTTGTTAGAGATCATTCTGAAAGTCAGTGCTGCCTGAAAAATAAAAGAGAGAGTGAGGAAAGAACCCACCCCACACTGTGTTCAAATGATTTTCTCCCCTCTAACGACAGCATTTTAATTTAATATTTCTTCTATTTGCCCTTCCTTCTGCCTTGTGGATTTTCAGAAAAGCGGTTTGGAGCCATTTAGAGTTATGATTTTATGTATGTGACATGAAATGGTAATACAGGCTGTCTTGGTGTATTGCACGAAGAAAGAGAAACAAAAATTGAGCAGGCTGTCTTACTTGTCTCATTTGCCAGGCCCCATCATAAAAAAGTAAATGAGTTGTTTCGTTGTGATCCTTCAGAAAGATGTAATAACAGTGTTTGGTCCATAGGCACGCAGGGACGAGGCTACTCCGCACCCCCCCGCGCTAGATGGATGATACTGATGGCGAGTGAACATGCACATCCTGCCTGAATATGAACAACAGATTTGTCAGTGTGTGACAGGCTGACAGCCCAGCTCCCAGCTGCTTGTCCACTGTTGTTATATCAGTACCTTGTCTAAGTATTCAGCAAAGAGGCAATCTGCTTCCTCCATTCATGGGAGGCAGGTTGCCAGTTAAAAAACAAGTATTGGCTTCAGGCAGCAGTGCCAGAACGCATTGAAAAGATGCAATTTAAACCCTTGCGTGCTCCTCGGGCCACATATCACAGGCCTTAGAAGTCCAGTCCTCCAGATTAGGTTTGTAAAACAAAGAAGATAACTCAAAATGAGATCTATGCTGGCAAAACATCGTAATTTAGCTTCCCTAAGTGTCTCAGCAGAACTTGGTTATGAAAGGAAAAACATGCTTGACTTTGGCACTGGGAGGGTGGCTGAAGTGAAAGTTTGCTCAGCGTTTCGCCTATTACAATGTTATTTTTAAGGGCAGTTAAAACTGTGCCAGTGAGAATGCACCATGGCTCGGAGAGCTTTCAGAGTTAATGATGAGGATGAAAAGTTCTCATTTTTACCAGTTGGGCCCTGTGAATATGGTTGACAACCACTAACAAAATATTTTACAATGTAAAAACTGTGGAAATAGATTTATCATAGTTTATTTGAATCCTTATAAAGACCTTATTAAGTAACCAAAAAATTGTACTGTACTTCATTCTAAAATCTACAGAAATTAATTGGAAAATAGGAGATAATTAAAGTAGCTAACGCATTATACATGCTGTCTTAATATTCAAGAGAATAGATTCAATACATTAAAGGGGAAAAAAAGTAGAAGAATCAATGCATTTCAGAAGAAATTACCAGTTTGCTTTGAATACCATGGATGTATTGTTCAGAAGTTAGAGCATCACTTACTGTTTTCAGCGGCCTGTTTCAATACAGGTATGTGGCAGTCTCTGACAGGTTGAGTAAGAGAAAACCCAAAAGGATTTATACCATGGTCTTTAATGGCTCCTTCACAGCAGTTATGGCCTGTCAAACCATTAATAAGCAGTATTTAAGAGTCCCTAAGTACACATTTGCACAACAGTCCCCAAGGACTCAGGGGAAGCCATTATAGTTTGTTGGATCAATAATTATCATCATTTCATTCAAGTCCACTGCAATATGAAGAACTGGCTGTGGGATCTTCTAGCATCCTTGCCTCAGGTCACAGGGTGATGGTAGATCTTGAGAAGATTGCAATGACTGTCCTCTAGCATCTCTGGAGACTCAGTCCCCACGTGCTCACCGTAGCCACAGTCCTTATTTGCCATGTGTAGGACTCAGGAGATACCTACATCCTTGTAAGTTTGAAACACTCAACAAATCCAGTCTTTAGCTGACTAAGAAAATCTATTTATTGATGTTTTCCTTAAAAAAAAAAAAATACTTGAAAAAGAAATAACAAAATGAAGTTAGAAAGCATTCCTGAAACTTTAGATAGAAGTGTTATACATATGTTTTTTTCTGCTAAAATATCATAGTCCAAATATCTATTCCTAGATGGCTAGTTGGATAAGTTATTAATCCTTTATGTAACAGAGTACTCTGAGAGGGGTCACTAAAAACGATATTGTAGGAGATGAGAAAGCGTTCCTTATACTCTTAAGAAGAAAAAGCAGCTTAAAAATCTGTATGTTAATGTTTGGTGAGTTTTAAAAATTACATACAATTAATTATATGCCATATGGATAGATAGATGGATACACAGAGAACAGAAAGTGTGAGAGTGATAAAAAAGGATGTATACTATGCTATTAAAAAAAGATATAGTACAAAATACTATAATGAAAATTTTTGTGTTCTTTGTGCTTTTCTGTATTTCTGATACTTTTCTCCATGACAATGTGGTGGGTTTTTTTTTTTAATTAGAGAAAATATGCCATTAAAATTAAAAGCTGTCAACAGTAAAGATGAATCTTTAAATTATAGAACTTTCCTACTTGGTTAATTGCTACTCTTTTTATTTTCTGTTACATATTGGTGATAGGCATAATGTAATACATTAATATAATGTGAAATATCACAAACTGAAAACCTGAACTTGCCTTTTATTTTTATTTGTTGTATAATATGTAAATATTTTAATAAAGACTCTTTCAAAAAACTAATGTATTTAATGAAAAGATGAACAAATAATAGTATTCCATCCCCATTCTGAGGGGATTATATATTATATATCTTATATATTATAATATCCTATTGTATATCCTCCTCTAGAGGTAATGGAGGTCAACAGCCTCCACTAGAGGTAATGGAGGTCAACAGCCTCCACTAGAGGTAATGGAGGTCAACAGCCTCCTTTCACATCTCCTCCCACGTTTGTACAAGTATCTGTATCTATATATGGATATAGAGTCTTTCTTCATAAGACCAAAATTAGCTTCTAGTATATTATTTTGCACAAGGGCTTTGTTCACTCAACATACTCACAGCTTTCTAAACCCAAGCACATAGCAGCGCTTACTACTTTTAAGAGATTTTAAATCTTAAGTGACCTATCTGAATGATCATTTATTCAACAAATAGACATTCAAGTTGTTCCCAGTCTATGCTTTTACAATGCTGCAGTACATCTTTGCACTTACGTATCATGGCTTTTATATTCCTGAGAGGAAAATTGCTGAGTCAATGGGTATGCTCATCTTAAAATCTGGAAGATATTGCCATATTCCCTTCCCCAAAAGCTGTTTACCCGCAATGTATGAGAAAGCCTGTTTCCCCACTACTTGCCAGCACTGAACTTTATAATACCAATTCTTTCCATTTCTATCAATCTGATGGATGAATAATGGTAGCTCCCTGTTTTGATTTGCATTTTCATAGCTACCAGTACCACTATCTTGATCTTAGAACTAGGTTTAACGTAAAAAGTTTCTGTCTTCTAAATATTGGCATCCTCTGTTTTTTGTCAACACTTTTGATGTATTTTTTACCCCATGTTGATAGTCAGGGCAGAAGTAAATTAGGCTGCAAAAGTTGACGAGTTTTCCTGAAGACCTTAACATGACTGAGCTGACAGGTAAAATTAGATCACCTGATTGTAAAGACTGTGCTTATTCTACTGAATGTTCGAACCACTGACAGAAAATATTTCAAAAAAGGCTTTTGTCCATTGTTTTTCATTCCATTCCTTCACAACTCTCCCTTAATAATAAATTCTCCTTTTTTCAGTTTCTCAGTATATTCACGCCTCTTGTTTTTTGGATTGTATTATAATATTCGATGTTGATCTTCCTCTTACACTCCACCATGCCTACCCATTCTTTGTGTTAACTATCCAGAGTCATCCTTCTGCTCTGCATGAGCTACTTCTCTGACAAACTACTAGGTTCCAAAGCATTAATGACCGATGATGAGCTACTGCCCTGTTCCCTTTGGCAAGTGTTTGTATCTACACAGGGCTATTACATCCATCTTGTCTTTATACAAGACATTTCAGCTCTGAGAAAAATTAATTCCCTGACTTATAAGTGAGAGAGATGGTTGGACCAGCCATGCTATTCATTAAAGAAATGGATTCTGGAAGAAGACCCTCTTTCTCCTTTTTCTTCGACCGTACTTGTAGGCTCCCGTATTAAGACTGAACAGAAATAAAGCCTATTCGCTTTGCTGTCTGCTTGCCAACAGTAGCTTCAAGGAAGTGAGCAAGGTGGTTCGCTTTGAAATCACTGTAAATTTGGAGATTAAAATTTATAAATTATATACACAGTAAAATATATAGCATACCTGTAGTCATATTTAGTGAAATAAAATATACATATAATTATGCCTATGTACAATGGACACTCTTATAACTGACTTTCCACATTAACCAAACCTCTACATTTTCTCTGTAAAACATAGCAACTGGTGTTCATATCAGCTGAATCCTTGAATTATATTCCATTTTCTCTTAATAACTGTTTTTAGTATTGCCATTTAGGATTGTGTTTAAACTCTGAGTTCATTTATATTTCGTTCCAGTATGACTACTTATGGGTAATGAGCTCTATAACTTTATAGCCTGATACACAATGGTGTACTTCTTCTATGTATCTGCATGTTAGAATGGATGACCTATCTTCATAATGTTAATGTCCATTATGTGATTCTTTCGACGGGAGTATAGTCTTACATGTCTGCTTCTGTGTGTTTCCTGAGCTATTGTGAGTATATAAAAATCCCTTCATAACTATCATAAATTGTCTAGAAGACACTCACCACCTAGAAAATGTTCTCAGGTTTATGGACGTAAGTTTCTTTAACCATGAATGTAAAATATCAGCTGAATGAAAATAACCCACAATTTAGCTTCACTTTATTTGGTGATGTTGGAAAATTATCAGACCAGGCAACACCTAATTTAACGTATGTTAACCATATCACTCATTACCCATAAGGAGTCATACTGGAAAGAAATATAAACCATATCACCATATCCAGAGCCATTTGCTCTGGATATTTGATTTATGTAAGAGGTGCCATAAATCAATTTATCTAAGGCTAGGAATTGGTAGAATGATAGGCCACTTTAGATCGTATAGTTTGCGAACAGCTTCTAAGAAGGACCCTTGAGCTGAGACCTGAAGAATGAGGAAGAGGCAGCCATGTGACAGGACTGCAGGGGGAGCTATTTCTGATTTGTATTATTCTCAGCTGCATTCAATTTCTCACAAGGTAGGAACAATATCCCCCAAAGTTATTTTGTGTATGTGAAAAATAATTAATCCAGTCTTCTACAAGCCGATCTCATCTCCATGACCCATGTTTGGTTATGTTATTTTTACCAGTGATATAGTCATTGTCTATTTCTTAATTTATCAACTTAGGTAGACTCTACTAACTAGCTGTGAGGAAATTAGCATTCATCTACTCCTTCTGTTTTGTTTCTTATACGTATTACCATTTTTATTGTCGAGATTCATAATGTTTATTTTTTCTTTGGTAATTATATTAGACCTTCCAAATATTGTATATAGGTTGAGTAAAAATGGAAAGAAAGAAATGGAATCTAAAATATTATGGTTATGTAATTTTTTAATTTTTTTTTAAAGCTGAGATGCAGTGACATGAACTGGGCTCACTACCACCTCTGCCTCCTAGATCCAAGTAGTTCTTCCACCCCAGCCCCCCAAGTAACTGGAATTACAGGTGCCCACCATGCCTGGCTAATTTTTGTATTTTTAGTAGAGACAGGGTTTTGCCATGTTGACCAGTCCGGTCTCCCAACTTCTGGGCTCAAGTGATTCGCCTGCCTTGGCCTCCCAAAGTGCTAGGATGACATGTGTGAGCCACTGTGACCGGCCTAATTATGTCAATGTTTTAAAGTTTGAAGCAAAGTAGTGTAGATGGAGCCATTTAGAAGAGACGGAATCATGCAATCCTACATCATTTAAACTTTGCTAAGGCAAACTTACAGTGTGGTAGATTCCGTTTTAATTTTTCTGACGCCATCTTTTCTTTCTCAATTTTCATATCCCAGGATGTCTCCTTTCATAGATTTTTTTTATTCCACTGGACCACTTACTCAAGTAATTTTTTTCCCTATAGGGTTCAAAAGGGGTTTATTCATATTAAGATTAAAAGCAGAATGCTTTCTGAGCTTTGGCACCTATAAAATGTCTCTATTTTGCTCTTACTTTTCATTGATAGTTTTACTGCCTAGTAGAACTCTCGGTTCAAAATCTTTTCTCCAATCACTTTGAAAACACTGCTCCAGTGGTTCCTAAAACCTATTAGCTGTTATGAAAAGTCTGATGGCCATTTGATTTATATTCCTTTGTAGATAATACGTTCCACAAATACACCTCCCTCACATCTTCAAAAATGTATCAGTTTTCTCTGTATTTGTCCTGTTTGGCATTCAGTGATTCGTTTCCATGTGAAGATTTATATAGTTTTATTTATTTATTTGTTTGTTTATTTAATGCAGGTAAATTTTCCTGTTTTTATTTCTTGGATTTTCTTTTCTTTCCATTGCCCACATTTTCTTCTACTGGAACTTTTAGTAAATTAATGTTAAATATGACTAGTCGTCATTATTCTTAAGTTTCCTTATATTTACCATCTCTTTTCTTTCAGCACTGGTAAATTTATCATTCATCTCTACTGTGAGACTCCTTATTTTGGAGGTGTATTTTTAACTTCCGAGAATATTTTTTTGCTCTTTGATTTGTCCTTTTCATGGCAAGTTCTTCAAGTAATAGTTATAGCCGCACTATTCTCTCAAATGTCTCTGAAGATATTAATTAAAATTTTTAAAGCTCTCTTCTGTTCACTGAATTATGGCTGTGCCCACTGGGGTCATTTGCACTGTTTGTGTTTTAGTTAACAGATACTCATACAGTTCTTACCATGTGCCAGGCTCTGTTCCAACCAGTTGTTCTTCTCTGTCTGGTCCCACTTCACCTCCATCATCTCATGCCACTACTCACGAAAACCCTGCATTCCACTTCTACCAAACCATTTGTCCTTCCTAAAATCACATTATGTCCTCATAGCTCTGTGCTATTCTCTGAGTGATCACCTTTTCCATGAATATTTACCTTCTTCTCTATTTGCCAAATTCTCCTTTGTTCTTTTTTTGAGACATGGTCTCACTTTGTCACCCAGGCTGGAGTGCTGTGGCACTATCTCAGCTCACTGCAAGTTCTGCCTCCCGAGTTCCAGCGATTCTCCTTCCTCAGCCTCTCAAGTAATGGATTACAGGCATCCACCACAACACCTGGCTGTTTTTAGTAGAGATGGGGTTTCACCATGTTGGCCAGGATGGTCCCAAACTCTTGACCTCAGATGATTCTCCCGCCTCAGCCTCTCAAAGTGCTGGATTACAGACATAAGCCCCCATTCATTCTTTAAGATCCAGCTAAAACATTGCCTTCCATGAAGACAGAGTGGGTCGTTTCTTCCTCTATACTTTAATGCTTTGTACAGACCCATCTTATAGTTTGGGTCAAATACCAACGAATGTGACATTTTGAATTGATTGCTGGCCCAGACACTGTCTTTTCTGAAGACAAAATAAAATAATTATTTTTTGTTTACACAACATTTTCTTTTAGGTGTCACTTTAATTTAGGAGTATTCTATTTGCTATAACCTCAATGTTATAAAGCTCCAGTCAATTGTTAGAAATTGACCCTGCAATTAGCTAGGCATGGTGTCAGGTGCCTGTAAGCCCAGCTACTTGGGAGGCTGAGATATGAGAATTACTTGAACCCAGAGGGGTGGAGGTTGCAATGAGCTGAGATTGTGCAACTTCATTCCAGGCTGGGCAAAAGAGCAAGACTTTATTTCAATAAATAAATAAATAATAAAATAAAATAAAAAGAAATTTATCCTGCAATATACACATGAAGAATACAGTTGGAGTTGTCACATAGCATGTATAATATAGTATTTTCACTTGGAAGCAGGTACAACAAACCTGAAAATTGATTTTAAAATAACAGTTTTATTCTTTCTTGCTTGTATTTTCATGATTCAATGGGCAAGAAGAAATAAATATCCTCTGAAATAGAAAGCGATTGATAAATTATGAAGTGCTCTATAAGTATAAAATAGAAACAGTGTGAAAAGGAGAAATAATTATTTTAACTGTATAATATTAGCCAGAATTTTAGGAAATGATTTTATCATTCTTTAATGTTACTTTGGTACACATGTGTGTATTTTACTGTAACCAAGAAAAATAGGCATTAGAAACTAACTGTTTTAACATCCTAGGTTTTAAGAAGAGATTTTCTAAGCTGATATGAATCCTATTTAAAGATATTTAAGATCTCTCATTTAGAGTTAAGTAGAAGAAGAAAAGGCAAAATTGTCTTTGCAGATGTTGAGAAGAAATTCATTGCAGGCAATCATCATTTAATACCCAGTACTGACTTTTTGAACAACTGCTTTCTCTAAATGATAAATCAAATGTGTTGGCACTAACAATAATCTCTCAGAATATGAATGAGAAAAGCAAGAATATTAAAACAATAGAAACATTATCATAAAATATCAGCCATTATAGCAAAGAACAGCAAAGGAAATTGGGAAACTATTTTGAATTTTTTATGGCTGATGTTAACACCGTCTATAGCAGGGACTATTGCATTAAAAAGCTAAAACATGGATTGAGCTGTAAATATTTACCCATTTAGATGTGTCATGTGTATATCAGTTGCTGGCATTGCTGAAACTAACATTTGAAATGAAAGGATGGAAAATTTTGTGGTAAGACACACACACACACACACACACACACACACACACACACAAAGAAAAAATTTTCTTAAATACTACAATGTCTCATGCTCTAGACAAAAGACACTACGTTCCAGATTTTGAATAAATCATAGATATACATTTTTTCACCTTAGTTTACATTCCTCGGCCTGCATTGGCTGAGCTTACCTCCATCTCTGTCTACAGAAGGCTTACTTTTCTTTAAGGCTCAGCAGGAAAACACCTGGTTTTGTTACCTCTGTAGGCAGAAGTCATTACTTTTTGAACATTTAATGCATTATATAAGCTTTTGGGGTACTTGCATAAATATTTTTGTATAAAGTTCCATAGCATTTCAACTTGCAAAATGCTTTACATAATATTACTTTGTGTGTGTGAGGGGGTGGGGGACAGGGTCTCGCTCTCTTGCTCTGCCACCAAGGCTGGAGTGCAGTGGCACCATCATAGCTCACTGCAGCCTCGAGCTCCTGGCTTAAGCAATCCTCCTCCTGCCTTGGCCTCCCAAGTATAGCTGGGACTACAGGCACACACATACCACCATGACTGGCTATTTTTTAAAATTAATTTATTACTATCATTATTATTTTTTAGAGATGAGGTCTCTATGTTCCCCAGGCTGATCTCAAACTCTTGGCTTTAAGAGATTCTCTTGTGTTGGCCTCCCAAAGTGTTGGAATGACAGGCATAAGCCACCATGCCCAGCCTCATTTTATCTTCATTTTAACCCTGTGGCAAAACAGAAGAAGGAAAGGGAAGAAACTGATGCTTCCAAGGGCTGGGGCTGCCCAAGGCAACCCAGTGTGTGAGTGAAGGGCGAGGACTCTGCCTGGGAATCTGCTGATTTTCTTGCATTCCATGCCGCAGCTCAGCACCTTCCTCTCATCTTCCCTTGTTAAGTTGAATGTCAGAGGAGGGCAGAAGGAAAACAAAATAAACAGATTGCTCTCAAAATCTCCAAATACTGACAGGGTTTACATGAATGTATGAGTCCCAGACATTTCCACACGGATTTAAACCCTCAATTGTATGAATCATTGTTTACCTTGCACATGTATCCAAATCCCATCCTGGTTAACCTGTATTCCATAAAAACGACCTGAGGCTCACCAGATAGACAGATTGCTCAGTGCTCAAGGACTTGAGAATTCAGTTACTAGCAAAGCATTTTGGTTCAACAGAATGCAGGGAGGACTCCAGTGCCGAGCAGGGACAGCATGGACGCCTCTGCACAAAGAACGCTATCTTATCCACATTGTCGTTACGGGAGGATTCTTCTCCTCTAAGAGGAAATGGAAATAACCCCATCCCTAGCCCAATAGAGGATGTTAACACATGGGTTTTAAGGTGCGTTTTGTGCTATTATCTGTTGGGTGTCAGGCTGGTTTCTGATTTTGAAGTGCCTTCCCTTCTGTTGCCTGCTTCTGTGACAGAGTGGCACGACAGAAACGTGGCTTTGATCCCCTTCTTTACATTAATTCTCCTTTTACAGGTATAAGCCTTTTTGTACCCAGCTTTGGTTTTGTTTTTATTCCTATTATTAAAGTGGTCTTTTGGCTACCAGCTGCTTCTTTTCAGCATTTATGAGGATTTGGCTGTTATTTATTTTTTTATTTCAGTGGTAGGGAGTCCAAAGTTCAACCCTAGCAAGGGGTCCATCAGACTGTGTTTTGCAGGTGGATTATGAATGAGACAGGCCCACACCTTGGCTCTGATTTCAGCTCTATGGGCCTCCTCTTGCCTGGGAGCCTGTGGAAAGTTGCATTCCTGGCACCTCCCAGAGCGGGTGGATGTAGCGGGAGAGACGAAGGCTTTAGGCTAAATTGCCAAATCCTATATTTGTACACCAGCAGGCAATAAGTGAAGAAGCTTAAGCATTGCATTCCCACTGTCTGAAGTCTGCAGACCCTGCAATCAAACACCGAGACCATATTCTGAAACAATTGTGGCCGATGACAGTTTATTATGGAAAGAGTCAGTATCACTCAGGATGCTTCCAATAAAACAAAGTGAAAAACAGGATCTCTTCATAATTCCAACTTCATGATCCACAATTTCGTGGATGATAGCTGAGCTTTTATTCAGATTTCAAAAACCACTTTGTGTACTTACAGGCCATTCATTCACACAGGGCCCGAGATGGGGGAACCCTCCACAGGCAGCACCAAGCAGAGACAGCCTGCCTTTGCTAAGCCCACCCTGAGCCTGCCCAGGGACCTCCTCTCCCAGAGACATGGACAACCTCTACAGACTGAGTTAAGCATGAGATCCAAACAGCAGCCAGCACTAATGATTTGTCTCTTATTTTGTTGTTAAAATTGGGATTTATCATCCCGCAGAATGACTTTATGGACACCTCTGAGTCAATCCTTTATTTCTAAATCAGAACAGCACAGTCACCAGCAGGTTTAACAACGGGTAAACTTCTGTAAATGCCAGCTGGCCTCACTAAGAAATTATACTCAGTGGAAAGCATGGAGCTACATTTTCTTGTCACCTCTGGCAGACATTTTGTTTACAGAGTTTGCTGAATGCTCCTCTTAGTTAAGGAATTCAGCTGGAGGCTGCCTGTGTAAAATAGCCACACTCATTTCTCCTGCATTTGCTTGAAAAATATTTTCCCTCAAATAAAATTGTGCAAGCAGCCACTCTGACTTTGGACAAGAAATCAATACTTTCATGGTATCTGCTGTGGACAAGGAAGAGTGGCATCTTTGGCATTTCCATTCCATCATATATATTGGCATTTGATTAGAACCAGTATAAGATTTTAGACATATGGGTATTTTTTAATTCAACAGTTAAAATAATCAGATGAAAGTAAGGCTGGTATATTTTTCTTAGAGTCAGTCCCTTTAGTCTTTAATCATCTGTCTTTTCTCCGAACCCATTCCAATTCTACAAATTATATATGGAGTTAAGGTCACTGACCCTGGACCCCAGTTCTTTAAAAGAAAAAAACTCATCACTTTCTTCTTCACCAGCATACACCATCATAGTCTATCAATAATTAATAGCTGGCATTCACTCAGATAAGATGGGTTTCCAGTCTCATTGGCTGGTGCCTGTGCCAGTCTGATTATGAACTATTTTGAATATCATTCCTGAATATATGTTGCATATTTCCAAAAAAGATTCCAAGTCCCTTGTGGGTGGAGAGTACAGTATAAAATTCTTATGAATCCTTGCAGCAACCAACTTGCTGATAAGCATATGGCAGATGCTCCATAAATACTTAGCAAGTGGCATTTAATTAGATAATAGGAAGTCGACGAATTCTGCATTGGGAGAATATGACTATCATTGGTCCCATTTCACTCTGTAATGAGCCGTTTGCCTGGCCTAATGACCTGCGAGGTACTGTGGTTATTTTCACAGGTGCAAAAGTCAGATTCAAGAATGAACCTGGAGGGGGTCACAGAAAAACCCTGCGCTAATCATCAATGCAGGAATGCACAAAAATGCCTATACCCAGTGTGAGGTGCACCAAAAAAAACCTTTCCTGGCTCAACCTGCTGCCAGACATGATTTGGAAATAGAGAGAGGAGGTGAGACTCTTAGGTGTATTAGAACATTTCTGCCCATCAGTCCGGAGTAGAGCTGAAGTGTTGCCATCAACTGATTCACAAAGGGTTTCAGCTAATTTAGACTGGTATT
Organism: Saimiri boliviensis; assembly: GCF_048565385.1. Classification (NCBI taxonomy): domain Eukaryota; kingdom Metazoa; phylum Chordata; class Mammalia; order Primates; family Cebidae; genus Saimiri; species Saimiri boliviensis. The sequence goes on from NC_133462.1 coordinate 69,095,117, forward strand.
TCACACTAGCTCATCTTTTGATTAGTTTAATGATTTTTCTTAAAATAAATGTCTTTCAGCTTTTTACTCAAAACCCAATGCCCCTCACCCCCACTTTTTACAATTTTTAAACCAACCCATACATACTTTCCACATTCTAGAGCTAAAGGGTAATTCTTGAAAAAAATTTTATTCCTCCTTGATGTTTGTGCCTTTAAAATATTCTTGGGTTTATTAAACCCTCTCTGTGGCTATTATTTAGCAAACTCTACCTTATTCATTGCCTAGATTTTCCTAAAAGTCAGTCCCTTTAGCTTTTAACTATCTGTCTTTTCTCTGAACCCATTTCAATTCTACAAATTATATATGGAGTTAAGGTCACTGACCTGGACCATAGTTCTTGAAAAGAAAAAACCCATCCCTTTCTTTTTCATTGTTTTGGGAAATCATGCTTAGGCTCTTGTTCAAGGTCATGTTGCCAAGTTAGTGTTCTTCTGTATCTATGATCAGGAGACTGACGTGTCACGGGACACACCCCAGGGGATACTGTAAAATGTTAGCTGTGTGGGTAATTGGGACATGGGCTTGGTTCGTATGCCTGTGCACTACAATCATAGTTTTATCATGTAAGCTAATGGCAGAAACAAGTTACAGGGGAAATAAAGTAGTTAAGGAAAATCAAAGTTTTTGAAACTCTTGATAACTATACATACACTCTATGCCAATGTGGATCGGAATATTCATTCAATTAAGTAAAAAAATTTATTCAGTAAAAAAGAACAGGGCGTATCTTTAAGTATTACATAATTTGGACTTTCCCAACTTGTCTGCATTGTGGAAGTGCCATCGAATCTTTGGAACTGAGAAGGACCAAAGAGTAGTCAAACTTCTCGGTGACGGACATTGAAAAATGGTGTATGAAATCTCCAGCACAGAGGGGGCACTTAGACATTTCCCCTCAATATCCCTAATGGCAGATCTCACTAGACTGACTATGTGAGAAACAATCATCACAAGATGGAATGGAAAGACCAAAGGAAGTGGCTTCTGTTTTTCACAGCCTTGCCATCTATGCTCCTCTTTACCCTGTGACACACAAAAACTATAAAATAGCTCAATGAAAAAATCACCTTATATATCATCAGTAAAATGATACTGTTATTTCATATAGTACTAATTCTCTGCTGGGTGTTGTCCAACAATTCAAGTAATCTATTACTTAAATATAAAATAATACTCAGTATTACTCAGCATTCTTTTCCAATCTTTTGAGTGTCCCTTGAAGGTATGAGTTTCCTCTATTGATAGGAATGAGAGGGTTAGAATTTGATAGAGTTTGGATCAATTTTTAAAAAGGGAGGTTGGCTTCAGTGGCTCACACCTGTAGTCCCAGCACTTTGGGAGGCTGAGGTAGGAGGACTGCTTGAGCCCAGAAGTTTGAGACAAGCCTGGGCAGCATAGTGAGACCCTATCTCTTAAAAAAAAAAATTAGCTGAGCATGGTGGTGTATACCTATAGTCCCAGCTACTCAGGTGGCTGATGTGGGAGAATCCCTTGAGCCCAGGAGGTTGGGGCTGCAGTGTGCGGTCAGGCTGCTGCACATAAGCCTGAGCAACAGAGGAAAAGCCTGTCCCCCCACTTCTGCCCCCCAAAAAAAAGATAAAGAGAAAAATTAGGCAATGTCACTTAAAATACTCTCTTGCCACAAGATAGAACTTTATTAAAACATTTTAAGGTATAACAGCTCCTATAAATTCTGAGATGACTGCACAGAGAAAAGTCAGTTGGTCAAATATAGTAGTACTTTTCAATGTTTTACAACACATTTAAGCATTAGCCAACATCCAGCAAAGAATTAGTATTATACGGAAGTAGCAGAAAGCCCCTAAATTTAGCCCGTACAAAAAAGGAACATTTATTATAAGATAAGGGGGTGTCTTATGGGATTGAGCATAAGACCTCAGAAAAGAATTACAACCGTGTTAGAACACTTGGGATGTATTAACCTGGGCAGGCTGTTATTTTAGCTTCTTGTCTGCTAACATAAAAATCTAAAAACTGGACAATTAACTGCCATTATAATTTTAGCTTTGTGTTATCTGAATCTAGGATGGATATTTAATAAATACTGGCTGGAGCACTCCAGCTTTTATTTTTTCCCTGTTAGGCTTTTAATGATCTGTAATAAGAGCTTGAGAAAGTGCTACCTAAAAGGACCTGGTGCTCTTTCACAACATGAAAAATCTCTGTGTAATATGAATGCTTCACCCTCTGACTTGTCTGTTTGCTAATGAGATGTTTGGGGCACATGATCAGTATTTTGTCCAATAATATATTTTGCCCAAGAATGTAAAGGACCTGTCCTATGGAAGGAGCTCATATTCTCCTAAAGAAAAGTGTACCCTCCCCTTCTGCCACCTCCACATTCCAGATGATGTTCCTCTTGTCTTTTTAGAAGAGAACATCTGACAACCTTAAACCAGGCCTCTAGGATTGCAGGAAATGCAAACATTTTCTCTCCATCTTTGTTCTCTCTGATCCCATTTCATTTTTTTTTTTTTCTCATTTACAAACTTTCTCTGTTTGCTTCCCAATAAGCTCCCTTCAAGAGACCAGTCATATCAAGGCTGAAATGAAATTTCTTAGTCTTAACATTATATTACCAGAGTTTCTTCCACAGAGGGCCAGAGAATGGTAGTATCTAGAATAATTCCCAGAAAAGGAGAGCTTGGGCAGACTACACAGGTCTACCATAGAAGACTGAGCTTGGTTATGGGCAAAGGTTCGGTGATTACCTCATCTGTTTCTTCTAAGACAGTCTTGTTCAACTCAGTTCTCATTCTCAGGTGCCTCTTTGAGAGCAGTTTAAGAATATCTGTTTTTTTAAGTGCTCCTCTGGCTCTTCTTAAGCCCTCCGAAGACTGACAGTATTCTAGAATATTCTCCCAAAAAGATTGTGAAAAAGGGCCGGGTGCGGTGGCGCAAGCCTGTAATCCCAGCACTTTGGGAGGCTGAGGCGGGTGGCTCACGAGGTCAAGAGATCGAGACCATCCTGGTCAACATGGTGAAACCCCGTCTCTACTAAAAACACAAAACATTAGCTGGGCATGGTGGCACGTGCCTGTAATCCCAGCTACTCAGGAGGCTGAGGCAGGAGAATTGCCTGAACCCAGGAGGCGGAGGTTGCGGTGAGCCGAGATCACACCATTGCACTCCAGCCTGGGTAACAAGAGTGAAACTCCGTCTCAAAAAAAAAAAAAAAAAAAAAAAAAAAAAAAAAAAAAAGTGTGAAAAGACAGAGTTTCAACCTAAGCATCTTTAACAAACAGCATCTGAGGAAATTGTGAAAACATTAGCTGTTTTTAGAGTCCTGGGACAACTCTATTATTAGCCACTGGAGCTGGGCACTGGGTTCTGTGTCTCCCTCTCATGGTTCAGCGCGATCAGCAGCATATGTAAGGGAGCCATGGTATGTTTCAGAGGCCGTGGTGGGCACGGCCAATGTTTCCTGAGTGACTTGCAGTCAGCTCTAGTAAGAAATTAGTCATTGAGTCACAGATAGTTAAATTCTGTACTTTTATTGTTTATAGGTTTTAGTCGAACGTATTTTTTTTTTTTTTTTTTTTGAGACAGTCTTGCTCTGTTGCCAGGCTGCAGTGCAGTGGCACGATCTCAGCTCACTGCAATCTCTGCCTCCCAGGTTCAAGCCATTCTCCTGTCTCAGCCTCCCAAGTAGCCAAATAGCTGGGACTAGAGGCGTGTGCCACCACACCTGGCTAATTTTTGTATTTTTAGTGAAGACGGAGTTTCATCATGTTGGCCAGGATGGTCTCAATCTCTTGACCTCGTGATTCTCCTGCTTCAGCCTCCCGAAGTACTTGGATTACAGGCGTGAGCCACTGCATCTGGCTAGTCGAATATAATTGTTAAAACCTAGTATTATTTGGAGCCACAGCAAAAATTTATTATTATTATTTTGCAACAGAGTTTCATGCTGTCGCTCAGGCTGGAGTGGAGTGGCACGATCTTTGCTCACTGCAGTCTCTGCCTCCTGGGTTCAAGCAATTCTCCTGCCTCAGCCTCCCGAATAACTGGGACTACAAGCATGTGCCACCACGTCCAGCTAATTTTTTTGTATTTTTAGTAGAGATGGGTTTTCACCATGTTGTCCAGGATGATGTCAGTCTCCTGATCTCATGATCTGCCTGCCTTGGACTCCCAAAGTGCTGGGATTACAGGCGTTAGCCACCAAGCTAGGCCAGAAATGTATTAATAAGGGTGTGTCCATGGTGGGGGAAGCTATGACATTAGGAAGATTATTTTTTTGACACAAGACTTCACTCTGTTGCTCAGGCTGGAGTGCAATGGCATGATCTTGGCTCACTGCAACTTTTGCCTCCCAGGTTCAAATGATTCTCATGCCTCAGCCTCTTGAGTAGCTGGGATTACAGGTGTGCACCACCACGCCTGGCTAATTGTTGTATTTTTGTTAGTAGATAAGGGGTTTCACCATTTTGTTCAGGTTGGTCTCAAACTCCTGACCTCAACTAATCTGCCTGCCTCTGCCTCCCAAAGTGTTGGGATTACAGGCATGAGCTACCACGGCCAGCCTTCATTGGGATCTTTAGGGAAGTAAAAATACATGAACACTTTTCTTCAACTCTCTCTCCCCAGAAAGCCTTTACTTTTCGACAGAAAACAATTGATCACTTCATTAGAAACAGAAAAAGAAAAAGTACCTAATATAAAGCACCTCCTCATGCCAGACCCTCTGCTAGGGTATTTTATGAGCATTACTTCATTTAATCCTCAGAACCCTATGAGGCTGTTAGCTATTATTGTTTGTAAATTCAGCAGAAGAGTCTGAAACTTGAAAGATTAATCCTAAATGATACAGAAGTTGTAGGACTGGGCATTGAATCCAGCTGGGAATAATTCCAATGCTTGTGCCTTTTACATCATATTATGTCAACTTACGTAGTAGCAGCTATTGGTAAACCCTATCATTCATTCTTCAAGGAGCAGCTCTAATCACATCTAGCTATGCAGCCTTCTTTGACATTCCTTGGAATCTTTCCTTTGCCCCAGATGTTTGATACTTACAAATTTAATATATTTTTTAAAAATCCGAAATCAGGATACATTGTCGTCATGGGTGGTGCACTGCAATTTGGTAGTTTTTCTCTTTCTTAATGACACATAAAAATTGAGGTGCATCTTAAAATCAATGGCATCTTAGATAATGAAATAAGGTATAGGCTGCATTGATATTTCACAGTCTGGAGGCTTCCAATCAAGAGTATACGGCAGAATTAGCACTCACCAAATACTCACGTGCTCCCCTACTATCTACAGCTTCTCTGCAATTCAGTTGGGCCTGTGTGTGGCCAATAGGTCATGAACAAGAAGTGACATGTGTCTCCTACCGCTCCTCCACCTCCCACCCCAGCCAAGGCAGTTAAGTGCTAATGTGCCTCTTCTATCCCCTTTTCCCTGCCACAGCAAACTTGGGAGCCAATAGGTATTAAATACTCATTTGTTTCACAGGCTTGCAGTAATATATACTCACCTGACAAGTGGACCATGAAGACTCCTTCTGCTGGGTTCCTACTAAGCAAAGTCTCATTACTTTCCACACCTGACACTTTAAGTAGTAGCCCTGGGGTGCTGCTCCCCCTTTTTGCTGTTCATCTCTGAGCTTTCATGATCTGTGTGCTTAGCTAAACCTCCCCATTCTTTTACCATAACTGGCTTGTCTTTCACCATAACTGCCTTGTCTATGTCTATTACAAATATGGATTATCTATCTTGTTAATAGGATGGGGAAGAAATAATCTTCCAAAGAGGAACACAAGGCAAAGCATTTGATTGCTACTCTCCAAATGTTTGGTGAGATTTAAGAAGCAACCAGGAATGTGAGCTTCAAAAAATCGGGAAATTCCTCCAAGGTGGAAATCTTTTGGCACAGGTCCACCGGCTTCTTGAGAAGCCTTTAAGGCCAACTGATCCCCAGAACAAGATATCTCTCAGGCTTCACTGGGAGCTATTCTTTTGAAAATGCAATTCTGAATTCACTTTTTGTACTGTCTTAGGAAAATCCTGTTTGTGAAAATGCCTCATGGTATCACCCTGAATCTGAAGAAGTAAAGAGAAAGACTGTTTGCTTTGATGTAATCAGATTCTCCAGAATTTAATCCTATCTCCTATTTAGGCAGAGCTAGCCATTGAAAATTAAAATGAACCTTTCATCCATGTGTATCATAAATGGGCATTTATCAGGATTATATGATTTTGCAATCCATCTGAATACGTAACCAGAATTTGTTTTCTTTCCGTTTCACTATGTAATTACCATGCAACAATAACAAAAGTGACATGTTTGAAGAACAGATAAAATGCTGTAAATTGGCCAGTAATGGTGATATTTCCTCATCTTCTGAAAAACCCATTTATTCTCTCTCTCAACAAATCAAGGCATTGTCAGCCCATACTCATCTTGTGGCCAGAGGGGCTCCACCAATTTCTGGATGGAAGTGAGTCCCGGAATGCAGATGAGGCCGACTAACGAAGGCTTTCAGTGCAGGCAGCTGGTCTTTGCTTGCCTCAATTTCTAAATCATCCATAATGGGGCCAAGACCTCCCAAGCACTAAAAAGAGCGAGCTGACATGCTGGACAAACTGTTAATTTTTTCCTGAAGAAGCTGCTATATTGCACATCTGTCACTGCGGCGCAGACAATTACTCACTGAGTCAGGGGAAAAAATCTGCCGCTTGTTTCTAGCTGAGTTGTTAAGGGACCTCATGGAGAAATACAATGGCGTGGGAGTCAAAACATGCTGGTTTCCTGTGTGCTCGGCGATCGTTTCCTCCTTTTGGAAGACTGTCTTGTCTTTAAAACATGTGAACTTGACTACGATGCATGTTTAAAAAAACAGCAAAGGAATCAGAAGAGACACACAGAAAAAGACAGGCATATAAAGATGTAGGATGGTCAAGAACCCAGCCTTACAGATTATGGACCACCGTACTTGCTGCAGAGAGCCTAACGATGCTATAGCCAGTGTATTAGAAATACTGTGATTTTGCACATGATAAATTTCAAATATTTAACGTGTATTCCCCAAGTGCTTCACAAGTATCTAAAAATTATTTTATGGATTTCATGCCTCGTATATGTAATGTGGATTATTTATATTGTTTCTATGATAAATTACAGCCATCAATGAGACACTTTAGAATCCCAGATTAGGTACAGTCATATAACAGAACTTTAGTTTTTTTTTCTTTGCTAAACGCATTTGCTTATCATAAATATGAAATCCTGGTATTTGAAGAAATTTACTTCAATAAGTGATGGAATGATTTGTTTAAATTTGGAAAGCATAAATTTAGTATAGTATTTCTCAGTCTTTCTGTTTTTATTGAAGAATATTGCTTTTAGAAATAAATGAACATTTTAGAAGAAATTTAATAGGAAGATGCAAACAGAAGATAGTTTTGGCTGTTTTACTTGGGATACTTATTATAAATATACTTTTATCTCTACAATCTTAAAGCTGAAAAATCAAGCATTATACACATTCTTAAAATACTAGCAATTTACTTTGAAAGTTCAAACTGAAAAAAGAAACACAAAAAGTAGCCTTTAATTGTTACCTTACTTCATCCTTGAAAAACTGAGAAATAAACACAAGACATTCTGATATTGCAACAGGAGGGAGGTATGTGGATCTGAGAATGATTTAAGCTGTCTGACAATTCAAAGACAGGAGACAACTCTAATGTACAGATAAAACTACAAGTGGCAATAGTAGATCATACTCCTGGCAGTTAATGGCACTGACTCGCTAGAGACAAATCTGGATCTACTTAAAGTGTCAGGTGTGTAAAGTAATGAGTCTTTGCTTAGTAGGAACTCAGCAGAAGGAGCCTTCATGGTCCACTTGCCAGTGGAGTATATATTATATATACATATACAAGCCTGTTAAATAAATGAGTATTTAATAACTGTTGGATTAAAAAAAAAACCCTACTTAACAACTTTGCTCAGCTTTATGGGAGAAAAGATAAGTTTAATCAACATAGTGAAATGCCTCTTAAGAGCAAACAACACTCAACACTTTAATGAGTATTACAAAACACTTAAAATGTCCGAGCAGCTTTATGAGAGGCACAACTTTCCAAAAGGAAATGGAGTGATTGTGACACATTTGAACTCTGATACTTTAAGTGGTCAGAGAGACCATGTGCACCCTGTTACATTAGAATCATAGAATCCTTGAGCAGAAAGAGACCTTAAGCAAGTTAGTCTAATCCAGCGTCACAAAAACAATAAAAAACAGGAAAGTGTGGTAGAGCGGCTCACCATCGGCTATGAACACATTTGTGAGATATTGAAAATTTTCAGGGCTTAATAACAATGAACTGCACTATTAAATGCTAATTGTCAATGGGTCCTCATTTAAACAAATTTTTGAAGTACTTCCAACTTTTAAAAAATGACTCTAAGGTAAAAGGGAAACATTTAAAGCACAAAGACAATGACTGCTTGTAAATAATGTTCTCAAGCATTATGTTTTATTCTTTCATTCTTTGTTGTCCTATTAATATAACTTTCTACCAAAAGAAAAAAAACTAAAAAAAAAAAAAATCAAAAATATTCTTTGCTAACAATTTCTTTACAATGCCAATTTAGATCACTTTTCTTTTTGAAAGACAAAATACAGGTGAAAATGGTTTTAAAAAGCAGATCAACAGTGATTTTTTCTCTTTTGTGAAATATCTGCTCAAAATGAAATGTACTAAATAGAAGCAGCTGTCAGTTCAATTTACAAGAATATCAATTCTCAACGTTAAAACAAACATTAATAAAATGCAACATATTGCAATTATGTCTGTAAACGGCACACAGGCACTATAAGTACATCTATAGGTACACATTATGTATATCTTTACCCCTACTGTGTTTACTTCTGTTTGATAGCCACAGTGTGAGTTATAAAATATCTGGTATTTAAGTACTGAGTTCAATTTATTGGCAGATTTTAGTTAGCAATGAATTTTTATTTAAAAGGGTGCCATATAGTTTAAAAATAAAAGCAACCAAATTAAATATTGTATTTGGGTAGCAGAAAACAAGGAAAGAAATGACTCCAGCACAGTCTGGTCAGTATCAAGTATAACAAATAAATTTTTTAAACAGTCAAGTTGCTAATGTACTCATGCTCAGAGTCTCTTGGCTATTCCAGGTAATTAGGATAGAAAAGGGAGACCTATGCACTCTCTAAAATTTTTAGTACAACCAATTAATCTGCTATGAGGCTGTAGATATTGTAGAGGAGTGGCTTCACAAAGAAGCAGAAGAATTATCTTACTCTCTTTTTAAGGAAATATAAATGATACGATCTAAATCTTGAGGTTCTGTGGACATAGTAACTGGCAAAAAATTAACGGTAACGATATATAAAACACAAATTAGTGGGCTTCAGATAGTGAAAGAGATTTGATTTACACTAAAAAAATTCATATTCTAATTGTGAGTGTTTGCTTCTCCGATTAAGTTCAGGTTCGACCAAAACATGAGGTCTGCACTGAGTTTTCTTAAAGACTGAATGCTGAGGGCATGTCAGCATGAGTATGAGGGAAGCGTGGGATGTTATCACTTCTCTGCTTTGAGTGCTGATTCACATATACTGTAGAGTACATATATTCTGTACAATTAACACTTCAACAGAATAAGAAGTATTTTTAAGTCCTTTGTGAATCACATAGAGTGCTCTAGGTGTCAAGATGAAGAACTTTCTTCTATTAGCTGAAAATATAAAGAATTTTTTTTTAGGTGTTCGAGAAGGTAAGAAAACATCTTATAGAATTTGCTTCAGAAGATTTGTACCTGTCCAGAGCAGCCACAATACAGAACATTCATCAGGACTGCAATATGTAATGAAGAAGTTCCCTATACACTAGCCGGGTATACGTACTGCTCTTCTTCACTGGGTTTTTACCTCCATTAGAACATGGTAAGGTGAAAAAGAACGGCCAAGTCCTCAGGAGTTTGGAACCACACACACAATGACCTCATTGTTTGTTATCAGTAGCTTCAAACTTGCCTTTTTGAGATTCTAGGGTTTTAGAAGATCTCCAGGCAATCAAATGAAGAAAAAGCTCAAACACCAAATTTTGAATAGACCCTAGAGCACAATATACCATCACAAAGAAGTTTTAAAACTTGTATATAATCTCCCCACTTTCCCAGGCTACATAGACAGGATGAGCATTTAGAAAGTAGCGGCAAATTTCTAAGTAACAAACTTCTAAGTAACAAATTTCTAAGTAACAAACTCGTAGAAAGCAATCGTACTTTATCCAATAAGAATGCTTCAAAAGAACACCTCTTCTGGTCATCCATAGTCCCCTAACCAATCTGTCTTCTAGGCACAATATCCCCGGGAACGAAGATAATTCTGAAGAAATGTACATTTGGCAAACTGTGCAGGCTTTCAAATAGCAGGCTGGCCTTCTCCTCCCTAGTTGGCAGTATTTGTTTTAGGGGATCACCTGAGAAAGGTCCGTTACCTGCATAAAACCTCCTTTGGATCCTTTTCAAAACTCTTCTGGGGGCTGGGAGCGGTGGTTCATGCCTGTAATCCCAGTACTTTGGGGGGTCAAGGTGGGAGGATCACTTGGGGTCAGGAGTTCGAGACCAGCCTGGACAACATGGTGAAACCCCATCTATAATAAAAATACAAAAACTAGCTGAGTGTGGTGGCGGGTACCTGTAATCCCAGCTACTTGGGAGACTGAGGCAGAACAATCAATTGAACCTGGGAGGGGGGAGGCTGCAGTGAGCTGAAACTGTGCCACTGCACTCCAGCTTGGGTGACAGAGCGAGACTCTGTCAAAAAACAAAACAAAACAAAACAAACAAAACAAAACAAACTCTTTTGGGGAGTGACAAGATTTTAAAAATCCATCAGAATGATTATTCATGTGTTATTTCATCATTTACTCAACCCATAAAGCCATTATAAATAGAATGATACTCATCATCATAAGTTGTTAATAATGAAGATAATAAAGATCTTCTAAACCAAAAGCAATTTAGAATCTCTGATACTATGAAGTAAATGAACTCAGAAATAGCTCAATACTAGGCACATAATAAAAACGACTGGTTTTACTAGGTTTTAAAGTAACATCTGGGGTCATGGAAGGGGCAAATCGGTACCATTCACTTCTTTTGTTCACCTTGTACATGGGTTGGGCTACTGCCAGAAATCTGAGTTCTGGGAGAGCCATTGAATTCTTCATATAAATGGATTCAATATTGTAACAAATTACTCCAATGATCAAAATTTAAAATCCGTTTACTACACTTGAGTTGATCTTAAAAAAAATATCAATCTTTGGGAAGACAGAGGTAGAAGTACAACTGGATTAATAGAATTTACAGTTCAATCATGGTGAATTTAAAAAATACAGTTTTCTTTCAATAATTATTGTATGTTCTAAATGAGGTAAAATTTATAAAATCTGCATTAAAGTAATGTCGAGGGCACTCTGGTGATAACAATGATGAGGTTTATTTTTGTCAAAATGTCCAAGGGAAACATTAATTGTTGTTCGTCAACTGTGAACTTCATACTACATTGTCTAGGTGTAGACAATTAATGGGTATCACTGTCAGAAAATCCTCACAAAAAAGCCAAATTCAAGGAATATGAAATTGACAAGGCTTTCAAACGAATATGTGTTCGGTTAAGTCTTTGGGGTTACAATAGGTAGGGATGATATAAAACACAATCCTTTCCTGCCTATCCCATTTTAGAAACCTGTGGGTGTGCTCACATGTGTCTGGGCATTGCAGCATTGCACACATACATGAATTAGGCAAAGCATCAGAAAGTATTGACACATGAGATTAAAATAAATAAGAGAAAGGCGCTGCTCTTGATGCCTAAAAATAGCTGGAAATTACTGAAAAAAATTAAAGGGCAGAGGTTTTCATTTTAGCACCATGAATTGTGATGAAATACCATTTCTCTCACTATGGCAGGACTGTATGTAGTTAGGAAGCTAGAGTGATGTGTTTTGAGGCAATGTAGATTTTTGCTTCAAAAACAGAAGCCATGTTATAATTTAGAACAATGGGACATAGGGAATAAAGCCTGTAAAGCATTTCTTCTTTGCTTTTCTTAGGTGGATTTTCCTGCACTGGGGGTAGAAGTTGCGGGAGTACTTTTTGGTAGAGGAAATCCAAGTCCTAATCCCTTTGGCCTCTGCATGGCTTGAATTGGCTCAGAGATCCCCTTGCCATCTCGTCCAAGGCCTGACCCAGGCGTCCAGCCCATATTCTGAAGCATTCGGTTTCCAATATTATTTTCTAGGATTGGCTGGGCGTTTTCACCTACAAATCCTGAAATGATAAAACAATAGCACACATTAATTAGTTTGAACACTGGTGAACATATTAGGCTATGAAAACCATGTTCTCTTAAGTTTTTTTTTCAACCAGGTACCAAGAGGGGGTTGCATATTCATCTTTGGATACTTCTTGTAGTTGAGAGAAAAATGGAAGAAAGATCTTGTTTATCATTTCAATTCTCACACTCCATAGCAGGGTAAGTTATTTAGCCTCTCTGGGCTCTTACCTTCTCATCTGGGAAACAGGCATAATGCAGCCTACATTGCCTATCTCACAGAAATTTGTAGGACAGATGAGATCATGTATGTAAAGAAACTTCTCAGTGAACCATAAAGTACTCTTCTAATGGATTTATTTTCATTATCATGTTAGCCTTATGGATTATTCTGAAAATCATCAACCTATATTGTAATATTTTACATTTGCCCATGACTTTGACATTCAACAGAACCAAAAATTAAAATCAAACCAAACAAAAAGCACAACTGATGGCATCCTGAATTCCGAGGAATTTACATCCGTAGAATCTTCCTGTTTGGTATTTATTATTCAGTCTGTAACATATGCATCCTTTAGTTCCCTTTCTCCTTTTCCTTCCACAGCCATGTTTAAATGACTATCTAATTAGGCTAGCAGAAAGAAAATAGAGGAAAATAATATTAAAGATATCTATATATATCATAAAATATATTATATAAATGTACAAGGACATAGACCACAATTCCCTCCATAGGCCTCCAGGGATAGATGTATTTCTTCCTGTTGCCCTCCCCTCTTCCTTCCCTTCCCTTCCTTCCTACCTTCATTTCTTATGTGAAAAAGGAGATTAGCTAGTGCTTAACATGAAATTTAGACATCAATGTTGCTTACTGTATTTTCTTAGCAGACAATTGCGAAATACATCTATTTTAAGCATTTTCTCTTTGATGACATTTTCAAAAGTAGACTTCTAATTTAATTTTTTTTTTTGTAGGCCCTTATAGAAAAAGTTGAGCATATATACTGTATATTTGGTGTAGGGAAAAACTCAGAGGTACTAGATGGCTGAAGTCCAAGGATGGAGAAATGAACAAACATCGTAACAGTCAAAGAATGCAAGAACTTGAGTTCTTTCCTTTAATTGCAGGCTTGGCCTTCACCTTGGCCTTGGTCTGTCTGCCCCAGGCGTGGTACAGCTTGGTTCTTTCCTTGGTTCATTTCTGTTCCTCCTCTAGCAGCAAGTATTAGCTTATGGTGTATGAAAAGGGAAGGTAGCAAATCTGGAGCCAACCAGACACAAGCAACCAGAAATCTTAATTATCAGAGCATTTCTCATGTTTAGTCCCCTTTTAGAAGAAGAAAGTGATTAACAAACAAATACTGGAGTCTGTTAGGAAAAAAAAAAAAAGAGATGAAGGTATCTTTGAAAAAACCTTTGTCTTAGTAAGAACATATTCAGCCCTTACACCAGGCCTCAGATTTACAGGGATTCAGTGTCTGACACCATTCCCTCCATAGACTTCTAGGAATAAAGACAGTATCATTGCCATTTGCTAAATTCCTTCCAGGAGTAAGAACTAGCCAATGATTACTTGGCTTTGGATTTCTCAAATGGATTCATAATTTATTGAAACAAGTACCTTAACATGTACCAGAAAGAACCTTCAATTACTTGCCTCTTGAGTGGCAACATCTAATGTCAAAGAAAAATTCTTGACTAGCATTATTTACTGCTTGAGAATGGCAAAATGCATATACAGAGATTACACATATATGTGTGAGTATATGTGTGTGTGACAGTGAAAAATGGATCTCTTAGTCACACATACACACATATGCATGCAAAAAACAAAAATCTTTTGTCAAAAATGTTTAATATAACAAAAAAGCAATTAATTTTTTATTTTAAAGTCATGAAATGGTGGTAACCAGGACAGATCACAGACCTCCAAGGTATATAGCTGTTTTCTGGACAGCCGCTGATCAGGTGTGCTAGGTAAGCAGTGCCCTAGCATCTCATCTCATATCCCCGATTTTTCAGTTATTGCCATGAATTAATTTAATTCTACTCTAAGCTAAGTCAGATCAGAGGTCTAACGCTGCTCTGGGCTATACATCTGTTTACTCACATTTTTGACAGGACAGCTTGTAAAAGTTCAGGATTAAAATTTATTTACTATTTAAGAAAAGACTAAGGCCAATTAAAATATTTCTACAAAAATTGCTAAATTATGGTGAATTTTCAGTCCTAAAGTGAATAGCAAATGATAACTGATTCACTATTATAATTTAAAAATGTTGTTATTTCAAGCAGAGCAGCCCGGGGTGATCACTATACTCTCATGCTTTTGTTTTTATATAGATGGAAAAGAACTCATTCTCATTTTTTTTTTAACGATGATTTCATTTCTCTTCTTCATAAAAATAAAACAACATCACACAAAAAGCATTATCTTGTACTCGGAAGAAAAAAGAACATCTAATTCTTCAAATGCTAAATCTTTCCTCACAGAAACACAACCTAAAAAACAAAAAAAGGAACAGATACTTCATTATTCATGGAAAATGATTCTAGAATGAAATCTACTGTTGGCTTCTCATGCTTCTTTTATGAGATTAAGACTTGGGAGAGGAACAACTCAGTCTCAGCGCAGTATACACCACAGCCATAATTTCCCTTTCTTTCGCTCCTGGCAATGTTGAATCCTTTAAGACCTTTCCTAGAAGGCTCTCCTGCTCTGGCAGCTTTCGCAACACATCGCCTGCTAACCTTTCTGTCTGCTTCCGCTCCCAGCCCCCTGTCTGCTGGATCTCTCATATCCATTACAGCTGAGTCGGTCCTTTCCCCTCAAATCTTCCAAAGAGTACCGTGGAGGGTAATTCACTTGCATAATTGGCTCAAGAGATGAAAATCTTCTATCGGCCTCTCTTAGCCACTAATCTATCCAGCTGACTGCAAGCCTAATTGGCAGCTTGTTTAGTAATTTGGCTCCTAAAGTGTTGTATTGATGTTGGATAAACAGCCAATGGAAGGGGAGGTGACACATGCTGCTTCCCATAGAACAGCTAGTGCACTCCGCCTCAGTCCCTACCCTGTATTCACAAGGCATTTATTAGTTTGTGATCACTCTTTCTTCCCATACTCTTTCGCCATTACTTGACCAGCCAGCTGAGAGGCTCGGCTATTCTTATTAGCAACGTTATAACAATGGAGAGTTATAATACTGTCCTCTGTTCTCAGTAACTAACTTAGGGACATGGATTTTTGATTATTGTGATGAACTCAAGGAACAGCACTAAGCAGAGTTTAAGGTGTGGGAAAGTGGTAGGTGTTACTACTCTTTGTCCAACGTTTTAATTCTTTCATTTCTTTAGAAAAGCTTCACTAATTCAGACTAGTCTATATTTGATCTGCAATATGGCAGACATACTTCATGATACTTTTGTTAACTAAAATCAGTTTAAACAGCTAAGTGTGTAAATATATGACGCACTGACTTATTTAAATAACAGAAATTTAACGTAAAACCAGTTTTTTTTTCTCCTTAAGTGATAGAACCTTTGTAGAGAATAAAAGACATGATCTGTTATTGACATGTTTGGAGGAGGAAGTGTTCTTATTAACATATGTTTTTAGTTAAACTGAAATATATTTCTTGTGGAATGCTCATGTATCAAACAGTACACATTTTCAAAAAATTTTTTAAAAAATTGTACGAATATAAAACTGTTTTGGCCCTGAAGGCAGACAGGAATGTTTATCTGCTACAATATCATCAGGACCATTTTTGGTCTGCCTACTATAAAGGATGCCTACACAAAGCATGTGGTATATTTGTTAGGTGTCTGACAGTCATTATTTCTACTCTTCATTCAAGAAGAAAATTTTAATGGTCCTCAGGGAGTTGAAGTAACTTAACATTGACCACATAGTGAGTAAGCTAGGATTCAAACTTTGGTTGAGTTCACACCAAAAGCCTACACACCTTTCTTTACCTGAACTGCTTCCCTATAAGAATTTTTAGCAGCGATGTTGTATAAACCATTAAAAAAATTCATGGAGTAATATGTGAATTGCAATATTAGGTACTCTCAATTTGTATATGGGCACTATTTCACAAACATATCACAATTTGTGTATGGACAATATAACAGACACATTTAAATAATGTAGAATATAATGATGTCTGTAGCCCTTAGAGATTATAAATGCTTCCATATCCATAATTTCTTTTGTTCTTATCAACCTGAAAGGTGAGTATTATTGGCCCCATTTTATAGATGAAACTGATGTTTGGACAGGTAATTCATCTGCCTGAAATCAATTAGCTAAAAAGTACCCCAGTTAGAACTTGAACTTAGGACATTTGATCCCAAATGTTACCCTTTCTGCTGACTGAACTTGGAACTTGCAATATTATATCATCAACATTTTCTGATGCATGTGGAATTGCGGGCAAGATGGCCAAATGGGAAAAGCACCAGTCTGCAGCTCCCAGCAATATCATCGCAGAAGGTGGTTGATTTCTGCATTTCCAACTGAGGTTCCTGGTTCATCTCCTTGAGACTGGTTAGACAGTGGGTGCAACCCATGGAGGGTGAGTCGAAGCAGGGTGGGGCATTGCCTCACCCAGGAAGCACAAGGTGTCTGGGAGCTCCCTCCCCTAGCTAAGGAAAGCTGTGAGGAACTGTGCGGTGAGGAAAGGTGCCCTCTGGCCCAGATACTACACTTTTCCCATGGTCTTCACAACCCACAGGCCAGGTGATCCCTTCGGGTACCTACACCACCAAGGTCCTGGGTTTCAAGCACAAAACTGAGTGGCCATCTGGACAGATACCGAGCTAGCTGCAGGAGTATTTTTTCATACCCCAGTGGTGCCTGGAACACCAGCAAGACGGAACCATTCACTCCATTGACAAAAAGGCTGAGGCCAGGGAGCCAAATGGTCTAGCTCAATGGATCCCACCCCCACAGAGCTCAGCAAGCTAAGATCCACTGGCTTGAAATTATTGCTGCCAGCACAGCAGTCTGATGTCAACCTGGGATGCTCCAGCTTGGTGGGGAGAAGAGTGTCTGCCTTTACTAAGGCTTGAGTAGGCAATTTTCCTCTCACAGTATAAACAAAGCAGCTGGGAATTTAGAACTGAGTGGAGCCCACCACAGCTTGGCAAAGCTGCTGTAGCCAGACTGCCTCTCTAGATTCCTCCTCTCTGGGCAAGGCATCGCTGAAAGAAAGGCAGCAGCCCCAGTCAAGGACTCAAAGATAAAACTCCCAACTCCCTGGGACAGAGCACCTGGCGGAAGGGGTGGCTCTGGGTGCAGCTTCAGCAGACTTAAATGTTCCTGCCTGCCACCTCTAAAGAGAGTAGTGGATCTCCCAAAACAGCACTCGAGCTCTGCTAAGAAACAGACTGCCTCCTCAAGTGGGTATCTTAGTCCTGTGCCTCTTGACTGGGAGACATCTCCCAGCAGGGGTTGACAGACACCTCATACAAGAGAGCTCTGGCTGTCCTCTGGCAGGTGTCCCTCTGGGATGAAGCCTCCACAGGAAGGAACAGGCAGCAATCTTTGCTGTTCTGCAGCCTCTGCTGGTGATACCCAGGAAAACTGGGTCTGGAGTGGACCTACATCAAACTCCGGAAGACCTACAGCAGAGGGGCCTGTTGGAAGGAAAACTAACAAACAGAAAAGAATAGCGTGAACATCAACAAAAAGAATGTCCATGCAGAAACCTCATCTGAAGGTCACCAACATCAAAAACCAATGGTAGATAAATTAATGAAGATGAAAAAGCAGTGCAAAAAGGCTGAAAATTCCAAAACCCAGAATGCCTCTTCTTCTCCAAAGGATCACAACTCCTCTCCAGCAAGGGAATAAAACTGGATGGAGAATGAGTTTGACCAATTGACAGAAGAGAGCTTCAGAAGGGAGGTAATATCAAACTCCTCCGAGCTAAAGGAGCATGTTCTAACCCAATACAGGAGGTTAAAAACCTTGAAAACAGAAGAATTGCTAACTAGAATAATCAGTTTAGAGAAGAAAATAAATGACCTGATGGAGCTGAAAAACACAGCACGAGAACTTTGTGAAGCATACACAGATATCAATAGCCAAATCGATCAAGTGGAAGAAAGGATATCAAAGATTGAAGATCAACCAAATGACATAAAGCGTGAAGACAAGATTAGAGAAAAAAGAATGAAAATAAACAAAGCCTCCAAAAAATATGGGACTATCTGAAAAGACCAAACCTACATTTCATTGGTGTACCTGAAAGTTATGGGGAGAATGGAACCAAGGTGGGAAACACCCTTCAGGATATTATCCAGGAGAACTTCCCCAACCTAGCAAGACAGGCCAACATTCAAATTCAGGAAATGCAGAGAACACCACAAAAATACTCCTTGAGAAGTGCAACCCCAAGACACATAATCATCAGATTCACTAAGGCTGAAATGAAGGAAAAAATGTTAAGGGCAGCCAGACAGAAAGGTTGGGTTACTCACAAAGGGAAGCCCATCAAACTAACAGTGGTTCTCTCTGCAGAAACCCTAAAAGCCAAAAGAGAGTGGGGGTCAATATTCAATGCTCTTAAAGAAAAGAATTTCATATACAGCCAAACTAAGCATCATAAGCAAAGGAGAAATACAATCCTTTAAAGATAAGCAAATGCTGAGAGATCTTGTCACCATCGGGCCTGCCTTACCGGAGCTCCTGAAGGAAGATCTAAATATGAAAAGGAAAAACAGGCACCAGCTACTGCAAAAACATACAAAATTATAAAGACCACCAACACTCTGAAGAACTGCATGAACTAATGGGCAGTATAACCAGCTAGCATCAGGATGACAGGATCAGATTCATACATAATAATATTAACCTTACATTTGAATGGGCTAAATGCCCCAATTAAGACATGGACTGGCAAACTGGATAGAGTTAAGACCCATCAGTGTGCTGTATTCAGGAGACCCATCTGATGTGCAAAGACAAACATAAGCTCAAAATAAAGGGAAATAGGAATATTTACCAAGCAAATGGAAAGAAAGAAAGAAAAAAAAGTAGGGGGTGCAATTCTAGTCTTTGATAAAACAAGACTTTAAACCAACATAACGGTAAAGGGATCAATGCAACAAGAAAAGCTAACTATTCTAAATATATATGCACACAATATAGGAGGACTCAGATTCATAAAGCAAGTTCTTAGAGACCTACAAAGAGACTTAGAATCCCACACAATAGTAGTGAGAGACTTTAATACCCCACTGTCAATATTAGACAGATCAATGAGACAGAAAATTAACAAGAATATTCAGGGCCTGAACTCGGCTCTGGACCAAGCAGATCTAATAGACATCTATAGAACTCTCTACCCCAAATCAACAGAACATAAATTCTTCTCAGACTCACATCACACTTATTCTAAAATTGATCACATAACTGGAAGTAAAACACTCCTCAGCAAATGCAAAAAATGGAAATCATAACAGTCTCTCAGACCACAGTGCAATCAAATTAGAACTCAGGATTAAGAAATTCACTCAAAACTGTACAACTACGTAGAAACTGAACAACCCGCTCCTGAATGACTACTGGGTAAATAACAAAATTAAGACAGAAACAAATAAGTCCTTTGAAACTAATGAGAACAAAGATAAAACATACCAGAATCTCTGGGACACAGCTAAACCGGTGTGTAGAGGAAAATTTATAGCACTAAATGCCCAAAGGAGAAAGTGAGAAAGATCTAAAATCGACACCCTAAATCACAAATAAAAGAATTAGAGAAGCAAAAGCAAAAAAATTCAAAAGCTAGCAGAGGACAAGAAATGACTATGACTGGAGAAGAACTGAAGGAGGCAGAGATACAAAATATACTTCAAAAAAATCAATAAGTCCAGGAGCTGATTTTTTGAAAAGAGTAACAAAATAGACTGCTAGCCAGACTAATAAAGAAAAGAAAGAAGAATCATATGAATGCAATAAAAAAAAGATAAAGGAGATATCACCACTGATCCCAAAGAAATACAAATTACCATCAGAGAATACTATAAACACTTCTATATAAATAAACTTGAAAATCTAGATGAAATGGACAAATTTCTGGACATATACACCCTCCCAAGACTAAACCAGGAAGAAGTTGACTCACTGAATAGACCAATAACAAGTTTAGAAATTGAAGCAGCAATTAACAGCCTACCAACCAAAAAAAGCAAAAGACCGGACAAATTCACATCCAAATTCTACCAGAGGTACAAAGAAGAGCTGGTACCATTCCTTCTGAAACGATTTCAAGTAATAGAAAAAGAGGAATTCTTCTCTGACTCATTTTATAAGGCCAGCATCATCCTGATACCAAAACCTGTCAAAGAAAGACACACACACACACACACACACACACACACACACACACACACAAATTTCAGAACAATATCCCCAATGAACATCTATGTGAAAATCCTCAGTAAAATACTGGTAAACTGAATCCAGCAGCACATCAAAAAGCCTATCCACCATGATCAAGTCAGCTTTATCCCTGGGATGCAAGGCTGCTTCAACATATGCAAATCAATAAACATAATCCATCACATCACAAAAATCACATGATGATCTCAATAGACACAGAAAAGGCCTTCAATAAAATTCAACACCCCTTCATGTAAAAACTTTCAATAAACTAGGTAATGATGGAATGTATCTCAAAATAGTAAGAGCTATCTATGACAAAACCACAGCCAATATCATACTTAATGGGCAAAAGCTGGAAGCATTCCCTTTGAAAACTGGCACAAGACAAGGATGCTCTTTCTCACCACTTCTATTCAACACAGTATCAGTACTGGAAATTCTGACCAGGGAAATCACACAACAGTAAGAAATATAGGGTATTCCAATAGGAAAAGAGGAAGTCAAATTGTCTCTGTTTGCAGATGAGATGATTATATATTTAGAAAACCTCATCACCTCAGCCCAAAAATCTTCTTTAGCTGATGAGCAACTTCAGCTAAGTCTCAGGATACAAAATCAGAGTGCAAAAATCACAAGCATTCCTACACACCAATAAGAGACAAACAGAGAGTCAAATCATGAGCAAACTCCCATTCACGATTGCTACAAAGAGGATAAAATACCTAGGAATACACTAACAAAGGACACGAAGGACCTCTTCAAGGAGAACTACAAACCACTGCACAAGGAAATAAGAAAGGACACAAAGAAATGGAAAAACATTCCAGGCTTATGGATGGGAAGAATCAATATTATGAAAATGGCCATAGTGGCCAAAGTAATTTATACATTCAATGCTACCCCAATCAAGCTACCATTGACTTTCTTCACAGAATTAGAAAAGACTACTTATTAATTTTCATATGAAACCAAAAAACAGCCCATATAGCCAAGACAATCCTAAGCAAAAAGAACAAAGCTAGAGGCATCATACTACCTGACCTTAAACTATACTACAAGGCTACAGTAACTAAAAGAGCATGGTGCTGGTACCAAAACAGATATATAGACCAATGCAACAGAACAGAGGCCTCAGAAGTAATGCCACACATCTACAAACGTGATCTTTGACAAACCTGACAAAACAAGCAATGGGGAAAGGATTCCCTATTTAATAAATGGTGTTGGGAAAACTGGCTAGCCATATGCAGAAAATTAAAACTGGACCCTTTCCTTACACCTTATACAAAAATTAACTCAAGATGGATTAAAGATTTAAACATAAGACCTAAAACCACAAAAACCCTAGAAGAAATCCTAGGCAATACATTCAAGACATAGGCATGGGCAGAGGCTTCGTGACTAAAATACCAAAAGCAATGGCAACAAAAGCCAAAACTGACACATGGGATCTAAGTAAACTAAAGAGCTTCTGCACAGCAAAAGAAACTATCATTAGAGTAAACAGGTATCTGACATTAAAAATTTTGCAATCTATCCATCTGACAAAGGGCTAATATTCAGAATCTACAAAGAACTTAAACAAATGTACAAGAAAAAAACAAAGAATCCCATCAAAAAGTGGGTGAACAATATGAACAGACACTTCCCAAAAGAAGACATTTTTGCGGCCAACAAATATAAGAAAAAAAGCTTATCATCACTGGTCAGTAGAGAAATGCAAATCAAAACCATAATGAGATACTATCTCACACCAGTTAGAATGGCAATCATTAAAAAGTCAGGAAACAACAGATGCTGGAGAGGATGTGGAGAAATAGGAACACTTTTACACTGTTGGTGGGAGTGTGAATTAGTTCAACCATTGTGGAAGACAATGTGACGATTCCTTAAGGATCTAGAACCAGAAATACTACTTGACCCAGCAATCCCATTACTGGGTATACTGCCAAAGGATTATAAATCATTCTACTGTAAGGACACACGCAAATCAAAACCACAATGAGATACTATCTCACACCAGTTAGAATGGCAATCATTAAAAAGTCAGGAAACAACAGATGCTGGAGAGGATGTGGAGAAATAGGAACACTTTTACACTGTTGGTGGGAGTGTGAATTAGTTCAACCATTGTGGAAGACAGTGTGATGATTCCTTAAGGATCTAGAACCAGAAATACTACTTGACCCAGCAATCCCATTACTGGGTATACTGCCAAAGGATTATAAATCATTCTACTGTAAGGACACATGCATGTCATGTATGTTTATTGCAGCATTGTTCACAATAGCAAAGACTTGGAACCAACCCAAATGCCCATCAATGGTCGACTGCATAAAGAAAATGTGGCACATATATACCATAAAATACTATGCAGCCATAAAAAAGGATAAGTTCATGTCCTTTGGAGGGACATGGATGAAGCTGGAAACCATTCTCAGCAACTAACACAGGAAAAGAAAACCAAACACCACATGTTCTCACTCATAAAGGTGAGTTGAACAATGAGAACACATGGACACAAGGAGGGGAACATCACGCACTGGAGCCTCTCAGGGAGTGGGGCCAAGGGAAGGGATAGCATTAGGAGAAATATCTAATGTAGATGACAGGTTGATGGGTGCAGCAAACCACCCTGGCACATGTATACCTACGTAACACACCTGCATGTTCTGCACATGTATCCCAGAACTTAAAGTATAATAAAAACAAAAACATGAAACATTTTCTACCATATCATTTGTTTTGCCACATTTCCGCAACTGACTAAGGTTTTATTCTATTCACAAATTTCTAACTCCTGGAAAAAGTACAAATCTAAAGAAGGATAGCAAATCTGACTAAAGAGAGTATTCTAACTCCTGAAATACTTCAAGATTCATTTTGCTTGTTACATATCTAGTTACTCTAGCTTTCTTTGGCTAATACTTAAATTAAACCTTATATTTATTTGTATTTATGGAAAAAGCATATATTGAGTTTTCTTCTTTTATGCATTATAATCCTTAAATTTAACCTATGTATTTTCTCCATTTGCATTTGTGATTAGTAATAAACCTAGATTTATTTTTACTACATTATTCAATGCTATTAACCTTGCTTTTTCTGTGAATTTTTATTTCCTCTTCTCTGGCATTTAGTGCTTGCTTATACTAACTTGAAATTATATACAATATTTCTATCCTTTTAAGTGATGATCTTTAAAAGTAAACATGCACATCTGACTTATTTCCTCACGTTTTAAATATTATTGTCCAGAGTTTTAGTTCCATCTTACTTTTACACATCCAAATTAATCATCTACATGGTCACCGTCACCATTATTATTACTTGCATACAGTCAATATTAATATAGCTTCTAGTACGTTCTCAGCAATTTCTTTGCTCACCATTACTTCCTGAATTTCATTCTTTTTTAATGGATTCTGTTTTCTTCTACAAGACGTATCAAATTTAGTAATGTTCATTCTTTATCTGGAATGACTTTATTTCATCCTCACTCTTGGGTAACAATTTAGCTGGATATGTAACTCAGGTTGATTTGGTTATTTTGTCTTAGCACTTTGGAAATATTCTCTCTTAAGTTCGCTATTGTACTGCTGTTTCTGTTTGCTACCAGTATAATTTCATTTCTACGTAGGTTATACTTTTTCTTCTTGGCTGCTCTTAAGTTATTTGCCTTGTCTTTAGTATTCTGAATTTTTATTACAATGTGACTTTATTTATATTTAATATTTCTTGATATAGACTTGTGCTTGTTGAATATGAAAAATGATGTTTTCCTTCCATTCTAAAAATTCTTATTTTCTGGAATATTGCACCATCCTATTCTCTCTGCCCTTCCTTCTGTAAATTCTATTAGACCCCAGGTTGAACTTCATTGTCCTTAAGTCCTTCCACTTCTTTTATAATTTTCATCATTTATCTCTCTGTGCTGCTTTTATGTAGCATAGAGACCACTCTTCAGATCGCTCCTAAAGTTCAGTGTCTTTTCAGCTGTATCTGTCATTTAACCCGTTCAGTGATTTGCATAGTTTCTGAGATATTTTCATAATAAAATAATCCAAATTTCTACTTGATTCTTGACCACATTTGTCTTTTCTTTGTCTACAGTTATTTCCTTTCCTTTTTGAAGTTGTTTTTCTAACTCACTTTTTAGTTTCGGTTTATGGGATCGTCACTGGTAGGCTTTTATTTGTGGTGCTTCTTTGAGGCTTGGGTTGAAGGCCTACACCTTTACAGTGGCTTTGAATGTGCTTCAAAAACCAGTTTTATGTTAATTTTTGGCTTAGTGTAATTTTAAACTAGAAACTCATGTGAGGGTAGCTTCTTGGTTACAAATCTTCAGAGCATTTTCTATTTGGAGCCCAAGCAGAAACAAGATTCTTTATCTTCTACCGTGCCTGTGGATGGGTTTTGTTTCCAGTCTGCCTATTTCTGAGGATGGAGCTTTTAGAAGTTCTGATCTGATCAGGAGACATATGCTCGTTTCCCAGGTTTGTCCCCCTGTCCACTAGGGAACTAACAAACATGCCTTAGGTTTTCGAGCTTGGCAATGGTGTGAGTGAGTGTGGGAGCTGCTTAGGGCCATTTTGGTCTTGAACATTTCCGTCTCTTTCCTGTAATCTCAGCTACCTGTCTAAAAAGATGGCTTCAAATTTGATTCAGCGTTTTTAGGTGCTCTGTAGTTTAAGTGTTTTCTCATTATTTGGTCTTTTATCAGAAAACAGCAATTCTTTTCTATCTAACATGTGTGCTTCCTCTGTCCATCCTGTACTGAATAACAATGGAAAACTGTTTATTAAGATTCTACTAAACACATAACTGAAGAGTGGGTTGGTGGTGTATGTGTCAAGAGGTGAAGGATTGCATATATCCTAGGCTTACTATTCATTCAGATAGAGTCTGGTTTCAAAATTAATAACAAGCCCCTTGGAAAAGTCTGCCTCTTTTAAAATCCTGAAAGAGCTATGATAATCTACAGCAGCTATATGAACCCAGGGGTAGCAGGAAATAAAAATAAAATTATTGATAAGATAAATGTGGACAACTAAAATCTAATACCTTTTTATTATGTTTGGTATGACTTTAAATTACAAAGGAGCCTTTAAAAAGTCTTCACCCAATTATTATTATTTACAACCTGCCTTCATTGCCTCAAATATTCATGAAGATTATTTTCCTATTGACATATCAGTAGGAAGTGGAGGAAAAAGTTGAAAAGTCACAAAAAGCTATAAGGCAACCTCTTGCCAAGAACATATTCAAAAAAAAAAAAAAAACATACCCTGGAACAATATGTATATCAAGACATTAAACTTCAAAAAGCATTTCGTTTGCATAACTTAAAATGAAAAAAGGCTGACTCCTTATAATAAATATTTCGCTATTATTTCAACAGAAAGCAAAATAGTAACAGGCAATATTAACTGTGGATAACATTGAATTTCATACTGTAAAGTGCAGAAATTTTTTTTAAAATACAGTAGCCATATCTCAATAAATGTACTTAAATCTTTCTACTATTAAATTCTCAATAAGCTATACTTTCTGCCTACCAAAAACACAGATCACAACCAACATCGCTAACTGCCGTTTTAAAAAGTGTTAATAGGCCGGGCGCGGTGGCTCAAGCCTGTAATCCTAGCAATTTGGGAGGCCGAGGCAGGTGGATCACGAGGTCGAGAGATTGAGACCATTCTGGTCAACATGGTGAAACCCCGTCTCTACCAAAAATACAAAAAACTAGCTGGGCATGGTGGCGCGTGCCTGTAATCCCAGCTACTTAGGAGGCTGAGGCAGGAGAATTGCCTGAACCCAGGAGGCGGAGGTTGCGGTGAGCCGAGATCGCGCCATTGCCCTCCAGCCTGGGCAACAAGAGCGAAACTCCGTCTCAAAAAAAAAAAAAAAAAAAAAAAAAGTGTTAATAATATTCCTCTTATTTTGTTCACTGCTTTTCTTCACCTTTACAGATGACATTTTTCAAACTATAAAATGCATTCTGCTGGCAAACCTTCTTGCTTCGATAGTTCTCAATTTTATAATAGTAAATCTACATCCTTTGCTACTGAGACATCCACTATCTTTCGGTATGTGACTTTGAACAAGGCAGAGAACAAGCTATACATTAAAAGAAAATCAATATCTAACTTTATCAATATTCATTTTATTTTGTCAATACAACATACAAAGGTGAAAGAGCAGTAAATAAGCTAAAGCACTGAAATAAATTTGGTGTTCCTGTCACAATTAATAAATGCTCAAATGATAACACTGCTCTTAGTCTAGAGCTTTCTAAAGTGATTGAAATTATGCTTCAAAGCTATTGCTAAAAGAGGGTGAGAAAAATTCTCAATACACTAGCAGGTAAACATCAATTCTGGGTTATTAATTTCATAGGGAGCTTTAAGTCTTTTATTAAAAGTGTTATTTATTATGAATACAATTTATCTTTGGTCATAAATTGTTACACAAACCCAGTTTGGGATTTAAAGTGCCTAATTATAGTTTTCTGACAATGTTTTTGGTAAATCCTTTCGAAACTTGCTGTTTGATTGCATCATATTTCACATATAAATCAGAGGGGTTATCAAACAATATTCAAGCTGTCAGTCTTTTAATTCTTACTCCCTATTTCAAATAAAAGGGAGTTATCTTCTGCATTTTTTCTTGTTTAGAATTAATGCTGACCAAAGGCAAAAGAAACTGTGAAAATATATCTCAATTCAATGTGTTTTTCAGGAATTCTGAAAGAGCCTATAAAGGGGCAAGAATATTGTCCTGAGCTCAAATTCAGAAGTTTACAAATATAAATTCACTCTTTATTATGTGACTGACTCTTTTTCAGAATTTGAAAATTGTAATTTTTGGAGACAAGATGATCTAGGATTCATACCCTCGTTATCAAAGTGTATTTATGCAAAAACATGTCTTACTTGAATTTGGAGAACAATCTTCATCTTAGAATTGATTCATTAGTATTAAAAGATATTCTATTTAAAACTGAGGACTTTAAAATAACCTCAATTTCTTCCTCTTTGAGAGAAACAGTTATGCATACATTTTTAAAATGCATTGAGAATGAGTGATGTAATTCTCCTGCTCCACTATTTTTGAGTAAAGAGAGCATTAAATTTCTATAAATTTTATCTTCAAAGTAAAAATGTAGTAGTACCAAAATCCTGAATCTTAAGAGATTATCACAACAATTGTGAAACATAAAATCTGGGATATGGTGGTGTAAGCTTATGGAAAAAAAAAAAAGTTTTAGGCTAAAGTTTAATGTTTGTAGCCATACGCCATGTAAATGATTTTCTCTGGTGTTACTGAGTTGTAATGTCAAAATCACCTTGCAGAAATAATTATATTATCCGCTCCTCAACCATTATGCATTTTCCTTCTCACTTCACATATGTTCGGAGTGTTGGGACATGACCCCAGTATTTTCTTTTCCTTATTACTGACACAAAGGTGCTTTAGTAGCATTCCTAAGATTGTTCTTGTACTGCTTCTGCCACTAATACTTGAATCACTGAAAGATAAGAAAATTCAGGGACCATTCAACTGGAATGGGGATGTTAAAGAATCCTATACCTGCCTTATGAAAGATCTGAATTGCAGGACTGATGACACGTTTTTCATCCAAAATGTGGCTACATGTTCCTATATGAAGAGATATATTAGAAGTATTTCATGAATATTCTGCATTTCTACGTAGTAATAGATAGATAAATCTCCTACAAAATTTAAGGCATATAGTAGTGCATTTACTTCGGCATGTGCAATAGGATAATCTTTATATATTTATGTAATGCATATATAAAGAATATATATATTCTTACAAAGAGGCTGTCAGTACATTGTTATGGAGAGAGCATGGATTTAGAAATTATGCAGACCTAGGCTTGAACCTTCCCTTGTGTTCAATAATTCTGTCTTAGGTAGCTAACCTAACACTTCTTTGCATCTTCATTTTATGATCTTTAAAGTGGTAACACCATCTTCCTCACACAATTGTTATAAAAGGAAAATAATAAAGTTTCTGGTATACAGTAGGCGCCCAATAAGTGGCAAATATCATTCTACACAAATACAAATGCACTCTACACACAGGCGTTACCTAATCTTGAAATTCAGTACAGCCAGAAGATGATCAGGTATGCATCTAAATGCATAATTTTATAATGTGGCCCCTTAGATGAAAAGACTGCATTAGAAGTACTCCAATTTTAAGTTATTCTTCAATTTTCTAGTGCTCAACTAGGGAATATGTTCCCTAAATACAGAACGTAAGCTTCACGTACTTTTTTTCTTTTAAACTCACCATGCAACCCCACCCCCCAAAAACCACGCTTACATTTATTTTTCTTTTTCCTGTTTACTTTCCTGTTGATACAAATCTCATTTTCATAGTCTATCATATTGAAACCACTTTTACTATAAAGGCTGCCCAAATGAAGCTAAGAGAAAATTTTGAAATCTGAATGGTTAAAGACGCCAGGCAGTAGGCCAAGGCTATCATTCTCTGTATCGACACTGAAAAACATTTTCTCAGAGAGCTTGCTGCATCACAAGTCCATCACGGTTAATTTTGTTTATTCATATGTGGGTGTCTAATTCTAATGCCCACTTGGGTTCCTCCTGTCACTGACTTTTATCTGTGCCTCCCTTACCACTCCTCTTGCATGAGATTTTCAATACATACTAATTTTATTCACAACCTTCACTACAGGGCGAGTCTTTGCCCTTTCAGTATGTAAGGCTTCCTGTCCTCTCTGGTTTACAGTGACGTCCCTCTGTTCAGCACTTGTGGTTTTCTCAACATCACACTCATGATTAGAATGGCGTATTGTTAGAATGACATGATTTTTGAGGTAGAAATGAGAGCTTTCTAAATCTATTATGAATGTTGTCTAAAGAAGGAAAGAGGAGGCCAGGTGTGGTGGCTCATGCCTGTAATCCCAGCACTTTGGGAGGCTGAGGTGGGCGGATCACCTGAGGTCAGGAGTTCGAGACCAGCTTTGGCAACATGGTGAAACCCCATCTCTACTAAATATGCAAAAATTGGGCTGTGGTGGCGTGTGCCTGTAATTCCAGCTACTTGGGAGGCTGAGGCTGAGGCTGAGGCTGAACCCGGTAGGCGGATGTTGCAGTGAGCCGAGATCACGCCACTGAACTCCAGTCTGGGCGGCAGAGCGAGACTGTCTCAACAACAGCAACAACAACAAAAAAGAAGGGAAGGACTGCTACAGAGCTGGGACTCAAAACCAGTCTGCCACATTCGGTAAGTCAGGTTTCCATCTCCTGCAACACGGCGTCTTGTATTTTGGGGCTGCGGCTATGCTTTTTGGATTTATTACTATTAATCTCTTCTACGGTTGTCATTTCACCTATTTATGCCTTATTTTCCCCACGAGAATGTAAATTTATGGAGACCAAAGATAGAGCCTTTGAAATTCTGTCTGCTCTTAACACCTTACACAAAATCTTGCAGTTGGGCAGGAATGTAACAAATACTTTAATGATTGGTTACCTGGAAAATCTACACATGGAACATGTAATACATCCTGATACCAAATGCCGATGATTTGTTCTAATAGTTTCTTGCAACTGTGGTTCTTCTTCACTGCAAGTGATTAAGAAGTATCTACATTTTAGCCTTCAGGATTGATGAAGTCTACAGCTGTGCTCCGCTCTAACCTGCGTTTGTTTTACCTGCGGTAGAAGGTCCAGGCAAAGGCGCGGCTTTTCTCCTCCGTTTGATATCTCCCGTGCATAAGGATCCTAAATGCATGCTTGTTTGCCTACGAGTAATTATCAGAAAAAACTATTAACAAAGAAGAGAAAAAAGACATAAATACACAGCTTGTATAATCTGAACCTAAATCAAAACATTCTCAACAAAGATGGAGCACACAGTAAAATCACCAATCTTGTTTATATCGAAACATAATTACGTTTGTTGACAAGCATTCAGCAGCTAAATGCGCCATCATAAATTGTTACTGGAATGAATAATATAAAAGGAATGCTTTTTAATTTTCAAAACTGGCAATCTTTCTGGCTCAACATAAAATCAAGCACTGTTGCTTCTGACAGGAAAATAGCTAAGATTAATTATCTAAAGAGATCACAATATTGTTGCTAGGTTATCAATTGGTTACTAATGCTTTACTGTCAGAACAACATTTATTACAGGAAAAGTATAATCAATTTCTTTTAGGATATTATGCAGCAGTGAATTCTCTTGAAACATTTTAAACAGAAAGAAATAGTGATGCTTCCCTTATAATTCATATGATTAGAATTCTTCAGTTAATTATTTATTAGCTGAGTGAGTAAACGTAATTTCAATGTGTTAATGCTGGTCTGCTATTCAACCATATAACATGATACTGGATTATATTTTTAAAAACATGATATACAAGAACTGAGAAGTGGACCTTCTGCTATTTTTGGAAACAGCTATTATACAATTAGATTATTCTGTCTAATCTTGGTCTCCTAAGTGAAAAGCTACATTAAAAAATAAGAAATGGACCAATTAGAAATCAAGACTAATACAAAGAAAAGGAAGGATTTAAAGTCTTCAAAGTTTTCAAGCTATGGAAAGATTCTGTGTTCATTTCCTGCACCATAATCCTTGATGTAGGGTTGGGATAGGGCCTGGGGAACATGAAGCGGAAATAAATGAAGTATGTTTATGATAGCACATGTTCTTTTAGCAATACAGAGAGATACCTGATAGTATCCTGAAGGTTGAAAGAAACTAACTTGAAAATAACCAGATTATTAGGAAGAAAAAGGGAAAAATTAACTAAAATTAACTCAGGTAAAATTCAAAATTCAAGATATATATTTAAACAGATATTTAAATATAATGAAAAATTAATGCTGGAGAATAAAGTTATTTCAAATATAGATTTTATTTAAAAAGCAAAAAGTACAGTCATAATTAATGATCTGGATAATCCGAGGGCCACATGCAGCCAAAACAAATATACCACAAAACCTTATCGACATATCTTAACAGTAAATGGGCATTTGTCTGGTTTTCTCTTCTCTTTTTATTAAACGCACACTGTTTCTGCTATAAAATAACTATAACGATTATGATATTTCAAAAAATCTTTCAAAAATTCATTCTAACTTAGCTCTGCTTTCCTCTCAAAATGTTTGTGAACACGCATGACTGTAACATTTTTATTGGATTTTTAGGTATGGTTTTGGTTTATGATGCCAAGAAAAATGAATAGTTATGACTGTGTCTACTTTTTAAGATTATATACACATTTTTAAAAAGTAGAATGATGTCACAGAGAAGATATATTCTTTTTGCATGAATTTTAAAAGCAAACATATATCAGTATCTACTATGGAATTAGCATAAGACTCTAGTGGTGGTGAAAACGGGGAGGGTGGGGAAGAGGAAATGAAACTTTCCATTCTTATTATTGGAAGAATTTAAAGTCTGAGTGGAGAAAGAAAACATAAAAATGTGTATATAAAATAATTAGAGACAGCAGGCATAACCAACTTTATTAACTAATGTATTATTTAGTCCTTACAACAATCCTAAATATGCTGCATCCAATATACATTTTTTCCTTGGTAGAATAAAATGTGTGCTCCCACAGAAAAACTATGCTTTCAGGAGTACACTCCTCAGTCGCTAAATGCTAATTCTGTGAAAGCTATTTTACTACTCTACGTTGTAGCTAACTCAGAGCAATGGGAAATACTTCTTGACTACAGAAGGGCACATAACTTCTGTCCTGTGGAAGGACACCCCTCCTGTCTGTGGAAAAGCTAGTTTTGTGTCCATTTGAACATTCATTTCAATAATCCCTTACTCCATGTCCCCTTGCGTTTCTTTGCCTTCTCCTTTCAACTGGTTGTAACATCTGCCCAGTTCCCTCACGAGCTAAGGAGTTAAATACAGTCTTTAACACATAACCCATTTTATATCCCTATGTGAGTCATAATATTACCTTTTTGTAAAAAAGGATATTCTTTCCCAGTTCTTACCCCTATTGAAATCTCCCCTTAGCAAAAGACTGGAGTAAGGTTTACCTTCTGCAGAGCATATACAAGACAGGCTCAGATACCAGAAATAGCTGAGGAGGAGGGGAAGGTACCATTCTGAAAACAGGGAACAAAGTGGGAATCTGAATTCTGCAGTGTGGTTTTTCTGTAATCGAGCTGTGAAAACCAACTTATGAACTAGCTACTTCGAATCCTCTCTGCAGGTCAGGTCTTCTATACTTGCTGCTGAACGAATTCCTGAGTGATAAAAGAGTTTGCTCTGTTCAGAGTTATGACTAGTTCAGGATGTCTGCAGAAGAGCGTTTGCAGAAGGGACCATATAACAAGAATGGAGAAGAGCACGGAGGCTGGATCATGGGGCCATATATGCCACCTTTGCCCCATGAAAATGTTTGGGCTTAACAACTGATATGGACCCATTAAAGGTTTTATAAAAAGAGAAGGAAGTAGACCAGATGCATGGGTGCTGGTGGAAGCTCGAGCTGGACAGGGCTGAGACTGAAGAGAGAGGAGACCAGCTAGGTTTGCCATAGTTCAGACCAGGCGTCCCCAAACTACGGCCCGCGGGCTGCATGCGGCCCCCTGACGCCATTTATCCGGCCCCCCGCCGCACTTCAGGAAGGGGCACCTCTTTCATTGGTGGTCAGTGAGAGGAGCACAGTATGTGGCGGCCCTCCAACGGTCCGAGGGACAGTGAACTGGCCCCCTGTGTAAAAAGTTTGGGGACGCCTGGTTCAGACACACACTTCCTCATCTCAGGAACGAAGACTACAGAATGATGCAAGTTACTGCATAAGGAAACTTCCTGGATGTACAAATATGATATATCAGTAAAAACTTAAAAAGAACTAAGGCTGGTTTCATTGATTTCAGATACATTTAAACTCAAACTAAGCTAAAACAATTATTAACCAGTGTACATTTCTTAAGAAACATATTTTTAGAAATAATCAGAAGAAATACATGAGTGTGTGATATTAGATGCTCACTGTGACTGTTAATATCATTGATTTCTACTTATTTTGTTATTGCACTAGTTATATATAATTGGAGTATTCTAATTGCTTGAAGATAACTGTCCCAAGTCAATATTGCCTTTATAACCATTTTTTCATACTTCTTAAAATGTATTAGGTAGGCCTATTTACAAAGACAGTGAAAAACAAACCTCAGGAACAAACCAACTCCCTCTTCTATTTTTTTTTTTTTTTTTTCCATCTGCTGGACCAAACATTTTGGCTATCTTCACAGAGCAAATGGAATATAACATTTTCATTCAACACAGCTACATAAAGGAAAAGAGAAAAATGTTCAAGGAGAATAAAGTTAATAAACTCAGCAGCATTGAACCGGGAGACCCAAGCCCTAAGAAAAACAGCTAGCTCTATATTTCAGTAATTCTATCAAGAATTGACTATCTGCTACAGAGCACTGAGAGATCTGGATTATTGATCAGTAAGATTACCCCATTTAGGCTTGCCCCACGCCCCCCCTTCCTTCAGACAGGTGCAGTGGAGTTGCTACAAATGACACTAAATAAGGTCTATCCTGTTATTTAGTTGTCACTCTTAATGTAAACCATAGCAGTTATTTTTTAATTTAAAATCAATGAATGTCTCAAAGGCAGCCTTGTTTCTTCAGTCTAAATGAGTCATTTGTCTTTGCAAAGCAGAACACTTGGAATATTACTCAAGGTGATGGTTGGCATTTTCAGTTTCTTCTTTCTGTGGTGTTTTGAGCTAGACAATGCAACGTCCCAGGAACAGACCCAAAGTTATTAAAGAACAATATTAAGGTCCTTTTGTTAGGTTTGTCAGAAAGACACCAGTCAATTAGACAAGTATATTTGTTTCAGCTGGAATTGCATGGGGAGGAAAAGCGAGACAAATCAAAACCAACCTATCCTGAAGTGGAAAGGATAAAGAAATAAGGCTGTTTTGTTACAGATCTGTCACTTAGGATTTAAAGCATGGTTTCCTGTGTGTTACTTCTGAAAATTTTCCTATTAAATATTAGAAAAGCAGAACTCAAAAAGAAGTCTTTTTGCTTTCTTCTGCTTTTTAAACAGACTTCACTTGGTCTTAAAGGTTTGCTGCAAGCTATCCTTTAAATGGGGTGGGGCAGGAAGCTGGACATCTTATCCGGAGGGAGAAAAGTAGAAACAAAACAACAACCCAATAAACTCAAAACAAAAAAACAGAAGCAAAAACCCTACTGAGAACCACCTTGCCTGAAAACTTGACTTTTGACATGGGCTGACAAGGACTGAAGCAGGCAGTGTCAAACGCAATAATATTAAAGAGAAGACAATAGGAACTTGTCTCTTCCTTCTATGCAATTACAAACAGAGGCTATTCAGAGAATTAGGCCTAGTTAAAGCTGCCCCCTGGATAAAATGTGTTCCTAAGCAGCCTCAGACAAGCTGCAGAGGAGAGAAAAACAGACGTGACTATGGACCCCGGCATTTGGCAAGAACACTCACTGTCAGTTAGAAAAATATCAGCCTGGACAGGGCGTCAGCTGCACAGAAATAAAGCAGGTCTGTGGTGTCACTGGAGGAGCATCCCAATGGCAGAGAGAAGGATGGGGGTTGGGAAACCCAGCCCTGTGTGAACTTCCTTTTCTAGATCCAAATCATCCTCCCCGCTTTGCTCGGTGTCAACATGTCTCAACGTATTAAACTGAACAGACAGACATCAGTATCCAGCTTTTTTTCCCTTTAGTACCAAAATACACAATACAGTAAGTACCAAGTACTTTCAAGTACACATGTTTTTTAACGACTAGGAGGATTGCATTAAATCCTTGCTTTTTTTTCCCCCTTTTTTCTTATTTCCGACAGTCTCACGGTCACTCAGGTTGGAGTGCAGTGACGCTGCTCACTACCACCTCCGCCTCCGGAGTTCAGGGGATTCTCGGACCTCAGCACCCGCCCCCACCCCCACAGCAGTAGCTGGGACTACAGGCACATGCCATTATGCCCTGCTCATTTTTGTATTTTTGGTCGAGATGGGGGTTTTACCATGTTGGCCGGGCTGGTCTCGAATTCCTGACCTCAAGCGATCCACCCACCTCGGCCTGCCAAAGTGCTGGCGTTACAGGTGTGAGCCATCACGCCCGGCCAAATCCTTGTTTTTAATGGTGTTTTCTTTCAAAGCAGCTTTTGTGCATGCTCTCTTTGGACATCCACAGCAAGCCTTTGCATTTGGTATTGTGGATCACAGCCTGACCAGTTCTCGACTCTGGCCTTCTCTCCTGATGGCTTTGGTCATTCAACTTCACATTCTGCCTCAATCCCAGCTACCTTCGCTTTGGAACACACCTGACCTTAGCAAGAGGTGGTTTAAGTGTTAGCTCAGTGCACTGAAGTTCAGTACTTGGGTTTCAGTAACTGGGTCCAAGCTTTATTCTAGACTTATCCTACCTTACCACAGACCTTGTAGTAACTTAGTTCTTTGAGAACTAGGTAATTGCCTTGACCTCCTACATGCTCAAGTCCTGGCCCTGAAATGTAATCTGGTGATGGAGGCTCTTTCTAATGCTGCCTGCCAATGCTTCTCCAAGCATCCGCTGACCCGGCTCCTATCCCTGTTCACTGCCTACCTGTTGAAAACTCTTGACTCTATGTTGGTTAACCTTCCACCTGAGGCTCTGCCCCTTAGACAGAATGATCTGCCTGCCGGAGTGTAGTTCGTCTCACTGCTTCAGATGGATCTGTGCTGTTCGTGCCTCTTCCACCCTAGAGGGTTTGAGTCCAGGCTTCCTTTTTCCTAGTCCACTTTATCCTGCTAAGGGAACTGATGGCCTCTCCTGGAGCTACTGTTTATCGTGCTTCCTATGTGCCTAGCGTGAGTGAGGCACTCATACGGATGGGAGACAGGGAAATACCGGGTAGAAGAGGGCGGTTCCCCGGCAAAGGCCCCACCCTCAAGCCTAGAAACCTGTGGCCCTAAATAAGAACAGGCATTCCTGTTTTTTGTGCCCAAAAGTTGCCTTTGGCCTGTCACACCTCCCTATCCTGTACCCATATAAACTCCAGGCCCCAAACTCCAGCAGCAGACAAGGAGAAGACAGACAAAAAAGCAGAAACACGGCAGAACGGTATGGCAGAGAGAAGAGAAAAGGGAGCATCTGAACATCAAGAAGAATTTGGCTGGGGACAGTCAGAGAGGAGGAAGACCGCTGAACAATCAAACTCCAGGGGAAGATCTGCTCCCCACTCCATCCCCTTCCCAGCTCCCATCCATCCCACTGAGAGCCACCTCTACTCCACTCAATAAAACCCCCGCATTGGCCATCCTCAAGTCCATGTGTGACCTGATTCTTCTTGGGCACTGGACAAGGACCTGGGTACCCAGAGGGTACTGAACCGGTTAACACTCAGGCCGTCTGTGGATGACAAAGCTAAAAGAGCACACTGTAACACACATCATGCCCATTTGGCCTTTGGAAGTCACAGGTACTCACCCCTAGATGCTACTGTGGGACAGAGCCCCAAGATGCTCACCCCTGGCTCCTGCTCCTGCCCAACTGCGTGCTCCCCCTCCTGTAAGGGGTTTGAGTGCACACAGTGGCCAAACAGACAAGCCACACCCCTGTTGCACCCCCTGCAAGGAGGGACAGGGAACACTCCGTTTTAGTACCACTGTGTCAGGAGGCTTCTGAAGGAGCTCAAGAGCTTCCTTTCACTCCTGCTTCCACCCTGCTAGTCAAGGACTCTCCTGACTCCTCAAAGCAGTGTCAGTGTGGCTGAAACGGAGTGTGCAAGGAGGTGAGATGCAGGAGGCAAGGTGGGAGCCTTCAGAAGGGTCAGGAACCCTCCTAAATTATGTGCAAAGTACATGTATGAACACTTCTCTAGCAAGAGGATGCATGAATTTTATTTGATTCTGAATGATTAAAGGAGAGGGTTACTCAAATAGACTCAGTAGTTTTAAGCCAAACTATTCATAATCTAAAATAGAAAATACTTGTCTTAAAATGTCTCTGGAATATTTAAAATATGCCATATATATAGGTCGGCTTTTAAAATCACAATATCAAAAAACACAGAATAGGTGTGTACACTAAACTAAAATATCCAAATCAGTGAATATGCATACATGTTGAAAGGTGTGGAAGACTGCAGCAAAATACTGATGATAATGATTTGTGTGTGATGGCATTTTGTGGGAATTTTCTTCTTCACACTTCTCATTATTATTGGTATTTTTTTTTCTTTCTTATATTAAGCATGCAACAAAAGATACAAATTACAACTAGATTAATTAGAAGACAGTAAAACAATGGTTGATAAATGTAAGTGGTTTTGGCAGCTGGATGAATTTCTCACAGGCAAAGTCAAGGTTTTCACACTGTGGCAGCTGTGGTGGAAACTCAAGCTATAGGTTGCATTGGTTTGATCTGCATTTGGGATGAGCCAGGGAGTCTAGACATGTTCCTTCTGGTACCACCATTTCTGCTTTCTCATTAGAGCTTTGTAAAAGCCGGCTATCGATGTTTGAGAAAGCTTTTTACCAGCCTTTGGCATGCTACTTACATGCTCTGTGCCTCAATTTCCTTAACTTCAAGAATTATGATTCAACTAGTACTTACCTCAAACGATTTTATTCAGAAATCATTTATGTAAAACATTTTAGCACAGTGCTTATATAATCAATAACTGTTAGCTATTACTGTTATTATCATCCCCACCCCACAGATAAGAAGCCCAGGCACAAAAAAGTTAAGTAATTTACCTACGGTCACAGTTAAAGGGAACGATGAAGGCACTTTGCCATACAACACACACAGAAGAATGCTTAGCGAAGTGTGTCGCTAAAACACATACCAAATAAACACACAGCAGAGTAAACTCATTACATCTGAAAACTGCCATTAGGCTAAAATAAAAGAAGAATTGGGGTCATTTAAAAAACTCATGTAGGTTTTTTTTTTTTGTAGTTAATAAAAAGTTTTTCCTCATTGTCCATTTCTGCTTGCTTTAAATGGGTCATAACATACAAGAATGAAGCACTTATTTTCATTTCAAAAACTCAATTAAAACCTACAAGAGTCCTTGACACGAAAACCCAGTGGTATTCTGACATCAGCCTACTGCTGCAGATTCTCTCTTGGCCACCATTTGGTACTTTCTACTTCGAGATGTCTTGCTTCCTTCATATGGTATGTTTCATGCGCTATCTAAAGCATAGAGGGACTGCTAGTCTAATGACACCATTCCGTGTGCGTGTTAAGAAATACACATCACCATATTCCTAAACAGCTCAGTTAAATATTTCTTTTGTACCACTTCATTATTCCACATAAATGATAACTGAAAATGGTAGTGACTGTTTTATAATATTCAGGTAGTTACTACAATTTCCCTAGCATATGTAAAGGAAGACATTTCACATCTGGAGGAATGTTAATCTTTCACGGAGCAAGTTATTCAACGGGGTTTCTAAAAATGGATTTGGGAGACCTGCTGTTACATCTTACCTTACATCATGCCCCATATTTTTACAGGTCCTTCAGATTTTTTTTAAACAACTGCTAGTCACCAAGACCATATATATGTGCTAACGTTAGAGCAATGTATTCTATCCACTTAAAAAATTTTCTTTCTATGTTTCCTAATTCTGTCCACCTTAGGGAGCCTGCTTTTTTCCTTCAGTTCTCTCAGTGCCCTCAAGTCTAAATGTTCTTTCTCCTCTTTGAACTTTCCTAACATCACTACTTTTCCAAGTGTTTTTCTATTTCCATATCGATCTGTGCATATTGCTGTCCATATCTTATATAGTAAGATACGATAGTTTGCCTCAAGATATTTTCAGATTAGAGGAGACTGTCAGTTAAATATATACGGAAAGCAACTTGAGGCCAAGAACCGTGTCTCATTCCCAGAACCCAGCTTTGCTTCTTCATATATTAAAAGCACAAGAAAAGCTTATTGAACTAAAATGAATAAAACTATTTTAACAATTATTTCAATATTTCATTTGGCAACCAATCATGAATTTTTAAAAATAGTAACACTTCTTTCTTGAACTGTTATTTAAATTCACTCAGAAACATTCCCTTAACAATTGACATATCTTGACAAAGTAGCAGTTATTCCACTAGAGGCTAAACTAAACAGAAAGAAGGGTAAGATAACTACCACCCTCAGGGAGATCATAGCCTAAGGTAAGAAATGAACATGAACAATAAATTACTATACAATTTAATAAATCCGCTGGGCTATCATAGCAAACCACCTCTCTGGGGAAATTGAGGAAAATTCATTTCGTCTGAATTGAAATTTGGATATTGTCTCTCCAAGTAGAATCTGATATTTGAGGCATCTTGGAGTATTCTGTTATTCTTCATACCACAGTACCTAGGAAATAGCAGGCACTTAGTAAACTGTTTACCTGATTCTGGGCTATAATCATACATTCTGGAATCTGTTTATCATTGATATTTAGTGTAGAGTTTCAATAATTATGTTCATTGTAATTTGCTTAAAAATGATATCTTGGATCTCACATAAGAAAATCAGACTACAGATTCAGATATAATCCCACACTCTCTCTTTGATAATGACACTATTATTAAACGTTTCCTAGGATGCTATGGTTGCCATTTATAATATCTATTAAAAAAAATTATAGGATATTCCTAATACTCCTAACTTTTTAAAGGGAAGTCCATTCATTTATTTATTTCCGCATCCACTTCATCTAGTGCACTATATGATATTTGGATATGCTTGATGAATTGATCTTTCACTGTATTCCTCTGTTTGATATCTCAGACTCTAAGCCAAGCTCTACATTCCAGTCTGAGGTAGTATTTTAGAACAGACATGTGCTAAGTTTTTTCTTTCACCAGCACAGGGAATAACAGAATTTAAAGAGCAAAGTAGAGGATATACATATTTATATTTATTTTTCCATTTAATACATGTTGGTTTCTTAAGTATTGGAATTTATTATCGGAACTACTAAGAACATCCAGGCTCACTGAGTTCTAACTATATAAGAGGTATTATGCCAGTTATTTTTACATAGTATAATCCTCATAAAACTCATTACATAGCTGAGGACTCTGAAGTCCAGAGAGACTGTTACTTGTCAAGGATAACATGAACGGAAAATTAGTTATTGTATTTGTACCATAGCTTTCCTGACTCCAAGGAATTCCCTTTTCCCCATGACCATACGACACCATCCAGCTTAGTTTATTATACCCTACTTAAGAAACTTCTGCTACAAATCTAATGCATGCCATGCCCTATGCCATCAGACAGGAAATACATTTTTTATTGAGAAATAAAAAAGATACGATGTTCATTTTCTAGGGGTTCAAGTCGATTGATCATGTTTGAAAAATGATTCCAACCCAGTTTTCAAAGAGAATCCCAAGCCAGCATATAAGGGCATTCTAGGCCGCTAGGTGAGAGAACACATTTGCAGAGGCACAAAGGCACTAAAATGTGCACATGACATGCCATATCTGTGTCTCTGTAAGCAATTCAGTATAACTGGAGCTGGTACATATGGAGCAGTGGGAGGAGATGACACCTCTCTGCACACATCAAGTTTTAGTAAATTCAGTAAATCTGTCTATTCACAATTATTTAAAATTCCCCTTTAAAAAGCCTTCTTATTTAATTTATGCTATTTATTAATCATATTGACAAACTGAATCCAATGGAAAAGTCCATTCCATAATTCTCTGTAGACACAATTCTGGAAGTTGCTGCTCTCAGGCAGAGATGGAGTCAAATGTGGATCCACTTCCAACGTAACTCTTGAAGTTGAGATGCTTCACTCATTTAAGAGAGTCTACAATTTACCTACAGAATTAGTTGGCAAATACAGGCTGAAGAATGAGTTCAGCTTTGATTTTCTGCAAAGTGTCTCATGACTTTGGATGTTGAGGAAAATAATATGGTAATGGTGATGTAACAGTTCTCGATGCTATAATGTACACTTGCTGAGCAGGACTCCTAAAGAGCAAGGAAAAAATGTGCTTGCTATTTTTATCTCCATATTGAGAAGACTAGATGTTTTAGTATTACCCCTGAATATCAAAAACTTTTGAAATATACAAGAAGTTATTTCTATTTTGAAATATGTCAGACAGTGTTACCATGTAAATGCAAACTTACTTGCATTTAGGTTAAAATATTGCTTACTGGTGGAATTCAGCTGGAAACCTATGCACAGTTGAAATGCCAACTCTTTTATGCAGCCTCTTCTGACACCCATTGCCAGAATAATCACTTACTCATGGGAGAAAATAGTATCTTCTACCTTAAACTACAGCTATATATGTGCACAAAATAATATTCTAGCCAGATTATCCATTCCTTGAAGGTAGTAAGGCCCACATCTGATTTATTTATTTAAGTACATTTCCCTTACCAGTTACATGCCTTGCCATATCAGGTACTTAATAGTTATTGAATAAAATTTAACAAGGCATGCCATTTTTAAAATTAGTAATTGTTTTCATGTAAACCATTCTTTTTTATTGTGGTTCCAATTTCCTTAATATGCAAGTGCTTAGTTATAGAACACTACAAAACTTATTTGGTCAATTTCTTGGGCTTTGGAATACAAATACCTGCAAAATCAAGCTTGTTCACTGAAGCTAGTTTTTACAGTATATGCACATACCTTAATTCCAAAATGTTTCCCTTTCTACATAATTTTGCATTTCAGTAAGTGTAACTTTATATAAAGAATGCTTTCAGTCTCTTCTCTTCTATGATAGTTTTTGGTAGATAAATGTTATATCTATAAAATTTTTACAGACTTGTTAGCAAATATTCACTAGACTGTAAAACATACTGTAATAGCTGGATGAGGTATCAGGAGGCTTGTGATGAGTACATGAACATTAATGTTCAACAATTGGGAGGAAGAGGATTTCAGGATCCTCCTAATTCACTTCAATTGAAATAACTGGAAAGTTGGGGTGCATTCACTTAAATTCAGGACAGTTTTGCCATTAAGATCTTAGAACCAAAGGCACTTTATAATTTTGTTAATTTGGGTCTATTACTTGCTGTATTTTAAGAGGTCTACTGATTTTAAATGTCTATGGAGAAAAATACTACCCTATAAAAATTAACTTCAAATATAAAGTGTCTTTTCCTGTTCTCATTTTTACAATGCTTTTCTGTAGAAAAACATACAAATTCCTATGTTTTATAAATTTCAGAAATCAAATGCCAAATGATTCAACAATGATCAGGTTAGTCATAATTTTTAAATGTTGTCACTTTTCTTTGCACATACAAAAATCTAAATACTGTTTAAGTGACTATTTTAGAAGAATCAACAGTTTTGCTTAAAGGCAAGATAATGGATTTCAGAAAGCAGTCAAGTTTACTTTTAAATGGCATAGAAATAAGACTTAAAAAAAAGACACTGCTGTATAAATAAATTATCCACCATTTGACCTCAGAAAGTTATTTAACCCTTCTGTTTCCTCCTATGTAAAATAGGAATAATAAGAATTACCTCATAAGGTAATTTTCGGAATTAAATGAGTTAAAATACATCATTGACAGTCGATGAATCTTAGTGGTTATGGTGTTAGCTATAAACATGATGGGGAAATATTTTTATTCAAATAAAGTCATATATTTTAAATTCTGTTTTTTCATTCCTCCTCGCCCACCCATCTACCCCTCTTGTGAGGCAGTGCAGCACAGCAGTTAAGAGTGTGGATTCTGCAGCCCAAATGAGACAAAGCCCAACTCCTGCTCCCTCACTTAACCACCTGGGTGAACCTGGGGAAGTGAGCTAATCCTTTCATACTTGGCCTTTCACATGTGTAAAATGGAGATGATAGCACAACTGACCTCACAGAGTTGACGTGAAGATTAAAGAAATGTGTGCCTCACAGTATGTATTCAATAAATGGACCTCATAATTTCCCAAAAAAGGAAATTTATATAAAATAAACTGAATATGGCATAATTTGGCATTTTTGAGGCCCAATCATAAGCACAAAAAAGTAGAGAAACTCTGCGGTTGAGATCATATTTTATTGCTACAGTACAAACAGGAAATAGAACAGATTTATTAGTAGCTAATAAGGTCTAAATGTATTCTACAAACTAAAATACGAAAGTGTCATTTATGCTAATACAGCAGAACACAGGATACCAAATAATCGCTTCTCAAGCTGATTTCCCGCAACACTTTATATATTTTTTTATGAGTCTTAAAATCTACCCTAGAGAGCGTATAGTTTGGGATGTAAAACTAGTTCACTGCAGCTGGTATATGGCATTCAAGGTAAGAAGTAATTGCATATGAGGCTGAAAAAATAAGAAAGGCTAGACCAGAAAGGCCTTGCAAGCCATGTTTAGGACTTGATTCTAAAGGTAATGAGAAGCCATTAAGAATTTTTAAGTAGGCCAGTAGGATGGCTTATGGCTGTAATCCCAATACTTTGGGAGGCTGAGATGGAAAGATTGCTTGAGGCCAGAAGTTCAAGACCAGCCTGGGCAACATAGCAAGAGTTCATCTCTACAGAAACAAAACAAAACAAAACAAA
The DNA here is from genome assembly GCF_048565385.1 of Saimiri boliviensis. Lineage (NCBI taxonomy): Eukaryota > Metazoa > Chordata > Mammalia > Primates > Cebidae > Saimiri > Saimiri boliviensis. The sequence continues at coordinate 69,139,501 of NC_133462.1, forward strand.
AGGCAGGCATAGTGGTATGCACCTTGTGCTAGCTACTTGGGAGGCTGAGGCACAAGGCTAGCTTCAGCCTAGGAATTCAAGGTTTAAGTATAAATAAATAGGTTTGGGTTCCCCAAAAGTAATTCTGGTTATGATATGGAGAATGGGGAAGAGATTCTTTATCTGGTTATGAGGTGGAGAATGGTAAAAAGATCTTTATGATAAAGAGAACAGGGGTGAGAGATTGAAAGGAGTAAAACACAGAATCCAGGTTTTTCTGGCCAGAATGTAAGTTCCTGGAATGCAGACAGAACAGCATCTGGGTTCCATACGTATCACCTAGCCCAGTGTCTTTTATATACTCAGAATAAAAGGCACTTAATGGTGTGTGAAGGACTGTATGAAACATCATTTGTTTTCTAGAAACAGGCAATACCATCCTAAAAGAAAGAAAACCCTGACTATTTAGTACTCCAATAATTTACTTACCCATTTAAAAATAAACATGCTATGTAGAAGCCCTAAATTGTAGAATTTAACAACAACAACAACAACAACAACAAAAAAGTCATAGAGTATTCTGGGAATATGGTAGTGAAGACACTATTGTTGAATGTGTGTAATAACATGTAGCATTACCAAAAACCCTGGACACCAATACCTAGCCAACAAGATATTTGCCAAATCTTCCCTTCCTCATCCTCAAACCGGTAGCTGAATATAAATTATTGGCAGCTATGAAACTCTGTATCAACACTTGGGCAGAAAAAAGTAGAGGAATCTGCAAATGGCCCCAAGCACAGGAAAATCTCCAAAGCGCTACCACTCAATGGAAAGCACAGGGAGCCAAGATGAAAACGGATGCTCAACCTAGGAAGTGTTCCGAAAAATTCCAGTTTATAAATGAGTACAAGAGAACTAAGATATAACAGTTCTGTGGTGCTGGATTAGTTAGATCATATAAATTCTTGAAATTAAAAAATTAAAGTGATTTCCCAGGATAAAAATCTCACACCAAGGAAAAACAGTGGAGGTAGAAGCAGACTGGAGCAGAACAGAGGCCAAGGGGAAAAGGAAACGGAAGGTCTAGATAAAAATACTGAGGGGAACAGAAGAAGCAGGTATTGGAAAATATAGGCCAGAAATTTGACTGGTTTGTGAAAACAACAGAAAAGAAAGGTAGAAAGCCATAAAATTAGAAAGCTATTCTGTCTCATGTCTCCTAAAATGTACAGGAAACCTCATTCCAAATAGCACTGTAGATAAATAAATACAAATGATTATTAAAAGAAAGAAAAAATAAGGTCCTTAGACTGTAAGAGTACTCCAGAAAGATATGCCCACAAAAATGAAAACTGTATCTGATAATTCTAAAAGAAGTTAAAGGAAATTAAGAAAATGATAGAAGATAAATAAAAAAGTCACAACTAGAAAGGTTGAGGGAAAAAAGAACTGGATAAAAGGAAGATTTAAAAGAAGAGACGATAGCATTCAGGAAGCAATTAGAAATAAAAGGAAAAAAATCATTTCAGAAATGAAACTAAACTAAAAGGAACAGAGGAATGAACCATATAATGGAAAAATAGAATATGAACATATATTAAAAATGGAAAAGACAAAAAATAAAAACTTTAAAAATTAAAAAAAAGAAATTAAAAGGATTAGAAAGTGATAGCTACAGAAGATAGGCAAAGAAGATCCAATAAAAGTATAATAGAAATTTTTGAAACAACAAAGCCAAAGCAACAAAACAAATATAAAACACTACAACTGGAGAAAACCTTGAAATTTGTTTTTTAAATGAGATGGTTTGGCTGTGTCCTCATCCAAATCTCAACTTGAATTTTATCTCCTAGAATTCTCTCATGTTATGGGAGGGACCCAGGGGGAGGTGATTGAATCATGGGGGCCATTCTTTCCCATGCTATTCTCATGATAGTGAATAAGCGTCACGGGATCTGACTGGTTTATCAGGGGTTTCCACTTTTGCTTCTTCCTCATTCTCACTTGCCGCCAGCATTAAGAACTGCCTTTTATTCTTCACCATGACTGTGAGACCTTCCCAAGACATGTGAAACTATAAGTCCAACTAAAGCTCTTTTTCTTCCCAGTCTGGTGTATGTCTTTATCAGAAGCATGAAAACAGACTAATACATAAAATAATAATAAGTACTTAACCAAAAAAGCATAGCTTCATCCCTGGAAAAAAATCACCTAAAATTATCAACATTAGAATATAGTCTAGCCAAACTCTTGGACTTTAAAGAAAAGGAAAATACACATTGAGCATCTAGGCAAAACCAAGCCACTTTTAGGTCTAAGAAAATCAGACTATATCAGATACTGAAAGCAATGTTTTATAGAGACATTGTAGTCACATATTCAAGACAGTTAAGAGAAGAAAACATGAGCCATAGATTGCATATCTGGCCAAAATGATCTTTAAATATATAGTTCATGCATAAACTGCTAATAACAGGCAAGAACTGGGGAAACATTGTTTGAATGAGTACTTGCAGAGGAAATAACTAGAGAATAAACTTCAGAAAAATAGAGTACAGAAGCATTGACTTAAGATTTTGTGGGGATCATTAAAAATATATTTACTTGTAGAACTAAAACTGAATGACCTGAACTTAAACCAAATAAAAGTAGAACTGAAGAAAAAAAAAAAAAAAAAGAAGAGAGTATAGTTCTAAATGGTTGTATGTTGTCAGACAATGTACATACGGTACAAGTATTTAAAAGTGGATGAAAATATTTGGTTCCTTCCTTCCTTCCTCCCTCCCTCCCTTCCTCCCTCCCTTCTTTTCAAAATGAGGTCTCCCTATACGGCACAGGCAGGTCTCAAATTCCTGGCCTCAAGTTATCATTCTACCTCTTCCTCCCTAAGTGCTGGGATTACAGGCATGAGCCACCATGCCTGGCTAAAAATGGATGAAAATAAAAAGTATATGGGAAAAATAAAATAAATTTCCTGACCAAATGAAAGGAGGGCACATGAGGCCAGCTAATTTCAACATTGTTCCCACTAGGAAACCAGCAGCAAAGGGCCTCAAAAAAGGAGGGGAAAGGGCCTAAGACTGTTATATAGAGGTAACAATAAACGGGTAATTATTAGGAAAAGAAAAGTCTTCCTTAAAGTCCACTGGCATACCAGAGTGAGAATGAGGGCAAGAAAAAGGAGAAAATGAAAGGTAAATGTGGTGAGAGAGGGAGAGAGATGTCTATTTCTCTTAAAAATGGGGAAAAAGCCAAGGAAAGGACAAATCATAAGCAAAACAAAACCTCTATGAGCAGGGAAGAAACAAATGGAGGGAACCAGGTAGAGGTGAGACTTCTTTCAAAATAACTGCTTGTGAACATTTGATTGTGGATCCCATGACTATTTTTATACTATTATAAAACAAAATTAAATACATTAAAAAGAAACCTGTTGCTGAAAATGAAACTAATTATTGGTTATCTATAATTAGAAACTATTTCAAGTTACTTTAATACACAGGAAAATGACTGCATATTCCTAGTGTACTTGTAAATATGAACCAAATAAATATAGAAAAAAACATTTTTTAGTGATTACTAGTAGTGATGATAGTATGGTGATTGAGATTGCTGTGCATGGTGGGATGAGTAAAATAAGTATTCTGTTGTCATTGAGATGTAATATTTTTAATATAGTTGGAAAAAGATTAAAATTAATGACAGAAAGTATATTGAACTAGGACTATCAGTATGAATCAATATATTTTTTTCTTAAAAAAAAAATCCCAACTCATTTATCAGAAAGGGCCTAGAAACACAGACATTCCTAACATCCAGATTGTGGTTTCTAAACTTATTTCCTATTATAGTATAGTTATCAGCACTTACTTGGAGAAATGGGTGACTCCTGGTCTAAGCCAGAAAAGATCCAAGATAAGCCTAGAAAATGTGAACATACCAGAAAGCAAAGACTAGCAGCAAAGAAACGCAGAACTAACTTAAATAATCTCCCACTGGCCACAGATGGGACAATTTTAGCATCAATTAAAGTGATAACTAATGACCTGAAACACATCAGATGTGTTTAAATCAGTGCGTTCTCCTTTGGAAAACATTAGGAAGCAATTTTTTTAAAAAACTGATATCTAATAAGGGGAAAGAACCAAAAATTTCTCTTGCTTTTCCTACATGATCTGTATTTTAAAGCAACTGAGTAGTTGGAGAGGAGGAAGTTTGCAACAGAAGCAACAAGAACATATTAAAAGAATTAACACAGCACTATTTTGCAACCCTTAATGAATAAATCTGGGCAATGATCACAATGGCAAATAAATCACGGAAAGAGACGTAAGTGAGAGAAGTATAAAATATCACCTCTGGAACAATCTTGCCAAACAAAACGAAACACCAAACCTGAATCTCTAATCAGTTCTCTAGATCTAAATACCAATTACAAGAAACACAGAAGACAGTGGAGTATGTTAAATGACACCATGTAGAGAAAATCAGCAACATTCCAGTATGTGAGAAACTTTACAGGCCAAACACCTAATTTCTCTAACAAAAAAATGTCAACGAACGCACGTGTGTGCGTGCACACACACACACAAACACACGGAGAGCTCGAGAAGTGGAATTTATATATCAAAGGGAATTTGAGAGATTATAATGCAATAAAACAATAAAGGAAATATAAATATTAATTGCATATATACATATTCATATGTATTAAGGAATCATTGTTATTTTTTATAGATGGGATAATTGTACTGAGACTTTTTTTTTTAAGAGGCTGTTACCATTTAGAGAAACATACTAATGTATTTCAGTTGATATAAAGGAGATGGGGGGATATGGATAAAACAGACTTTGCCACACATTGATAATTATCTAAGCCAGTTGATAGATACATTGAGTTTATATTTTTCTCTGTATATAATAAAATTTTCTATGATAAAATATTGTTTAAAATTGCTTTCATCATCTTGACAATGTAAGTGAAAGAGCATCTTTTCAATCCGTAAGATTGCCAGTACAAATCATTACAGCTTTTTCAAGGCTTAATGAAAGAGACTCTTCATAATTTTTAAGTGACCAAATTTGAAATTAAATTAAGTTATCCAGGGATCTAAATAATCTAGTCTGCATAGACCCCTGGACTGTAACTTGATGTAAAAAGATTAAAAAAAACCTTTATCTGAGGTTTATTGTCCTTAGAAAGGATAATACATAGTTTTTATTCCATCTTTCTAATTAGTAATTTAAGCATATGTTCAGCATTTAACTCTAACTGTTTGCCTTTTCCCCAAGCTCGAAGACAGCTGTCTAAGATTTGAATGCCAGAAAACATTTAAATATCAACATCTGTTGAATTATGTTAATTTAGTGTAATATAATTGGGCATGAGTTGGAACTGATCAGAAGTATATGAAATAAACAAAGGTAAATCCCATCAATATCTTGGTATACAAACAAATCATAACAAATCGCTAAGGAATTGATAAAAAACATTTTGAAAAAAATATTTCTATCAAAAAAAGGCAAAGGAAAAGTACTGATTATGAAGAAATTGATTTTTTTAAAAACATAGTTCTAACTTTTAGGACATTATCTTGCCATTTTAAAATTGCTCCTGTAATTGAAAGGAAATGAAAATTATCTAAAATGAGTGATGGTCAAATGTTTAATATTTGAATATTTTTATACATTATTAAGTAAAACATTCCAATTATACTTATATAGGCATTACATTTTTAGATTACAGGATAATCTTGTATTATGAGCAGTAAATATTCAAGGGTTGATGTGATTTCAGTTCTGTAAACAGAAAGTAATATTTTAAAATTAAAAGCATTTTCAGTGTGGGAGATGAATTTAATAGGATTTTTCCTGAGGACTGTAAGGTACAAATTATCAAGTAGCAGCTGTTGTTTATTATTTTGCTGATTTAAAATATTAATTTTTACAGTGATTCTCTCATTAATAAATTAGGACTGCTTGTTTGTTTTGGGAAATATTCTGGCACATACGCATTGGATTAACCAATCCCCAAATGGGCCCATAATGAAGTTATAACCCAGGCTGCAGTAGTGATACAAGCTGTTGAGATACGGGACTGCAGGTGTACCCTAACCATTTCCTAGGAGAATCATCTCTGGGAGTTAAAGGTTAGCTCTGTGTCCATGCCCGTTTAATCACAGGACCAATTTGCAGAGTGCCAACTGTGAAACAAACACCTGTCCTTAAGGAAACGGACTTTAGAACACAGATTCATTTCAGTTAAGGGTCGCTGAAACAGCTTTCACATGTTCACTGTTTTCCATCACTAGTGACCATGGCCAAATTCAACTGCAATCCTAGAGGTGAGAGGCTGTTGCATACATTTTATCATTTGAAAATACCTAGTTCATCTACCAGAACAAGAGACGATATAAGTAATAAGAGTTTCACTAGGAAGTAGCAGTGTTCTACAATGTTTTATTTACCACCCACTAGGCATATTACTTATTTCTAAATGTCAAATTCCTTGTTTTTCTGTGTGGGCTCTTCATATAAAACTGAAAAGCAACCTCCAAAATTCTAAGTGGCTGAAAACTAATTTTATTTAGTATAATGACACTTTAAAATAACCCTCTATGATCATTAGTTTAAAATCTTGGCAAGGAAGAATTTCAGGATGCCAAAAGGACAGGAGGCATGAGAACTGGCAATTTGAGTACAGTGCGGTTATATACAATACAATAATTTGGTTATATAGAGTAAAACAGATGAGTTAAATCCCTTAAAAACCATTTTATGTTGTATATGTGGTATGCTTCCAAGTATTCTACTCTAAGTATCTCTATATTTAGACGTCATTTGAGTTTTCTTTTTAATTGGAATATATATGTAATTAAATGTATCCCAATTAAACAAATATAGAATGTATACATTCTAATTAAAGCAAATATATGAATACTTTGTATTCATTCATGCATACATAAGAATGAATAAAAAATCTAAGACATTTTTCTATCTGAAAGGCTAAACATTTTTTACAGCAATAAAATTTAATGCTAATTTTAGATATGGAAAGAAAAAATAAGAAAAATTAGAAATTTTATTTTTAAAGTTCGTTTAAAGGCAGTTTTAAACCATTATCTTGGACACATAAATATAAAATATATAAAATATAAAATGTCAAGTGACAGAATTTGCTTTAAAATACAACAAAAGAGAGTTTGTTTTAAAATTCTAAATTTAAGAAGAATGTATAGACAACTAAAATAACTAAATAAAATAAAGCATCACTTACTTTTGTTGATGTACTTAATTTTATTGATACATTTCTGAGAAAAGCAACATTACACAAATATAGCCCCTGTCATTAAGTGGTACTCTGATGAACAGTTACCCTATCCCAATTTATTAACAGCTGCTCAAAATGTCATAATTAATAGTTTCATTTATTTTTGGCAAACCTGCAAAATGACAAATCGTTCTGTATCTGTTGCAAATTAGGTCTCCTTTCCAAACAACAAATGACACTATGGGAAAGACTGAGCAAACTGAATCCTTGAACATCTTTGGATCTTTAGATGATCAAATAAAGAACAGCTGTAATTCTATCTGTTACATCTGCAACAAAATACAGTGATCTGTATCATATAAAAATGAATGTGCTCTGTATTAATGTAAATAGAAATGTTCTTCCCAACTTGATGGAAGAGGCCTGACACGAATGTGATATGTCTTGCTTATCTCATTAAATCTATTGTCATTTTTTCCCCCCATTTTAGGAGACTCCTTTTACTGCTAATCAGGCAAAATGACAGGAAAAAAAGTTTCCTTCTTTCTTCTCACTATTAATAGACAACCTAGGAAATTATGTCACATAGCAGACATGGATTCTCAAAGCATTTGCCATGAAGTAGATGAAAAGTGAAAAACATAATGCGTTTAACAACAAAGTAAAAGTGAATTAAGTATGTTTCTAAAACGCACTTAAAAAATTAAGTACAATTTAATAATGTCAGCAATAAAAATGTTTATACTTGACTTCAAATTACATGTCAGACTACTAAATGATTTGCCCTTTGTGCTTCATAACAGTAAATGACAAAAATCATAAAAGTAAGAAAACACAGTAAATTCAAACCTTCCTCCCTTAAAAAAAAAAAATGGTATCATACACATAAGGAAAGGCTTTGAATGTACACAATTGAATAAAGCTGCCACAGATGATCAAGTTTGTTACATGGATTCTTATAGCAATAAAGACTACTCATAAGCATTAAAATGTGTTAACAGAGCAAGATCTTTTTAAAAATGATGTATCACTTAGCATTAGGCATAGCTTAATGCATGTTTTCAACAGACTTTCAATTTGAAAAAGCTACATTGAACTTTCTGGTGCTAACCAAAGGTTTTTGACATGAGAAACACTGTGACATTATTTAGTTGGCTCTAAAATGTGGTGATCACAGTGGGAAAGCTCTAATTTTGAGAAGCAAAAAATTATATTTAAATACTGAAATACCAAGAAAAAAAAAAGGGATAGAAAATTGCAGAACAGTTCTCCTGCTTTCTCACCTGTCGCTCTCAAGAATAACTAGAGGAAGAATGTACACAGGGAGGAACTGGCTGAAATGACTTCGGCTTTGTCCCAGTGCCCCCTAGAAACAGGATGTCCTTCAACTCTTAGCACAGCAAGTCCTTTCACAGCTAAGGTATATAACCCACGGCCAGCTAACTTTCTGGATCCCTCAGCTGTGGTGCGACTGGGCATGTGCAGAGGAAACTCCATCAGCTCTAGACAGCTTTCCTGAGGCGTGGCTCACAATGGATCATAAACTTTTGTCCCTTACTACCTATCTGTGAGCAATCAATCTGCTTCACATAACCTGCGGCATGTGAGTGTGTTCTGCCGTAGTGGACTCACATAAGTTGGTAATCCGGGCCCAGTGAACTTGCTTAATAAATCTAGACGTCACTAGTTCTTCTCTCTAAAAACACTTAGGTGCATTGCCTCAAGGTTTATTCCACTGTTTGTGTATATGTGTGTATGTGTGTCTGTGTGTTCATGTTCACTTTAGCTAATAATTGATTGCATGTAATGACCACTCAAAAAACCATGCCTGTTAATTACTAAATATTGAAAGTGACAGGTAATAGGTAGTTTAAAAAAAATAACTGAATATGCTTTTATGCATTTATTTATGAAAAAAAATTCATGTCTTTCAAGTCTGTAATCATGCTTTCAAAGGTTTTGAAGTACATAAAAATGACAGGCAGGAACAAACCCTGAAATATGCATAAAATATTAGATAGATAAGAGGCAATAAAACTAAGATAAAACTTCATAGTAGGCAAATGGACAGAAAACACTGAAGGAATGAAAGAATGACTGGAATAAAAAAACGCAAGGACTTATCAAACGGAAGTACAGAGGGAAATAATCAACACGATCTAAGCAAGGCAGAAGAACATGAGACAGGAAACCTAACTCTAGGGACTCTGATGCAAAATCTCGGGAAAACACATCAAATGAATATAAAAAATAATGTCACAATGACAGTTTTTCACATCACTCACTATCTGACACATCTACTCTATGATAAGGACACTCCTCAGGAAATAAAAATGAAACAACCAACTAAAAGAAAGACTATAAGACTAATATCACTTGAATCAATTAGATAAATTAAATTCACATTAAGAATCAGTGTGTTTCTCCCCTGAAATTTGATTATAAGACCCATTATGCATCCTTTGTGAGAAGAATAAGAATGATATTTACAACAAACATATGAACAAATACAGTGCATCAATACTTTAGTGAATATTAATATTCAGAATACGATGAAATGCCATGTAATGATGGGCACTGCTTATTAACTGATGCCATGAGAGGAGACGTGAAGCATGAGAAGTTAAGAAATCCACAGGAACCCTTCCCTTTCAGGAAAAGGCAGAAGTATAGGATACCTTGAAGAACACGGTGTCCATTATTGACGAAGTAGAACTTCCTGATAGAAAAGATTAAAAGTGTTTAAATGAGTTATTTATTTAAAGGAAGTTATAAAGATCACTTGTTTGGCATTGTTAGATATAGAACGATCAAGGAGTTGGGAGACAGTTCTTCTGCATTCATGATTAAGTCAAAGAGCCAAAATGAATATTAATGTGAATGTAGCAAAAAAGGAGAAATGGCATAAACTGGACATAAAGAAAATCACCACGAAAGTGAATTACAGTAAGTGGCATTGGTAAATATGTCCCCAAATCCCTTTTTACAGAGACCCTGAAAACTTCCCAGAGGAGCTGAGGGTGAGATGCCCTACATCCCAAAAACTAGACCCTTAACTGCATAGCCCTTTATTCAGAACACTTGTGAGTAATGCCTACTTTAAGGGCATGCTTTAGTCACGCACTTCAAAGTTCTGGCTTTGAGTCATAACGGCAGACCGTTTGTGCATGTATCTTTTTTTACCTACTTGGTATATTTTGGGAGTAAATGATCCCAAAATTTATTGATTTAATGCTTTATAGTTCTCTAACCTTTATGTTTTTCTACAAGTTGAAAAAGGGAAGTGGAGTCACTCATCCAAAAGGAGTAAGAAAAATCAAAATACTATTTAAAATGCTAAGAAAGAAAATGGATTGCAAGAGAGTAACACAGAAAAATGCATATAAATAAAAAAGGCGAAAAATTTTCAGCTTGCATTTAATAAAACTTGTAACAAGAATTAAACATGAGTAGTCTTTCTCTTACACATTTATTTCACCTTTTTAAGTTGCCCTGTGCCTAACATAACTGAAAGCTTCAGAGAGGAGAGAAGAGAAAATATGCACTCAGAAACCAAGATAAAGAGGATATAAAAGGAATGTTCAAAGAAACAGGAGAAGGCTGGGCGCAGTGGCTCACACTTGTAATTGCAGTACTTTGGGTGGCTGAGGCGGGTGGATCACTTGAGGTTAGCAGTTTGAGACCAGCCTGGCCAACATGGTGAAACCCTGTCTCTACTGAAAATACAAAAATTAGCAGGACATGGTGGCAGACGCCTGTAACCCCAGTTACTTGGGAGGCTGAGGCAGAAGAATTGCTTGAACCTGGGAGGCAAGGGTTGCGGTGAGCGAAGACTGCACCGCCAAACTCCAACCTGGGCAACAGAGCAAGACTCCACCTCAACAAAACAAAGCAAACAAGAAAGAAACAAGAGATTTGGAAATGAAAAGAGTATGGTAATTTTTAAAAATCATTAAGTAAGTTGGGGAAGAATGTTGAGAAAACTGTCCCCAAATTTTCCAAGAAGACAATAATACATAAAACAGAAGTTTAAAAAGTTAGGAAATCATTTAAGGGCGCTTCAACACTGAAAAAATAGGAGCACAGAGAAAATGGCAACTACTGAAAACTGAAAGGCATTGGAGCAATGCCTTCAAAGCCCTGAGCAAAAAGATTTTCAAACTGGAATTCAATTCCCAGCTAAATCAGTCAGTGTGAGACAAGAATAAAGACATTTTCAGACATGCAAAATTCCGTAAATTTAACCATCTCTGTTCTCTTCTGGGAAAGCTGAAGAAAAATAATGCCATTGGATTCAAATCCCAAATAAGAGAGATACGAAGGAAATCTCAAGCATGACAGTTAAAAGAGATGCCAGGACATTAGATGTGCAGTCTAGAGAACAGACAGTCCAGAATGAGCCTGAAAAATGGAGGCTCTAAGACAGAAGCCACCAAGATAAAGAACTGAGAGGTGTTTCACTTCTGTGAAGAGGCGGCCGATGAGTTAGGGATAGGCACATAGAACAAAACGCAAATAAACAGAACAATGATAACCACAACTAAAAGTGATATATCTGTGAATAACATCTACACAGAAAATCATATTAATGAAAACAATGGATATTTACCTGGTCTGGAAGAAAGAGGGGAAGAAATCCGGATGTGAGTGAGAGAGAGAATATGTGTTTGGATTGGGGGGACACAGGAAAAAAATCAATAGGCACAGGACTTGGGGTGGAGCAAGATGGCAGAATAGAAGGCTTCAACAATTGCCACCCTCTCCAAGACACTGATTTAACAACTATCTAGGGCAGGTGTCCCCAAACTACGGCCCGCAGGCCGCATGCAGCCGCCTGAGGCCATTTATCCGGCCCCCCGCCGCACTTCAGGGAGGGGCACCTCTTTCATTGGTGGTCAGTGAGAGGAGCACAGTATGTGGCGGCCCTCCAAGGGTCTGAGGGACAGTGAACTGGCCCCCTGTGTAAAAAGTCTGGGGATGCCTGATCTAGGGTGTGGGGAGTTGGGGAGAGATAGCATGGGGAGAAATGCCAGATATAGCTGAAGGGAGGAAGGCAGCAAACCACACTGTCATGTGTGTACCTATGCAACAATCTTGCATGTTCTTCACATGTACCCCCAAACCTAAAATGCAATAAAAAAATTAAAAGAATAAAAATAAAAATAAAAAATAAAAAAACAATAACTATCTACACAAAAAAGCACCTTCATAACAACCAAAAATCAGGTGAGCACTCACATTACCTGGATTTAACTTCATAGTTCTGGAAAAGGCACTGAAGAGTTAGGAAAAACAGTCTTGAATCACTGGTGCTGCCCCTACCCTGTCCCTCTGCAATGGTAGTGTAGTACGAAGAGCATGTCTATGCTCTAGGGTGAGGGAGAACACGGCAATTGTGAGGCACTGAACCCAGCGCTGCCCTGCTATAGCAGAAATCAAAACGTAACCAAACTCAGCTGACGCCTGCGCAACAGAAGAAACATTTATACCAGCCCCAGCCAGAGGGGAATCACCAATCCTAGTGGTCCAAACTAGAGTTTCTGCAACCATAAGTTAAAGTACTCTGGGGCTTTAAATAAATTGGAAAGGCAGTCTGTGCTACGAAGACTGTAAGTCCTAGAAGAGTCCTAGTGCCGAACTGGGCCCAGAGTCTGTAGACCGGGGGAGGGGAGACATGCAACATACTGAGACACTAGCAGGGGCAGTTAAGGGAGTGCTAGCATCACCCCTCTCCTAACCCCAAGCTGCATAACTCATCACTTCAAAAGGGACCCCTTGCCTCTTCTGGAGGAGATGAGAGGGAAGAGTGGGGAGGACTTTGTCTTGCATCTTGGATACCAGCTCAGACACAGTTGTGAGGCCCTCTCTCCAGGGCCTAACTCCTGGATGACATTTCTAGATACATCCTGGGCCAGAAGGGAACCCACTGCCTTGAAGGGAAGGACTTGGTTCTGACAGGACTCATCACTTGCTAACTGAAGAGCCTTTGGGCCCTGCATTATGAGCAGCGATACCCAGGTACTACACGGAGGGCCTTGGGTGAGCCTCTGAGACTTGCTAGCTTCAAGAGAGACTCAGGACATTCCCAGCTGTGCTGACTCCATCTGCTTGAGAAAAGCAGAGGGGAAAGTAGAGGGGACTTTGTCTTGCACCTTAGGTACCAGCTTGGCCACAGGGGCATGGATCACCAAGTGGGATCTTGGGGTCCCTGATTCTAGAACTTGGTTCTTGTATAGCATTTCTGGACCTGCCCTGGGCCAGAGGGGAGCCCACTGCTCTGACGAGTGAGTCCTAGGCCAGACAGCATCTACCTTGGGCCTTAAGGGAACATCGGCAATAGTCTGGTAGTACTCCCTCCATGGGCCTGTGGTAGGAGTGGCCATGGGGTGAGAATCCGCTGCCTTTGGAAAGGGGAGGAAAGAGTGGGAAGGAGTGCAGTTAGAGGTGTGAGGGACAAATCGGCTGGAGTGCAATAGAATACCAGGTAGACTTCTAAGCTTTTTAATTCTACTTTCTGGCTCCCAGATGACACCTCTGAACCCACCTGGGGTCAGGAGGAGTGGTTACGACATGCCTTGGGTGAGACCCAATGCTGTGCTGGCTTCAAGTCTGACCCACAGTCCTACTAGTGATGTCCAAAGAGATGCTCATGTCACTCTATTGCTAGCTCCATGAGGCTCAGAACAAGAGAGAAACTATGTATGACTGGGAGAAAGTAAGGGAAGAGGGGAAGAATCTCTGCCTGGTAATCCAGAGAGTTCTCCCAGGTCTTGTCCAAGACCATCAAGGCAATACCTCTACAGTCTACAAGAACCACAGTGTTACTGTTCTTGGGAAGTCCCCTAAAGCAGACACAGCTTAGATCACAATATCCATGAACCTATGAATATCTGGAAAGCCTTTGCAAGAAAGATAGGTACAAATGAGCCCAGACTGATAAGACTACAATAAACACCTAATATTCACTGCCCAGACACAGACAAACATCTGCAAGTATCAAGACCATCCAGGAAAACATGACCCAACCAAATAAATTAAATAGGGTACCAGGGACCTTATCCTGGAGAAACAGAGATATGTGACCTTTCAGACAGAATTCAAAGTATCTATTTTGAGGAAACTCAAAGCAATTCAAGATAACACAAGGAAAGAATTAAAAATTCTATTAGACAAATTTAATAGATTGAAATAATGAAAAAGAATTAAGCAGAAATCCTGGAGTTGAAAAACTCAACTGGCATACTGAAGAATGAATCAGTCTGTAATAGCAGAATAGATCAAGTTGAAGAAATAATTAGTAAGTTGAGGACAGGCTGAAAATACATGGTCAGAGGAAACAAAAGAAAAAAGAATAAACAACCAGGAAACATACCTACAGGACCTAAAAAATAGCCTCAAAAGGGCAAGTGTGAGAGTAACTGGCCTTAAAAAAATGGGAAATGAAAGAAATAGGGGTAGAAATTGTATTCAAAGAGATAATAACAGAGAATTTCCCAAACCTAGAGAAAGATACCAATATGCAAGTCGAAGATGTCTGAGGGCAAGAGCAGATGGATCTTCTAGTTCAAGAAGAGAAAATAAATTTGCTCTTCCTCTACCTTTTTGCTTTATTCAGGTCCTTAATAGATTGGATGATGCCCATCTGCATAAGTGAGAGAGATCTTTACTCAGTCTACCGATTCAAATGCTAGTCTCTTCCAGAAACACCCTGATGGGTAAACACAGAAATACTCATTGAACAGCTATCCGGGCATCTCTTAGTCCAGTCAAATTGGCACATAAAATTAACCATCATATGGTGTACAGTGTTAGGTGTGGGTTGAAAATCTTTTTTTGTTTTTTTTGCAAATGACCATATACTTGATCCAGTACTATTTATTTAAAAGACTATTAAACTCTCTCCACTGACTTGCCTCTCTGTACATCAGTGAAAATCAGTTAATTGTCTGTGTACACGTGGCTGTATTTCTTGACCTCTATTCCTCTCCAATGATCTACTTCTCTATCTTAATATAAACGTAGTCAGGCATCGCTTAATGACAAGGATACAAACCCGATGGTGTAGACTACTACACACATACGCTCTAAGGTATAGCCTATTGCTTCTAGGCTACAAATCTGTACAGTATGTTACTGTACTGAATCCTGTAGGCAACTGTAATACGATGGTAAATATTTGTGTATCTCAACATAACTAAACATAGAAAAGATACAGTAAAAATATGGTTTTGTAATCTCCTGGGACCGATGTGGTATATGTGATCCGTCACTGACTGAAACGTCATTATATGGTGCACGACGATACTAAACTGTCTTAATTAATATAGCTTTATAGTAAAGTCTGCAAATAAGGTAGTGTTAGCATTCCAACTTTGTTTTTCTTGTTCAAAGTTGTTTGAGCTAAGTCTTTTACATTTCCATATGAAATTTAGAATTAGCTTATCTGTTTCTATAAATCTGCCTGCTGGGATTTTGATTTAGATAGTATTTAATCTATAGGCAATTTGGAGAAAACTGATCTTAAGATACAGAATCTTCTGACCCATGAACAAAGTATATCTCTCCAGTTACGTAAATCTTAAGACCTAAATAAATATCTGGTTCTTAATTATTTGTTCTTTTTCTTGCTTCATATTGTTAATATCTTCCTATATCATTTTGGTTAATATGTATCATGCTAATTATAATTTTCTTGACTCTCTAGTGCTAACTGCTTTTACTAGAATCTGTAATCCAATAGATTGTTTTTCTTTTGAAAAGGCCATTCTTGTCAAATGCTTTCTTTCTTTTGTTTTTTTTTTTTTTTGAGACAGGGTCTTATTCTGTTGCCCAGGCTGGAGGGCACTAGCATGATCATGGCTCCCTGCAGCCTCGATTACCCAGTTCGTTTTTAAATGTTTTATAGAGACAGGGTCTCATTACGTTGCACTGGCTGGTCTTGAACTCCTGGGCTCAAGTGATCCTCCTGCCTCGGCCTTCCAAAGCACTTGGATTACAGGGGTGAGCCACTGTTCCTGGCCTCTTCAAACGTCTTATCTTGGCCTGTGAGTTCATCTTCTTCTGAGAATATTGGCTAGTCTGTCAGGCAATGGCATGAAGAAAGCAACTGGGGTTTTGAGCCTTAGGGTAGAGAGGCCCTGACACCAGAAAACCACAGTCATCACACTCTACCCCAAGAAATAACCCCTTTGGATAGGAGAATACCTTTTCCCTCTTCTCACTTCCAGAGAGAAGTAGAAATAATTCTTTAGCACTGGGTTTTAGAGGGGCTGCAGCAAAGACATAATAATCTTTCACCTACTTCCCTCAAGCTCCTCAAAAACAGCACTGTGAACTACTGAGTTTATGTCTGAAGACACTTAGACCAGAGGTCTGAGTCTTTCTGTGTGGGGCAGGCAGCATTTCTTCCAAGGCAATGGCCACTGATTAAAACAAAAGTACACAACTCCGAAGGTTCACCTGTATTTCAAATATTTCATTCTCCCTCAGCTAGGCTAGAGTGCCTCCCGTCTAAGTCAAAGCCATCCTGCTTCACATACGCAAGTTCAATCGATAGCACCTATAATACCAAGGGACTTCTTGCGGTTTCCTATATATATTTTCTCTTTCTAAATTTCTCCTGGGCTAATCTTCAGGGAGGTGGCAGCAATCCTATAGATCGGAAACTTGATTGTAACAGGAGCTGGGACCAAATTTCTAATGTAAATAAACATTTAAGGCAGTAGAATTTCCCCCAATTACCATCCAATTGTAAATGACATGTCTTGATATCAGCATAGTTGCTTCTGACACATGAGTTGCTTAGAAGTGTACTTTATTTATTTATTTATTTACTTATTTTTCTTTTTAAGACAGAGTTTCACTCTTGTTGCCCAGGCTGGAGTGCAATGGGGTGATCTCGGCTCACTGCAACCTCCGCCTCCCAGGTTCAAACGATTCTCCTGCCTCAGCCTCCCAAGTAGCTGTGACTACAGGCGGGAGCCACCATGCGTGGCTAAGTTTTGTATTTTTAGTAGAGACAGGGTTTCACCATTTTGGCCAGGTTGATCTTGAACTTCTGACCTCAGGTATCCACCCTCCTCGGCCTCCCAAAGTGCTAGGATTACAGGTGTGAGCCACTGTACCCAGCAGAAGTGTATTTCTCAACTGTAACCTTTAAAAAAAAACTTTTGTTACTGATTTCTAACTTAATCACATTCCAGTAAAGGAATATATTTTTTCCGATCCGTATTCACTAAAAATTTGTTGATACTAGCTTTATGGCCTGGTAAGTGATTCATTTTATAAGTGTTCTATGTGTCTTTGAGAAGAGTGTGCTTTCTCTACTAGTTTGGATGCAAGGTTTTATATAATATTATTAATTTAAGCTTGCTAATTTTGTGTTACACAAATTTTCTCTTTATACATTTTCTGTGTGGCTTAAACTATCAATAATGAGTGTTATGACAATGAGTTTCTCCACGTACTGCTATTGCTCTTTGCTTTATACATTTTGAGGCTATTTAATTGAGTGCCTATACACTGAATCTATTATCATAAAATAAATAGATTTGTAAAGTTTTTCTTCCTAAATCACTTTGAGATGAGACTTTTCTTTATAATACATCTGGCGTATATACTGCTCCTTCTTTAGTTTTCCACTCTTCTTTCTCATTTTCTGTCAGGTGTGTCTTTTATAAAGAACATACGCTAGATATTTTTAATAACTCCAGTCCAGTTAGTTATGCTTCTAACTGATATGTTTAATCATAAATTATTTTATTTTATTTTAATTTTTTAAAAATGATTTTTTTTTTTTTTTTTTGAAACAGGGTCTCACTGTGTTGCCCAGGCTGGAGGCCAATGGCATGATCATGTCTCACTGTAAGGTCCAATTCCTGGGGTCAAGTAGTCTTCCTGCCTCAGCCGGCTGTGCAGCTGGGACTACAGGCATGCACCACCACAGACTATTTAAATTTTTTTTCTTTTTTTGTAGAGACAGAGTCTGCATGTTGCCCATGCTGGTCTCAAACTCCTTGTCTCAAGGAATCTCAACATGCTATGGCTTAACAGGTATGAGCCTTTTCACCCAGCCAACCATAAACATTGTGATTTCTGATCTGTGTGTGTGTATGTATATGATTCAATTGCCTAATTTTATGTTTTCTCTGTATCTCATTTTCTCAATGCTTGTTCTTTTCTCTTAACTTTTTTCTTTTCGGCTGGTCTTGAGCTCCTGGCCTCAAGCAATCCTCCTGCTTCAGCCTTCCGAAGTGCTAGAATTAATTATAGGCGTGAGCCACCATGCCCCTCACTTTTTAAAAAATGCATTATTTGAGGGAGAGGGCAATATTTTAATTCCATTTCTCCCTTCCACTGGTTTGGTGATTATATACTGTTTCTACTGACTTAGTAGTTATTTCAATATTTTACCAATGAATACTTAATGTAGTCTTTATTAAATATCAATTGCTTAACTGACTAATGAGGTAGGCATCTTAAACAATTCTCAATTTTTATTTTGCCCATTATTTTAGATTGTCTTTAAAAGACATACAAACTGGCTGGGTGTGGTGGCTCATGCCTGCAATCCCAGCACTTTGGGAGGGAGAGGTGGGCAGATCACCTGAGCTCAGGAGTTCAAGACCAGCCTGGCCAACACAGTGAAATCCTGTCTTTACTACAAATACAAAATTAGCCAGGCATGGTGGCACATTCCTGTAATCCCAGCTACTTGGGAGGCTGGTGCAGGAGAATCACTTGAACCCAAGAGGTGGAGGTTGTAGTGAGTGGAGATTGTGCCATTGCACTCCAGCCCGGGCAACAAGAGAGAAATTCTGTCTCAAATAAAAAAATAAAAAAATAAATCCTACAAATTACATTATTACAATTATCACTTCATATAAGCAATGATTATTTATATAAACATTTAAATCAATATATTGGCTCACTATTCATTCTTGCATCTCAGACCTTCCTTGGGACTTTTCTTGAAATATACCCTTAAAAAATTCTTCACAAAGGTCTGTTGGTAGTAAACTTTCCCCATTTTTGAAAATCTTAAAATTATTTTAAGGTTGACAACTTTTTTTCATGCAGCACTATCAGGATGATTCCACTGTCTTCTGGCCTCACTGCTGCTACTGAGAAATCTGATATATCAGCATCATCATTATCATTCCTTTGTAGATAATTTGCCTTTTCTTTTGATTCCTTTAACATTTGTCTTTGCTTTTGGTTTACTATGGTATGATATTAGGTATGGATTTCTTTTTATTTATCGTGCATGCTATTCACTGTACTTTTTGTACCTGTATCTATGAATTTATAACTCTTACCAGGTTTGGGAATTCTTAGCGAACATCCCATCAAATTTCATGCTTTTTTCAGCTATTCCATTCTTTTCATCAAGGACTCTGATAGACTGTATCATAGATCTTCTATTGTCTCTTAAGCACTCTTTCAGTTTTCCATCTCCTTGAATTTTTAATCTATATTGTGGTCCATTCTTCAGATGTATCTTTCATTTCACTAATCTCCTCAATAATCACATATCTCATTTCTAACTGATTCATTTTTTTCTTTCTTTTTTTTTTTTTTTTCTTATACAATCTCCTCCCTCCCACTGTTTCATTTTTATGGTGGTTTATTGCTTGCTCATTTTATTTCTATAAACATCTCATCCATAGTTGTTTTATAATCTGTATCTTATAATTTTAGGATCCGGCAGTCTTAGGAGAAAATCTTAGTTGTTTATGTTGACTACCACTGATGGTGAATTATCTCATTTTATGTTTGGTGATTTTTGATTGTCTAAATTAGGTATGCTAGGTAGGATTTGCATTTGCTTCTCCAGATACCCAGGAGGATTTCAGGTGGCATTAGTCTGCACAACATGGCACTTTGAATGTTAAGTCAGTGGATAGTGCACTAGCACTGGGGAACCACGGAATGCAATGGTGGCTGCTGAGATCAGTTGTCTCTTCTTAAGGATAAAATAAATTTAAGTATTAGGGCAGTTGTTCTGATCAACATTCTGACAAGAAGGGTAGCCATTTTCATCTAAACAAAAATTAAGTCTTCAGAAACACCATTTGCAAAATTTGAAAATATATTGTCTAAAAAATGAACTGGGAGAAATTCCTTGTATTATGGAGAAAAATCACACTGGAAAAAATAAACGAGATCCTAAAAGTACTCTTTAAAAGAGACTACTTTCTTCCCAGTCTTTACTCATTTATATGTTGTTAGAATAAATAGACATATTTCTCTCTCATAAGGTCTAAATACCATGTAAGTTTAGGGGACAAGATTAGGCCCATATTTTTTTAGATTAAAAATGAATAATCATTATAAATGCTGATCTAATATTCAATAGTTAAGGGAGATAAATATTTTATTTTAAAAATGTATTCTTTTTTACGAGTTTAAAAAATATATAAATAAAATATCTTTTTATTCATTACTAGTAATCCTAAAATAGATTCCAGTAAAAAATACATAAAATAGTTTAAGCTGACTTTTTAGAACCAAGGCAACCTAGCAACAATTTATTACATTCTTATAGTCATAAAAAAAGGAAATGAATGAATAAGAAGTTATTCTGAATTGCTTACCTGCTGGCTGTTTTCACAGAACAATTTTTCTTGTGTCCTCTTTCAGCTCGATTATCTCTCAGAAGCTGATGCTACACAAATGTTAAGACAAAGTCACAGAAACAAAAATATTTTCATTATATTATTTTGCAAGTAGGAAAATATTCTCATTCAAAGGGACATTATTCATTTATTTGCATGATATTTTTTTTTCTGGTTTCTTTTAAAGCAAAGATTACAAATACTACTTTTTCTGAACTTCGAGAGTTCAGGGAGACTATTTTTTTTTTTTTAATTTGATCTTTATTGTCACTGTTGCGAAATTATTCGTGAGAGTTGGCACTCCAGTTCTTCCTGGACAGCTAAACTGCCCTCACAGTCATTCCAGATGTGGCCTGGAGCTGGAACCCTAGAACTCATTTCTTTTTCTGGTGTACTGATTAGCCCTGGTTGAAGTAACGCAACCTCTCTTGTCAACGGCCTTTACTGTTGCATTCAGCTGTGAATTTTCTAAGGCTGTGTTACCTACGCTGACATGAAGAGCTAACATTATTTTCTCTGTACCTACTGGCTCAACATGGTAAAGAAACACGCTTAAAACATTCTTCTTCAAAGAGATTATTGGCTTGGAAATATATAATTAGAAAAAAAAAAACGTATTTGATTGCCTCCTCAAAATGCGTTACCATCCACTTCCCTTCACACTTGCTTTACCCTAACTAATTGGAAAGAAAAAAAACAAATAGTCAATATTCTTCACTATGTGCTCACTCAAACTGTAGCTTATCTTATTAATGCAGAAATATGATTATATGCAAGACCGGGTTAAAACGAAGTTATACAGAATATTAGCAATTAAACCCAACAAAAGAGTCTTATAAGTAATAATGCAGGATAGAGCTGGGTTCTAATCCCAGCTGGACCAGTAACTAAAAAGTCACTATGTTCCAAAATACCTTTACCATTTACAACCTGTGTAACTTTAGGCAAAGTACTTAACCCCTCTAAACCTTGGTCTCCACCTGTAAAATAGCGATAACGATAATATCTACCTGTAAAGCTATTGTGAGTACTAAGTAATATAAAGCATTTAAAATGTTTAGCACTATAAAACTGAAACATAGGAAATGCTGAGAAAGAATATGGCTTAAATGGTAAAAATATAATTATGATGATAATTAACGGGCCTGGCTCTTGGTAGGTATTATCAGGCCAGTATCATTCATTTCTAATGATGAATAACTGCTTTGAACTGTTCAATTACATCACTCAAAATCAATTATTAGTTTACTTAGCTGCCTTTGACAAAGAATATGCCTTAATTAATTATCAAGAATATGATTAGACTCATTCTTCCAGGAATGACTCAACTAAAATATTATTAAATTTTCTCTTAAATATCTACTTCTTTCCATTTATTGCCACCATCCTAGTTCAGACCACCATTTTCTCTCTGCTGGAAAAGCCTCCCAAATGATCTCCCTGCCTCCAGGCCTGTTGCCTTCAAATCTTTTCTCCACACTGCAGACACTACGAGCTTTCTAAAATTAACCTAATTTTATGACTCTATGAGTATCAAACCCAAAATCTTTTACAAGGCTTTCCTGACTCTTTGTAATTTGATTACATCTCTAAATTCATAATTTATTATGCTTCCTCTTATCCCAACCTAACCTTCTTTCTTCTAAATTATATATCCTAGCCATATTGATCTTCTTGGTTTGGGATATGTACCATGCTGTTGCCTATCACTGGCCCTTTGCTTGAGTTTTTCAATTTGCCTGCATCTTCAGGGTTCAAGCACTGTGTCTGGAACATTTTAGTGATCAATAAATATTTGCGGAATGAATGAATGAATGAATGCATGCATGAAATAAAGAAATAGGGAATGAGATCTGGTATGTAGCTGAAGCCATATCTCATTATTACTACTTATAGAAAACAGCAATCAGTTATCTTAAATCCATTAATCTGAAAGTGTTTCAATTTAGAAACACTTCGTACCATGAACACTAAATTGTTTCTGAAAATAAAGAAAATTAATTACTTTGGCATTTCTAAGTCTAGTGCCTTTAAAAAATATATATATACAAACCAACATTTGTGACACAGATAGCTAGAAGATGATGAAATCTCTACTTCTTTCTTAAATTAGTAATAATAGTTAATAATTAAGTTTTCTAATTCTAAGATAAAAGATTCTTGAATACTATTCCTGAGGCTTGTGTTAAAACAGTTTAAACAAAACTCAAAATCCCAAACACAATGTTATGAAAAATAAAAAATAAAAAATTTATAGTTCAGTTTTGAAAAATGCAATTATAAGGGCCAAAATAAACATTTGGTTGTACCTAATAGGTCTGGATAGTTCTCAGAGAGGCCACTAATCTGGATGAACTTAAATGAGATAGCACCCTCTCTGAACTTTGATGTTACAGCTCCTGTTACTAGATTAATGTGAGAATGTTTATGGTTTTGATGGACTTTGTACATAAAAACAAGTCAAACAATGGCATTACTAATGCAATGCATCTATATGTATAAAAGCCATCACAAACTTATCTCACCTTATCAATAAATCTGGATATACCACTGCAACTTTAAAATGAAGCTCAGATACAACTACAGAAATCTCTGGGTCATGAATCACAAGTTAATATGTGAGCTTAGCTCTTTTACGGGGTAAAGATGAAAAAATTAATCTATGGTGTTACTTGAACAACATATATTTGTATTTAGAAGACTTCAGCCTGGTGCAGTGGCTCACGCCTGTAATCCCAGCACTTTGGGAGGCCAAGGTGGGTGGATCGCCTGAGATCAGGAGTTCAAAACCAGCCTGGCCAACATGGCAAAATCCTGTCTCTACTAAAAATGCAAAAATCAGCCAGGCATGTTGGCGGGCGCCTGTAATCCCAGATACTCAGGGAGGCTGAGGCACAAAACTCACTTGAACCCTGGAGACAGAGGTTGCAGGGAGCTGAGATTGCACCACTGCACTGCAGCCTGTGCTACAGAGGGAGACTTTGCCTGAAAAAGAAAAAAAAAACAGCACTCCCAACATATTTTTTAAAAAAGGAAGTCAGATTATGAATTCAAAATAAATAAGAATCCTTGATCCCTGCTCTAATAAGCAAGTGTCGCTCAAAAGATTTTGAAACTATTTTCATTCTTCTTGATACATACTTTTGTCTGTTTCCCCGGACTCCTATCAGTGTCACAAGTGAGGTTACTTTTCTGGATTCTGACTCAATAATGTCAACTCTGATCAAAAACAGAACTTCTGAATATGGTGCGAAGTGCTTCTTACCTTCCAACTTTCAGACTGCTGGACTTAGGCCAAACGAAGATACAATCCCCTTATTAGTGACCTGCAGATGTATATTAAAAAATAACTGAGATAAGAATTACATTAAAATCCATTAAGTCAAAAACCTAGGCACACAATTTGAAAAACTGCTGAATTAAACCAGGAAGAAAAGTATACCTTGTAGATAATGGTTTTTATATTTAAAGAAAAGGAACTAAGAATTTTTGTGGCTATTCATGACATTTTTCAAGATTATTAAAAGTCTCAAATCCCAAGAGGAAATCCCAAAAGAATTCTGTAAAGAGCTCTTTGTAGAATTCTCATTCCCCAGCAATCCTCTCTTTACTACCTGATATACATGAGGCACTCAAGCTCAGGAGTGCTTCTTTTGGCAGTCACTGTTCAGGTAATTCCTCAAATGCCTGCAAAGTAATTTCAAGTCTCTTTACACTCAGCAGTGTCCTCAAAATTAAAAGGGGAACTAAGTAACATCTAAACTGTGATCTGACTCACTAAGATATGTCTTGTAAACTCAGTCGAAATGTCTCAAAGAAGCAAAGCTTCAGAATTAAAGAAGACAAAACAAAAAATGATGCTTCCTGTAGTTGCTGCTCCCTCTTTCCTTCCATCCCTGAACCTAACCTTGACATTCCTCTTTTGTGGCCTTCATAATGCCTTCTCTATGGCTTTCTGAAATATTCATCAACATACTATAATTACTGCTTACCTGATCCAGACTAAAAGCACCTCAGGGAAAAAACTATGTTGTGCTTTACAAATAACAATTTTGATAAAAATTGAGAGTACTCAACAGATAGTGGCTGGTGGGTAAGTTATTTAATAAATGTATCATAAAGGCACAATCACTATGCATGGCAAATTGAAATGGGACTTAGCACTGAAGAATAGCGAGAAAGAAGAATCATTAAGATGGGGAAAGGAGGTGGGATTTAAAAAGTAGGGTTAATATTGTTTCTTTGTGTTAAGTTGGTATGAGAAAAATATAAGGTAATCATGCATGCTAATTAGTCATTCATTCAACCATGTACTAAAGGATTTTATACTTCATGGTCTTGCATTTCATCACTTGCACCTAACTTTAGACAACAGTTTAGTTTGCTTTACAGTTAGGTCTGTGTTGAACTAAGAAATTATCATCACTTACGTAAGTAGAACGTATTGTATGTATACATACAGGTAAAATTCATTGTCATTATTCAGATTCCATATTTGCAAATTCACCTACTTGCTAACATTTATTTGTAACACAAAAAGCAATACTTCCCCTGCTTTTGCAGTCATTTGCAGACATGTGTAGGTAGAGTGGTGAAAATCTGAGTGGCCTGTAACACGTTTCCAGCTGAGCTCCAGCCAGGTGACTTGGCCTGGTTTCAGCTCTCATCGTGTAAGCCAGTGTATTTCTTGCAGTCTGTGTAATGCTGTGTTGTTTTTTGTTTGTTTTTTTTTTTTGGGGGGGGGGTCCCAATTGTGCTTCTGTTGGTGACTTCACTATTTAAAATGGCCCCAAGCATAGTGCTAAAGTGCTGTCCAGTGTTCCTAAGTGCAAGGAGACAGTGATGGGCCTTAAAGAGAAAATATGTGCTTCAGATAAGCTTCATTCAGGCATGAGTTACAATGCTGTTGGTCGTGAGTTCAATGTTAATGAATCACCACAGACATTAAATAAGGTGTGTTTAAACAGAAACACACATAAAACAAGGTTATGTATTGATCAGTTGATGAAGATGTGACCTGGGGCTCAAAGACACCTTAACCCGTATTTCCCCTATAAGCAATGGTTCAGTATTCATTAATGCACTGTTTGAGTTGACTACATAGAACATAACTACCATACGTCACAAGAATTAACTGTATTTGTTAATTAATAATCTACCCAATGAGGATAGAGATCCGAAATGGCATATCAAAGTTTAAGTAAAAAGCTGATTCAAAAATTGGTCAAAAAGATTTAAAAAGATAAAAAATAAAACTGGTCAACTTTCTTCCTTGTAAGTTATTAGTTACTAAAGATAATTTTTAATTTCTGAATAAAGCTTGGCTGGAAGCAACCAGGTATACCATAATCTAAAACCTAAATTTATAACATGGCTTTAGTACTTCTCAAGTTCCAAAGGTTAGAAAATGAGCTTTATAAAATAATATTTTGGGATAACATATATCCTGATGCAACTTAATACTAAAAGCAGAGTATTACTGTAAGCATTGTGCGTAGAGGGATATGAAGCACTTAGGAAAGCTGAAAGTCTAATTTTTGTATTGTAAATAGTAAGTAAGAAAAGCCAGGTGCGGTAGCTCACGCCTATAATCCCAGCACATCAGGAGGCCGAGGCAGGCAGATCATGAGGTCGGGAGTTTGAGACCAGGTTGGCCAACATAGCAAAACCCCGTCTCTACTAAAAAAAATGCAAAAAAAAAAAAAAAGGAAAAATTAGTTGGGCGGGGTGGTGGGCACCTGTAATCCCAGCTACTTGGGAAGGTGAGGCAGGAGAACTGTTTGAACCCGGGAGATGGAGGTTGAAGTGAGCCAAGATCGCCCCACTGCACTCCCACCAGGGCAACAATTTGAGACTCCGTCTCAAAAAAAAAAAAAAAAAAAAAGTAAGAGGAACAAATCATAGATGTAACTTAGCTTAGTTAATTTCTGAATCCATACAAACAGTGGCACAGAGTCTATTATTAATGTCAGAAGTATCTTTAAAGAGGTAACTCACTCTCATGGAAAAAAAGCAAGTTAAAAAATCATGAAAATGAAAGGTATTTCTATTAGGCTTATGTGTGTTAAAAAATAAAGAGTTCATAATGAAGTATGTAGCACCTTCCTTTCATTAGTAAAAGAAACTATAGCATATGCAACAGCTGCGAACCTGCTGCTCAACCCAAGAAATCAAACATTACAGGGTAACGTTACTCATTACCATTAATGCACACAAAGTCCTCTTTACTACCTATCTCTCTGCCTGCCCCTCTGAAAGATTTGAGGTTTATTGCTCCCTTGTATTTTAAAATTAATCATTCACAATAAAAGATAAAAATTTTGCAAGGATGCAGACTCTAAAACGTACATGCTTTAAAACATCACAAGTTTAAGCATGCTTCCAAGAAAGAACTAATATGTTCAAGGGATAATTACTGATTTTATATGTAAAAATCAATGTAATGAATGTCAACTTCTAAGTCAACTAACCATTGTGCTTTCATGTATATCGATAAGAGATTTTTAAAAAATCATCTAA